>NC_056731.1:524898043-525498043 GCF_019279795.1 Protopterus annectens
CCTTAAAGCCAGCATTTCTTCCATTTCTTTCTTAGATGACCAGAAAATGATAGCAGGAAAAGACAATGTTCCTGATTTGTCTGGCTTCATTCTCTTATGCCCCCTTGTCTATGAATTTTCCCCTTGCTGGTTTGTTCTCTGGCTTTACTGCAAACCCTTTAAAAGTCCCTAAATTATTTGGCTGTGCTTGCTTTAATGTTTATCTAGTCATTGTATCTGGTAAGCTATGATATAACTCATCTGCTCTGTTAACAATCTTGTACTGCTTCCTGGACTTTGTCATTCTTTTTTTTTTCCATTTTAATGTTTATTGATTTATGCATAATAAAAACACAAGCAGAACAAGATAGAAACAAGAAAAACATCAACTGTATACATTATGAGTAATTGTAATCAATATATATATATATATATATATATATATATATATATATATATATATAGCAATAACACATTATAATATCTTGAGAAAAAATTACATTTGCGCACAAAGAACAATAGAAATTGCAGTGTATTAATGTAATGGTATTCTTCAATTGATTGTCTCATAGTTCACATTGGTCAAGTATTTATAATAATGCATTTATAGTATACATGACACAGTACAGTTATGTGAAAGGAGAACAGTAGAGGGATGATACAGAGGAATGGAAATAAGAGAGAAAAGAGATAGTTATCTACAACTGTTTACACATTAGATGCCACAGTATTGATTCTAACAGTGGGAAGGTTGAGTTATAAAGATAACGGAGATAAAGCGAATGAGGTAGACTATTTAGGTTTGATGATTCTGAGTTATATACGGAGTTTGAATTTTTAGATTGTCTTCATCTGTAATTCTGCTATTGAATGAGTATATGTTCCAGTTTAATCTTTTAGTATAGTGTCTAGGAGGTAACTTTAGTAAGCTTGAAACTATAACATTTTATTGGGGTTTCTAGTTACCAGTTTATGCGATGTTATGAATTTTGTTGCAATTACCTTAAAATTTTCCCAAGTGATCTTGAATTTATGTAACCGATTTTTAGCAATAAAATATTTAATTAGTGCACAGATTGTAATTGTAACATGTTTGTGTATGCAAGTGATTGTGTATGCCAGTGAGGTAGTTAGGTGTTATGTGGAGAATTGCTATTTCCCATGAAAAAGTAGTCGTTTCATACCCCATTTATTTCAAGTTTTACTTTAAAGGAACACCATAGTTTATAAACTTTCTTACAGCTCCAGAAGATGTGTAATAAATCAGCACTCTCCTGGGGGCAGAAGGGACAGGTTAGCATTTTTTAAAACCAATTTTTTTAGAACAGCAGGTGTATAGTATAAGTTATTGTTGATCATGAGCTGTGTATATATTAAGTTTTTAAATGGAATTAAGTTCAGTGTATTTTTTAATGCTTGGGATTTTTGGTCTATAGTAATATTGTTGTTTTTTTCATACCAGTATTTGGAGTATAGAAGTGAAGATTGGAATTTAATAGCAGATATTAGTTTTTAAGCACTGGAGAACATTTTTGTTTTGTAGGGTAAGATTTTTTTAGATTGATTGAGTTACTTTAATGTCTTGTTCATCAGTTTTTATGTTAGAAAACTTGGCGTTAATGAGTAATTTGTCTAAGCATGGTGTCATATTTGCATGGTACTCCTAGATGGGTTCTTAAATCAGCTAAATTTAACTTATCTAGTTGTTATTTTGCTAAACCGTTATATCTTGATTTGGGGATAGTTTGTGAGGTCTATCATTTTGCTATTAAGTTTCAAATTTGGATTAAGGTGTATAGGTTGTAGGAGTTCAAGTGTGTTTTCTAGGTGAAATGATGGTATTAGATTTTGAAATACATTTATTTTGTTCTTGATCATAGGATGGATTCTGACTGAGCTGTTATTCTTTAGTTTAATATAGGGGAAGGCTATTGAATTAATAGTGAGGGAACTTATTTGATTATACCAGATTATGATCCAGAGTGGGGACCAAATTTGGCTGACTGGATCATGATTAGAGATTTGAATAATTCTGCTAGCACAAATAATATAATACAGTTTAAAGTTGGGTAGTCCTATACCACCTTTTTCCTTTGGTAGTATGAGTTTATCGTAACAAATTCTTGTAGTCTTCAGATACCATATGAAGTTTGAGAGGACGGATTTCATTTTACAAAATAAGTTTTTTGGGATATTTAAATGTATGGCATTTAACTGTTATAGGATTCTAGGTAGAGCATTCATTTTACTGATAGCTACTTTTGATAAAGGGAGAGGTTTATATTCTTCCATCTAGATATATCCTGTCTGACATTTTCCCATGTTTTTTGTAGATTAGCTTTCATCAGGTCTTTCTGTCTTTAGATGGAAAATAGGTGTGACTTTCATTAGTGGGGCACAGTATCTTGTAAGTTGCTTCACCAGTGGTTTTAAGGAACAGTGTCTCACTGTCTTCTCCCATTTTCTCATACTGTCACTGCATGGCATAATACACTCCAGCAACTTGAGTACAGTGATACTGACCCTCCTGTATTACCTAACTTGTGTTAGGGCGCTGTTTCTGTGGACACAAAGTGTATTCTGTCCTGTGTTAGTTTGTTCTTGTTTTTGCATCACTACATACTGACCATTTAAACTGTGGTCTTGCATTGTCCAAGATCCCCACCTTCAGCTTTTGTCCTTGTCGCTGTCCACCACCCCATAGTGAAATGTTCATGCCCGTAAGTGGAACATGCTGAGTCAGGGAGGGGAGAGGGACCATCATTCATGGCCCACAGAGGTGAGAAGTTGTTCTATTTGTTAGTACAGTGTTGAAATGCTGTGCATCTCGCACAACTGTGTACTTAAAAATGTTTCTTCAGTATACTGCTGTGTATTACTTTTTGATTCCCTCAAATCCTGCAGTTCCCAGGACTCCACTTTGGGCTGGTCCTGCAGTGGCATCACTTACGCTTTCCCACTGATAAGAAAGCTCTCTGTTGGACACTCTTTCCTCATCTTTCTTAGCTGACTCTTCTTACTGCAGTCGAATAAGCAAACTCCATTCGCTGGTGACATTAGTGGGAACAGTGCCCCTGCAACATCAGGACAATTTTTGATTCTGTTATTCTTTAATACTGTCATTTTGTACATTTGGATTTTACCCTCCATCTGCCAAAGTTCAGATAAACACTCAGCTGTTGTCTGCTAATAAACTCTTCTTATTGTCTGTTTTTCTCAAAAGAGATTTGTGTTTTGCTTCCTGTTTCTTCCCTTTGTGTCTGTAATGACTTTAAATCTCAGTTGGGGTGGCCACAAGACTCTGACCTCTGGTGAATGACACATGACTTTATCTTCCTCTCCTTTGACTTATCATTGTTCCCAGTGCATCTCCCTCAACACACACACACACACACACACACACACACACACACACACACACACACACACACACACACACACACACACACACACACCTGCTCTCTACTTAACTTACTGGATCCATTGCAGTTCTGCGGTTCTTTGGCAGAGCTTTTAATATCTGTGGTGGCACGCATGTATACTTACTGAAGGTTAAGTAGAACTCACCCATTGTTTTAAATTTTATTCTGTAGCTTCCTTTCCTTCTTTTGAGTGCTTCGATTATTGACTGTTATGTAACTGTCTTGTGACTTAAAACTTCTTTTTCTAAGTTTGTAGCTTTGCAACTAACTGTTGTTCTGAAATGCACAACCTGCTTTGCACCCTGTTGTGCTGTTAAGTTTAGTTTCCGCTGCAGTGGAGTGCTATATTCAGTGACAATATGGGAACTTTGTAGTCATGGTTTTCTTTTTAACTCTGAGATATGCAGAACATGTTCAGATTTAATTTATATAATTCCTTTGAAGCTCAGGTGGTGCATGTCTGACAGCTGATTCACAGCATTTTGATTGTGATTAAGTATTCACCTAAGAGTCAGCAGTCAGGTTAAATATATGCAGCGTACTGTATCAAAAAAAAAAAAAAAAAAAACGGTATTGTACCTTTTGGAAAGGTGGAACAGAAGGTCACACATTCAAGATCAAATTAATTCAGTGTTTTCTGCATGTTTTATGCAACTGCATTCCATAAGGCAGTACAATGTTAGTAACAACTTAACCTTGTAGTCTGGAAAAGTACATTTCAGCAGATTTTTCTTTAGGTTTGCTTTATAGCATCAATTATTGCACATACAGTTATAATCTGTTTTAAGCAGTGGCACAATATATGGTCTGATTCAGTGTGATCTTGGCAAACGGTAGTTAAAAAAAAAATACAGCCTTGTATAGTCAGCCTGAAGCCCTGGAAGGATCTACATTTGAATCCTTCAGCTGTGACTTTCATCTAATGTAATGCTAGGTAATTTACAGCTGGAAATGTGCTTTAAGAGCTGTGAATTGTAAATGAGCAGATATAGCTGCTGATTGGATGTCCATTTAGTTTTATTTTTAATATGCATGCTGGTTTGAGAAAGATAATGTGCTTGTAACATTTTGCCTCAAACATAGTTCACACCCACTGAAATGTGAAGTATGGTTAAGGATAGATACCAGAGCTAAAAAAATCATGGAGATACTGCCAAAATTCAGTGTAAACTGTTTTGGTTAGTGTAAACTCTATCTTAAACATTGTCATGTGCCCAGTCACACTTTCCCTGTCAACAAATGTCAATAAATAAATATTTGTGTGTGAGAGTATTACAGTTTGGGGAATATAACAGAACTTCTCTGCTTTATGTTTGTACACGTGTTTGTGTGTGTCAGCCTAAGCTAAATTATTTGGGAAATGTAGAGATTCAGATCCATGTACTGATTTACATTTTTGAGTTATATCTGTAAGCAATATTTGTATTCAAGTCCCTCGTACCTTCCTGACTTAAATTTTATGTCATGTTTGGTCATTTCTTTTCTGTTGCTGAACACTTCACAAGAGCTCACCACGTAACCTTCTTTACAGGACTTCAAAGCCACATTTCACATAAAACGTCTTGGTTAGTGGATAATCTGTTTACACTTCTGCACACATTTTCATCCACTTGCATCTAAGGCATTTATGTTTCTGCCCCGCAAAGATGTGCTTTCACCATTAATCTCTTGTCATTTTACCCTGGATGGCATTACACAAGTCTTTAAGCAAGTGGTTCCTTCACTGTAAGAAGTGACAAGAAGAAGTAATTAGTACTTGATCCTCATCACGTTGGGTAATCCGGGGTTACTAATGGTCCAGAAGTACATATTCCGGCCATGGCAGCAGGCTGGCAGGATAATGTATAATTTTAACATCACTACGTTTGTTATAGTACTGGTGAGTACTGTTAGTTTCTCTTATTTTATTTTGTTTTTAACTAGATTAGACATTAAAGCATTTGGTACTGTTTTAATAAAATGAAATAATGCCTAGGCTAAGTTCAGTACATGAAAATGATATCAGAATGCGAGACATTGTATTTCTTACCTTAAATCTTGATATACTGGAGTTAAAAGAACAATGACTTATTATTGTGACGTTTGGTATTTCTAACAGCTGATTCAATGTTGTCTGTTTTCAGCTGATTCAACTGTAGGTTGTCGAATCCAATGAGATCTTACCTCAGCACCAAATGTTCTCGTACAGATGCTAAAAGGAGTTTTAGATCAGTAATCCTCTTTTTTAGTATCTTTGAACAAATCTATGTTATAAGCATTCTAAGCGATACATTTTCATTTATGCACACATTGTGATCTTTTTCTAAGCGATAGTATTTGTGAGAGAACTAAGAAAAAGAAGTACTCAGTCAAATACAGTTAGTAAGTTTAGCTACACCCTTGCTGGTGAGCCATGAAATTTGCTGTTATTTTTAAAAATAGCAAGCAGTAGCCACGTGTTTTTTAGCTCTAGAAAAAATGGGGAAAGTAATACTAAGATGTGAAAACGAAATATAAGACAAGGGATGAAGTACTAGCAGTCTGATAGCTGAGGCAGTCATGTGGGTGTGTGCGTGTCTGTATATACATATGTGCATATACACACACATATATCAGGATTATGTAATGTTTAGCTTCTGTAGTTATGATATTGTATTTAATATTTTTGCTAGTTGATTTGATTATAGACACTGTGAAGTTGGAGCCATGGAAGTGTATTATGACAGTGATGCAGCAAATGGTGCATTACAAGTCACTAAGATAAGATGAATATCTGGATTATTGACATCTCACGTTATTATGTTAAATGACGCGAGAAACAGGTTTTGCATTTCAGCCTTGTTTTTTGCCTGTTATCTGACATTTCATGACATTTGTTATTGCATCTGTTACAAGACAGAGAAATGGTGTATAAAAATAGAGCCGTAGCTGGCTCTGTGACGTCCCCTCTCTGGGCCAGTAATCAAGGAGCCTCAATCCATCACCACTGACACTGGAGAGGCCGTTCACTTGGAACAAAAATGGACACACCCAGTATTTCCAGATGCAGTTCTCTGCATCAAGCCCAATTTCTGTTAAGAGCACACAGGGAACACACTCAGCCCAGTGTCTGGGTTTCTCTCTCTTTGTCTCTCCTCAGGTGCCAGTAAGGCTATCCACTGGCACAGCTGTAGACCTAAGTCCTCAGCTGAGTGTCTAAGCCAAGTCCTCCACTACTGTTTCTGTGAAATCAGTGCTTCATGTCCCTTCTTCAAATAGCTGAAACACACACACACGGTTTGAGATTTGATTTGCACACACACACACACACACACACACACACACACACACACACACACACACACACACACACACACACACACACACCTGGGAATGGCTAGCACAGGTTTACTAGCTATTTGCCCTTCTGCCCGGACTATGAGGTAGTTAATGCCACCAGACACTCCCAAGCCAGCTACTCTAAGGCTGTTACAAGGGTCGCCAATTATACTGAGTGAAATTAATATTAATACAAGTGGTAGTTTGACCAGTGCAGTAAGGCTTTCATGAGTGGCCAGAGAGATATTAAACAGATATGAGTACTCTCAAAGGTTAAAATATTCTCTAAAGGACCAGCCACAATGAAAAGTTTAAATATATTTAATAATAAATTTATTGATTGATTGACATTTGCTAACCGGAAAAGTCTGACTGGGTCAGGAACCTATTTTCAGTAGAGGCCTGGGAAAAAGCTCCAACAGTGATTAAAAGACGTATAACATCAAACTATAGACATATAACATCAAATTATACAGCACTGGTCAGGTACAGTAGAAGATAGACAATATATAAAAATGTACATAAAGTTACAATTTTGGAGAAAAAAAATAACATCAAAAGATGTCATAGGTATAGGACAAATAGGTATAGATAACCAGTGTCTACTTAATCATCAGGGAGGAACAGAGGCAGCATGGTGTGCAATGGGGAAAGGAATTCCACTTCCTCTTATATCAGCGGCATTTACTAAAAACTCCACCACTATCCAAAAACTAAAATACGAAATGTGTAGATTTATCACACACTCCCCCAGAAGTGAACACCACTGTATACTAAAAAGCAGACAGGCTCACAGTTAAATAATCCTAGGTACACAACTGTTCAAACTCTTGTATGAAAATACTCTCCCTGCTTTAACCTCAAAACTAAGATGACAACACCCTCACACACATACAACCTAAGAAACTTTAATCACTCTGGCTGCTAAAACCCAAATTCCTCTCTCCAAGCTACTTGCTGCCCATGTATTCTCAATTCTCAGTTCCAAACTGTGGAAGTTCCTCCGGCCGGAAATTAAAGACTTATCCTCTTATTCTAATTTCCATTCTCTACTAAACTCTCATTTAGTCATTTAAGCAGAATGTAACTGTTACCCCTCAGGCACATCACCTAAGTCTAATTTAACTCTTATCTATTTTAACTCATTCACTAATATTCTTTACTTCTTTTCACATTTCTAGTTTATTTTACTGTAACTTCAGAAATGTTTTGAAAGTTTTCTACATATTGTATTTTAATATATTTGATTTACTTGGTATCCATAGATAACTGTACCATTTTACTTTTTTTTTTTTACTGTTATTTCTGTGTTATTGTACTCTTACCTGCTTTGTACGTCTGGTTAGTTATTCACCTCAGGCTGAAATTGGTCAGAAATGATCAGTGTCCAACCCAGTTAAATTCAAATAAATAAACAAACAAGCAAATAAATATATCGGTGCCACCTGTTAGAGCAGAAATATTGAGTCATGCAGAGACTGAAAGAGGTAAGACCTCACCTTGACAGGCAGTGTGTATGCATAGGTCAGGTATGTGGAATTCACACCCGTGCAGTGGTAGGGCAGGCACGTTTATGCATGTGTCCATTCTGACTGCTAGATGACAAAGAATAGAGCATACACAGCAGTTCCTGGGTCTGCTGTGGCTGATGGCCTTTGGTTAATGTGCTGTGGGGAGGAGAGATGAGATCTCCACTGAAGCAAATCCCCCCCAAGAAAAGGCAATAACTCATAGGACAGTACAGTACTCACAGTCATACTTAGAATATCAGATTGTGTAGATAAACCCCAGATCACTGCTTCCCTCAGTAGTACTGGTCTGAAAACATCTTACTTCGGAACAGGCAAATTGCTTAAATTTATTTTAAGTAATGCTATTAAAAACTGAAGAAGTATGTGGAATGTTGGGTTTGGACAACATATGGGAGGATGTTATTCTGGAAAAGGCAAGAGGAGTAAAAGAGGAAGTTAGCCACTAGAGCAGACGATGACGGTCAGGCAGGCAGGTAGCCAACAAAAAATAAATAAAATAAAAAATAAAATTGCAGAGTGGGCTTTCTTGTTTCCTAGTCTTGTAGAAAATGTGTTGAAGATATGTGAGCTGCTTTAGATCTCATATGATCTTTGTTAATTTGGTCATTGTTTTTTAAAGGGCTAAGTAAATTACATTCTTTTTGGATGGCTATGATCTTTACTTTTTTAAGATACAGATTAGTCTGTCAGCAGTCTTTCAGGTCTTGAACTACTGTAAAGGACATATGTCAAGAACATGTTCTTTATTTATAATTTTAATGAATTAGTAACTTTAAGATAGGATGGATGTCATCTGGAAGAGGAGTAAGAGAGTGGATCATCACCTTCACTCTGTGGCAGTAAGGACTGCCATCTAGAAAACCAAGTAGAAAGTAACCAGAAGCCCCTTGCCCCCCCCCCCCAAATAAATAAATAAAGTGTGTAATACACATATAATTTCTTTATCTGCCTATAATTCTTGCTGGTGGCCACATTTTCATTGTGTTTGCTTGTTTTAAGAGCCCTAGTCGCCCCACAATTCATGTACAGATTGTCTAGCTGAACAAATCTAGAATATGACCTGTTAAACTTGAATGTACATTCAGAATGTTTTCATGATTCAAATTTAGACACTCAAACTTAGACTCTGCAGGACAGAATTTATACAGCTACCTCCTACCATCCTATGGAACAAGCTTCCCTTGACTTTATGAAGCATACCGCAGACCAACAAATTTAAGAACTCACTCAAACAATACCTAATCTACCTCAAGATATGCCCCTATTATCTCCCCCAATGAACCTAGTCCTAAGCAGCTTTAGTAAAAAGGGTTCTATGGTTATTATGTTCTTTTTTAATGAGTCATTGTATTGTTTGACAGATATATATTTTCCTTTGTTACATAATTGTACCAATATGTGATTTACCTATATTTGTATATATTTCCAAGCAATGTTATAGCTTATTTATTTGGAGCTTTTATCCACGGATCTCCACTGAAAATGGGCCACTGGCTCAGTTGGACCAATCTGGTTAACTAATATCAAATAAATAAATAAAATTTTGGTTTCTGGTCAGTGTTGCTTTTACACAGGTTGTGGTTTATTCCACCACTAAATGTATGTACTGCAGCCATAACCTTTAGACTGAATGGTACTGTTTGTTTATTTAAAAAACGGCTAGTCTCTGAGGAATTTTTGAAGTTAAAAAACAGACTGATAGTAAGACTGAACAAAACAGGAATGACCTTAACAGATCTGAAAGCTGTTGCTAGAGATTGTGTTCAAACCAGCTAATAAAGGAGGGAACCTAGTACTTAAAAGTGCAATAGTTTAATATGAGCATGTCTTTATTATCTAATGTAAATATAAACAGTTGACTTGTCATCCACATTTAGAGCATTTTCAAGAACTTCTTGTTGCCCTTAATAGAAGACAGCAATTGGGTTTTTTCTCTGAACAACACATTAAGTAGTTCTGGAGTGGAACATTCTGTATATCCCTTTTTACATCTTAACCAAAATTTACAAATCTGTCACAAATTCACCAGCATGTCCAATATTTTCAGTCATTTAATAGCTACATATACAGTGTGGCCATCCTCTTGGCCTTCTCAAGGTTTCCTTACTAAAAATATGTTGGTCATTTATTGGAATAATAATTGACATTATTTGGCAGTAAGACTTCTATTGGGCCACTGAAGATAGTAACAGTTTGTATACTTCTATTAAACCTTATTTTAAGTTGAATGTTATTTTGTTTATCAAAACCAACTTCATAGAAGCTTCACTTTTTTGTATGGGGGTGTCATTAAGATAGCAAAATGAGAAAGAAAAAAGAGTCCGTTGTCCATACATTGGTTCATTCAGCAGGTGTACCACCTTGTTTGGGGGGGGGTGCCTTAAGTGTTTGTACTACTTAAATGTTAATGTCATTGAAAGTTTGTGCATCTGTGCATGTTTGTCTCTTTAATTGTTGCTTTTTGGAAGGTTTGTGTACATGTGTGTGTTTGTTTCTCACAGTATAGGGGCACTTGTTAGAACAATCCGTTGGATACTGTTCGTTAAAAATGTCTTTTGCTGCCCACATTTATTGTGGAGCTGAAATTTGTATTGTGATATTGAAAACTGAAGGAATATATATTTTTTATCAGGTGCAGTGCTCACATCACAGTATTTTGCTGCAGATGAACATTATGTAGTGCCCTAGTAGAAAGGTTCCTGTCATTCATATTAAGAAGATTGTACTTCCTTTTTGTTTTTAAAATTGTTGCTTTTTGGAGGTCTTTGTAGATATGCACATATGTGCCCCACTGTACTAAGATGCTTGTCATACCTTTCAGCTGTACAAAATTTCTTAGAATGCCCAGGGCTTTGTCTCATACATCTGGTCTGTCTTTCATATAATTTGTGGTTTTCTGGCAAATCACTTATGTCACTAACAGTAATGGTAAATCATTTGAGTTTCAAACTTCAAATCCTTCAGAAAATGCATGATAATGCAAAGCCTGTTATTCTACAACTTTCTAAGATTATAGGAGCACCAGTTAAAATCTGTCCATGATTTTTGGTCCTTTGTCACCCCATTATTTTTGTCTTTGTCCAGAATACATTCGCTAAAATGTGGAGGGGTATGGGACAAGTCAGTTGGTAACATCCCTTAAAAATGATTTTTGCCATCCTCCATTTATTATGCAGCCAAAAGCTTGTTGTGGAACTGAAAGGCAGGAGGGAATGTATGAGGTGGAACTGCTCAACTCACAACATTGTTTTTTTTCTGCCACATGTACAGTTATGTAACGTTTTAGGCATTGCCTGAACAAGTGGTAGTTCAGAAGCATAAAAGTCACAGTTATGTCTGTTACATGTTATTTGGGGGTAGGTGCCTGAGATGTCAGTACTTTGTATGCATCTTATTTTCTGTGATACTGCGGTTGTTTAGCACAGTTTGTTAAGCAGATTTTGGCTAAAAGAGGAAAACAAACTTAAAAATCAAAGCTTTAACTTTTTGTATGATTGATCTTTTTGGTTGCTAGCACTTGAGTCATTTAAATTTAAGACCACTGAACCTGACAAATCTAAAGGTAGAAGAGTGTGTGTGTTTTGATCTCACTGTTGACTGATCATCAGCTCCATAGTGGCCAATTGGCCCATTCATTTCCCATCACCAGGACTAGGGTTGACCTGAAAGGGATATCCAGGATGTTTTTTTTTCCTGTAACCTGCATCTCTGTGAATGAGGGAAGGAGGTATGCAATGGGGTGTCCATGCAGGTTCCACAAGGAGTCCTGCCAGCAAACAGCCATGCCTCCAGTCCTCAAGCACAGGTGGTAGAAACCCTGGTCTCCAGGTGAGAAATCAGGCCACCTCATCTGCTCACTAGCACTCACACCAATCACTGAACCATGGGAGATGAGCAGACTACACCCCTTCATTCCTCTCTGACACCACCATTGCTGGAGTCACTAATCAAACCATAGTTGCCTGGGTTGCAGTCAGGCATACATCCCTCTGTGCCATGGAGCCAGGCTAAAACTGCCTGAATTTTCATTATGAATACAGAAATAACTATTGTCTATCTTGGGTCATTCAGAAAACATACCAGCAAGGAAATCTTAGGCAAGAAGATGTCTGTAATTCCTCCTGGCTGCATAGTAACAACCCCCTCCACCTCCCTGGATCTGATGAACTTCACACTGTTACACAGTGCTTCCTCTCTTCTTCCTTACAAAGGAATCACTGAAAGTCCAGATAAATTCAGTCTAAGTAGGGATCACAGTTATTACCAAGCCATGTCTTACCGATAAAAGGTTTCTTGATTGTCCCAGAGAAGAGTGACCTCATTACTTGTCCAGATTTTATTTTGAAATCCACAGGTATCTGGGTAAGGAAGAGAGGGTTCTAGCCATGGGTTAGATATATAGTAGCTGTCACAGCCACCGTTAAACTGAGAAACCCCATATTTGGCAGACATATTCCTAAATAAGCCCCATCATTGCTTTCAGTTCACGTCTTCCTTACCAAATATTTCAATACATTTCTACCCTCTTTTGTTACATTTAATACAGAAAAACAAAAACACTACGTTACCAAAGGTGGTCTAAACAAGTAGAGAAATGGAGGAAAAAAGATGAGATGACTGTTACATTTTCCCTTATAGACTTCCCAGATACATCCTCATTTTTGCAAGTCAAATTCATGCCAGTAAATGCACTCTTGCGCAGGCATTTCTCTTACCTAGTCTTCTATATGCTTCCCCCATCCTTACCAATATCCAAACTACCTCAATGCAGAAACTGGAGCAAACATGCAACAAAATTGCCAGATTTATTCTAAACTAACCACTCTGTTCATATCACTGCCTCTCACTAAACAAACTTCAGTGGCTGGAATTTCCACACCTTCTCCTACAATTGCAACTCCACACTACCTTTTCCATACTCAACAACCCCTCTGCCTGCCCTGCTCTCAACTGCCGTGTTACTGTCTACTCTCCCCACCCCGACCTCTCCAGAGTGCTCATCAGCATCTTCTTTCAGTTTATAAACCCAAAAGGAATATTGGCAAATTACTTTACAAACACTCTGTCTCACTAAATTGGAACAAACTCCTTCTCTGTATTAGATCCAACCTATGCATTCCCTGTTTTAAAAAAGGAGCTTGAATCCCACCTATTAAACTTGAAATTATGCCATTGCCTTCACCACACATAGTCTTAGTCTGACCTACTGTATAACCTGTTGCATCTCCTAACCTTCTTTCTCTTAGTAACGTCTGCTTAGACTAGCCTCATAAATCCTCAACTCTACTACTATAGCCCCCTCCTTTCTCTCCCCTCCCATTCTCCACACTATTTATCCCCCCACTTCCTTTCAATGTCTGTACATTGTCCTTCTTTTGAATAACAATTACCTTTTTGTTTTTACTCTCATATGTAGTAAATTTTAGACCACTGCTATCAGTGCAACTCTTAATGTTCATAATTATTTTCTTTATAATTAATTTCGTACTTGCACTGTTATTTTTAATAGTTTTTGTCCTGTATGTTTATCTTTGCTCATGTTTGCTGGGGGTCTTTCCCCTTGGGTCTTCACTGAAAATGGGTTGCTTATTATCAATACAATGCAAATAGCTAATAACCTTTTCTTTTTACAATTATTTTGTATTGTGATTGTTATTTAATATTTGTATATTGTCACTTTATCTTTACCTATGTTTGCTGGGGCTTTTCCCCTCAGGTCTCCACTGAAAATGGGTTTGATTGCAAACTCAGTTGGACTAACCCAGTTAACAAATGTGAAATAAATAAATAAAATAAATGTCCCCACCTATAAGTAATATTCCCTGCTGAAAGCTGATTATTTTTCCCCTAATTTTTTAAAGCTCCTTAATTGCAGTTTTAGGTGGAAAATAAATACATGCCAGCACTATTGGAGCTCCTCTAGCAATTAAGTGCTCCCCTTATTTATCCTTTGTCCCTGATATTATGCTGAATATTCATCCTGAAATCCTTTCTTTATCAAATTTACATGTTCAGTTTTTTTCTAACCCTGTCTCCTGTAGCCTTGTTATTGGCACGCTGCATTTCTTAATATAATTAAATATTCTTTCCTTTTTGTCTATACCTATGAGACCGTTTGCATTCCAAGATAATATGGAAGGTGTTGCAATTATGACAAGAAGTCATTATTCCAGTCTGTTGTATATGACAGCTTTTTTAAATTACTATTACCAGCTTTTGTTATACATGTACCCACTAATGTTTGGCAGGTTAATCCCTCATACATTTTTTTTCTTATCATCAACATTGAAACATACGTCACATTTTACAAATTTTTTTGATTTAACTCATAAACACATGCATGGTGCAGAATGCTGCATGTGTAGCAGCCTATACACAACTTGCATTCCACTGCATTTTCTGAAAAATAAACTTAAAATGCATAAGGTAAACAAATGTAAATGTTTAATGAACAAAACGATCTATTAAATAGTACAGATAGTTTAATCAGCAAAAAGTATTCTTTTTAATGATAATAGTCAGTAGATTTGTAGCCTTTCCATCAATACTATACTTTCACAAACAACGTTTCATTTCTTGGAATCTGTGCAATCTAGACATAGATTGTTAGAACTTTTTTGTTAATAACCAGACATAAGCTTTCATACGAGAACAAGAAATTCCTTGATGAGTGCATGTATTGTGTGTGATATTTGTAGACATATGAAATGCATACATAATCGTATAATTATCGATGTAAGTAGCACTAGATATTGCTTAAGATGTGCAACTGACAGTGCAAATTTCAGAGTGAGTTTCAACAGCTTGTAAGGTTTCATCTGATGTCATGCAACAGTTTGTAAGTCACTGGTATTAAATATGGAATTATTATTTATTTTCATAATTACTAAGAAACAACTAGCAGGTACAGTGTAATATAAAATGACACAGACAATGAATTTTCTTGTCACCCAACATGGTATATCACAACATACCCCTCAATGTCTTTTAGGGCTCTCTGGTATGAATGTGAATAATAAGTGATAAACAATTATTAGTCTGCTGCAAACCATCCTAAATTAACAAACTTTGTCTCATTTTGTTAATAACACCTCACACTTATTAGCTATTAAGTCACTTAATTAAAGAAGCCAGACCCAAGTAAAATATCTGGACGCCATAAGGAGCTAAGGGTATGAATTGGAAGTTTACAAAAAATATGCTATAGCCTTGAATGAATTAATGAAAACCCTCAAATAAAAACAACAAACACGCCCCCAGAGTACCTGCATAACCTGTTAACATAATACAAATGCACAAAACTATGTACATCTTCAAATAATGAAGTTTAAGACTCCTGATAGGAATAATTGTCCCAAGCAGATTGCTACAAACACAGGCCTTAATTAACCTAAAATTGAAATTGTCCATGGTAAGATGCATGTTTTTTCTTGTGCTTCTACTTTACACTAATTGATATGTGTTCTTTTTTTATCTTTATTCCCTTCCCAGATGTGAAAAAACTTGCATGCTTTCAGAAAACAGTAACTTTCTTTTTATTGCCCTATCATCAGCTGGTCTACATCGAAAGTTAACAGGAGAAAAATGTATTCCTAAGCTGCAGGCTTCTAAAAACAAGCTGTGACTAGCACTTGCTTAAAACCTGCTGTAAAGCACTGGGAGGTCTTAAACTGATACAAGCACTCAAATCTCCTTGTTAATAAGGAGAAATTAATTGTAGGCACTAAACGGCCTATAATTGCAAAGTACCTTGCTAAGGTAAGGGAAAACAGCTCTTGTACTTTACAGAAAAAAAGCACCAAACCAGGCATGTCCAGTGGTCAGATTTCTCCTGTCCACCTGGTGAATCTGGGCATACTGGGGCAATGCAGCAATTGCCTCATGTACACAGTCAACTCTCTACTCCTACCACCCAACACTACAACCTGCGAGAGATGCACTTACATAGCCAAACTGGAAGCAAAGCTCTCTCCACCCAAGATTGTGCTAGACAGTCAAGAGAAGAAGGTTAACACCCACACTACACCTCAAGCAACACATAGCCCTTCCAAACCCACACCACCAACACCCACACATAGCAACGCTAAACCCACATATGTGGAGGCCCTTAACATTAACCTACCCAAGCAACAAGGACCTCCGAAGCTGAAACACAAACAAACAGCAATCACAACCAAAGTGTCACATAGCTCACAACACCAGTGTGCCACCCAACAACAGCCCCTAAGGCAAGACAATGTACCCAACACTTTAGTCATAGGTGACTCTATAGTCAGGCACACTGATGTCCCACTCATCAGGCTGAACAAGGAGAAAATTAAAGTCATCTGCCTGTTGGGTGCCAGGATCCACCACATAACGCATGCACTCAAGTCACTCCACAACAAGTACAAATATGACTCTGTCATTGTCCATGTTGGAGTGAATAACTTGAGATGTACCTCGCTGGACTGCATAAAAAGAGACATGGAAGAGCTCTCAGATCATGTGGCCCAGGTAGGTATGACCCTAGCCCTGAATAGCATCCTGACTTCACCCAGAATGATATCATAGTATAAGGCCAAAATGATTGATTTCAACAATTGGCTAATCTTCTGGTGTCATTCAAAGGGGATCCAGCATCTGTCTGCCTGGGACGACATGATCGACAGACCACGATGCTTTGTCAGAGATGGTCTGCACCTGTCGACCCTGGGATTCAAGTTACTGGCTAAGACCCCATAGTGCCTTTTTTAGGCAAAGTTCAAAGGACAAAACCACCACCATAATAGGTACAAGCTTGCAAAATCTGAAGGTAATGCTACTCAATGCTAGAAGTCTAAACCTCAAAATGCACTCTCTCGAGGCACTTCTAAAAATGGAGAACATCAATATCTGTGCAGTAACTGAGACCTGGTTCTAGGCTGCAGAGAGCACCCCTGCAGTACCAGGCTACAACTCTTACCACACTTTTCGGCCACCAAACCAGGACTGAAACACTAAAGGTGGAAGAGTCTCCATATTCACCAAGGATATTCGCACCACCAGGCTAGTTGCCCAACACAATGCATCTGAAATTCTCCAGATGCAGCTAACACTAGGTAAGACTGCAATCCAAATTGTAGCTTGCTACAGATCCCCCACCATGCCCCAATTTTCTCACTACACTTTCTAAACATACTGGAAAATAGTAAGATACAAGCAAATACCCTAATACTGGGTGATTTCAAATACCCTGCCATTAACTGGGAAAACTACTCGTGTACCAACACCTTGGCCCAACGGTTCTTGGAATTCATAAATTCCAATATCCTGGATCAACTAATCCTTAGTCCCACCAGGGGCTCCAATATCCTAGAACTGGTCATTACCAACACGAGAAATCGATGCTCCACACCTATGGTCACCCCCTCATTGATCAAGTCTGACCATAAGCTAATCACCCTTGATATCCACATCCCACCCCCACCCCCCAGTAAGGAAACCTCCGTAAAAAACTTCTCCAAAGCCAACGTCATGCTACTCAAGTCAGAAGTGACAAACTTCATGACACCCATGCAGACGGGAACTGAAAGTTTGACCGCTGAATCCTACACTAAGGAACTGTACGAGCACATCCACTCGTGCATGAATCGTGCCATCCCCAATAGAACCAAGATGCTGTCCTCCAAAAAAAGGAAGCCAGTCTGGTGGTCTCTTGCCATAAACAAACTTTACAACAAAAGGAAGAAACTGTTGCAGAAAAGAGGAAAATCCCAGGATGCAAAAAACTCCCTTAACGGCCTCAGTAAGAAGCTGAGATCCCTCAGAAAGTCCTCCAAATCTAGTTATGAAAATAAAATTGCCAAAGATTCCAAAGACAACCACAAGGCATTCTATAACTATGTCAAGAATCTAAATGGCAATGCTCAGATCTGCTCTGAGCTACAACAGAATGGTATTAAATATACTGATCCCAAGGATATTGCCAGTATCCTGGCAGATCGATTCAGTGCAAACTTCACCCCCCTCTCTCACCCCCTAAAGGGCCCATCTCAATAGCGAAAGATTTCTAAATTCCAGTAATAACGGCCACACAGGTAAAAAAAATACACTCTCCAAAGCTAAGAATACAGCATCCATGGGACCAGATGACATCCCAGGCTGTGTACTACATGAACTACAAAATGAACTGACACCTCACCTAAGTGTCATGTTTAATCGTAAGACCAACTTGGAAACAAACCAACAAATACTAAGAAAAAAGCACCTGGAGAACAGCAATCAGTCCACGTTCTATTATGAAAGTAGAATATCCACAAATTTGTAACCGCAAACCAGTCCACGCTTTATTGTAAAAGTAGATAATCCACAAAGTTATTGACCTAGGTTTCGTCCCCACAACAGGACTTCATCAGAACAGTTAAAAACTCACATACATTCCTTTTTATGTGTATCCACCCAGTACACCAATTAATTTCCCTCCAAATTATTTAAAGCAATATGACCATATTCTCTCAAAACGTACTAAAAATGCATTCAACATATTATTTATATAAATAAAATTATTGATAAAATACTTTGAATATTTTGTTTTTGTATAAATATAAAATTCATGATACTGTTATCATTTCATTTAACACATGCATATAAAAATTATAATTCTAAAGTAATAAATATGACACCCCAAATAGACATACTAACATAAACTAATCTGGTGTTAGCTTAGCCACCTACCTTCCCAGTATATTTTTTAACTTCAGTATAGGGGCAATTCCCGGATAGTTTTGGGCATCCAGCCTAAGTTGCCATTTGAGTTCACATATATCTAAATGGACATCTAATACCTTACCCATAGTATCATTTTTCATTTGTTGAATTACACAAATATAAAATAATGCTCTGGATATTCAGCAATATGTCTGGCAAGGGCATTGGTGGATTTGAGATGCCTGATATCCAAAACATGTACGTTAATTTTTTCCATAAAGTGTCTGGAAGTTTTTCCCACATAGAATGCAGGACATGCCTCACATTTGGCTAAATACACCACGTTTTGAGTGTAACAATTATAATGCCCCATTAAGGAGATAAAATAATTGTTCACTTTGATGTTTTTACCCGTCTCCATAATGTTTTTGCATGTGCTGCATCTCCCACATTTAAAGTTACCCATCATTCTCCCAGCATTAGATGGCTGTTGATGGGACCCCTTCTCCAAGATCTCTTTGAAGGATTTATCCTTCCAAAACACAAACCTAGGGACACCACCCATCTTACTTTCTACATTCTTGTCTAACTGTAAGATGGCCCAGTTTTTCTTTACCATCCACTTGAGCCAATCTGAATCCTGGTTGTAAATAGTGACAAATAATAAACCTTCACCTTTATTTTTAAGTTCTACTTTATCAATATTAACTGCCAGTTGATTAGAAACTTGCCCAGCAGCCTCTATCAGGATCGCCTTATACATATCATTATTCCTTTTCCGAATGATTTCTTCCCTAACATCCATACATAGGGTCTCTGGATATCCCCTTCTTTTAAACATAGTAATCATAAATTCCAATTCTGTAAGGAACTCCTGGTCATTACTGACCATCCTGGCCACCCTCACCATCTGACCCTTAGTAATGCCCAAAACTATCTGGGAATTAATGATAGTGTTAGCATTGCCCCTATACTAAAGTTAAAAAATATACTGGGAAGGTAGGTGGCTAAGCTAACACCGGATAAGTTTAGGTTAGTATGTCTATTTGGGGTGTCATATTTATTACTTTAGAATTATAATTTTTATATGCATGTGCTAAATGAAATGATAATAGTGCCATGAATTTTATATTTATACAAAAACAAAATATTCCAAGCATTTTATTAATAATTTTATTTATATAAATAATATGTTGAATGCATTTTAGTAAGTTTTGAGAGAATATGGTCATGTTGCTTTAAATAATTTGGAGGGAAATTAACTGGTGTACTGGGTGGATACACATAAAAAGGAATGTATGTGAGTTTTTAACTGTTCTGATGAAGCCCTGTTGTGGGGACGAAACCTAGGTCAAGAACTTTATGGATTATCTACTTTTACAATAAAGCGTGGACTGGTTTGCTGTTACAAATTTGTGGACATTCTACTTTCGTAATAGAATGTGGACTGATTGCTGTTCTCCAGGTGCTTTTTTCTTGTTTAATCATAGCCTCACCTCAGGCTTCATGCCCACTGAGTGGTGCACAGCTAGAGTTATCCCACTCCACAAGGGAGGATCCATCTTAGATCCTGGGAACTACCCCCCCATCAGTCTGACGAGACTGATCTGTAAGGCCATGGAACATATCATCATGGAACTTATAAACAAAGACATTGGCAACCTTCAAACACTGGACCCCACGCAGTTTGGGTTCGTGAAGGGCCAATTTTGACTCCTGAAACTGACTTCTTTGAATTAGTCTCCAGAGCCGTGGACAAGGGTAAGGTGGTCCACACAGCCTAGCTGGACCTCTCCAAGGCCTTCAATACCATCCCCCACTCTGGAATCATAGATAAACTTACTAAGCTGGGCATTAATTCCTATGTCACTCGATGGGTTGCCATCTGGCTTACTGATGGAACCCACACTGTAAAAGTAGCCGACTCCAAATCCAGCTCCAGACAAGTGACAAGTGGAGTACCTCAGGGTTCAGTTCTGGGACCACTCTTGTTTGACATCTACTTCTCTGAAGTACAGGCCAACACTAAGGGACTCTGGCTAACAAAGTTCGCAGATGACTGCAAACTGGGAACCTTTATTGAATCCCCAAATGATGTGGATATTGTACAAAAGGGCCTTACAGAAACAGATGCTTGGTGCCAGAGCCATGATGCCAAGAAATGTATAGTTATCCCCTTTGGGAAAAAATGTGTACCCATGAATTACCACATAGGTGGCAGTACACTAAACACCGAAAGTGTGATAAGAGACTTAGGGACACAGGTGGACAGTGATCTCACCTTCGATAACCACATTGCCACAACAGTCAGGAAATCCTTCTATGTGGCACACCTCATCACTAAGGGCTTTTCATCCAGGAAAAAGGAGCTCATTGTCCCACTGTACTCATCCCTCATTAGATCCATTATAGAATACAACGCCCCGTTTGGGATGTACCTCTCAAGACATCTGCAGCAACTGGAAAGGCTGCAGAAATACCTCACTAAAAGAAAAGATCACAGGCCTAAAGCAGATGCCCTGTGCTGACCATCTAAAAAAACTCCACCTATACTCTGTCACATATCATCTACTCAGAGGCAATCTCTGCTTAACATACAAGGCCATGTCAAACCCAGAGCTGTTGGACATGTTACATTTAAAGAAATCCCAATCCCTCAGAGACACACGCTCCAGGGATCTAAACCTTGTCATCACAATGAACAAAGCATGCTGGAGGGATAGGTTCTTGATGCAGAGACTCCCCAGACTCTGGAATAGACTGCCCATACATACGCCTCTTTAGCCCTCTTCAAAAGGAACCTTGATGATTGGATGGGAGATATGAAATTCACTCGGGAATCACGTCAGTCGTCCTACTAGACAGGGGTCCAGGGAAGTAAATACTGTGGGAAGAAATACCCAGGGAATTGTTATGGCTAGGCTTGTATAGGCCCTAGCGCCGATAGCCTAGTACCAAGCTATGAACCTATGAAACATTTATTGATAAAGAAAAGCTTTTCATTATATTCAGTGTTCTCTTATTTACTTGTTTCCACTTAAAACTTGTTAATTGATTAAGCCAGGGTCTTTTTTAAACAAGAAGCATCTTTACTGAATTGTCACTTAAGACATAGGTAATCATACATTTATATAAATGAAAACAAATCGTATTGACATAGTTTCAGTTGCAAACATTTACATCACCTGTAATCTAAACAGTCATTGTCAAACATTGTATAGCTCATTCAGTTCCTGCCTTCCCTTAAACCTCATTCCTTCTCCAAAATGGTATTCTGCATGTGTTGTTCCCAGAATTCCAATTTTTTTTCCTATGTAATTTGCTCCTACCCTTTTATAAAGATCCCACGTCCAGTTCTTTTATTTCTGTTACTATGCACATCACTTCTAGTACAGTTGGTGTAGACTTTGATTTCTGTTTCCATTTTCTAGTAATTGCTGTTTTGGCAGCCACCAGAATTAAACTTGGCAAGTCCTTACTATGTCTAGGCAATTCTGATTCTGTTATCACAGCTCAAAAAATCACTTCTTTAGTTACAGCAATTTGCTGACCCAGTATTTCTGACAGAGTAGTCCTGCAGGAAATTTTTAAAAGCTGTCAACTCACTAGACTCCCAAAAAACATGTTCCCAATTTCCTCATTCTTCCCTATCACACCGACATTTGCAGTCCACCTGAGGAAAAATTCTTTGGAGTCTGCTTGGGTGTAAAAAGGTCTATGCAAACACTTCCAGGCAAAGATCCTAAATCTTCCAGACTTTTTGTTACATATTTCGGAGCCATACATATATCCTCCCATTGTTTCTTTTTGAATTGCTTATCCATTCTAAATCCTTTCTAACCTCCTGTGATTGATTCCTGTGGTTATCATGCAATATTTTATATGTTCTACTAATTATCACTTTTTAACAGCAACTACTGTGATAGACTCTACTAAAAACTCTACCAATGCTGGTCTTTTGCTTAGGATCTGTCTATTTCTTTCTCTTTGCCTTTATTCTGTTATGAGTCCTTAATAGGGAAGGCAGTCTCTAGCCTGTAGTCCAAATAAATTCTTGGTCTCTTCCCATTCTGTTACTTTTCCCTCTTTAAAAATTTGCTCCCAGTACCTTGGATCATTTGCCAGCTTTCTCCAGTAAATTTCAGGCCCCAGTTGCCCATTTTCTGTAATTGCAGTCATTCATAGTGGTAGACTGTGCTTTATCCATTCCTGTGTTGGCTTCGTTCTTAAAATACTTTCTGCTACTTTGTGAAAATAATATTTTGTATGGTTATTGTTATTCTCCTTCAAGATATGCATCTAAAATCCAATGTTCTCCTTGCTTCTTGAGCTTTCCCTATCTTTCATCATCATCCCTTTCCACTTTGAATTAATGCTTTTGCTCGTGCTGTGTATAGGAACTTTAAATGTGTAACTCTGAAATAGCCCTTCAAATCAGGTAATCCCAAAACATCTTGTTCTATTGGCAGGATCAACTTGTGCCACATTTTTCTCTTGCCCTCTTCTTCTCCCAGATAAAATCCTTCAACTCTTTATTCATTGCAATCCCCAATGTCTCCTCTGGTTGCTAACAATATGCCTGACCTGTGTATAAAATTAAAGTGACTAAAAACATTTCACTGCTTGTATCTTGCTATCCATACCCATGAAACAGAGCTTCCAATATCTCAGCTTTTGTATTATCTTTGTTTAGTCTCTTCCCACATATCCTTAGCTGCCATAACAGAATCCTTTTTAATCCATACTTCTAAGTACTTAATTTTGTCATGTCCCCATAAATATGGGTATTGCTGAACAAATCCGTGAGTGGGTACATAGTTTGCAGATATTGCCTTTGCTTTGTCTTCATTAATTTTGTATCCCGAAAAGACTTGAAAGTGTCTCAGAATGTTCCACAACACGGAAATGTCCTTTTCTGGTTTTATCAGGTATAAAATAATGTAATTTGCAAGTAAAGCCAATGTTTCTTGTTAACATACCAGTTATTTCCTTGAATTTCTGAATCCCTTATTTTCTTTGTAAGTGGTTCTAAATGTAACACAAATAGCATAGTATTCTTTTAAGGAGCAATTAAAGATGACTAGGTTAGCAATACTTCTGGTGGTTAGAGGTAAGAAGTTCCATTTTTTTGCAACTGAGAACGAATATAGGCTTTGTCCAGGGAATTTATTTGGTTTATTTATGGTGAGTTGTTTGTCTTCCAGTTTAAGAGTTCTTTTAGGGAAATACATGTTGATTAAAGGGATAAGAGCTGGACAGTCTAATGGTTTGTGCATGATTTTATGTATTGATAAAAGCTGAATGGGATCCCAGTCAGAAGCTCGAATTTTAAGTCAAATCTCATATTCAATATTTCAGTATTTTGAGATGATAAAGGGGAACTCTCTCTCTCTCTGTGTGTGTGTGTATATATATATATATATATATATATATATATATATATATATATATATATATATACACACACACACACACATATATATATATATATATATATATATATATATATATATACATATATATATATATATATATATATATATATGACAAACACACACACACATTTTTATTAATCCTTTGTTGACTGGGTTAGACCCACCAAATTAGTAACCTATTTTCAGAGGAGGCCTGAGGTGGTATTTATACTACCGCTAGGGAGATTTAGCCAGGACACTTCCCTTACTTTTTTATTTCACTAAGTGACTTGGGATCTTTTACCTCCATCTGAGCTACCCCCAACTCAAGCAGATATGACCTCAATTTAACATTTCATCTGAAGGACTGCACACTTAGGTTCATAGGTTTATACTAGGCTATCTGCCCTAAGGCATTTATAAGCCTAGCCCAAATTTTTGTGGCTTACGCCACCCCTTATATGAAAAAATACTGTGCCCATTAGTTTGTTGTGCCTCTGTCCAGCAGTGACACAGAGATGATTCCCGGGGTAAACCTACAATCTCCCATCCACAGGTCTAGATTTCTCTTGAACAGAGTCAGCGAGGTGCTCTGCCTCACATGGACCGGGATTTTATTCCACAGCATAGGGAGTCTCTGAGTGATAAATCTATCCCTCCAGCATGTCCTATTTATATCCGTGCTAAAGTTTAAGTCGCTTGCTCTAGTGGTTTTGGTGGATTTGGATTTTTTGAGGTGGAGCATGTCCATTAATTCTGGGTTGGACATGGCCTTGTATGTCAGGCACATGTCACCTCTGAGCAGACGGTATGCGACTGAATAGAGCTGGAGTTTCTTCAATCTGGCAGCATATGACAGATTCTGGAGTCCCTTTATCCTTTTGGTGAGGAACTTTTGGGGTCTCTCCAATTGCTGCAGATGTCGGGTGAGATACATCCCGAATGGGGCATTGTACTCGATCATTGGTCTGATAAGTGAAGAGTACAGGGAACAATGACCTCACTAGATCTGGATGTGAATCCCTTCATGATCAGGTGGGCAATGTAGAAGGTCTTTCTAACCACTTTAGCAATGTGAGTGTCAAAGAAAGGCCACTGTCAACCTGGGTCCCCAGGTCCCTGATAACCTCTTCTGTGCTTAGTGGATTGCCACCTATATGGTAGCTTGGGGTTACCTTGTTTTTCCCGAAGGGTATGACTATACATTTTTGGCGTTTAACTTCAGGCCATGGCTCTGGCACCAGCTATCTGTTTCCGTGAGTCCCTTCTGAAGGATATCCGTGTCTGATGCACTTTCCACTATGGCCCAGTTTGCAGTCGTCTGCAAACTTTGTCAGCCAAAGTCCTCCTATGTTGGCCTGTACTTCTGAGAAGTAGATGCCAAACAATAGGGGCCAAGGACCGAGCCCTGTGGGACACCACTTGTGACCGGCTTGGAGTCTGACACAGCGCCAGCAACTCTAACCCTGTGGGTTCTGTCCTTAAGCCAGTTTGCAACCCATCTTGTGACATATGGGTTTACATTTAAGCTGGTAAGTTTTTCTACAATACCGCAGTGGGGTATTGTGTCGAAAGCCTTTGTAAGGTGAAGGTAGGCTGTATGGACTGCCTTTCCCTCATCAATGGCCTTGGTGACTGTTTGAAGAAGTCGACCAAGTTCAAAAGGCATGATCTTCCCTTGACAAAGCCAAACTGGGTCGGGTCCAATGTCTGCAAGTCCCCTATATCTTTGTTTATGAGCTCCATTATGATCCTCTCCATACCTTTGCAGACTAGACTTGTTAAGCTTATGGGGTAATTACCAGGGTCCGTGAGGCGCCGCCTTTGTGGAGTGGGACAACAGTTGCCGTCGCCACTCCTTGGGCACGTATCCTGTGGTAAGGCTGAGATTAAACAGCTGCCTTATGTGCGGGTTTAATTCCTCATTTAGCTCGTGTAGCACACAGCCGGGGACACCATCCAGTCCCATTGATGCTGTGTTTTTAGCTTTAGAGAGAGCAGCTTTCACCTGCGCATTTGAGATGTCCGGGAGGCTACACTCGGCTGGGATAGTTATCTCTCCTTTAGGGGAGGGGGGTGAAGTTTGCACTGAACCTGTCTGCCAGTATGTTGGCAATGTCTGTGGGTTCAGTGATTTTTGTATCATTTTGGACTAATTCTGAGCATATCTGGGAGTTTCCACCCAGGTTCCTAACATAGCTGAAAAGGCCTTATGATTGTCCTTTGAATCCATGGCAATTTTTCTCTCAAAATTGGCCTTAGTTGATTTTATGAGTCCTCGTATTTTTTACTAATAATGATCAGGGGTGACTTCCCTTTTATGGATTTTGTTCTATCATGTAATAGCTTTCTCCTCTTATTGTAAAGTTTGTTAATGGCTGGGGTCCACCAGACTGGACGTTTGCCCTTTGTGGAAAGAGTCTTTGTTTTATTTGGGATTGCCTGATCCATGCAGTCCTGGAGGTGTTCATAGAAGGCATTAGTAAGGGCTTCCGCAGCTTGGGTTGTGGTTTCCACTGGCTCAGGGGCCTTGAAGGATACCACACCAGTCTTGAGTAGTGTGAAGTTTGCTTTAGAGAAGTTCTTCACTATGGTCTTTTTGTTTGGGGTGGGGCGGGATGTGGATTTCCAGTGAGATTAGTTTATGATCAGATCTCACCAATGAGGGATATACTTCCGGTGTGGAGCATTTTGTCCCCATGTTTGTGACAATGAGATCTAGTATATTTTCTCCTCTCATGGGAACAGTGACTAGCTGTTCCATGGCATTTGAATTTATGAACTCCAGGAACCGTTGGGCTAGAAAGTTAGGGCTTGAGTAATGTTCCCAGTCTATATTCGGGTAGTTGAAGTCACCCAATATGATGGTGTTTGGAGATACATTTATACCCTCCAGTGTCTTCAGGAAGGCTGTGTGGGGTTCCTGAGTTTGAGAGGGTGGCCTGTAGCATGCTACAATTTGTAGAGCAGTTTTGCCTATGGTTAGTTGCACCTGGATGGTTTCGAGCTTCGTGCGTTGCCACCAACCTGGAGGTGTGGGTATCCTTTATGAATATGGATACACCCCCTCCTTTTGTGGTGTGGTCTGGGTTTTGGGGCCGGAACGCATGATATGAGGTAAAACCTAATAGTGCCGGGGTGCTCTCAGGAGCCTTGAACCAGGTTTCAGTTACAGCACAGACATCAATGTTCTCCATACTGAGAAGGGCCTTGAGTGCGTGCATTTTGAGATTTAGACTTCTGGCATTGAGCAGCATTACCCTCAGTTTCTTCCCATTTTTGTTTTCTAGGGTGGTAGGTTTAGAATTTGAGCCTTGCCTAAAAAAGGCACTATGGGGGTGGCAAGAGCCTTAGCCAATATCCGGAATCCCAGGGGTGACAGGTGCAAGCCGTCCCTTGCGAAGCAGCATGGCTTGTCAAGCATGTCATCCCAGGCAGACAGACACTGGATCCCCTTTGAATGACACCAGACATTAAGCCAATTGTTAAAGCTGATCATCTTGTCTCTATATTGTGGCATCATTCTTGGTGAAGGAAGGATACTGCTCAGGGTTAGGGTCATACCTGCCTGGGCTACATAATCAGAGAGCTCCTCTATGTCTCTTTTCATGTAGTCCAGGGAGGTACGTCTCAGGTCGTTCGCACCAGCATGGACAATGACTGTGTCATATTTGTACTTGCCGTGGAGTGACCCGAGTGCTTGTGTTATGTGGTGGATTCTAGCGCCCGATAGGCAGCTTACTGTGACCCTCTCCTTGTTCAGCCTGGTGAGTGGGACGTCAGTGTGTCTGACTATGGAGTCACCTATGACAAGTATGTTTGGTGTTGTATTTGGCCTTAAGGGCTGTGACTGCTTTGCACACTGCTTTTGTGGTTTATGTGTTGCTTGTGGGGTGTCTTGAGGTAGCAGTTGTTTGGGTGTCTGCTTTGGAGGCCTCTGCTGTTTAGGTAAATTTTACTCAGAGCCTCCGAGTATGTCTTTGTGTGTTTATGTGTTTGATTCAGTGGAGTGGTAGCATTATGTGAGGCTGGTTTTGTGGTGTGTGTAGTTGCCTTCTCCTCCTGTCTGGTCTTGCCAGCCCTGAGTTGAGAGAGCTCAGCCTCCAGTTTGGCTAAATAGCTGCATCTCTCAAAGTATTTGTGTTATGTGGGAGGAGGAGAGGGTTGTCTGTGTACATGAGGCAGTTATAACATTGCCTCAAGATTCCCAGATTCACCAGCTGGACCGGAGAGGAGATTGACAACTGACCTTTGGACATGCTAGAATAATATTGGGAATTCCTTAATTGAAAACAAGGGCCAGTGGGGAGTGAGGGTGTAGTGCTTTTAATTTTTAGTGCTGACTTATATAATTGCTTTAGTGAGCAAGTGCCAGGTAACTTGAGTGCAATGTGTTACAAGTAACTAAATGCAAAAGCGACAAACAGTAACTTTCTTTCAAGTGAAACAAGGAAATAAGTACAGTAAGCAATGCAGATATCACTAGTGATCCACAGAAGCGCTGAGAAGTTGCGTATTAGGTGGAATTAGCTTCCAGGGAAATAACAAGCAAACAAACAACAAGCATATAAACAAAGCTAGATTCAGCAGGCCTGGATCTAGTCTATGCTAGAGCAAACAAGGTGAACCAATTTCAGTAAGATACAGTTCAAATATTCAGGCACTATAAACCTTTAACCAGACATTCCCAGCTCAGAAGGGCAGAGTCCAGCCTCTTCTCCCACAAGAGTGCAGACCACGAACCTTCTTAATGTAAAATAACTGGCCTGAAGCCCAAGTGCCTAAACCAGAACTAATACACTTGGACACTGGGCTCTCAATCAGCAGTTCCCAACTTAGAAGGATGAAAGCTACCTGTCCTGCCACCACAGTGCTTGCCACAAACCTTCCTAATGTAAAACAACTGGTCTGAAGCCCAAGTGCTTAATCCAAAAGACTTGAATGATAGCTACACTTTAATCAAGTTACAACCAAGCAGTAATAAATACCATTGAATACTTTAGAGAATGTCTGGATTAGTGCTCAAGTTACACAAACAAAGCTAGATCCAGCAGGCCCGAATCCAGTCTATGCCACAGCAAACAAGGCGCACCAACTTCAGTAAGAAACAGTTCAGATATGCATGCACTATAAGCCTTTAACCAGAAATTCCCAGCTCAGAAGGGCAGAGTCCAGCCTCTCCTCCCACAAGAGTGCAGACCACGAACCCTCTTAATGTAAAATAACTGGCTTGAAAGCCCAAGTGCTTAAACCAGAATTAATACACTTTTAGAATAACAGACACTGAGCCCTCAATCAGCAGTTCTCAACCTAGAAGGATGTAAGCTACCTGTTCTGCCACAACAGTGCAGACCACAAACCCTCTCAGTGCAAAACAACTAACTGGTCCGAAGCCCAAGTGTTTAAACCAAAAGGCTTAGAATGAGTTACACCAAGCAGTAATAAATACAATTGAGTATTTTAAGATGATGCAAAAGTAAAAAGAAGTAGGTAAAAACACAAGTACAGTAAAAGCAGATGAAAATTTTTTTTTTTTTTTCTGAACAAGTGCTGAGATCAAAGAAACAGATTTGAGTGCTGAAACTAGAAAACTGGCTAGTTATAAGAAAAAAAAACAAGCTAGAAGGCTTCCCTCAAACACAGAAGGGCTTGTCACACCGGACGTTCCCAAATAAAGTGGACTTTGCCATTGCTTTCATTTTTCTTTCCTTCTCCTTTCCCATTTTCCTTTTTAGCAGAGCACTTTTGACACCATGGATCATGGAGATGAACTTCACATTTGTATACCATAAACTTACTTCTTAACATCTGAACATTAAAAATTATAGGACTATTCTCTAAAGGTCATAGCAGAGGGGCCAAGAGAGGAGCACTTTTTTTTAAATAGAACATTGTTAGGTACTGGAGCCCATGTAGTTAATAATAAGGAATTTTTATATATAAGCCTATTCTGTTATTTAATACTGTATCCCTATGAAGACAAATAGAGGAAAGTCAATAACTGTAGGAGGAGCAAGACAAAATTTGAGACCCAAATTCATAGTGCTGTGCCTAATTCATAACATTTGAGAGGTATGACCACAGACAGAATATTGCCAGAATGTTTTTTTTCTGCACTTCACATTGCTGATGTTGTTCTACCAGGGTCAGTATTCTTAGTTTCAGTTTCTGCTTGTATGGAAATATGTCAGACTTATCTTCAGCAGAGACTTTGAGACATTTAGGGCACCATTATGTTAAATGCTGGTAGTGCAGTAATGGCAGGGTGTTTTAATTTATGAACCTACAACCATTTTATCTCAGTAACTGGAATGTATGTATTTGTGTGACTTCATTCAACGTGTACAGGTAAATTGCAACAACATGGACTTGTAAAAGAATGCAAGCAGAGACAGCATTGTAAAAATTGCATTCATGGCAGTGAAAACTAAAGCATTACATAGCACAGTAATGTTTAATACCAGCATACCGCACTCATGGCTGGGAATATCCAAAGTGTTTAGGCGCCTGTAATATTGTAAAAGTCGAAGAAATCCAAGTTCTTCTGAAAAGAACAGCTTGCAATTCTTTGGTGTGGTTCCAGATAAGAAATTCTACTTTTTTTCCCATAGAATAGGCTACTATAAGCCAATTGTTCTGTCCTTATTTATCCTCTGATTGAATTGTGCCTTTCCATCTAGAATCTTGTTGAAACTGTCATTTTGCATCTTCACACACCATTTAAACGCTCTATGCTGTTACTGTCAGACCTTCCGGTGGGGGGAGGAGTGATGGGTTTAAATCTGTAAGATGTGTCATTTGAGGATTATGAATTGTATGTGTCTCTGTAACTCGAAGTATAACCCAATTTATTGTGCGTGCTGTACAGAGCTGACATGATGGCAACCAGATAGCAGAAAAATTGTTCCATCAGCCATTATTTCTCTGGTGGTGTAGTGAGATTGTGTTTAGATCATGAGAACAAGTCGAACATCTCAGCCATGTGAGTATAAACAATGATGCATTTTACCTAAATTTTCAGAAGTAAAGTTAAAGCCTTCCTGTCTAGCTGTGTACTTGTTTTATCAATGTAGGGAGACCCGCCCAGTCTGATAACCATATTCTTCCTTTATCATTTATCTGCAATTACAAACACATGTTAAGTTGGAAAGATTCCTTTGTCGTGTATCCCCATCTCACCTCTGAAAAAATATGTAGAATTCGGTATCAGAAGATATTTTGTAGACATAGCTAAGACACCTTTGTTGCACTCTGAGATCTCCCTGTTTGACAACCGTACCTTAGTGAGTGATGAGGGCTGTCTTTTTGGATGCACTGTTTTCCTTTTCCTCCAGCCATTTATTGAATGACTTAGCATTGTATTTCTTTGCTGAACCAGTGAGCTGTCAGTTTGTATTCGTGTTCTCTGTTTGATAGCTTGTTTTGTGTAATTATTAATTTAAACTTGTACATGAACAAATGCACAGGATTCCAGGCACCACAAAAACTAGGGAGGAGGAAACATTGTTTCTGTAGGCTACTCATGTTATATCCCATGACACATAAGTACATAAAACTCATCATGCTGGAAATGATTGAGTGAAATGCCTTTCTTATGGATAACTTTAGTCCTTTCCTTCAAAACAAAGACAACGTGTAGCCATCTGTAACATGGAAACAAGTTTTAATGATCACTGATTGTGTTCCACAGTAGATGCCTAATTATGTCTGAATGGTATTGGTATGTGAAACAGGTGATATGAAAGCAAATTTACTGCCTGAGATGAGAATCAGTAGTCACATGAAAATTCAGAGTACTCAGTATGTACACAAATAACATCCTTTCTGCCCCCCCCCCCCCATTGCATTTTTATCAGAGAATGACTTTTCAGAAGAGGGGGAAGAATGACTTGCTCTTTGTTGATCCTCAAATTATGTTGTTTGACATTGATTATATAACATATACATACATTCATAGATTCTTATTGTGACCAGATAAAATGAGCAGTTGAGAAGTAAGGCATGATTGGGGAACTTTAACTTCCATCATTGCTTAGCATTGATAACTCTGACGACACACAGTCCCTACCCTTAAAAATTCTTTTGGCAGAATATCAAGCCCAATGAATTTGTACCACATTTTTGAGGGATGGCAACTCAGGAATGATGCATCTTGTTAGGCTGGACTCCAATGTCATTATTAGAGTTGTGTCTTTAATAGCTGGTGGTTGGAAATTGAAATCTTGTCTTCTCATCTACTGGTATTTTGGCATGCATGCAGCATGCTAAACAACTTTGTGTAGGTTTATTTAGTAAGTTTCATAGTGAATCTCCAGAAATTCTTTTCATATTCAGAATACTGCTGAATTTTTTTCTGTTGTGTATCTCTTCTGTTGCCCTCTCCTCTAGTTTTACATATTTGTTTGATGGCAGGAAACAACCTATATAGCTTAACCATCAAACATATTTAATAGTCTGATTCTTTCCATTACCCCCTACCTTTCTTACCTTTGTGTACCTCTCTCATGCCCTTTTTTGTAGTTCCCTGGATTCCCTCTGTCGTCCGTTCCAGTAGTGTGTTCATTGCATTCACATCTGTTTGTGTGAAGAACTTTCTCAGATTCAGGGAATAGTTGACCCCTAATTTGTCTGCTGCCTTTACCATTACCCCCCTTCTGTCTGTCTTATTTTGGGTGTGCCTTTCACATCTCCCCAGTGTGATTATGTATATGCATGTCATGTACTCCCATTAAGTCTGTGCTCTGGTCATGCCTTTTAGTTTTTGTCCCATGCACTCTGTTGGTGACATTTCTCTAGACTGCCTCCATCTGTCTGATGATTCTTTCCTTGTGTTGCATTATTTAAGGTGCAGCCTGGCTAGAACCCAGCACATTGGAACATTACCACATTGCTTCTGAAGGCTGACCCAGGTGGTATACCCCATTATCCTATGTGCTGCTACCTCTGTCCTCATATTCTGCCTCCAGTTCATATGTACTAATCACCCTAGTTCCATTTCCTTTTCTATTGTCATCTCCTCTGCTCTCTTTAGTCATTAATTCATGCTATGATTGTTGTGGCCCAGTTACATTGCTCTCTAGTCAGTAATTCACATCATAATTGTTGTGTCCCAGTTACATTGCTCTGGAGCCATATTGATCCTCAGTTGTCACCTGCCTTCCCATTGGATCATCTTTTTAAAGTCCTCCTCTTGGATTTTTTCCCCTCTTCATCTACTGTTATACTTCCAATTTTCATAGCTTCAGAGAAGATTGGCCATGTTCTGTGTTCTAGCAAATTTGTCTGAAATGGACCACAAACCATCAATAAACACCTTATTACTATTCTCTTTGTCCTACTTTACAGACAGCTGCAGTCCAGTTACACAGTCTTTACCCTGTCCGTCACCCCCTACAGTCTTTTCAGAAGCTGCTTGTCCAGGCGTAGTCAAAATCAATGCTGAAGTCTTTGTAGACTGTGTTTACCAGTTCTCCTACAATCCTGCCATAAAGCTGGCTCTGGTTCAACTAACCATTCCTTCTGGTTACAAATCTTTGTTGATTTTTGTCCTCTAAGAGAGCATATGGCCTGTTCCTCGGGAATTTTCCATTGCTTTTCATGCCACTGCTGTTAGGTTAACATACCTCCCTATAGTGTCACATTTTTCCTTTTGCCATGTACAGGGGTATAATGCCTGACATCTTCTGGTCCCCAGACACTTATCTATTGGCCAGCGATCTTCTGAAGATTATCAGGGGAACTGCCAGCACTTGTCATCATTTTAGAAGGCCTTAGGAGACGGTCTTTCTGGTCCCTGTGCCTTATCCTGTCTTAGTGTTAAGTTCCCTTTCAGCTTCCTCCCAGTCTGTCACATAGTGTCTCTACACTACAGTTGTACACCTGAAGTCTAAACCCTTTATGGACCAAGACCTCACTAAGCTCCCATTCTTTAGCTTTCACTTTCTCTGTTGCATCTGACTGATTTAGACCATACATGATTATACCCCTTTTCTTCTAAGCCACTCTATTGATTTTTCTCCAACCTGTCATCCTTCATGTGTGAGGGTTAATATCAGATGTTAAGTTGTCATTCTCGCCTTCATTCTTGCTGGACGGGTTCAGAGCCGATCCTCGGCTCCGACTCGGCCTATACTATAGCTCGAGAGCTATTTTTCCCGGCTTGAGGCAGCCCTATAACCCACAATACCATGTGCTAACTCCCCAGATCTCGTTTGCCGCTTCGCTGCGAGGTTGTCTTTTTTTACCGGCTCAGGTCAGTAAGAGATTTATTCTATTTAACTAAAATTTCAGGTAGTTTTTCCAGTTAGTTACCCTTGTTTAGGTCCCTACTAATTGTACAACCCTTTTTGTAGCCCTGTTTCCCTTCTCTAGTTAATTTTTATCTTTGGGCCTATGGGCTTTACCTTAGTTTTCCCCACCCCTTATAGTGTCTGTGTGTGTGGGTTTTTAGTCAGTTCCCTTAACTTTCCTAATTTTAAGTTGAGTGTGTGTGTGGACTGACTGTGTTTACTGTGGATAGGACTATGTCCAAAGACACTAAGGTCTCGGGATTCAAGAAGTGTGACTCGTGCTGTCAGAAAATGTCTCTGACAGACGGTCACACTTCTTGTGTCTATTGCTTGGGGCCTTTACACCTGCAGGACTCTTGTTCCGTCTGTCATGGGTTTAGTTCAAGAGTCCTGCAGGAGAGGCGTAATAAGCTCATCCTAAGGGGCTTGTTAAAGCCTGATGACTCCCCATCCAAGTCTGGCTCAGGGAAGTCTTCAAAAACCGCCAAACCCTCGGCTCCAGCTTCTGAGTCGAGGGCTGGCATTATCGAGATGGCTCCGACATCGGTTCCATCCGGATCCGAGGTGGGTAAACTGGTATCCACTCCAAAACCAGCATCGGAGCCAACCCCAGCACGCAAGCGCTCTAGATCCCCCTCAATAGACTCCGTCCGATCGGCTCCGAGATCCCCTCTCCTATTGGAGCGGAGTCATAGGACTCACTCATCTAGGTCGTCCAGGCTCTCCGATCACGACATCGAGAGGGTGGTCAGTAGGCTCATAAAATCTCAGGCACTAGCCCAAATGCTCCAGAGCCCATCTCACCAGACTGTGGCACCTTCGGTACTGCCATCGATTCCTCCTCTGACTCACCTCTCGAGTTCGGAGCCGGAGTTTGTCGGAACCGTAACCTTACCCACGTCGGAGCCGATACTCCCACCTTCGGCTTCGGTGTCGTTGGCTCCGACCTCTTCATTGGTTCCGTCCATGGCGCCGGGACTCCATTGTCGGCTCCGAGGGGGCGAGTGGCATTGGACCCTTGTCCGACCCCGCTCTCACTCTCGGAGCTTCGGCTCTGGTTAGTTCGGCCCCGACATCATTCTCAGAGCCTTCTCTGTCAGTGCCAGGGGCAGTTCCGGTCTCTTCTGAGCCGGGACTAACTTTAGTATCTGATAGGGGAGCCTTCGAGGTGATGAGGAGCGTGCTGGACCCAGTGTCCACTCCAAGGTTAAGTTCTGCAGCTCCTCCCTCTACAGTGCCCGTTACGGTCTCTGGCCACCCTCCTATATCTGACAGCAGAGATCCGAAGCATAGGGTATCCACCTTGGGTGTCTCCTCTTCTTCCGAGGGCTCCCCTGAAGTTTCAGGGGAACCCCCTAGGAAAATAAAGTGCAAGAGGAAGCACATAGACTCCCCCGAGTCTGTCACGTCAGACACCGACTTGGATGAGTCGGAGGGTTCCCCAGATCCCCCTCTGAGGATGTCTCTTTCTCAGACATCTTAGAGATCCTAAAACAGAGGGGAAATTGGTCCACTCTCAAACCTTCCGAGGATGAGTCGATTTACCTTGACGCTTTTGGATCTCGCCCTTCCACCTCCTGGGTGTCTCCCCCTTTCGACCCACTAATGGAGATAGTGGCTAGAAAGGCGTGGGCAGCTCCTGACTCAATGGAACCTACCCCTAGGAGGCCTTCTAAATTTATTTCTGCACCAGAGGACAAGTCCATTCTCACCAAAGACGTTTCAGTTGATGCTATGGTGGTAGCAGCAGCCACTAAGAAGGAATTGGCTGATCCTTCTGTACCTGTTCATCCTCTTAACAAAGAGTCCAGGACCATGGACAGGTACAGCAAGTGGACATTTGCTTCAGCGACCTTTACTATGCGATCGCTGAACTGTTTATGTCATTTCACCCGCCTTCAGAGAGACCTGCTCAAAAAGCTGGGTGAAACGGTACAGGATCCTTCTGCTGCGGGGTATCAGGACAAGATAAACTCCCAGCTGGCCACCCTGAACTCCATTGTTAATTCCTCCATGCGGCTTATCTCTTACGCAGCCGATGGAGCGAGTAGGGCCGCTGGCACAGGTGTTGCGTTGAGACGTCACGCTTGGATGCGACTCTGTAACTTTGCCGATCCCTTCAAGGCATCCTTCACCAACACCCCCTTTGATGGTTCAGAATTGTTTGGACCTCAGGTGAAGAATACCCTCACCAGATGCAAGCAAGATGGTAAGACTCTCTCTGCCGTGGGAGTCCATTTTTCCACACCTTCTAGAGCTTATCCTAAGGGACAGAGAGGTGGAAAGATGTGGTTCTGCAAACCACAGGGAGTCGCGCCTGCCGCACGTGGTGAATTTCCCCCTAGCGGCAGAGGGGGGAATAATAACAGATGCCGCCCTAGGGGCAGGGGGGGTCCACAGAACCAGGGTTCCAGGGAATCTTTCCCTGACCAGCCCTTTCAGCATCCCTGAGAAGCTGCCTGACTGTCCGCCTTCGGAGGCAGTCGGGGGAAGATTATCTCTGTACCCGGAAGCCTGGCAATCCCTCTCCCAAGACACGTGGGTACAGAAGATCATATCCGAGGGTTACAAAATTCCCTTTACTTCCCCTCCGGTACAACCGCCAAGACCCCTACCAGACATACCACCCACACAAAGGGGTCAGGCTCAGCTAGAAATAAAAAAGCTGTTAACAAAAAGAGTCATCCAGGCAGTCCCAGCAGATCAGCTAGGATCCGGAATCTACTCCAGATTCTTTTTGATACCAAAAAAGACTGGAGACTGGAGACCCATTTTGGACCTCAGCAGATTGAACAGCTCTGTACAAAAGACAAAATTTCGGATGGTAACACTGCAGTCCATTCCACCCTTTTTGGGCAGAGACAACTGGATGTGCTCCTTAGACCTCCAGGACGCGTACTATCATATAAAGATACACAGGCGCTCCAGGAGGTTTCTCCGCTTCTGGCTGGGAGCCAGTCATTATCAATTCAGAACACTGCCCTTTGGTCTCACCACAGCCCCCCGGGTGTTCACCAAATACTTGGCAGTGGTCATGGCTCACCTGAAACAAAAAGGATTCCAGGTGTTTCCATATCTAGACGACTGGCTCATTTCCGCTACCACCAAGCAGCATCTTATAATGGCCAGGGATTACACTGTTCAACTTTGCAACAGTCTAGGTATTTCTATAAATTTTGCAAAGTCCTCCTTGTCGCCTTGTCAATGTATAAACTTTATAGGCGCCGTATTAAACACCACAGAAATGTCTGCAACATTACCACCTCAGAGAGTGTCAGACATAAGGCGGAATGTTCAGTCCCTGTTTCAGCCCAACAGAGTTCAAGTCAAGCTAGTATTGAAAGCGTTAGGCCTCATGGCAGTGGCGATTCTTCTACTCCCATTAGCCTGCTTCCACATGAGGCTCCTTCAGTGGATGCTGTTTTCTCAGTGGTCCTTTCAACAGCTACCAATGACTCACAATATTTTGATAACCTCTTCTTGCAAGAATCATCTCTCCTGGTGGATGGTTTCCCCTCAGCTTTTTCAGGGCAGACCCTTTGTCCCCCCCCCCCCAGTTGCCACGGTGACAACGGATGCCTCCCTGATTGGGTGGGGGGGCATTATCAGGGCAAGACGGTCCAGGGCACATGGCAACAATCAGAACGCCACCTGCACATAAATGTCCTGGAGATGAGGGCGGTGCTTTTGACGTTGCAAGCCCTTCAGAGCTCTCTTCCCACAGGGACTATAGCAATTCAAACGGACAATATGTCTGTAGTGTGGTACATAAACAAGCAGGGCGGAACAAAGTCCTACCCCCTATGTTGAGAAGCACTCAGACTTTGGCAATGGGCGATTTCCTCTCAACGGTTTCTGATAGCAACGCACATCCCTGGGAAGTCCAACATCATAGCGGACAGATTGAGCAGAACTATCCTCATGCCTCACGAGTGGTCTCTAAATCAAGCGGTAGCAGACAGAATATTTCAGAAGTGGCGCCAGCCTTGCTGCGATCTTTTCGCAACTCCTCAAAACAGCAAGTGCCTCGACTTCTTCACACTCTTTCCTCTACCAGGCCATCCCCCCAGAGACGCTCTTGTTCACGTTTGGCCCCGGGGTCTTCTATATGCCTTTCCTCCCTTGCTATTGATCCCGCAATTAATTCAGAAAGCAACCGCATTGAGATCCAGAATAATTCTCATTGCCCTGTTTTGGCCTTGACAAGTATGGTTTCTGTTTCTGCACAGTTACCTACTGGAACAGCCTTGGCATCTGGAACCCCTTCTGGATCTGTTGACCCATCTCACGGGCAAGCTGCATCAGTCTCTTCATTCCCTCAACCTCACAGCTTGGTTGCTCCACTTCCAGCCTTAGCCAGGCTTCCCCTTATTTCTCCTCCTGTTCGTGATATCATTCTAGCTTCCCATAAGTCCAATACTAGGAAGACGTATGCGAGTAAATGGAAGCGTTTTTCGCATTGGGCACAAACTAAGTCCCTAGATCCTTTCCATGCACCCATTCATAAAGTTCTAGATTTTCTGGCGGAGCTTTTTCATTCAGGGTCATCGTCGGCCACTATCAGGGTACAATTAGCGGCCATTGCTAATTTTCATGTTGGGCTCTCAGAAGCAAATATTATGTCCCACAAACTTTGTAAAGCCTTCCTCAAGGGCATCTTTTTGCTTAGACCTCCAGTTAAAGATCCACCTCCACAATGGGATTTGAATTTAGTTCTAACCTCATTGATTCTGCCTCCCTTTGAACCTGCAGCTTCTTGCTCCCTCAAGCTTCTTTCTTGGAAAACTCTGGTTTTAGTAGCCATAACATCTGCCAGAAGGGTATCGGAACATCAAGCTTTGTCGGTCCGTCCCCCTTATTTGGTCTTTCACAAAGACAGGGTAACTCTCAGAACAAACCCTTCCTTCCTACCGAAAATGTCCTCGGAAACAAATCTAAACCACTCCATTGACTTGCCTGTCTTCTTCCCAGACTATGCCAACAGGGCTGAACAGAAATTACATTCATTAGATGTTCATCGCCAATTACAGTATTATCTAGACAGGACAAAACAACTCAGAAAGTCAGACCAGCTCTTTCTCTCTTATGCTGCAGGAAAGAAAGGGCTTCCGGTATCGAAGGTTACTCTTTCCAGATGGTTGACATCTATTATTACCTTTGTCTATGAGTTGAGACACAGGCAACTTCAGTCTAGGCCTAAGGCTCATTCAACCAGGGCACTATCAACATCAACGGCATTTCAAGCAAGGTTACCACTAGATGCCATATGTGCAGCAGCTACATGGGCTTCCAAACATACCTTTATTGCCCATTACAAACTTGATATAGCCTCCAGAAATAGAGCTGACTTTGGTTCCACCGTACTCAGGAGTCTGTTCCATTGAGCCACCCAGGACCAAGATGCTAGGGACGCTGTCCCATCCAGCAAGAATGAAGGCGAGAATGACAACTTAACATTAAGAAGTTATGTTCTTACCATAACGTTCCATGTTAGTTGTATTCTTCTCGCCTTCTTTCTTGCGTCCCTCCCTCCTGCCCCCTAGCCTGGATAGACTTCAGGTCTCTGAGTCCTTCCATTTCTGGAGATATAACATGTTACGGTTTCCCAGTATCCTTAATGTTACTAGCAGGGAGCCCGTACTTGCAAATGAGGATTATGATATTATGATATTATATTTATACTATGTCTTAGCTTCCAAATGAGATCTGGGGAGTTAGCGCATGGTATTGTGGGTTATAGGGCTGCCTCGAGCCAGTAAAAATAGCTCTCGAGCTATAGTACAGGCCGAGTCGGAGCAGAGGATCGGCTCCGAACCCGTCCAGCAAGAAAGAAGGCGAGAAGAAGACAACTAACATGAAACGTTATGGTAAGAACATAACTTCTTATTCACTAACATTCCTCCTCCTAGCTTTACCTTCACACAGGGCAGTTATTCAAGGTTCTGACCATTTTCCCCTTCATGGGGTATAGTTTCTTATCTTTTCTGACTTCACATTTGATGACTTCTGGCAAGTGGATGCCCTTGCTCTTTCTCAGTCCATTGTCCTTGCTCTTTCTCAGTCCATTGTCCTTTTCCCTTAATGTGAGAGGGGGACAGTAGACTTCATCAAGTCGATCAGTACTCTGAACTTTCTTCTACCTTAACTGTTAGGCAGCTTACCCTCATTGCTCTCTTGCCTTCATCTTTGTGTGATGTTGTTTGGCTACCTGGAATTTGTTGCCCTTACCTATGCAGATTGTTACTGTGCCTCCATCTGTTCTTCTGTATGTCATCCCTAAACTGCCTGCACCTTAGCAGTTCCGTACCCTTTCTAAGAGTGCTACCCCCAGTCATTCTCAATCTGTTCATTGAACTTTAGTTGTATTTTAAAACACAGAGCAGGTAACGGCTTATGGGAATTGCATAGTTGGAGGAGCAGAGGAAGTGTATACTATAGACACAGTATACATAGCACACAAACTCATTCATGTACTGTGCAGTTCCCATCTTCCTTTCAGTACACTCTTGCTACCATAATAAGTTAACTGAGGTTAATGTAACTGGAGGGATGGAAAGAGTGTGCACCACAGGCACCTTCTACATAGTACACATGCCCTCCTCATTCAATACACGCTTTGTTGCTGTAATAATTAAATATCTTAATTAAGAATTTTTTTCCTTGCATGCAGTGTCCTATTTTACACTTGTAATTTATAAATACATTTATTTTACATTTCTAATAGCCTATGATTTTGTCAAAGAGTACTCTGTATCCCCTGTACTGTTTCCCATTCTTCTGAACCCTTCCTGTTGTACACATCATTACTCTTGCCTTATTTTTTTCTCCTTTGTTATATAATACAGTATATTACTTCCTTTAGCAGAAAATTGCTGTCTACTGTTTAGACAAGAGTTTACTATGTATAGAAATAAATATGTTTTAATTTAGCTACATTAAATATGGTTTACTGTTTGGTAGTCCCAAGCTGCTCATTTGTTGTTCTGCACATACACAAACTGATTGACTTCCAGGGGGTGAGAGGTATGCTCCACTTTGTTCATGCAGCATTTCCCTGGTCTTGTTACTACTGTATTTCCCCCTCTTCCCTAGTGGTGCTGAAATAAATAAATACATAGCAGTCATTTTGTAACACCAGCCCTTTCCTAAATTCCATGGCATGCACCAGCACCCTTTGCTGTGCTACCTCCAGTTTCTTGTAAACATCCAGCCGTGATGTGTAGAACCAATAATCACATTTTAACAGACTCCTATATAATAAACATTTTATAATTCCTTCTTCCCATTCTGCACCCATGGAATTATCTTCTTCCTTGCTAATCCATGGGAATTGTAGCACAGACATGCTTAGTCATTTCTTACCTGTGCAACATTATCAACGAGAGGACTTTACTTTCTTCCTTTTCATGCACTCCCTCCCATCATTTTACTCTACTGACTCTGCCTTTTTTATTTCTGTGTAATTTTCTTCTCCTGATGTCATTGATTCTACCACCCTAGCTTTATTTATTTGTTTTAAAGCCAAAAAAAAAAACTGTTACATGTTCTAACACCTTTTGTTTCTAAAAGGTTCCAGTGTTTCCTTCTGTTGCATAAACTTAGGCTCCTCTTAGAGACTGTAGTTAACTTCCTTAAAAGGTTTTACACCTTTCTTTTCCAAACTAGGTTTTAAAGGCCTGTCACCTGCTACTACTACTTGTATTTCATGATTATTTTTATTCTTTGCAATCTCTGCAATGTCTTTCGGCTTTTCTCGGGTAGGGGTCGCCAAAGCGGATCACTGGTCCACGATTGATTGGCAGTGGTGTTTTTACGGTGTCGAGTTGCCAGCCCATTGCCCAGCCTTCACAGAAGGCACACATATGCACACACGCAGCTACCTGCATGTCTTTAAAACTCACAATATCTTTGAAGGTGTTTGGTGCCTTTGTGTCTATCTTTCTCTGGAAATAAGGAGTAGCATTAAGGATAGGGCTAGAGTTTGGATGATTTGGATGTCCCGTGATCATTTTAAACATTTTCAAGCATTCAGTGGCTTCATTGATGGTTCAGTAGTAGAATTATTGTCTGCCATGAGGGAGATCTGGTTTTGGTTCCTGGTCAGTACATTGAATCTAGTATATCCAAGGCTGATATTAGAATTAATTTGGGATTGGGGTTTGGTATAGTATTTAAGGTGTTTACCTAAGAGAGACACGGTGCAGAGTTTAATTCTCTCCTTTAAAGAAAAATTAGCTAGGCTTAATAATGGCCTGCAAGAGTTGCTAACCTAGTTCTTACATATGAGTCTGAAAGAAGAACCACAGGAATCCTTGCCAGACATACTAAATCACCTTATCGTTGGAAACTCCTGTGGCATTTTCTGAATAAGTTTCATTCCTTCTGGGCCAGGCTGGTTTGATTAATTGAATCAGCCAAATACTAACTATCCACCTCCTTTTTACTGCCTCTCCATCCAAGTCTTCAAAACAGCTTCCTGATTTTCTAAAAGATCAGATGTTCATCGTGTTACATTGCTGCAGTCATTACACTTGGGTTATCCTGCCGTCAGGCGGTCCCTCAGTCGGCCAGAGTTCCAAAGTCTTGGTCCGGCGTCGGTTGCTATTGCTTCTTCCCTGACATCAGTGCGCCAGGGGTATATAAGATGCAGCCGACACCATTTTCTTCAGTCTTTCTTGCCGCGCAGTGCCTGAAGCAAAAGCAGTTCGCAAGTGCCGGTTGGCCGACTCATGAGATTTTCATTCCGAATCCAGAACCGAAGTCTTCTACAAAGCTAAGTACCCCCTTGGGGAAACTTTTTCTTGCCTAAGACCGATGTCAGTAAAAGTTAATAATTGTATTTCTTGTGGGAAGCAAATACCTCATAAGGATTTCCATTCTTATTGTATCCCATGCCTAGGCCCAGACCACGACGTCACAGGTTGTCGGTTTTGTGCTAGGTTTAACAAGCGCACTATTAAATGTCGGTTTGATTTTGCCCAACATTATTTTGGCAGAAAATTCAATTACACCATGCCGTCGGAACTACCAACAACGACCGGGATACACAAAAAGCGCAAAGACAAGGACAGGCATCCGAGGCCCAAAACTGACAACGAAGCCTCTTTTAGGCCAGTTGCCGGTTCTTCGGTTTTCAACGAGGCACCTTCGCCCCTGATGACCACTTCTTTGGAACCACAGGCCACCTCTGACTCCCACATGGAGATAGCTGGACCTTCGGATACACCAGATTTACGGCCTACCGAGACTAACCCTTCAGAGGGATCCGTAGCAGCTGAACAACCCTCAGCTTCAGAGGGTGTTTTCAGACCTACTCAGCTAACCATTAAATCGTCTGCTAAGTCTAAAACCCCTTTAAAAACAAAGAAACAACTTCAGCATTCACCAGGACAGGCCTCCATGCCTAAGAAACAGATGCTCAAAATAGCCGAAGACTTAATTACTCTGATCAGGGGGTCCCACCCTCCTCCTGATAAAAGGCCTAGACAAGATGCAGACTATGACTCATCCGACCAGGTGTCCATCTCTTCAGATTCATCCTCAGACCAAGAATACTCTTTACCCCCTTATGAGAATTCTGATGCTGGGGAATCAATTCCTTCAGCCTCTCCACCAGAGGACTACTCTTTTGGGGAAACCTTACATACCATGAGGGAGTATTTCCATTGGGAGGGTCAGGATTATTCAGAATCCAAGAAAAGGCTCAGAGATTTTCTTTTATTACCTCAACACAGACCCCTTGCTATCCCGCCAGTGTTAGATATTGTGGATGATGTGTATTCTGAATCCAGTTTAAATCCTGATTCTTTACCTCCTACTCCAGTTAAGCCAGACAGGTACTACAGAGTCCCTGACTCTCACAAATTTCTTTATCAAAGTCCTGATGCTGACCCTGAAACTATTTCCCAGGGTCCCAAAGGGGTAAAGGCCTCTACAGCAAAAAAATCCAGTTCCCTCTGACAGAGATTCCAGAGCATTAGACAGATGGGGGACGAAAGTATATACATCTGCAACTTTAGCAATGAGGGCCTTAAATTGCCAGTTTCACATGCTTAAATATCAGCAATATTTGATGTCTCAGTTGAAACAAAAAAATGCTTCCAAATTCAGATCTTCCTAACTATAAGGAAATGCAGGATTTATTGCATGAAGCTGAGCAAGTGGGAAAACATACTTTGCAATGTGGTTTTGATTCATTAGAGGTCTCCTGTAGAGCAGCAGTTACAGGTCTGTCATTCAAAGACATGCTTGGTTAAAAGAGCAGACTTTACCAGATCATGTTAAAGCAAAATTATTGGATGCACCTTTGCAGCAGGATATTTTATTTGGAGTTAAGGCAGAAGAGGTATTAAAGAAAATGGAGGATAAGGCAAAATCTATGCAAACGGTGAAGGATTTCTTACAGGTTCAGCCTCCTCGATTTAGCAGAAATTGGCCAACAAAAAATTGGTCCTTTCCAGTTACAGACAGACCTCAAAGGGGCAGATTCAGATGTCCAAGAGGCAGAGGTCAGCCACAAGGTTCTTACAGGCCTCGACAATGGGGTGCTTCAACCCACAAAGAAGGGGAAGACAGGCCTCAACCTTATAAAAAACAGTCCCAATGACTTCCCACTACAGCTGCCAAACACTTCTCTCTTGGCAGCCCCCTTGGGGGGAAAACTAGCGCTTTTCTTTCACAATTGGCATATGATCACCAAAGACAAATGAGTTCTCAATATTGTATCTCAAGGTTACAGGTTCCACTTTCACACTCTTCCAAGGTTAAAAGGAATGCCAAATCTGCCACCAAATCAATGAGCAGAAGCTCAAAGACAAATTACAGCACTCATGGACATGAGAGCTATTCAAAAGGTACCAACACAGGAGCAAGGACAAGGATTTTACTCAAGACTCTTTCTGGCTCTCAGAAAGGACAAAGCCTGGAGGCCCATTCTGGATCTTTCTTCTCTAAATACTTACCTGGATGTTCCAAAATTCAAAATGTTGACACTACAGAAGCTTCTTCCCATGCTGGGCAAGAAAGCTTGGCTCGTAACTTTGGACCTCAAGGAGGCATATCCCTATCAGACAAAATTGCAAAAGATACCTCAGATTCTTAGCTGGTTCAATGCATTACCAATTTTCTGCACTGCCCTTTGGCTTATCTACTGCGCCCAGGGTCTTTACAAAATGCCTGGCACCAGTAATTGCATTTTGCAGACAAAAAGGAATTCAAATTTACCCATACTTGGATGACTGCCTTATTCAAGCAGAGAGCAAAGACATTCTTCTAAAGCATCTGGCGTTTGTAAAAAGATTGCTAATTTGCCTAGGGTACACAGTAAATGAAAAGAAGTCAAAACTAGTGCCCTCAAAAGAAATAATATTCCTGGGTGCCAGCTTAAATACAATGGCCCAGATGGCTTATCTCACGCCAGACAAGCAAGAACAACGGACTCAATATTTCCAATTGATGGCAACAAAAACCCAACTCCCTGCAAGAAAAATTCTGCAGGCCTTGGGGTACATGGCATCTTGCATACTTCTAATTCTATATGCCAGACTGCATATGAGAAAACTACAATGGTACCTAAAGAGTGTCTGGTCTCAACACTGTCACAGTTTGGAAACAGTAATACCACTTATTCCTTGCCTTCAACAGGAGTTTCGATGGTGGGCTCAAGCCTGTCACCTCAACAAGGGACAGCCTTTCACTCAACCCACAGCCAGGCAAACACTGACAACAGATGCTTTGGATTATGCCTGGGGAGCACATATGGCAGGAAAATGTATTCAGGGCAAGTGGCCCGCAGAACAAAGGCATCTTCACATCAATCAAAAAGAGATGCTAGCTGTACAACATGCCCTTATAGCTTTCAAGGACCTTCTGCATCCAGGACAACCACTACTAAAGACAGACAGCACCACAGTTATGTGGTACATAAACAACCAAGGCGACACTCATTCATATCCCCTCTGCAGACAAGCCATGACCTTGTGGAACACAGCTCTAACCTACCAAGTTCATCTGCAAGCACAATTCCTGCCAGGACAGAAAAACACTCTGGCAGATGACTTAAGCAGGAACATCATGGATCCGCACGAATGGAAATTACATCCACAAATATTCAGAATGATAACACAAAAATGGTGGAGCCCGGACATAGATGTGTTTGCATCCCCAATGAATTGCCAGCTACAGATATTCTGCACAAGGACTTACCACCCACAAGCATGGAAAGTGGATGCCCTCTCATTCAGCTGGAAAAACCTACAAGTATATGCTTTCCCACCACTACCTCTCCTTTCAAAGGTACTCCTAAAAGCCAGACAAGAAAAGCCAAAGATGATCCTGATTGCCCCAGACTGGCCACGCCAGCACTGGTACCCAATCTTAAAGAACTTAGCACAAGGCCCACCATGGATTTTGCCTCAAAACCCACATCTTCTGACTCAGCAAAACAATCAGATACTTCACAGCCAGCTTAAGACTTTAAACCTGGCTGCATGGCAGATTCCTTAGTCAAGCAAGCAATGCCTCTCTCCAAAGCTGTTATGGATGTCATTCTGGAGGCCAGAAGGCGTAGCACCAGGAAAGCCTATTCAGAAAAGTGGAAGAGATTCTGTGCCTGGAACCAGGCTCACAGCCTTGACCCTCTTGTCCCAAATATTCCTCAGATACTACAATACTTAACTGAGATACTGGACAATGGCCTCTCCTTTTCATCCATTAAAATCCATGCGTCTGCCATCTCTGCTCATTACAACACAGACCCACCAATTTTTTCTAATCCTTTGCTAAAACAGTACCTCAGAGGGGCTAAAAACATAAGACCGCCCCGTAGAGCACCAACTCTAACTTGGGACCTGAACTTCGTCTTGGAAAAATTAACTTTACCTCCTTTTGAGCCAGCTAACTCAGCAGACTTAAAATATGTCTCTTGGAAAACTGCTCTGCTCCTGGCAATAACCTCAGCACGAAGGGTTTCAGAATTACAGGCACTAATGGCAGTGGAACCTTTCATCATTTTCCACCAAGACAGGGTGTCTTTAAGAACAAACCCTACTTTTATGCCAAAGGTGATATCAAGTGTGGCTCTAAACCAAACTATTCACTTGCCAACTTTTTATCCAAATCCACAGAATAAAGGGGAGAGACTTCTGCATTCCTTGGACATACATAGGCAGTTACGCTTCTACCTGGACAAAACGAAAGCTTTCAGGAAAACTGAGCAATTGTTTGTAGCATATGCTGCAGGAGCACAGGGAAAAGCCATTTCAAAATGGATAGGGCACTGTATATGTTTCTGCTATACACACCATGGGAAAGCAGTACCTAACAGCATTAGGTCTCACTCCACCAGGGCAACAGCCTCTTCAACTGCCTACCTCAGAGGAGTACCTACCAGGGACATTTTGGAAGCAACAACTTGGAGTTCTGTACATACCTTCACCAAGCATTACCATCTGCCTCTTTACTCTAAATCCAGAGCTGGCTTTGCCACTGCAGTGCTGCAGGGCCTTATAGCCACCCCTAATGCCTTATAGAACCAGCCACCCAACCTCAGCTTTGGGATTCTACCCAGGTGTAATGACTGCAGCAGTGTAACACGATGAACATAGTACAGTTTTGTACCTACCATAAATGTAGATGTTCGAGTGCATACACTGCTGCAGTCTAGGTTACCCTCCCTCCTTCCCCTCTTCCTTGCTGGTACTTAACTAGGCCTTCTACCTTTTGCTACCTATGGAGAGTATTTGCTGTTAACTGAAAATTTTTGATTGCTTTTCTTATGTATGTTTTATTAGCAATTTACATTGCCTACCTTTTTGGGGGCACCTGACATCTGGGGCAAGAAAAACTGAAGAAAATGGCGTCGGCTGCATCTTATATACCCCTGGCGCACTGACATCAGGGAAGAAGCGACAGCAACCGACGCCGGACCAAGACTTTGGAACTCTGGCTGACTGAGGGGACCGCCTGACGGCAGGAAAACCCAAGTATAATGACTACAGAAGTGTATGCACTCGAACATCTACATTTATGGTAGGTACAAAACTGTACTTTCTTTGCTACTTAACTCTTTTTCACCCTGTACTGCTTTCTAGTGTTCTTGTACTAGCCACTTCCCTCCTCTGTTATGTTCTCTTGTTTAGAAATGCTACATCTAGGCAAGTATACTCTGCTCTCAGAATTAATAGGAGTTCTGTTGGCTGATGTGAGCTACATCCTGCCTTTCTAAAATGGCTGTCTCCTTCTTTACAAATTCAGTTGCTCTCAATTCACTGACTTTATTACCACATCTTTGTTTTTTTTTAAACACCTTTGTTAGATCATTACTTAAAACATAGGCACACAAAGAAAAATAAACCATATTAACATTTTCCTGTGTACACACATCATACATTGTATATCTTATTTCTTTACAACAGCTGTATTTCAGTCCAACATTACATAAATCACTCAATTCCTGCCTTCCCCTAAATTTCACTCCTTCTCCTGAACTTTAATCTGCATGTATCGTTCCTATAAATTGTATTTATTTTCATATAGTTTGTTCCATCCCCTTTCTAATGATACATTTTCTAGTTCTTTATCTCTTTTATAATATTCAATACTTCTAATACAGTTGATTTAGATTTTGATTTCCATTTTCTTATAATTGCTTTTTTTTGGCAGCCAAAAGAATTCAATTTAACAAGGCCTTACTATGACTAAGCAGTTCAGTTCCTGTGTGCCAGCTTAAAAGAATAATTTCCTTAGTTATAGCTATTTGTTCCCCCAATATTTCTGACACAGTACTCTGTAAGAAATGTTTAAAATGCAAACTCACTACATTCCCAAAAACATGTTCACAGTTACATCTTTCTTCCCTATCACACATCCAACATTTGCTATCTACCTGAGAAAACTTCCTCTTTCTTTTTTTCAATCCTGTGTCTTTCTTGATAAATATAAAAATGCCAGACATCTTTGTTCCTCAAATGATCAGTACCACTGTTGAGTGAATGTTCCTAATATCCCAACATTAGCAGAGATCTGTGAGGAATATGTCCTGCAGCAACTGACCTAAGTTTGATAATAAATATGTTAGTAGTTGTGGGTGACTTGATCATTCATTTTACATGAAGTATATTTAAGTTAAGGAACAGGTGTGCCTTGTATAATCATCAGTGATTAGATAAATCATTTGCAGATTAGGGATGAAGGAAGGTGCAAGCTGCAGCTTTTAAAACTATTTATTTACTTATTTGAAACTATTTTGATCTTTTTCTCATGTTTTTGTTTGTGATTATGACCAGTGTAGTAGGTAGTACAAAGTTTAACATATTCCAAGTAAATATTTAGTCATATGAATAGAACTAGGAGATAAACAAGTGAACAGTGTTCATTACCTGAAAAATTCCCCTCTTGCTGTAATCCTTTAGTGACTGCTTGTGATACTCTGGAAAAAATGCGATCTGTTATTTTCTTGTATTGGTGGGGAGCTTGCCTGAGAACAAAAGAAGACCGTGTCATCCATCGTGAGTGTGTGTGTTTTGGACAGGGCAGGAAAGTCATATAATTGCCAAGGTTTTAAAAATAAAATGACATGCTGTTTGGCAGATAATATGGCAGTAAAGGACACCAGTCACTGTGTATTAACTTAGAGTAATTTTTGGATGGCAAGGTATGATATGCTGATGCCAAAGTCAACCATTTCTTTAATAGAAATACAATAGAATGAAATACTGCCAGCCCAGCTATCTGGAATTTTGTAAATAATCATATGTTATTTGTGAATATCAACATGATTCATATGTTTGTCTTACAAACGTAAGAGAACTATGTTTTATGTGTATGTTAAACTACTGGTACAGAAGTGTGTGTTGAACAGGGTTTGTACAGTACTAAGCTTCAAGGAAGTGTCCACAGTGTACCCTACTGGAAAAGAACAGAAATGTGTATAAACTATATATGTGTGCAAATGTATGTTTTAATAGTAGAAGCTGGAACATACAGAGTTAACTTGCAAAACGTCAAGAAAAAACGTTGAAATTAAGTGCTTTACAATTGTGCTATAAAAGTCAGTCTAGAGCTAGAAGTGTTTCTGTTTTCTGGAAAGAAAAGTAATTACTAGGTTTCAACTGTAAACGTGTTTTATTGTTTTACAACGTAGAAGTTCTGCGAACTTCTAAGAGATGTGTACTTCTCACACAGAGATGTTAAAATTCTGTTAACATCTGTTTAGCCTGGGAACTGAAGTCAGGTGACAGAGTGATGTCATCCAAGCTAACCCAGCAGTAATGTTTATTATTAATTTAAGAACTCTCTCAGAGAGAGACTATGCATTTTGTATTTTGTCTTTGACCTGGAAACATCCATCATCATCACATCTGCAATTTATTGTAAGTAAGACTTGGGGCACAGTATCTTTTTTAGATATAGATCGGAATATAGTAAAGATTAGTTAAGATGTTTTCTGTATTTATTTGAGACTGTCCTGCAATGTTGTTTTAAAATATTTCCTGTGATGTTGAACTCCGAAGTAACTGTGTTTGTTTTTTGAGCATTGTCTTGTTCTTGTATTATTTATTATTAAATATATTTAAACCTATCTTTGTGGCTGATATTTGTGAGACTTTTAGAGTACTTGCATATGTATTTGGTGACACTGTACAGGCCACTCCTAAATAGCCTTGCTCTTGGTCAAAACTACCATTTGGATAATAGTAACATCACACAGTAGGATTGGACACCCTTTGTAAGAACCTTATAGTAGCTGATAAGTAGGGGTTGGTGGCAGTGATAACTATCTTATAGTCTGGGCAGAAGGGGGCATAGCTGGTAAACCTGTGCCAGGCTTCCCCAGGTGTGTGTGTGTGTGTGTCTGTGTGTAAATCGGATCTCAAAGTGTGTGTGTGTGTGTGTGTCAGCTACTTGGGCAGGGACATGAAGCACTGGTTGTACGGAGAGGGTGCTGAAGATCTTGGCTTGACCCCTCAGCTGAGATCTTAACCCTGTATGTGCCAGTGGGGAGTCTTAGTGGGGATTTGGAGAAAGAGGGAGAAACCAGCCCCAGACTGTCTGTGGTATCTATGTCTTCTTAAGTGGAAAATGTACTTTACTGTGTGTGTACATGTCATCCTCCCATTGTGTACAACCCTCACTGTTGCCAGGGGTGAAGATTGAGGCTCCTTGATTACTGGGCCAGTGCAGGGGTGTTACATGCTGTATCAAGCATTGCTCTTTTGGGTGCAGGAATGGTACATGTAAAGGATTTGTTTAATATCACGTATAGGCAGGAGGTTACATGGAGGAAGAGGCAGTTAGAGGAAGTCCATACTCTTGCGGTATAAAGTAATGCTACCACTGTGTGTTTAAGCTGCTTGGGTAAGGAAGAAGGCAACTCCAGTATCACATGACATTTGTCATTTGAGTTTTCCAGAGCTTGCGAATGATATTATGAATGGGTTCATTGTGATCTTACTGTGTCCTCAAACAGGACTGTTTTTCACATTCTGAAATATGTGATTTTGTGTTGCTTTATGGAAGCTAGTGATAAAAGATGAACATTGTTTTTTTTGACATTCTTGGCTGGAAAACTTTCCCAATTTCCTAATAATGCCTTATGTAGACTTTTTCCCCCTTAAGACAACAGGAATAAAGGAGTGGTCATTCTAGACTTGTTTTGACAAACAACTTAATTGTGGTCAACACATGGTTCACCAAGAGACATATTCATGAGATCCCATCCAAGAGTGGCCAACATGCAGCTTAGGTAGACTTCATTCTAGTAGGGTAAGGACACTGAGCTCAAATCAGAGGTTACAAATTTTCCACCATGAAAAAGTTGAGTTGACCCTCAGCATAAACCATTGGTGGCCACAGTCAGCCAGTAGAAGATTTTAATTAATGTCAACAATGAGTACACAGAAGACCTGAAAGCTGACTGTAATAGAGTCAGAGGAGCTTATGGACATATTCATGATTCTAGCAGCCCAGAAAGAAGAGGAAATAGATGGAGCAGGAGAAGAATGATAGTGTCCCAAAACACTGTATGTGAAATTGACAGAACAGATCTGCTGTTGAGGCAGGTATGGAGATAAAGGTGTATAAGAAAAACTGTTGGTGAAATGTAGTAGTTCCAAGAGTAATCAGAAGCACGAATAAGTGCAGGAAGAAGTGAGAGATAGGAAAGACATATCTAACTGAGAAGGAATACTAATTGGTTAGCAAACAGGTTAAGAGAGCAGTCACAGTGGCAAAGAACAAGATGTCAGAAAACCTCTACCAGCTCCTGGAAAGTGACTCGGCAGATGGCACAAAGAAGCTTTATCAGGTTGCAAGGCAGTGACAGAGATATAAATAAGATGGTGGAAGATGGTGGATACCATGTGAAAGGATAAGGGATGACACCAACAGTCTGCTCCTCAGTCAAGGGGATACCAAGGGATGATGGAAGAAATACTTCAAGAAGGTTTTAAATGAAGAAAACCCTCTAGAAGCTATCCTGCCAAATGCACAGTCTGCAGTGAATGAGGAAGGAGAATCTAGTCTAGAAGAATAAGAATAGAATTAAAGAAAATGAAGTCAGAAAAAACAACACTCTCAGATGACCTCAGGGAAGATATGTTTAATATGTTGGGTGCATAAGGGAAGAAATTGCAGTTGAGGGCACTGCTTATGGTATGGGCAGAGAGGCATATCCCAATTGACTGGAGAGTAAGCTTTCTAGTGTCAGTGTACAACAGTAAAGGGAATGTTTACATCTCCAGGCAGTACAGAAGTATCAAACTCCTGTCACCCAGTATGAAAGTTCTGGAAAGGGTGGTTCATAAAAAATATGCATAGTAGCAGAACATAAGATGGAAGATGAGCAGTTTGGGTATAGATTAAGATGCAGTACAACTAATTCAGTTTTTGAAGTGAGACAAACAGTGGGAAAAGAAGCTGGAGATGAGGGAATAGTCCAGCTAGCCATTCCTAGACATGGAGAAAGCATGTGACAAGGTCCCAAGAAAGCTGATTTCAGTAGTCCAGTAGTTGCTCAAAGTCTCAAAAAACAATGATAAAATTAATTCAGGCTATGTACATGGACCCAGTAATATAAATACATTCAGGGTTCAGACTGGTAGAGGGGCTACCAATGACAGTGGTTATGCATCAGGTCTCTGCCATGAGGCCACTGCTGGTCCTACTGGTGATAGGCTGCATCAGAAAACAGATTGCAAGGAGTGCATCAAGAACATTGCTGTATGCAGCAAATATGCCGTGACAAGTAGGGCCATTATTAAAAAATTGAATGCTTAAATCAGCGAACGATGTTTCATCGACCCTTTTTCAGCAAAAGTTGAAAATGTCGACACCTCAGAACAGTGATTTCTTTCCTAGGGAAAGAAATTGCTGTTTCAACCAAAAACAAAAAAAAAAAAAAAATAAAAAACAGAAAACAGTTCCAAACACATACACACGTACCTTAATCCTAATTCTACCCCCCCAAAAGTAAACAACTGAAAACACATACACATGTAACTCAACCATACATCTAACACAAAAAAAAAGTAAACATTTTAAAACATATGCACTTACCTTAACCCGCACCCTAACCCTAAGATCAGTAATTGTTGCACATTTACGTAAACCGTTCCAAACACATACACACTTACCTTAACCCTAATTCTGCCCCCCCAAAACAAAAGTAAACAGCTGAAAACACATAAACACGTAACTCAACCATACATCTAACGCAAAAAAAAAAAACAGTAAAACACTTTCATACATATGCACTTACCTTAACCCGCACCCTAACCGTAAGCAGTGAAGCGGTCAAGCGACTTCTTTCCCAGGGAAAGAATTCACTGAACAGCCGCTTCGCTGTTTTGCCTGTTCCCTCTTTAGGCGTCGATGAAAACGCATTCATCAAAATGCGTTTTCATCGTTCTAATAGGAACCCGACAAGTAGACTCTAAACAGGAACTCCAGGAAGTGTTAGCTGATTGTGGAAATCAGAAGAACTGGAAATTGTGGAAGAGATTAACAACTTCAGATTTTGAGAGCTGTGGTTAAGGAGAAGAGAAATCTGTAAGAGGAGGTCAAAGGTACAATCAGAGGTGCTGTAGCCAGCTGGCACAGAGTGCCAGGCTAGTATATGAGCGAAGTATACTAAAGAAGCTGAAAAGTAAGGTGTACAGACCAGTGGTGTGACCAGTACTTGTTTATTGTACAGAAACTTGGGCAGTGAAGGGAAAGAAGCTGAGGGAGCTTGAGATGGTGGAGATGAAATGGCTGATATGGATAGTAGGATCCACTCTGTGGGGCAGAAGAAGAAATAAGGACATCAGACCGAAAGTTAAAGTAGCACCAGTTTCAGAGAAGACGAAGAACAAATTACTGTAGTTCAGTTGTAGATGAAAGAAAACAAAAAAAGAAAAGATGAGGCTATCTAACCCAAGAGATGGATGAATTATGTGAGAGAAAATCTGTAGCATCCATATGCTAAGAGAGAGGCTGTGAATTGAGAGAGCTGGTTGGAATTGAAGTAACAGTGTGACCCCATGTAAAAATGGGAACAGGGGAGTTTATAATGGTGATGGTGGTGCCCAGTGTAGATAGATTCCTGAATGCATTGCATTTTCTTACTTTAAATTGAAAATGTATAATTTGTTGCATTAAGTGTCATTCTACTGTGGAAAGACTGACCTTTTGGAATTTCTTTAGAGTTTCTCAGCTGTGATAGATTTTTTTTAACTTTTTACTTGGCACTCTCTATATTTTTGATGAGTATTACAGGCTGGTTATTGCCTTTCATATATTTTGGATTTGCAGAGAGACTGTTGCTTCTTTTTGTCAGTCATACTACTCCTGGGAGTCTTTTTTTCTTATAGTGTAGTCCATTTTGGATAATCATTCCATGCATTTAGTAACCCCTTTTGGGATTCATGTCAGTTCACAAAGTGTAATTTCAGTGAATGGAAATAAATCAAAACCAGTTTGCCAAAACTACATCCGGCGAACATTGCAACAAATGTCTTTTGTAGGGGGGCAAGCCCCTTGCACCCCCCACATGAGGAGGACAGCTACTGACCCTCACCTCCCAGCAGATTCGTATATACCAATTCTGAGGTCATACAACAGTGGAGAAAAAAGCAAACTCCACTGTTGGCAAAAGTAGTTTTGAGAAACAGCATTAAGTCTTTTTGTGTTCATTAAAACTGAATTCATCCATATGGCACGTTCCTAATCTTATACAGGTCTTCACAGGACTGGTACTTGTATAACAAAAGTCCTGTTAAATTCTTTGTTACTTACATTCTTCTTCTTCTTTCGGCTTTTCCCTGTTAGGGGTCGCCACAGTGGATCACCTTGTCTGCTCATGATTGGCAGGGGAGTTTTACGGTGTCGAGTTGCCAGCCCGGCGCCCAACCTTCCACAGAAGGCACACACACACACACACACACACACACACACACACACACACACACACACACACACACACACACACACACACACACACTCACACTCACACCCAGGGCCAATTTAGAGTGTCCAATCCACCTGCAGCATGTCTTTGGGATGTGGGAGGAAACCGGAGCACCCGGAGGAAACCCACGCGACCACAGGGAGGACATGCAAACTCCGCACAGAAGGCACGCCTGCCAAGGATCAAACCAGAGAACCTCTTGCTGTGAGGCAGCAATGCTAACCACTGCACCACCGTGGCCACCCATTCTTTGTTACTTACATTAATAGTCCTACATATGTTAACTCTAACATCTAGTATTAACAAAACTTTTTTTTTTTTCGCAAAAAAATCTAATTTTCATTATCAGTGTGTTGTTAGTCATCCCCCACAATATAAAAACTCAAGTTCACATTTAGTAATATGATTACACCTATACATGGATACAACTGATCAAAATAAGGCAGTGAGAATGAATACATAACTCGCAGTAAAACAGCAAACAGTAAAAGCAAAATGTATGCAGCAAAATGCAGTGAACAAGGAAATGTATTTGTGCAATTTTTTAAGAAAGGCAGGTGCTCATGTCTAATGCCCAGTATTTCCTTACAATATTTCATTATTTGCAGTGATGATCACTGTAGGCAACAGATGAAGAAAATCTTTGTGATGTGCAAGAATGAGATGATTTATTTTTACCTCAGTGCAGTGGTGTGCAAGAGTCTGGCCCGTTTATTGGGGGTGCAAGAGACATACCTTCGAACTGTCACCTGTAACGATGCACAAAACTGGAGGCAACATTGATGCATTGCTCAAGTATATATTATACAATGAAATATAATATTCAGAAATGTGCACAACAATTGCTTGTTCATCAATATGCACTTGTTTTAAATCAGGGATTACCCACAGGGCCAAGTCTGCATCCACAATCTTGTGACTGTAGATTAAAAATTATGTAATTACCACAGTTGATCAAATTACTCATTCTGGTAAAAACATGATTACTGTTTAATTGGAACATGTATGTATACTTGCACTGTTCAGATTGATTCAGTGTAGTAAGGACGTTCATTCTTATTCCCGTAGGTGTTCAATCTCAGTTAGCTTGTTTAGAGTTACATGGGGGTGGGGGCTCACTGGATCTTCCTCTCCTCTAAAAGCATTGTTTCTTGTTATATGTTTTTTGTTCGTATAACAACCAGGAGTATAGCATTGTTTGATGTGATTCGCTTGTTCTGATATCAGCACTTAATTGCAGAAAAAGCATCGTCATTGTCTTTTGTGACATCTTTTTCTGATGTTTCAGTATTTATCGTTTGCTTGTTGCCTTGTCCTTGCATCCTATAGGTCCCCCTCCATGTCCCAGGAAACCCATGCTACCTCTCTTTAATGTACTGCAGTCCCTCACCGTTCAACCCAATTCAATATTCATGGGGGATATCAACTACTCCTGTATAGACTGGGAATCCTACACCACTTCTAATGCACAAGTCCAGCGATTCCTACATTTTGTTAATACCAACATCCTGGAACAGTTAGTCCATTCTCCTACAAGGAGTACAAACATCCTTGATATTCATGAATGGGGGGTAGTGATGTTTCTCACCAAATGTAGTATCTTAACTCATCAGATCTGACTATCATAAGGCAGTTTTACTTGAAGTAAAAATTTAATCCAGGCATCCAACAAAACAAAAAACCTTAAGGATCTATTCCAAGGCTAACCTCTCTACTAAGCAACACCTTGGCTAAATTTCAAGCACTCTCAAACCTAGTATAACAGTAGCATACAACGAGCTATATACAAAATCTCTGTGCAGCTGTACTGATAGCTGTATAGAGCGACCTATGCCCCTCATATTAAAAGTAAGACAAACCCAAAATACAAGCCACCCTGGTGGAATCACCATATCAATCAGTTATACAACAAAAGAAAAAAAACATCTTGGCCAAGCATAGGAGGAACAAAGCCATACATAGTAAAAGCCACAATACCACAAGGTAAAAGATACAAAATACAAACACACAAAAAATACCACTTGGACAGTGAAAATAGCAGCCAAACCAGGTTAACGAGAAACAGATTTATCTCTCTAGAGCTTCGGCCACAGCCTTCTAGGACTACCTGGTACTCCTAGAAGGCTGTGGCCAAAGCGCTAGAGAGATCGAACCTATACATAGTAAAAGCCCCTAACCAATCTAAATAGGCAGCTAAACCCATTTATTAATGCATCAGAGGCTAAATTTGAAGGAAAAATAGCTTCTCAGGCAAAAGACATCCCCAAAGCTTTCTACAGGTATGTCTGTAACTTCAGAGGAGCAATGCACAGAACTTATTGTAAATGGCATCACCCCCACTAACCCGGAGGCCATTGCCAGCCTTTTGGCTGATAGGTTCAGCTCAAATTTCTCCCCCACTCCTCTCTGATAGTCCAAAGGAAATACATAACACAGTCCCCTCAACTGTTACTATGGAACAGGCCATCAATGCACTTTGCAAGGCCAAAAATACTGCAACAATGGCCCCCGATAACATCCCAGGATGTTTATTAAATAGCTTGAAACATGACCTTCTCTGGTCCACTTGAATCACTTTTCAACTGGAGCCTTCAGTCAAGTGTTGTGCCCAAGGAATGGGAGATGGCTACAGTCATTCCCCTGCACAAAGGAAGTCCAGCCACTGATTTGGGTAACTACAGGCCCGTAAGTCTTACCATCCTCATATGTAAGCCCATGGAAAGAATCATCGTGGACATGATAAATGAGGGCATAGGTAACCTACAAATGCTGGACCCATCACAATTCCGTTTTATTAAAAGAAGGTCATGCCTATTACATCTGGTGGACTTTTTTGAGAGGGTCATCAAAGCATTGGATGAAGATATGTGCACAGTCTTACCTCAACCTGGCCAAGGCTTTTGATAACAGTACCCCACTCAGGCATTATAGACAAGCTCACTAATTTAGGTATAAACCCTTTTATCACCTGCTGGATAGCCAACTGGCTCATTTATAGGATGCAAAATAGGTGAGTCCACCTCCATCAAGAGGCCATCCACTAGCAGAGTCCCCATACCCTTTGGAAAGTCAGCTGTCCCAGCTAGTTGCCATGTTGATAATACACCCGTAAGAGTCAACCCAGTGGTCAGAGATCTGAGTACGTACATAGACAGTAGCCTTAGCTTCGACCACCACGTGGCCACATTGGTGATGAAATCCTTTTATGCTGAGCAACTTATAAGTAAGGGCATGACATCTGGTCCAAAAATGTCATTATTCCACTGTATTACTCCTTTGCAGACCAGTCATAGAGTACAATGCTCTCTTTGGTATGTACCTGATCAGGCATATGCAGCAATTAGAGCGACCTCAGAGGTTTCTTACAAAAAGAATACAAAGCGTAACAAACCTGATTTATGCAGAGGGTCTTGAAGCCCTTTCCCTCTACTCAGTCTCTTATAAATTGCTGATGGGTGATGAATGCCTGGCTTAAAAGGTATCTGCAAACCCCACACATATGAGTCTCCTATATATTCATATGTCAAAGGGTCTAGGGACCTGAATTTTGTTTGTGACTTAAAACAGAACATGCAGGAAAGACAGATGTGTGCCCCAGAGTCTGCTCCTCCTGTGGAACAGGCTTCTCATCCATGTGAAGATGAGTTCCTCTATTACCCAGTTTAAGTGCAACCTAGACCAGTGGATGGGGAATAGGAAATTTACTCTGGGCCTGGCCGCCTTGTCCCTTATAGACAGAGGTAGCTTATAAATGCCTGGCCCTCAATGTCGTATTTGGATACAGGACATCATTATTCTTTCAGGAAAACTTGGCTATGCTTAGAAAGGCCCCTGCTTAGAAAGGCCCCCTTGGTTGTTAGTCCAGCAAAACTCAGTGAATCTATATATTTTTTTAATATTGAATTGATAAATGTTCATTTTTGCCGCTGCTGACATGTATTTGGTTATTTCTCATCCAAGTGCAAATACTGCTTCTGAGTCCTATATCATCACAGTAGCACAGCATGTGAACATCACCATTCTTTGACTGCTTTACTGCAACCTCTTGAACAAGTTACCAGTTACTCCTACGAGTGCAATAGTCGTGGTTTTGAGCTATTTTTGAAAGTGCTATCGCAATTATTGTTTTTTAGCTGGTTTTGTGAATACCCCTGTTACAATCCAATATTTGTATCAGGTAGTGTATTGTGATTTTGTGAGCATTTGACTTGGTTCCAAGTCATTCTTGGAGGTGTGGCTGCAAGTTTTTTGATAATATTACAACTGAATTGTGTTTGGTAGGTCCGAGCTGCAGTTTTCTTATCTTGAACCCCTGATAACATTCTAGTTTAAATGGTCACAGTGTTCCCATGCTCTAGCTAACCGCTGTTGTCCATCATCTCGTATGCACCAATTTAGCCTAACCCTTCGCCTTGTGTCTAACGGGGGAACTTTACTATTAAGCAGGGATTAGAGCCCTAAAACTTTTTGTTCCGCCTCGAGGCTCTCTACGGGGTAAGCTTTCAGTAGGCAAGCAAGATTTTTATGCCGTGATACACGTAGATGGCATTTCTTTCCACACTTAATGCCGCGTGGTCTAAACATAAGTGAATATTAACTGGGAAAGCATGGTTTCTGAACCCCACACATGCTTACTGTAATTTGTAACACACTTACTGGCTGGGATTATCTTGACTGAGTGAATGATAACTATGCCCTAGTCACAAGCAGTCTTATTTTTGGAACATTGTAACTCAAAAGAATTTAAACGAAAAAGAGTACATTTTTATATTTAACTCGCTCACTGGCTGGGATTATCCTGACTGAGTGAATTGGTCACTGTGGCTCTAGTCGCAAGTCGTCACATTTTTGGAACACAATCAAAATATAAAAAAGAAAGATAACTCTGCTACGCAATCTGGCTACACTAACTCAGAAGCTGTATTATCTGCTAATCTCTGAAGTGGGCTGTGAGTGTTATACATGCTGCATTAGCGTTATTCAAAGGTTTCCTATGCTTCATTTTTGAGGCCTGGAACCAAAATAAATGTTTTAAATCTTCTGGGTAAACTGCAGTTTATACCCTACAATGCTCCTTTTCAAATCTGGAGTACTCAAATACTCAAATTGTGTGTGCCTGAACAACTTCCTTGTTTGTTGTTTTTACTTGTGTTTCTGCTCTAACGACACTGTTAGCTTAACTTTTTTACTGTGATTTTAAATCTGTTTTAGCACTGCTGCTGTATAAATACCCACCTTTATACTTTTACCTGCATTTCAAGTTCACTCTTAGCTTACTTCCACTACATATACATTCTGTAGGCTACCCATATATTGTCAGTTTATACAGATTTTACAAACCAACTTCCCATACTGCTGTACAAATTCATAGTTTGTTTAACTTAACGTATCTCTTCCATTACAGCCTGCTGTGTGTTGCTCAAAACCCCCAGGTGTTTTCAACTCTGCTAAGGAATTTCCCCAGTTTCCTGCCTCTGAAAGAACCTCTAAGGGACACCTTCAAGTTGCCTGCTGGTACTACTAGTGCACCCAAGTCCTGTCTGAAACGTGTATGCACTCTATAGTTCTGCATATCACTAAATGTGCATTTGTTGTTTTTTCCTCTGAGCGCTTGCTAGCATCCTACCCTAGACTCTAAATACCTGTATCCTTGTAACTCAAGCCCTGATATTTCTCACTTAAGCCACTAGGTGGCAGTACATCACCTCCTTTTTCCTTCTACGCTATTGCTACTGTTATGTAACCCTATCTCTGCATCTGTTTTTTCCCTCCTAATTAAATAATCCCCCCCCCCCCCGCTATAGTTTTCTTTACAGGTTTCAAACCTGCCCCATACCCATAGTACCTCTTCACTTCTGAGCTTACTCCCTGCTCCATTGATAGTTTTTTTCGCTGGCTTCTGCTCTGCTGCTTTCTCCTTTGGTTCTTCCCCGCTCCGTTTGCCCTGCGGGCTCACTCCTCTCCCCTACCCCCAGTTCCCACACACCCCCAGTGTTCCTACAGTTATTCTTGCCTCACTCCACCCACCCAACTTAATTACCCAATAGGAACTCTTCCCTCATCACCACACCTACTTACAATCATCCTACTTTAACACATCATTCTGTCTACCTCACTAGCAACCGAAGCTCACCTAACCTTCACTTATCTTTCCCTAAACCCTATTCCTCCTTATAGCTATCATTCTCCCCTCCTAATTTATACCTATCATTCTCCCTTTGCATAGTCATGCTCTCCTTACTTATCCACACGCTCCAGGCCCCTTGTTTCCTCCTTCTGTTCCTATTTCCACTATGCTGTGCCAGCTCATACTCTTCCAGTTCCTGTCCTATATTTGCTCCAACAGTAACTAGCACACTTACCCAACCTCACCCACAACCTTACTCACACTTCCACTCTCTCTCCTCCTCTCTCATTCAGCCTAACCCACTGCTCCTTTTCCACCCAAAAATCTTATCCACCTCAGCTAAGTTACTGACACCAAAACTAAGCCTAGATCTACCTTACCTCTTACTCAGCAAACCTAAATGGCCAAATGCTACTACCTGCAATAACCTAATCTTAGTCGGAGATATCCATCCTAACCCTGGTCCTAGTCCCCTAGTTAAGAATAACTTCCCCTTATCTCCCTTCTCCCCTCACAATACTCATAAAATGTTTACTATCATTGCCCAAAGCCTTAACAATAAACTACATCAGTTTCACGCTTGGCTAATCCATAACCAACCAGACATCTTGGCCATCTCCGAAACGTGGCTCAAACCCTATATCTCCGACTCTGAAATTCTACTCCCAGGATTTCACACTCTTAGAAATGACCGACTAAACAGAAAAGGTGGTGGCACTGCCTTACTTTACTCCAACCTTCTAACCATAATCCCCCTCCAAATTCCAATTCCACAATTTAAAAACACTGAACTTACAGATGAACTATTAAAACTAAATACACACAAGAATATCTGCATCATTGTTTTATATATTGCCCCTGGTAACAATATTCCTGTCCTCGATGATATTCTCCTATGGGCTTCTACTAAAATTAAGTATGAAACTTATATTCTTGGGGATGTTATTATAGACTGGAACAAATTCAATACTCCCTCTCCCTCTCTTTCCATAAACCTCTATAACTTTACTCAAACTATCTTATCCATCACCAGACCCAACAAAACAAATCCCCCAGGATCCACTATTGATTGGATCCTAGTCTCCCATCCAAACAAAATAACCAACTCTGGCACCATTCCTCACACCATTAGTGACCACCTCCCAGCTTTCATCCATCGTTCCACCAGCTCCACACCACACCGACACCAATACATCCTTACTCGCAACCTTAGTCACTTCAACCCCACAGCCTTCTCAAATATTCTCAAACAAATGAACTGGCAAAAACTATACACCCTTCCTCTTGACAATGCTATAGCATACTTCAACTTGATTTTCTTAGACACACTAAACTCCCTAGCCCCTCTAAGAAACAAAAGGATAAGAACTAACGCAGCTCCATGGCTATCCAAAGATACAAAACAAATCATGCTCCAAAGAGACAAATTATGGAAGCTTTACCAGAACAATAAATTGCCCAATACCTTCTTCCAATACAAACAACTCCGCAACCTTGTTAAACAGCTAATCACTAAGGACAAAAAATCCTATTATATTAGCTTCCAATCAACCAACAACAAAAACCCAAAACAGTTTTGGAAATCTATAAACACTGTTCTCAATCCAGACTCCAAAAATAACCATTGTCCAGACCCAAACAAATTCAACCTTGAACTAGCATCAGAATTCAACACATTCTTCACAGAAACTATTTCTGACTTGACCAAAACCTTCCCCAACAATAACCCTCCAATATCTCATTTCTCTCCATCTAACTCCCCGAACAACCCTCCCCTTATGTTCGAGCTCAAACCTGTCTCCACAAGCTTTATAAAAAGACTTCTGTCCAAACTCAAACCCTACGCCAACGCCCCAGACAGTATTCCCTCTTCCTTCCTAAAATGTGCAGCTGATGGCATTGCTCTCCCAGTCAGCATCCTAATTAACAGATCCATAAAGGAATCTTATGTCCCTCAACTCTGGCGCTCAGCATACATCCTTCCTCTTCACAAAGGAGGCAAAAACACCAGCATCTCTAACTTCCGTCCTATTGCTCTCCCCTCTCCAATTTCCAAAATCCTGGAAAAATGCATTCACTCCAATGGATGCCTTTCCTGACCCACAACCATCTCCTGACACCCACCCAGCATGGCTTCCACCCAGGACATAGTACTATAACCGCTCTTCTCTCTTTCCTTGATACTGTTAACCAAGCCTGTGATTCTGGACACCTAGTTTCTACTGTTTTACTTGATCTTTCTAAAGCGTTTGATACTTTTTCCCACAACCACCTTCTCCATCATCTCTCAAACCTTCATCTCTCTCCAAATACTATATCTTGGTTCTCTAGCTATCTGTCAGAAAGATCATAGGCAGTTAAATGTAAGAACTTCACCTCTACCTTCCTGCCTACCCCCACTGGCTTACCACAGAGATCTATACTTGTGCCTATGCTATTTAATATTTTCATCAACAGCTTTCACACTGCCTTACCTGATTCTAAAATCATTCAATATGCAGACGATTCAACTTTAGTCTGCTCCGCTTTAAACCCATCTGAACTGCTGACCAAAACCCAAACTGCTTTTACAACCACTGAAAATTGGATGCAACAAAACCACCTTTCTCTCAATGCAAATAAATCAAAAATCGTACTATTCCCTCCTTCAAAGATGTTCTCCTATGACAAAAATGCTTTCAAAGTCCTTACTCAATCCAACTCAACCATTGAAGTGGTCCCTTCTGCTAAACTCCTTGGTATCACTATTGATGAACACCTCAGATTCGATATCCACATTCAGCAAAACATTAAGAAAACACACCAAAAGCTAGGTATGCTGTACAGAAACATTCTCTTTCTATCCAGCTCCACTAGGCATACTCTGGCCACCACTTATCTTCTTCCATCCTTATTATATGGAGCCCCTCTCTTAACTAACCTATCCTCCTCCCTTACTTCCAAACTAGAAAACTGCTACAATAAGATCTCCAAACTTGCTATCAAATCTAAAAATTCCACCCATCACTGTCTTACCCTACAATCATTGAACTGGCTAGAACTCACACACTACCTGGATTACCTCCAACTCACCACTGCTCACAGACTTATATTTCACCCTACTAAATATCCAGCCCTAACCAATATCCTCCCCCCTTACACCCCCAACAGAGCACTCAGATCTGAACACCAAAAATTAATCTCTATCCACAAACCTAAACGTCCTGCCAGCCAACTTCTCCTATCTTTCTCACTAGGCAAGAAATGGAATTCTCTCCGCGCCATGCTACGAACTACAACTAACTCAGAAAACTTCAAATCTCTACTCTTCAAACACCTGTCCACCAAATGGAAATGCACCTGCTTTCACCTGACCTAATTCTTAGAACATGCCCCCAAGAGGTTTTTCCTCCCAGGTTCCTTAGCTCTCTATTACCCATAGCTACTTCACCCATGAGTCAATCTAAGCAGTGATCTCTTAGAGCTAAACAGCACACTAGTTCAACTTTGTAAATATTGTAAATAGCTTCTTATTTTACATGAGCACAAGTAAAGTGCTATCACTATTACTAATATGAATGTATGTTAAGGTGTTTTCCCAACCACAACAAAAGTGGCTTGCTCAAATGAAAACTTATTGTAAAATTCATTAATAACAATTCACGTTGATTCCTGCTGAATATGCCCAGCACTACTACTTCTTCTTTCGGCTTTTTCCTGGTTAGGGGTTATCACAGAGGATCATCTGTCCGCTCATGATTGGCAGTGGAGTTTTATGGTGTCGAGTTGCCAGCCCAGCGCCCAACCTTCCACAGAAGGCACACACACACATGCACAAACTTACACCTAGGGTCAATTTAGAATGTCCAATCCACCTACTGCATGTCTTTGGGATGTGGGAGGAAACTGCTGCACCCGAAGGAAACCCACGTGACCACAGGGAGGACATGTAGACTCCGCACAGAAGGCACCCCAGCCGAGAATCGAACCAGAGAACCTCTTGCTGTGAGGTAGCAACGCTAACCGCTGCACCACCGTGGCCGCCCTGAATATGCCCAACACTGAATGTACATAAGTTGTAACCTATACAGTTTGATTCCTGCTGAATTATGCATGACACTGAATATACATCATTCCAACCTATTACTATACAATGTTTCTTGTATATTACTACTTTATTTGTATTATTACATGAACCACAAATTACAAAAATAAATCCAGGAGCACAAAGGCAATCAAGCGGACAACCGGATAGAATAAAATAAATAAATAAATAAGAATTCTTATTTATTTTATTCTATCTGGCTGTCCGCTTGATTGCCTTTGTACTACTTTATTTGTATTTGCTTGTTTTTATATATTCTTTCTTTTTTGCATTTCTTTATCATGGAGCTTTTCTCCCTGGGCCTCCACTGAAAACGGGTCTTCTGGACCCAGTGGACTTCCCCAGTAATCAAACTGGAAATAAATAAATAAATAAAATAAAAATCTATAACATTGGTATATGGAGGTTTCCTATCTCTCACTGCCATGTGACCTCAGAGTCATTGTATTTAGAGTTGCACGGCTGGGGGCTGCTGGAAGGCTTGCCTCCTCTACAGTTGTTTTTCCTTTAATATAATGTTCTTGTGCAGAATTACATTTTTCTAATAAAGATTTTACAGTGCTATGGAAACCCAGTAGCTTAGTCTCTTTGTCTTCATGGTTTGTGCTGTGAGGTTTTGTGTATTCACTGAAAATTCGTTTGTGTGTGTGTGTGTGTGTGTGTGTGTGTGTGTGTGTGTGTGTGTGTGTGTGTGTGTGCGCGTGTGGATGTGAGGAGGGTGTCTCTTTACATACTAGGCTTCTACTCCATGTCCAGACCACTCTAGCCATGTGTTTCATAAACCCTGCATTACCAACACATGATCATGTAACTACAAACCATTGTGTAAATTAATTGCTTTAATATTTATAGTGCATATAGACCACAGAGCACCATAAATTGCTGTGAATGTATGCTTTAGAACCCCACTGTATGGTACATTATACTGGCTTCTTAAGTGTAAGAATGAAAACGTTTGACTGTTGATGTACCTCGTTGTATGTAATAACTGAGAGTTATTACGTCCTGGGCAAGGGACTTAAATATTATTTGACGCTGCACAGTTTTAGATTTCAGAACTATTCCTGTTTAGGTTTTGTCATTGCTGTGTAACGTGCTCTGCCATTCTTACCTTGATTCATATGAATTTTATATATATATATATAATGTGTATATATGTGTGTGTGTTTTCTTATTAAGTTTTGTCCTGGTGCATGGATGATCTTTAAAAAGCAAGTAGGGAAACAATTAATTTGCCATTGTTTGTAAGTGTCATGGAATGATGCATCCAAAAATTTGTGATAATCAGAAAATCCTAAGCCTTCCAGGTTGGGGGACTTCCTTGTGATGTAAAACTGCACATTGTAGCCTTACTGTGAAATAGCTTAGCAGCTACAGTGAACATAATGCCTTTGGAGGAGCATATAGTTGTCCATCTGCACTGTCCTAAATCAGCTTTCTTGGTGAAAGCTGCCTTGCGTTTTGTATTCTTAAGCATGCTGTTGGGACACTGCAGTACTCCTTTGGACTTTTTTGTAAGACTAATAATGTGGATTCAATTCTGGCACACTTATTTGAGAATATTTCAATGTTATTTTCTGCCATTTAACTTCAAGTTCCATAGCTGACAGACACTATGTAAAAATGTGTATTTTTTTGTTCTGCTGCTTAAAAGAGTTAACAGAATGGTAGTTAGCTGCTGTTATTTTAAGGGTGATTTGTTTGTGTGCTATTTACTGGCACTTTTATCAGCCTTACTTTTTCTTTCCCTTAGAGATATAACACTTGTTGGAGGATTTGCACGCCACCAATGCAGTGCAGAAATACCCATTAACAAGTGCTTTTGAAATTTCTCCAGTTTAGTCGAATTCATCCAGGTAGCTGTGCAAGAGATTACATTTTCAGGCAGTTTACAACAGTTTCCCCTTCCTTCCTTTCTGGTAGAACATGCTTTTTGTTTTAAAAGCATATTACAACATTATAATAAACATGAATGTAATGCTGACCACTGCAAGCTTTCTGTCGTTGCCTGTCAGAGCTGAGTAGTCAGTAATTGGGGTTTGGATGCATTGCTGAGAAGGAATCCAGTGCAACCTAGTGGATAGTAAAGGTTGAGGCATGTACAGCTCTTGAAGGCTGGTATTGGCAAACCACAGGCTGCTATTGACATCTGTGTCCCTTGATGATAGTTCTGTCCCAGCTTATCTTTGCTGGTCAAATGCCTTAATTGTTCTGGCCTTTAATTCAGTCAAAGTTGGAGCACGAGCAGTGTAGAAAAAGGAGGAGCTGGACCAGCAGAGCACTAAGTTTGAGATGCATAGCTGCTGGCAACGATCAGCCTGTCATAATGTTATGATTTGTTCATTTTTATACCGTTTATTAGCCTTTACTTGTTGTGCCATTTGGCCTTGGGGGCAGATAAAGCGCTGTTTAATTTGAGAGGTTTGCTTCTGTCAGTATGGTCTCGACAGAGAGGGTGTTAGCTGTAGTGACAAATAATCAATAGCTGTCGTCGTCATGAGGAACGTGAGTAGTTGGGCCTTTCATCTGAGGATTAGAGGTCTAATTGGATTGAGAATAGGGAGGGTGAGCTGTTGGGTAACCCTGTCAGTACTGTGTAGCTGTCAAATGTCAACCTTATTCATAGTGAAAGGAGAGGGAGCAACGGTTAGCTTTTTAGAGCCCAAGGAACAGTGTATCATAAGTGCACCTTTCAAAGTGTCTGCTGTTAAAGTGATAGTTTGGAAAGTAGCAGTTCAACTGATTAGTTAGACGTAGTAACACACAGTAACATTTTTTTATAGCTGAAGTGAAACAAGCCTTCTGAATGGAGCTAGAAAAAAAATGACTGAGTGAACACAGCAGCTTTGCTGCTCAAAACAACATTTTGGGATAATATTTCCCAGGGTTCTGCTTTCCCTTTTCTTGATTTGTGATGTATTTTAAACTTTTTGGCAAAATTTATTGATAAGGTTAATTCACTTGTAAGAAGCAAAAATGTGATATACAGGTTTGTATTTAAAGTTGGTAAGGCAAGAATTTGGGGAAAGTAAGTCTGTTTTTGTGTGTGTGTGTGTCTGTGTGTGTATGTGTGTGTCTGTGTGTGTATGTGTGTGTGTGTGTGTGTGTGTGTGTGTGTGTGTGTGTGTGTGTGTGTGTGTGTGTGTGTGTGTGTGTGTGTGTGTGTGTGTGTGTGCGTGTGTGTGTGTGTGTGTGTGTGTGTGTGTGTGTGTGCGTGCGTGTGTGCATGTACTTTCCTTTCCCCCTTTTTTTCTCATGTTAAACACACAGCAGCCTCCCTTTGGACAGCATTCTTTGATTCCTAGATAATTCTGAACAGACTAACAATACATTTTACTAGGTGAAGGCAGCACTCTTCATATGAGGTATATCCTTTTGACTTGAGTTTGATCCCTGCATTTTCTGTGTATATATAGGGTGGGAGATGGGGCCAGCTCATATAAAATGACGGTTTACAAATAGAGCAGTAACTCATGGTTCAGAGGCATATAATTGTATAATGCTAGCAGGAACCATCTCTTGATGGAGCTAGGGAAGAGGCAAATTTGTTTTCCTATAAGAGTCTTTTTTTTGGGGGGGGGGGGTTTGCTCTAATTACCACTGCAAGCTATTCTTAATGAGTTGGGTGGGAATAATAATTTAACATTTTGACAGAGATACACAGATGTTGAACTGGTTGCCGTTCTCGGCATTTCCTTAATTTAATTGTACCAGTGTAGAATTAGTTGCTGATGACTATTACTACACTGCTGCTTTCCTCTTGTAAGGCACATTCTTTTAAGAACAGTGCATTTTGTAGCCCATCTCAGATTAGCTACACCCATTCTGAATGCATAACCATTTCAGGTTAATAAGGTTTTTTTTTTTACACTGAAGACAAAGCAGCACTTCAGGGAGTCTAGATGGGAAATATTGAAGGTAAAAAAAAGAATTACCTATTGGACTGCACACACCATAGCTTATAGAGAAAGATTAGTCCAATGCAGGTACCATTACCATGTAGCAGCCTGCTACTCGGCTAGAAGTTTTTTGTGATACCATTGTACACAACAGAGAAAATAGGCACAGTTTGCCTAGACATGAACAGAAGGCAAGTTTCTGTTAACAGGTTTAAAACTGTGCCTTACTAATTTCTTGAAGACAAACTGGCTGCTGGCAGAGAAGCAACATGGTTCACCAGTTTAAGACAAAGGATATATGTTTTTCATCCTGCACACTTGTGTTAGTATCATTCTATCTGTGCCATTCAAGAGATTAGATAGAAAAAAATAAGGCTTCATAGCGTAGGTCTGGAGAGTGAAATGAACAGAAGAAATAAAACATTTTTAGGTATGTGTCAGTGCGTGCATGTATTTGGTTACATCTGCAGTTCCTATATTGAACATACAGATCTAACTCTGATGCCCCTTCTTAATGGGTTCTTGGTTAGGGTCATCTTCTCTGCCAATTAAAATTTGACAGAAACTTGGAAAAGACAAAATTCTGATGCATGACATGATGCAATACTGTGCTATACAAGTGTGCTAACCCTTCAAGCTTAATGGTTCTGTCAGATTCACTCTTTACTGATTTAGACCATGGTCCTTGCTGTCATCAGTAAAGTTCTTGCATTCACATGCCTGATAAGCGTTCTGAGTAGCAGTGTGGCCATCCAATTGCATGTTAGAATTCACCATTACCTTTATAGTGTGTGGGGGGGTTCTATTGGTTGGACAACATGATAAAATGCTAAAATTGTCAATTTTTCAACTTGTCATCCATTCATTTCATAGAGTGAAGCTTTTGACCTACAATGAGACCAAAAAAGATGACAGTTTTTGAGAGTTTCTCACATGGGAGACAACAGAAAGATCCATTTCTGCACCACCAGATATGTAGTTTGGAGCATAGCCACAATGGCCGACAGTTGGAAAGCAATTCTTGGCCTAGCCATGCAAAAAAATAGAACCAGTGTTAAACTAGAACCAGTCTCCACAGCCTCTAAAGGTGCTGAGCTCGCATTCAGCTAGACAGTGCTCAGGCCCTCACCATTATTTCATTTGATGGAACTGCTGAAGAGTCACCCCCAAGCTCCAGCCTTTGGGGGTTTTGTTTCAGGGTGATGGCATCTTTCACCCTTGTCACTTATTTGGAGCTTGAAGATGCCTACCCTGATCTCAGGGAGTGGCTTGTTAAGTTGCCCATTCCTAAATAGCAGAATTTGAGACAGAAGACTTCCCCTCTAGAGCCTTTTGCCATACTTATATGGGCCCACTTGAGGATAATCTGTCATGTCATCCCACACCTAAGCTTGTTTCTAAGGACTGGACATCAGACAAATGAGAGCAGGATTGGACCCTTAGAAAATATGGTTTGACATCAGAATGGGCTGAGTGCAGGCCTCTCTGTCTTGCAAGCTTCATCTTCGACTTAAGTGTTGGGACTGTATCACCCAACACCAGGCACACTATACACCTGTGCTTGCCATTGTGAGTTACTGTGCAAGGTAATGCCTATGGGTAGTGGGAAATGTGGGGCTTCCTCTCACTTAGACTGCTTTGAGGAGACAGAGGATTCAGAGGCCAGTATCTTACACAAAGCTAAGGGTAATGAGTCCACCCATTTCTTTGCTTCTCCTTTAAATGTCTCCTTCTTTGGAGATGCCTTGAAGCTGTTGAGGAGGTTTGGTTTGGGGGTCAAAACCTTAACCTATATGTTCAGAAACATCTTTTGGCATTTCTGTGGGAGGAAGCCTGAAGAGCTTATTCATCACCCCCATACCACAGAGCCACTCATTAAAGATGCTGCTTTGAGTGCCTGGAGGCAGCCATTGGCCCAAAAAAGGTGAATGCACTCAAATTCCTTAACGTGAATGCTGCCCCTTTATGACCTTTAGTGCCAGAGTCTACAACATTTGCCACTACAAAATGAGTTCAAAGATTTTGACAGTTGTGGCAGGAGAGAGTACTCTTCTGCTTCTGTGCCACTTTAGCATTAAGACCTTAGTTCGTAACTTCATCTGTCCATTTCCGATCCTGAGGACCTCCTTGATCCTAGATCCAGGAAAGACCTCTCTGCCTTCAGACTCTAAATGTAGTTTTTATGTTGCCTGCTTTATCATTGATTGTGTGGCTGTCTTGAGTTGGGCTGCTGGCTGAAACGTGCCTACACAGGATGTCATGTCTGAGGTTGTCATCCATTACAGAGGAGCTCAAAAACTACATCATGGATGTCTGTTTTGATGAGTAAACTATCTTCATTGAGTTTGCTCAGGACTTGGTCAGCAAATGTCTGATGTGAAAGTAGGCTTCTGCTGTATGGACAGCATTTATGATCCCTGTTTTCACTTTTTCTTCTTCTTGTCTGCCTGACCAATTCCCATAAGAGGTAGAAGTCTCCTTGCCATCTATGGAAGGTTTTAAAGCACCACATCTTTTTGCCATCTACCCTCCTTAAGTCCCAGCAGAGTTTCTTAGAGAACAATTCAGCCTGTCACCCCACTGCTGTTCAGATTCTTGTGTGGGTTTGCCATGGGGACAGTTAGTTGTTCTCTACATCTGTTATGACTTGGGAAAGATATGAAGCATGTACTTTTAAATGTTATGGATCCATCTATATTGATTAGCATGTCATTTGGTACACAGAAGTGTTAGAGAATGCAGTCTATAATGTAGACCTTGTGGAGTTTATTCTGTGTGTTTTCCTGTTGTTTATTAATCTTCCTGACATGTCATGGTTTCAGTGCAAGTAGCTGTCAGAACTCAGGAAGTACTTCTGCAGACATGAAAAAAATGTATTTGTTCCCAAAAGTTGATCATGTTCAAACCTACCAATGTGTAATTTTCCATGGAAAATTGTTCTTCACACCCTGCTCCTCCAGAGTACTTGCTTTGTAAAGAGAAAGTTGGTTAAAAACAGAAACTTTTGATTTATTCCTCACTGCAAATGGACTACCTGAAAAGTTTGAAGTTGTTGGAGCAGAAGCCATAAATGTATTTAACTGTTTCACTTCTTTGATGAAAAGAAATAGTGGCACTCCCACTTAAATATTCAGCAATTGTTACCGTCCCCAAAATAATATTACATTTGTTTGTCATTTACTCTTTGCATGTGCAGATGCCCTGCATAGACAGTGGATACACAGATTGCTTAACTGAAGACTACAGCAAAAGACTGAATTTCGTGAGCTGGATGATTCTTTTAGGGGAAGAATATAAGTTGGTGCAATGAATGAAACATGGGACAGGTTATTAAGAGAAACATATATGTATTTAGCAACAATTACAGACGTTTGCAGGGCAAGTGAGATTAGTAGTGTACAGATGAAATATTTAAATGATGAAATAAAATATGTAAAATAAAATCATAGTCAACTGAGTAAAAAGTGAGAAATATAAAGAAGATGTAATGTAAAAGTAATAGATTTGAGAGACATATCACAATCATACCTCTCAACCTCCGGATGAGAGAATCAAGGACAAAGGTCCTGAAAATTAGGGAAAATCTGTAGAAAATGCAGACTACCTAATTAATATAAATTATGCATATAAGTGGATGAGGTACTTATTACAGAGGCAGACAGAACACAGCTAAGTTTTAAATGTACATTGTAAATGTTACTGCAGCAAAAAAAACTTCTCTTTTAGCATAGAAAGTGAAATCACTCTGCAATAAAACCTTTCTCTTAAAACACAAAAATTTGATGTTGTCCTTTTTATTCTTCCTCACTAATGGGTTCGGATCCAATCCTCTGATCCGACTCGGCCACATATACTAGACTTTGGATCCAGCTCTTGAGCTCCAGCTTCTACCCATAATGCCCTACTCCATTTCCCAAGATATCATTTGCCGCCATGGTGGTTACATGGAGGTTATGTTCTCGAGCACTTGTAAGAATATTTCTTTCTTTTTTCTTCAAAGCCTTTAAAATTTTATAAAACTTTATAAATTTAAAAAACTTTACATCTTTCCTTTACTCCTCCCTCTTAATTTTTGCTGGCAAAACAGAGGTCCTCATTAGCACTCTTAAAGAAAAATCTTGATGATTGGATGGGAAATAGGAAATTCACCCCGGGGATCACTTCTGTGGCTCTACTCGACAGGGTCACAGGAAAATAATTTTCTTGGGTGGCGAAACCAGGGTACCTTTTTGTCTGGGCTTATATAGGCCCTAGAGCCAATAGCCTAGTACCTACCTATGAACTAGGAATTTTTTTTTCTTTTTCACTCCTTCTACTATTCTTAGTAGTGTTTCATTACCATCATTGCTATTCTCTTAACCCTTGATAGGAATTTCTCTGTTTACTATTGTTGGTAATAACCTGTTAAACTTCTGTGTAAAAAAAAAAAAAAAAAAAAAAAAACCTTGATCTGAAGTAGTTAACTTCATTTGGTCTACAACCTGTGGGTATCGGATCCGATTCAGATCCGAGCCGGCAGCTTTCCAAGCTTACAGATCCGAGCTCCAAGCTCCTCCCCCTTACCCATAATACCCGGCCACCTCCTTGTAACCCGCAGATCTCGTTTGCCGCGGCTTAAGATAGCTTCTCAGAACAAGCTCCGAGTTGGTTTGTGAGTAGTTTAATAATAGAATTCTTATTTTTCACTGTATTTCCCTTTGTGTGTGTGTGAAACTCAGGTAGTCTATCATAGTGGTTCCTGTTTCTTTAGCTGTAGTTTATTTAATTGTTTAGTCAGCTAGTTCCCCTCCCCCACTAGAGTGTGTAAAGGCGTGTGCTGCTTCTTTTTTCCTTTACAATGGCCGAAGGCCCTAAGGCCATTTTTTCTAAATGCACCGAGTGTGGTCATAAGCTGTCCCCAGCAGATGGCCACACTCGGTCTGTGTTATACCTGGGTGTGGAACACCTTTCCACAGGCTGCACTATTTGTGCAGCCTTTAATCCCAGAGCATTAAAAGACAGAAAGGCCAAGCTGATTTCGGCGGGGCTACTGCCACCAGAATCTTCTTCGGCTTCTGCTGTGGTGCCAGCCGTTACCACGGCTGTCCCACCTGCCACACCCGATCCCCTGGCCGGGACTCACCCCCCCCTCTTTGGCCCAGGAGGAAAGGGAGAGCAAAAAAAAGGATAGGAGAGACAGGGAGAGAGAAAGAGAAACACCGGAGCCATAAAAGGCAGTCGGAGTCGACTTCCTCAGCTCCGCCACCTAAAGTTGCTGCTTCTCCCTTGAAGGTCTCCGAGTCTACCCCCCCTCGGCTCCGCTCCCCTCGTTTCTCCCCAGAGCCAGAGGAGGAGACTCGGTCACCTTCTAGGTCATCAAGGTGACCTTCCCGGCCGCCTTCGGTGGCCTCTAGTAGGTCTACTAGGAGTTTGTCGGACACAGACATGGATTGGATGATGCGTCGATTTTTGCAGGCTCAAATGCAGTTGGGAGTGCACGTGCCCCCCCCCCCCTCTGGGGGGGAGCTCGACACCTTTTTTTGCCCCTATTGCTCCTTCTCCATCCCGCTTTCGGGTCTCGGAGCTGTCGGATCTGATTAGCTTCGGAGCCAGGGTGGGGCCGGTGCCGACAGCGTTTACGTCTTCGGTGCCGACCATGCCCTTGGGTCTATCAGATCCAGGATTCTTGTCAGATCCGAGCTCTCGGAGCCATGGGGCGGGCGTCGGATCCGGAAGGGCTAGTGGAACTTCGGCTCCATCCAGGTCGGGTCACATTACCCTTTCGGATCTGATCGGGTCACCTTCGGCACCGATCCGTACGTCGGAGCCGAGGGATCTGCTCTCGGTTCCAAGGGGAGCAGTTCACCATCGGCATTCGATGTAGTGGAGAGGGTCCTCTCGAGGGACTCGAGACCCCCAGTTCTTGCTCTGGACCAGCCCGTCGCTCCCACGCAGTTGAGCCTATCCTCCATCATCCGACCCCAGGGACAGCCTGCTCTTACGTCCCAGATGGTTCCCTTGGAGGAACAGGACATCGCTGGTGAGGCCTCTTCGGACAGCCCCCCGAGGAGGTGCCTCACAAGCGGAAGTGCAAGAGGAGGCACTTGGACTCACCTGAGTCCCTCACGGAGGACACGGACCTGGAGGAAGGGGAAGGTTCCCCAAGATCACCCCCCGAAGACGTCTCCTTTGGAGACATCATGGAAATGTTATGCATCAGGGGAGGGTGGTCTGCCCAAAAGCCTTCCTCGGACGAGTCCGTGTTTCTGGAGGCGTTTGACACAGGCCCATCTACCTCTTGGGTGTCCCCCCCTGACGACCCCCTGGTAGATCTTATTACTACCAGGGCGTGGAAGGAGCCGGACACTGTGGAGCCAATCCCCAAATGTCCCGACAAAATTCTCAGCCCCCCCCTCGGACAAGGCATGTTGGAGTAAGGGACCCCTGTGGATGCTATGGTGGTGGCGGCGGCTACCAAGAAGGAACAAGCACAGGAGAGTTCCTCGGTGCATCCTCCAGATAAGGATTTTCGGATGATGGACCGTTTGGGAAAGCGGTTGATCTCTTCAGCGACCTTCTCAGTAAGGTCTCTGAATTACATGGCACATGTTATTCGACTCCAGTGGGACCTGATTAAGGAGTACGCTGGATCACCCCCAGAGTCCATCTCGGCCGAGGACAAGCGTACGTTCTCGTCCCAAATGGCCTCTCTCAAGTCGATCACAAACACATCCATGCGGCTCCTCTCCCATGCCACGGAGGGAGCGGCTAGGGCTAGCGGAATGGGCGTCGTCTTACGAAGACAGGCCTGGCTCCATCTTTGTGAATTTGCCGAACCCTTTAAGGTGTCCTTCGCAAACACCCCTTATGACGGTTCAACGCTCCTTGGCAAGAACGCCGTGACACGCTTCTCCAGAGCGAGAAAGACGGGAAGATGTCTGCTGTCGGGATCTGCTTCTCGGCTCAACAGAGGTCTTACTCCAGGAACCAAAAGGGCGAGAAGAAGATGTGGTTCCAGAAGACTCAACAACCCCGTTTCGCTCCAGAGACCTCGTCCTTCAGAGGCAGAAGTGGACAAGGTGGACGCCAGCCCAGAGGCAGAGGGGGCCCAAAGAACTTTGGGTCGAGAGAACCTTTCTCGGACCGACCCGCACAGCAGCCCTGAGGGGTTGCCCGACTGCTCTTCTCTGGAGGCAGTCGGGGGGGCACTTCTCGGAACACCTAGCCAAATGGGAGTCCATCACTAGAGATCGCTGGGTACTCCGAATTGTATCCAGAGGATATTCAGTCACCTTCTTAACCTACCCTCCTCGATCAAGAGGAATCCCCGATGTCCCACCCGGTCAGAGGGATGCAGCAGCTATAGAAATTCAAGGGCTGCTAAGAAAAAGAGCAATCCAGCCCGTCCCCCCAGAACAGTCCGGATTAGGGTTTACTCCAGGTTCTTTTTGGTGCCAAAAAAGATGGGGGACCTAAGACCCATACTCGACCTATCAACGCTGAACCTGTCAGTACCCAAAGAGAAATTCCGGATGGTCACTTATTCAATCCATTCTCCCACTGTTACAGGAGAACGACTGGATGTGCTCGATAGACCTCCAAGACGCGTACTACCACATTCTTATGGACAGACAATCCAGGAGGTTTCTCTGCTTTCGGCTAGGAACCAGTCATTACCAGTTCAGAGTCCTACCCTTTGGTCTCACCACTGCCCCCAGGGTGTTTACCAAGGTCATGGCAGTAGTAGCGGTCCACCTGAGACTTCAGGGCATACAGGTCTTTCTTCACCTGGATGACTGGCTCCTTACCGCCCCCACCAGGCATCAACTTTGCTCAAACAGAGATTACCTGTTACAACTAGCTCACCAACTAGGGATCTCAATTAACCTCAGGAAATCATCTCTGCAACCCACTCAAATTTTGGATTTCATAGGGGCCAGGATAGACACGACACAATCCAGAATTTTCTTGACGACCGACAGGCTACGCAATCTTTGCCTCCAAATCTTGGACCTCTTACACTCTCCTGCGCCACCTGCCGTATTGGTCCTGAGGGCCCTGGGATCCATGGCGGCTGCCATCACTCTATCCCCGTTCGCCCGTCTGAAAATGAGAACCCTTCAATGGACTCTTCAAGTGCAATGGTCTATTCTTTTTCAACCCCTGTCTGCCCCTATTCCTCTCAGCAGGGTGTGCAAGGAGTCGCTTCTCTGGTGGCTTCATTCCAAAGACCTTCAGGAAGGACGTCCTTTCGTCCTACCTCCCCCTCAAGTCATGGTGACCACGGACGCATCTCTCCTCGGGTGGGGAGGGCATTACAGGGACAGATCCATACAAGACACGTGGACTCCCATAGAGACCTCACTGCATATCAATGTACTGGAGATGAGGGCAGTGCTTTTAGCGTTGCAGGCTCTCCATCACCTTCTTCCTCCGGGTACGATTGCAATTCAATCGGACAACATGTCTGTAGTCTGGTACATAAACAAACGGGGGAACCAGATCCTATCCTCTTTGCAGGGAGGCCATGAGAGTGTGGGAATGGGCGATCTCCACCAACTGCTTTCTCATAGCAATGCACATTCCGGGTCGGTCAAACATCTTGGCAGACAGGTTGAGTCGAACAATTCTCTCACCTTACGAGTGGTCTCTGAACCCAACAGTCGCAAACCAGATATTCCTCGCCTGGGGACAACCTTGCTGTGATCTCTTCGCTTCGCCTTCAAACACAAAGTGCAGTGAGTTCTTCGCTCTGATTTCCCCACCGGGGGAAGCCCCCAGAGACGCTCTAGTTCATGCTTGGCCATCCGGTCTTCTGTATGCTTATCCCCCTCTTCCCTTGATAACAAAGTTCCTACAGAAAGCTCGTCGGTTGGGGAGCAGAGTTGTCCTCATAGCCCCATTCTGGCCTTGCCAAACCTGGTTCCCTTACTTACGGTCTCATCTAGTACATCCTCCCTGGATCCTAGATCCCAGTCCGGATCTGATTTCACATCCACTAGAGCTCAAGACCCCCGACCTGGGTCATCTCAAGCTCTCAGCTTGGTTGATCCAGTTCCCCTAATGGCTAGGACTCCCAGATTATCCTCCTCTGTTAAGGCCATCCTATTGGCCGCGCACAGACCATCCACCAGGAAGATCTACAAGAGTAAATGGAAACGGTTTTCCCTCTGGGCAGAGATGATGAATCTAGATCCTTTCACGGCCCCCGTTCCAGCAGTCCTTGACTTTCTTTCACATATTTTTCAGCAGGGAGCTAGTGCGTCCACTATTAAAGTCTAACTGGCAGCTATCTCCCACTATCACATAGGTAACAATTCAGGACCCCTGGCTTCATCCAAGATCTGTAAATCATTCATGAAAGGAGCCTTCTTGTTACGACCCCCGATCAGAGATACAGTACCTCCATGGGATCTTACCATAGTTCTTCAAGCTTTAACTGGGCCCCCATTTGAACCGGCGGCCACAGTGGAATTAAAGTATGTATCTTGGAAGACAATCTTCTTGATTGCCATTACTTCCGCCAGGAGAATTTCAGAGCTTCACGCTCTGTGCTGTAAACCTCCATACATCATTTTTCACAAGGACAGGGTCTTCCTCAGGACCAATCCCTCCTTCCTGCCCAAAGTATCCTCAGAGGCCAATATCAATCAGTCTATCAATCTACCGGTCTTCTTTCCAAATTTTCAGAATTAAGGAGAGTACAGACTCCATTGTTTAGATGTTCACAGACAACTACGTTTCTACCTGAACAGAACAGCAGATATCAGAAAATCTGATCAACGTTTTGTGTCCTTTGCAAAATCACGTTTTGGGAAGCCAGTCACTAAAGTTACATTAGCAAGGTGGATCTTCCAATGTATAACTCGCCTACAAAAGTTCTGGTCGTCCTGAGCCCCTACACGTGCGAGCCCACTCTACACGATCTATGGCTACCTCTGTGGCATTTTGGTCAAGGGTCTCATTAGGTGACATTTGTGCAGCAGCAACTTGGGCTTCTTCAGATACCTTCATTTCACACTATAAATTGGATCTCATATCCAGAGGACGCGCTTCTTTTAGCTCTGCAGTGCTCCGGAATATCCTTCCATAAGGGCCTCCCAAGTTACTGGTAGCTGGGGACTCTGTCCCACAGGTTGTAGACCAAATGAAGTTAACTACTTCAGATAAAGAGGTTATGTACTCACCATAACGTTCCATCTGAGTAGGTAACTTCATTTGTCTGCAACCGACCCTCCCTCCTTCCCCCAGACCTATGGTTTGCTAGTTATGAGCCTGTGTATACCTTGTTCAGTCATCACCATTGCATAGTGATAAGGGTTACTAGGTTATAGAAACTTTCTATTGCCTTCTCTGGCAAACTCGATCTGAGGGTTACAAGGAGGTAGCAGGGTATTATGGGTAAGGCGGAGGAGCTTGGGGCTCGGATCTGTAATCTTGGAAAGCTGCCGGCTCGGATCTGAATCAGATCCGATACCCACAGGTTGTAGACAAATGAAGTTACCTACTCAGATGGAACATTATGCTGAGTACATAACTTCTTTTTTTTTTTCTCTCTGTATTTTGTTTCTTGTATATTGCTTCAGTGTCTGAGAAGCCAACAAGTTTTAAGACATGCAGTTCTTGTGGGGATAAGATCCCTAATTCAGATGCCCACAAGAAGTGCATTTGCTGTCTTGGATCCTATCACTTGAAAATGGCCCGTACGGTGTGCTCTACATTCAACCCTAGAGCTTTGGCTGACAGGCACAACAAACTTATATTGAAAGGTTTGCTTCCTGCTTCTTCTGGGGCTCAAACCTCTTCAAAAGCCTTAAAAACAGTTTCTTAGGAATCCAGGAAAAAGGTCTCCCAAGAAGTCCCCCAGGGGCTTCATCGGAGCCTGTAGAAAAAGTGAGAAAAATCATGAATCCGAAGTCTCTCAGCCTTCCCTCAGATTTGAAACCTTTCAGCTCCCATAGTTATATCTCCCTCACCGACAGCCTCTTCTTTGGATTCTAAGCCCACGGATCTGAAGCCTAGTACATCTCATAGGATCCATAGGTTCATAGGTTGGTACTAGGCTATCGATCCTAGGGCCTATACAAGCCTAGCCATAACAATTCCCTGGCTATTTCTTCCCACAGTATTTACTTCCCTGGACCCCTGCGTAGCAGGGCGACTGATGTGATCCCGGGGTGAATTTCCTATCTCTCATCCAATTATCAAGGTTCCTTTTGAAGAGGGCCAAAGAGGTGCTCTGCTTGACATGTATGGGTAGTCTATTCCAGCGTCTGGGGACTCTCTGCGTCAGGAACCTATCCCTCCAGCATGTTTTGTTCATTGTGATGACAAGGTTTAGATCCCTGGCGCGTGTGTCTCTGAGGGATTGGGTTTCTTAAGTGTAGCATGTCCAACAGTTCTGGGTTTGACATGGCTTTGTATGTTAAGCAGAGATCTCCTTTGAGTAGATGATATGCAACAGACTATAGGTGGAGTTTTTTTTAGATGGTCAGCATAGGGCATCTGCTTTAGGCCTGTGATTCTTTTAGTGAGGTATTTCTGTGGCCTTTCAACTTGTTGCAGATGTCTTGAGAGGTACATACCAAATGGGGCGTTGTATTCTATAATGGGTCTATTGAGGGATGAGTACAGTAGGGCAATGACCTCCTTTTTTCTAGATGAAAAGCCCTTAGTGATGAGGTGTGCCACATAGAATGATTTCCTGACTGTTGTGGCAATGTGGTTATCGAAGGTGAGACCCCTGTCCACCTGTGTCCCTAAGTCTCTCATCACACTTTCGATGTTTAGTGTACTGCCACCTGTGTGGTAATTCATGGGTACATGTTTTTTCCCAGAGGGGATTTCTTGGCGTTAAGCTTGAGCCTATGGCTCTGGCACCAAGCATCTGTTTCTGTAAGGCTTTTTTGTAGAATATCTACATCATTTGGGAATTCAGTAATGGCTCCCAATTTTCAGTCATCTGCGAACTTTGTTAGCCAGAGTCCCTTAGTGTTGGCCTGTACTTCAGAGAAGTAGATGCCAAACAAGAGCGGCCCCAGGATTGAATCCTGAGGTACTCCACTTGTCTGGAGCTGGATTTGGAGTCGGCTACTTTTACAGTGTGGGTTCTGTCAGTAAGCCAATTGGCAACCCATCGAGTGATGTAGGGATTAATGCCCAGCTTATTAAGTTTATCTATGATTCCAGAGTGGGGGATGGTGTCAAAGGCCTTGGCAAGGTCCATCTAGGCTGTGTGGACCACCTTACCCTTGTCCACGGCTCTAGAGACTGATTCGAAGAAGTCAATCAGGTTCAGGAGACAAGATCGGCCCTTCACGAACCCAAACTGCATGGGGTCCAGTGTTTGAAGGTTGCCGATGTCTTTGTTTATAATTTCCATGAGAATACGTTCCATGGCCTTGCAGATCAGACTCGTCAGACTGATGGGGCGGTAGTTCCCAGGATCCAAGATGGATCCCCCCTTGTGGAGTGGGTTAACTGTAGCTGTGCACCACTCAATGGGCACGAAGCCTGAGGTGAGGCTATGATTAAACATGACACTTAGGTGAGGTGCCAGTTCATTTTGTTGTCCATGTAGTACACAGCCTGGGATGTCGTCTGGTCCCATGGATGCTGTATTCTTAGCTTTGGAGAGTGCGTTTTTACCTGTGTGGCCATTATTACCGGAATTTTGGCAATCTTTCGGTATTGAGATGAGCCCTTTAGGGGGTGAGAGGGGGGTGAAGTTTGCACTGAATCGATCTGCCAGGATATTGGCAATATCCTTGGGATCAGTATATTTAATACCATTCTGTTGTAGTTCAGAGCAGATCTGAGCATTGCCATTTAGATTCTTGACATAGCTATAGAATGACTTGTGGTTGTCTTTGGAATCTTTGGCAATTTTATTTTCATAACTAGCTTTGGAGGATTTTATGAGGGATCTCAGCTTCTTACTGAGGCTGGTAAGGGAGTTTTTGCATCCCAGGATTTTCCTCTTTTCTGCAACAGTTTCTTACTTTTGTTATAAAGTTTGTTTATGGCAAAGGACCACCAGATTGGCTTCCTTTTTCTTGGAGGAGAGTGCCTTGGTTCTGTTGGGGATGGCACGATTCATGCATGAGTGGATGTGCTCGTAGAGTGCTTAGTGTAGGATTCAGCAGTCGAACTTTCAGTTCCCATCTGCATGGGTGACATTAAGTTTGTCATTTCTGACTTGACTAGCATGAAGTTGGCTTTGGAGAAGTTTTTATGGCGGTTTCCTTACTGGGAGGTGGGGGTGGGATGTGGATGTCAAGGGTGATTAGCTTATGGTCATACCTGACCAACGAGGGGGTGACCATAGGTGGAGCATCAATTTCCCATGTTGGTATTGACCAGGTCTAGGATACTGGCGCCTCTGGTAGGACTAAGGATTAGTTGATCCAGGACATTGGAATTTATTAATTCCAGGAACCGTTGGGCAAAGGTGTTGGTACACGAGTAGTTTTCCCAGTTAATGGCAGGGTAGTTGAAATCACCCAGTATTAGGGTGTTTGGTTGTATCTTAATATTTTCCAGTATGTTTAGAAAGGTGTAGTGAGAATCTTGGGGCATGGTGGGGGATCTGTAGCAAGCTACAATTTGGATTGCAGTCTTACCTAGTGTTAGTTGTACCTGGAGAATTTCAGACGCATTGTGTTGGGCAACTAGCCTGGTGTTGTAAATATCCTTGGTGAATATGGACACTCCTCCACCTTTAGTGTTTCGGTCCTGGTTTTGTGGCGGAAAAGTGTGGTAAGAGTTGTAGCTTGATATTGCAGGGGTGCTCTCTGGAGCCTTGGACCATGTCTCAGATACTGCACAGATATCGATGTTCTCCATTTTTAGGAGTGCCTCAAGAAAGTGCATTTTGAGGTTTAGACTTCTAACATTGAGTAGAATTACCTTCAGATTTTGCATGCTTGTACCTGTTACGGTGGTGGTTTTGTCTTTTGAACGCTGCCTAAAAAAGGCACTATAGAGCCTTAACCAGTAAACTGAATCCCAGGGGCGACAGGTGCAGACCATCTCTGGCAAAGCATCGTGGTCTGTCGATCATGTCATCCTAGGCAGACAGATACTGGATCCCCTTTGAATGACACTAGAAGCTTAGCCAGTTGTCCATACTCCAGAGTTTTTGGTTAAACCTATTTCTTCCTCCTTGCCTGCACAATTATTTCAGAGTCAGAAGAAGCATTCCAGGCCCCCATCCACAGCATCTTCTAGGTCTTCTGGAAGTTTGTCAGAAGCATATGTGGATAGGATGATGCAAAAATTCTTCAGAGCTGACATCCAGATGGGGTCCTGCCAGCTCATCCCCCTGCTGCATCCATGAGTGTGCCTTCAAAGTCCATTTTATCTCCCTCTCTGATCTGACCCATAGTTTCGGAGGCCCAGGATCTGAGATCCCTGAGAGGTTTGGCATTGGATCAGAGGAGAGTTTCCTCCTCCACTCCACTGATTTTCCTGATTGGCTCTGCTCCATTACCCTCAGTTCAGAGCAGGCCTCAGGGATGAGATGTTGCTGTTGGATGTAAGTGAGAGTGATCTGCTCTGGTTTTGTCAGATCCATCCCTTCCTCTTGGAACTTCAGCCCTAGACATCTCAGATCCAATTCTCCCCTTGAGGCTCGGATCAGGGGAGGACCTCGACCTAGCTTCAGAAACTTCAGCTCCAAGGAGGAGGGTAGAGGCTTCCCTGGTCCATTGGCTTTCAAGGTGGTAAAAAGGTATTTTTCTCTCCACAGAGAAACATCGTCTCATGTTTCGGATCCTACTGTTTGTCCCTCATCAGTTCCGATCTCTGAGTCAGTTAAACATAATCCACAGGGACAGCCAGTTCCAATTAATCTCCAGTCTGTTCCCCTCTCTTCCAACACCTCCCCAGGACATCCCCTAGAGAAGGTCCCCCAGAAGAGAGATGTAAGAGGAGACACACAGACTCATCCATGAAGCCTGTCATGGAAGACACTGATTTTGATAAGGGAGATGGATGGCCCAGATCTCCACCTGATGACATCTCTTTTGGAGGTGTTTTAGCCTTAAGCAGAAAGGTGGTTGGTTGTCCCAAATACCTTGTCGTGAAGAATCTGTGTTCTTGGAGGCTTTTGGTATTGGACCATCTACTCCTTGGGTGACCAACCCCCCCCCCCGGCAGATGAACTTATTGACCTGGTTTCCCACCAGGCATTGAAGGAGCTGAATACTGTCGAGCCCATTCCCAACTGCCCTGACAAGTTTTTGGCCCCCCTTCAGACAGATCCTACTGGAGTCCCTGTTGATGCTATGATGGTGGTGGCAGCAGACACTATGAAAGAGCTAGCAGAACAGAGCCCTTCTGTCCATCTGCCTAACAGATTTGGAAAGCAAGTGTTTGCCTTAGCTACTTTTGCTGTTTGAGGTTACTAAATTATCTGGTGCATTTTATTAGACTGCAGAGAGATTTGACTAAAGAACTGTCAGATACTCTCTCAGAGTTCACATCTGCTGAGGACTTTAAAAGGACTTCCTCTCAAATGGCCACTCTTTTGTCAATTTCAAATGCTTTGATGACGTTGATTTTTCATACAGCTGAAGGTACCTCATAAACAGCCGGTTCAGATATCGCTATAAGGAGGATTGCCTGGATGAGGCCATGCGACTATGTAGAGCCCTTTAAAATGTCCTTTGTTAATGCCCCATTTCATGGCATTTCCTTGTTTGGGCCTTCAGTTAGAGATGTGATTACCCACAGTGAACAAGAGGGAAAGACCCTATCTGTCGTGTGAATCAGTTTTCTACCCCTCAGTGGACTTTTTCTAGAAACCAAAGACGTAGTAAGAAGAGAAACAAAGGAGGTGGTAAGATGATGTGGTTCTGTAAATTTCAGTGACCTTTCCATGATTCGCATGGGGACAATTTTTTCAGAGGCAGAGTAGGAAATTTTAATGGTAGACATAACTCTAGAGGCAGAGGAGGCCCACAGAACCAGGGTGTTAGAGATTCCTTTTCAAACAGGCTGTTTCAGTGTTCCTGAAGTGCTGCCTAACTGTCCAGTTCTGGAGGCATTTGGGGGTTAGTTCTTTTTTCACCTAAATTCATAGACAAATAGCATTTTCCCTTCTTCCTCCTTGTCAAGGAAGACACTTCCTGACATTACACCCTGTCAGAGGAACCTGGAGGAAGGAAGCAGCACAACAAATACAAAAGCTGCTAGAAAAAAGAGTCATCAAGAAGATCCCACCCAGACAGATAGTATTCGGAACGTACTTACGCTTCTTTTTAGCAGCAAAGAAAACAGGGGACCTTAGACCCATTTTGGATCTAAGTAGATTGAATCAGTTTGTAAAGAAAGCAAAGTTCCAAATGGTCATGGTTCAACCCATTCTGCCCTTTCTGCACATGGATGATTGGATGTGCTCTATAGAACTTCAGGATGCATACTATTCCATAAAAATAGACAGACAATCCAGAATACATCTTCACTTTCTCCTGGAAGCCTATCATTACCAATTCAGAGTTCTGCCCTTTTTACTCACCACACCTCCCAGGGTGTTTACCAAATGCATGGCAGTAGTTGCAGCTCACTTGAGACTGAAAAGATTCCAGGTGCATAATTGGCTCCTAACCGCCCCTTCCAAGCAACAACTACAACATGCCAGGGACTGTTTGCACCAGATTTGCAATTCCTTGGGCTTCTCAGTAAATCTTCTCAAATCAAAAATTTCTCCAGTCCAGAGCTGGGAATTAATTGTGACAGTTTTGAACACAATGACTCTGATGCATTATCTCTATCAAAAATCAGGTATAGGCTATCCTTTCCCAGCCTTATCCTCCAGCATGATTAGTGCTTCAACCACTTGGCTCTATGTCAGCTGCCATAATACTTCTCTGTCTTGCACACTTCTTTATGCAAATTCTCCAATGTACTTTAGCTGCCCAGTGATCCATTCTACATCAACACCTGTCTTTTCAAGTAGAGCTCACGCCAGTTTTGCAAGTGACGCATTTGATGGTGGATACAATCATACAATCTTGTTCTGGGCAGACCATTTGTTCTTCTAAACCCAATCGCCACAGTCACCACAGACACTTCCCAACTGGGGTGGCGGGGTGGGGCATTTCTTGGGAAGAACAGGCCAAAGCATTTGATCCCCTAAGAGACCAAACTGCATATCAATGTCCTAGAGATGAGAGCAGTCCTTTTAGCATTGCAGGCATTTCAAGCTGCTCTCCCCCTGTGGACTATTGCTGTTCAAATGGACATTGTCTGTAGTCTGGTACATCAACAAGCAAGGAGGAACTCGATCTTACCCCTTGTGCAGAGAGGCCATGAGGGTTTGGGAATGGGAGGTCTCTGGACCAAACACAGTGATTTAATGAAAATATAATGTTAGCGCTTTAATGCCCAAACAATAGGCACTTCTTCAAAGTCACAGTGGGTATATGTACCATTAACAATCAGTCAATCAATGTGGCAATTTACGTTCTCTAAGCAGAAGCTTTAAAGGAACATGTCTATTTAAGCCAGGGCTCTTATGTGCTTGCAGTAACAATCCATTTAGTTTCTGCTTTCTCAATAACATTATTTAAATTACATCCTCTCCTATTAGTATTAAAACATTGTAAAATTAAAAAACTGAAAGAATTATCATTAAAGATCTGAACATGTTTAAATAAAGCACTAGTGACATTTCTGTATCTAATATAACCCAAATGTTCGTTAACGCTCTCTTAATGTTCTACAAGTTTTACCCACATAAAAGCTATTACATTTATTGCACAAAGCAAGATAAACAAGATTTCTACTGGAGCAGTCCGCATAAAACCTAGGTTTAAAAACAAAGCTTGTAACTGGATGATGAAACTCTTTGAAGACGGAAATATATTGACATGCAGTACAATTCCTGCAAGCAAAAGTTCTCTTTCTTTTTGATAAAGGCAGAACATCTTTTTTTCTTACCATAACTTGTCTCTTTAGAGACATACCATTCTTAAAACAAAAATGGGGTGAATGACCAAACAATACCTGATGTCTTATCTTTGTCTTTTTCAAAACATCTTAGACTTTTCAGGAGATTTGTGGATGATGTTTTTCTTTTGTAGGATGGTAGTATGTCTGAACTGCAAGTTTTTATTACTTATCTAGAATCTACCACATGATACCTTAGATTTAACATGAATGCACATAATGACCATATAGATTTTCTTGATGTTCATCTGTACAAAGATGAGGAAGGGGTTTTACATACCTCTTTATATAGGAAATCTTGTAGAAAGAGTACACTATTGCATCGTAATAGTACGCACCCTGGTTATGTGTTCAAGAATATTGCCATGAATCAAGCGTATAGGATGTCTAGATTACTCACTAGTGATGTTAGGTTTGAACAGGCACTTTAGAACAAGACTTATTGCACCGTGGTTATTCTTGTAATGATTATACAGTGGCTGATAGTGCTGTGAGGTGTAATAGACATAGCTCAGCCAAAACGTATTTCTCTCACAAAGTGGGTACTTGTACTAAGAGAAGAGCCAAGGAAGAAAATTTTGTTAGACCAGTCATCACATTCAATAGTGATATGAATAGGATTTGTGATGTAATTCGGAGAAATTGGCCTATACTTACCTCAGATGATAAGATATTAGGTATTGTTGGTCATTCACCCCATTTTTGTTTTAAGAATGGTATGTTTCTAAAGAGACAACTTTGTTATGGTAAGAAAAAAGATGTTCTGTCTTTATCAGAAAGAAAGGGAACTTTTGCTTGCGGGATTGTACTGCATGTCAATATATTTCCATCTCCAAAGAGTTTCATCATCCAGTTACAGGTTTTGTTTTTAAACCTAGGTTTTATGCGGATTGCTCCAGTAGAAACCTTGTTTATCTTGCTTTGTGCAACAAATGTAATAGTTTTTATGTGGGTAAAACTTGTAGAACAGTAAGAGAGCATTTACTTGAACATTTGGGTTATATTAGACACAGAGATGTCACAAGTGCTTTGTTTAAACATGTTCATTTCTTTAAGGATCATTCTTTCAGTTTTTTAGTTTTACAATGTTTTAACACTAATAGGATAGAAGGTAATTTAAATAATGTTATTGAGAAAGCAGAAACTAAATGGATTGTGTTACTGCAAGCACATAAGAGCCCTGGCTTAAATGGACATGTTCCTTTAAAGCCTCTGCTTAAAGAATGTAAATTGCCACATTGATTGATTGATTGATTGTTAATGGTATATATACCTGCTGTGATTTTTTGCACTTTGTCTGAAGAAATGAATAGTGTTTGGGCATGAAAGCGCTAACCTTATATTTTCATTAAATACTGTGGTTTTATCACTGTGTTTGGTCCAGTGTCTATTTGCCTTTGCTCAATAGACTATTTTTTAGCACTGGAACTTTACTGCTTCTGATACTTCATTCATTTTTTTTTTTGCCTTGAATGGGGGATCTCATCAGATAGCTTTTTTACTTTGACATACATCCTGGGGAAAAACAATGTGCTGGCGGACAAACTAAGCAAATCCATTATGATGCCTCACGTGTGGTCTCTCAATCAGTTGATGGCGAATATGATCTTCAGGCATTTGGGCTAACCCTGCTGTGACCTTTTTGCCACTCCTTTCAACAGTAAATGTAGCAAATACTTCACTCTGATCCGCCACAAGGTTAGTCACACTGAGAGATGCCCTGCTTCACGCTTGGTCCTCAGGTCTCCTTTATGCTTACCCTCCTCTTCTCCAGATTCCAAAATTCTTACAGAAAGCAAACAGGCTGAAGAGCTCAGTAATCATCATTACCCCCTTCTGGCCTCAGCAAGTGCAGTTCCCCTTTCTGCAGTCTCATCTTCGTTATCCTCCATGGATATTGGAGCCTACTCAGGATCTCCTATCTCAACTAACAGGGATTCAACACCCCAACCTTCACATCCCTCAGATAGACCGCATGGTTTCTCCACTTCCAGTAATAGTTATAGACTGTCTAGGCTCTCTTCCCTAAGTTTGTGGCATTATTTTAGCTTCTCAGAAACATTCTACCAAGAAAGTCTATAAAAGCAAATGGAAAAGATTTTGTATTTGGGCTTCTGACATTGACCCCTTTTCTGCACCACCTTCTGCTATTCTTCATTTTCATTTATAGAGGGGGTCAGTTTTTCTACAGTTAAGCTTCAGCTGGCAGAGATTTCAAATTTCCATATAGAAAATAGATCCTTTTCCCTGGCTTCCTGCAGATTGTGTAAAGCTGTTATGAAAGGCATTTTTTTCTGCAGAGACTTCTGATAAAGGATCCTTCACTGCCTTGAGACCTTACTCTGATGCTTCAAGGTTTAACTCAAAAACCCTTTGAACAGAAAAAGTGATTTACAATTTCTGTTATGGAAGATGGTCTTCTTGGTAGCTATAAGTTCAGCAAACAGAATCTCTGAACTCTGGGCTGTCTCAGCAAATCCCCCTTACATTGCTTTTAATAAAGATAGGGTTTACCTATGGACTAACCTTTTTTTTTTTCAAACCTTAAGTGGCTCCCGAAAATAATATCAACCAATCTAATTAATTTACCATTCTTTTTTCCGAATTTTTCCAATAAAGAAGAGTACGTGCTACACCTCCTTGATATACACAGATAACTGCATTTTTTTACCTTCACAGAACAAAACAGTTTAGAAAGTCAGATCAGCTTTTTGTATCCTTTTCCTCAAATCACCTAGGTCAGTTTCCAAAGTTACCATCGCTAAATGGATTACTGACTGCATCTCACTGATTTACTCTCAAAAAGGTATGACCTTACCAAGACCTCCCCAAGCTCATTCAACTAGATCCATGGCTACTTCATTAGATTTTTGGTCAAGGGCATCTGTTGATGACATTTGTGCAGCAGCTACATGGTCTATGACTCATACCTTTGTTTCACATTACAAATTGGACATCATATCCAGAAGTAGAGCCTCCTTTGGTTCGGCAGTTCTCCAGAATATCTTCCATGAGGGACTCCCAAGGTCAATGTAGCTGGGGACTCTGTCCCATTAGTGAGGAAGAATGAAAAGGACAGCATCAGATTTATAAGTTATGTGCTCACCATAACTAGGCATCTATGTTGTCCATTTTTATGCTTCCTCATCTTCCCTCCCATCTATCCGCATCCTTTTTTATCTCTGGAAAAATCTATTGAAGTGTGTTTGGAACCTACTGTTCCAGGTTTTATCCCTGTCTTTCTGTCTGTCTGTACCTGTTTTTCTCATTCACTGTAGGGAAATTAGGTGGCAAACAACCTGAGGAAATGGGGATGGAGTAGAGCATTATGGGTAGAGGGAGGAGCTTTGACAGCTGGATCTGGAGTCTAGTATATGTGGCTGAGTCAGATCTGAGGATCAGATCCAAACCCATTAGTGAGGAAGAATGAAAATGGACAAAACAGATGCCTAGTTATGGTGAGTACATAACTTTTAATTAATTAAATCATACTGCACTGTCTAGAAATGTTTTGTATTAAAATGTTGTATCTAAAAAGGTAGTGCTTTCTTTTTCTGTCAAAAATGGACCTGTTATGTAACCAAACTGGGAAGACATGATCCATTTCTTAGCTTGTCACAACATTACAAGTGAAATGGAAAGAGGTTGACTACTACTTTTACATACTGTTCAGCAGCAATGTGACATTTCTGTTAAAGGAAAACCTAATCTCATTTCACTAGGAAATGAAACTCCAAAACACATTTTCATTGTATTTAGTTAACTTTAAACACAGAGCTAAAATCAAACCACACTCTCAGAAAATCTTCAGTTAAAATGCTTTTCATCGAATATGTTAAAAAAAAAAAATTCTTTTGGCAACCCACTAATGTTCTTTGTGTTTCACTGTTGCAGTCATCACATTTGGGTTACCCTGCCAGGAATACCAGAGGCTTAGTATTTCTGCATCGGTTGCTGTCGCTCTAGGACTGACGTCAGGTCGTCAGTGGTATAAAATCAGGCAGCCGATGTCATTACATCAGTCAGTCTTGCCGAGGAGCCCGAAGCAGAAGCAGTTCGCACGGGTGCCGGTCGGCCACTACCTGAGTTTTCATTTCCAAATTGAAGTTGAAGTATTCTAAACCAAAGTACCCCGTTGGGGATCCTTTTTTCTTGCTCTAACCGAAGTAAGAAAAAGTTAACAATTGTCTCGCCTGTGGAAAGCAAATACCACAGCGAAACTTCCATTCTTACTGCATCACCTGTTTAGGCCCAGACCACGACGTCCCTCACTGTCGCTTTTGTGCTTTGTTCAACGCCAGAACAATGCGTCATCAAGCCCTTATTGTAGCTGGATATTTTCACACTCAGTCCTCGAATTCCGATATGGCTTCGGTAAGCCATCCGACTACCGATCTTCTGAAAAAATGTAAGGATAAAGACAGAGACGGACCACACAGGTCCAAAACTGCTGATGATGCTTCCGTTAAGCTAGTTGTCAGTTCTCCAGTCCTCAGTGAGGCACTTTTGCAGCCCCTGATACCCATTTTTGTGGATTCGCAGGCCACTACCGAGACACTTTCAGAGTCTGGTATGCCACAAAACTCTTCTTCAACTAAGGATCCTGCAGAATTCTCTACCTTGGATGGATCTGGAGCCACTGAGCAGGCACCAGCTTCTGAGGAAGTACTTTGCACTACCGATACTCGACACAAACCGACGACTTCTTTCGCGTCTTCAGTTCTTTCTAAAATTACTGAGTTTCTAAGGCCCAGGGTACGAACTACGCCCAAAAAAATGACGACCCAAGCTGAGGAACCTGCTTTCTTGCCTCAATCTCAAATGCTTAAAATGGCGGAAGACCTTATTAGGGGAAGCCAGGCTACCCCTTCCAAAAGAAAAAGAGACTTGTCCCCAGTAGTTTTATCTGAACAGGAGTCAGATAACTCTGATGTTTCTGAATATAAAGACATGCAATCCCTCTCTACTTATGAGGATTCTGATGCAGAGGAATCCATTCCTTCTGCCTCTCCACCTGAGGATTTTTCATTTGGTGAAACCCTTCATACTTTAAGGGAGCATTTCCAATAGAAATGTCAGAACTATCCTCAGTAAAAAAAAAGAGTCTCAGGGAATTCTTAGATTTACCACAGCACAGACCTTTGGCCATTCCTCCTGTCCTGGCTGTTGTTGATGGTGATGTTTTTATGGAATCCAGTTTGACTCATGACACCCTTCCTCCTTCTCCCAGGAAACCTGACAGATACTACAGAGTCCCTCACTCTCACAGATTCCTTTTCAAAAATCCTACTGCTGACCCACAAGTCATCTCTCAAGGACCTAAAGGAATTAAAGCAACCTCAGCTAAGAATTCCACCCCCTCGGACAGGGATTCCCGAGCTTTAGGTAGATGGGGTAAAAAAGTATACACCTCTGGTACTCTTGCTATTAGAGCACTAAATTGTCAGTTCCACATGCTGAAATGTCAGCAGCATACCATGGAACTCCTCAAACAAAAAATATCTTCCTTTCCTGCTTGTGCAGAAAATAAGGAATTACAAGGGCTTATGCATTCTGCTAGCCAAGTTACTAAGCACACTTTGCAATGTGGCCTTGATGCCCTAGAAGCATCTTGCAGTCACTGGTTCTGTCCTTAGAAGGCATGCTTGCCTTAAGGAACAGACCTTGCCAGACCATGTCAAATCAAAATTATTGGAGGCACCATTGAACAAAGACAATTTGTTTGGCACCAAGGCAGAAGAGGTCCTAAAAATGATGGAAGAAAAAGCTAAATCTATGCAGACAGTTAAAGACTTTTTACAGGTCCAGCCTCCGAGGTTCAGTAGGCATTGCCCCTCCAAGCACTGGTCCTTTCCGGCCCCCTCCAGGCCAGATCAGCCCAGACCCAGGGGAAGCAGACCCCCCCCCCCCCAGACAGCAGTCTCAAGGAGTGCAGAGATCTAAGCAATGGAGTTCCTCCTCTTCAAAAAAAGGGAGTGCTAAGCCACCCCCTTATGGTAAGAACTCACAATGACTTTACACCTCCACCCCTTACCTCTGTCTACCTGCTTGTGCCCCTAGGAGGAAAACTCTCCTTCCATGCAAACAACTCGGCCTCTATTACCAACGACCGATGGGTCCTCAACATAGGTTCATAGGTAGGTACTAGGCTATTTGCCCTAGGGCCTATATAAACCTAGCCAAAAGGTACCCTGACGTTCGCCACCCAAGAAAATAATTTTCCTGTGCCACTGTCGAGCAGAGCCACAGAATTGATCCCCGGGGTGAATTTCCAATCTCCTATTCAATCATCAAGATTTTTCTTGAAGAGTGCTAATGAGGAGCTTTGTTTGATATAGATAGTTAGTTTGTTCCAGAGTATGGGAAATCTCTGGGACAGGAATCTATCTTTCCAGCATGTTCTGTTTATTGTGGTGACAAGGTTTAAGTCCCTAGAGCGTGTAGCTCTTAGGGATTGGGATTTTTTTAAGTGGAGCATGTCTAAAAGCTCTGGGTTTGACATAGCTTTGTGTGTTAGGCAGAGGTCGCCTCTGAGTAGGCGATATGCGACGGAGTAAAGCTGCAGTTTTTTGAGACTGTCTGCATAGGGCATCTGTTTGAGGCCGGTAATCCTCTTTGTGAGGTATTTCTGTGGCCTTTCCAGTTGTTGTAGATGTCTTGTGAGGTACATACCAAAAGGGGCATTGTACTCTATAATGGGTCTAATGAGTGACGGGTAGAGGGGAACAATGACCTCTTTTTTCCTGGATGAGAAACCTTTTGTGATGAGGTGTGCCACGTAGAAGGATTTCCTGACTACTGTGGCGATGTGATTATCAAAGGAGAGACTACTGTCCACCTGTGTCCCAAGGTCTCTTATCACACTTTCGGTGTTAAGTAGACTACCACCTATGTGGTAGTTCATGGGTACAGAGTTTTTACCAAAAGGGATGACAGTGCACTTTTTGGCATTGAGCTTGAGGCCATGGCTTTAACACCAGGCATCTGTCTCAGCGAGGCCCTTTTGTAGGATGTCCACATCTTTTGGAGTTTTGATTATGGCTCCTAGTTTGCAGTCATCTGTGAACTTCGTTAGCCAAAGACCTTCTGTGTTAGCCTGTACTTCAGAGAAGTAGATACCAAGCAGGAGAGGACCCAGGACTGAACCCTGTAGTACTCCACTTGTCACTGGTCTGAAGTTGGATTTGGAGTCTGCTACTTTCACAGTGTGGGTTTTGTCAGTGAGCCAGTTGGCAACCCATCTTGTGACTTAGGGATTTATACCTAGTTTAGTGAGTTTATTTATAATTCCAGAGTGGGGGATGGTGTTGAAAGCCTTGGCGAGATCTGGATAGGCTGTGTGAACCACCTTACCCTCATCTACGGCTTTGGTGACTGCTTCAAAGACGTCTGTCAGGTTTAGGAGACATAATCTGCCTTTTACAAACCTGAACTGGGTGGGGTCCTGAGTTTGGAGATTACCAATGTCATTGTTTATAAGTTCCATGATGATACATTCCATAGCCTTGCAGACCAGGCTCGTTAGGCTAATGGGGTGGTAGTTTCTGAGGTCCGTGTTGGCTCCCCCTTTGTGGAGTGGGATAACCGTCGCTGTGTGCCATTCAGTGGGCACATAGCCTGAGGTGAGGCTATGATTGAGCATGGTACTTAGGAGGGGTGCCAGTTCGTTCTGTAGTTCATGTAGAACACAGCCTGGGATGTTGTCAGGTCTCATGGATGCTGTGTTCTTGGCTTTGAATAGTGTGTTTTTTACCTGTGCAGCCGTGATTACAGGATCTTTGCATTCTTCTGGTATAGAGATGGGCCCTTTAAGGGATGACAGGAGGGTAAAGTTAGCACTGGACGTATCTGCCAGGATGTTGGCAATATCAGTTGTTTCTGTATATTTTGTGCTATTGTGCTGTAACTCAGAGCAGATCTGAGTGTTGCCATTGAGATTCTTGACATAGCTATAGAATGCTTTGTGTCTTTAGAGTCAGTGGCGATTTTGTTTTCGTAACTAGCTTTGGAGGATTTTATGAGGGATCTCAGCTTCTTACTGGTGCTGACCAGGGAGTTTCTCCAATCATGGGATTTTACTCTTTTTTGCAACAGTTTCTTTCTTCTGTTGTAGAGTTTGTTTATGGCAGGGGACCACCAGATTGGCTTCCTTTTTTGAAGGATAGCATCTTAGTTCTGTTAGGGATTGCACAATCCATGCACTCTTGTAAGTGCTTTTAAAGTGCATTTGTGTAGGATTCAGCAGTCATACCTCTATTGTCCGTCAGCATGTGTGAATAGTGTCCCAGGGATACAAATTTATTTCCACACTCTGCCAACCCCAAAAAGGTTCCCAGATCTTCCTCCAAACCAGCAGAGGCGAAAAAGCAAGTCCTTTCCCTGCTTTCCATGAGGGCAATACAACATGTTCCCGCAGACGAGATAGGCCAAGGTTTTTATTTCAGACTCTTCCTGTTACCCAGAAAAGAGGGCACCTGATGCCCAATCCTCGACCTATCCATTCAAAACACCTTTCTGGTGATACCAAAATTCAAAATGCCCCCCCTCCAACAGCTTCTTCCTATACTTTCCAAGGATGCTTGGTTACCCACCCTAGACCTAAAAGAGGCGTACCTACACATCCCAGTCAGGGAATCTTGCAGGAAATATCTAAGTTTCAAGGCAGGATCTATGCACTTTCAGTTCTCTGCGCTTCCTTTTGGCTTATCCACTGCTCCTAGAGTTTTCACAAAATGCCTGGCTCCAGCCATTGCTTTTTGCAGACAAGAAATATTCAAATTTTACCCCTACTTAGGTGATTGCTTGATTCAGGCAGACAGTCAGGAAAAGCTGTTACAACCCCTGACCTTTGTAAAGGACCTACTGACCTCCCTGTTGTATTATATCAATGAAAAGAAATCAAAACTAGTACCCACACAAAAAATTGTATTCCTGGGAGCAAGCCATGACACAGCATCCCAGATGGCATTCCTTACTCCAGTAAAACAAGCCTACCTGACAGGCTACTTCTCTCAACTAGCCACCAGAACCCAGTTATCCGCAAGGAAAATCCTGCAAGCTCTAGGGTTCATGGCCTCCTGCACTCTACTCATTCCATATGCCAGACAGCATATGAGGAAACTACAGTGCTACCTAAAAAGCCTTTGGTGTCATCACTCTCAAGACCTGGAAACTATCATACCAATGATACCTTGTCTAAAGAAAGATTTTCTTTGGTGGGCAGCAGCATGCAACCACAACAAGGGACTTCCCTTCTCACAACCCCACGCCGCCCAGACCCTCACCACAGATGCATCAGACTATGCCTGGAGTGCACATTTGGACAGCAGGTGCATTCAGGGCCATTGGAGCCCAAATCAAATACATCTGCACATCAACCAAAAAGAGATGTTAGCTGTTCAGCATGCCCTGTCAGCTTTCAGACCCCTACTCTCCCCGGGACCTCTACTGATCAAAACAGACAACACCACAGTGATGTGGTATATCAACAAGCAGGGTGGGACTCACTCTTATCCTCTTTGCAGGCTCGCCATGACCCTTTGGCACACGGCCTCAGCCATGCAACTACACCTGCTAGCACAGTTCCTGCCAGGCTCCATAAACTCTCTGGAGACAACTTAAGCAGAAACCTGCAAGACCCACATGAGTGGCAGCTAGACCACAGAACCTTCATCCTTGTAACGCAGAAATGAGGCACACCGAAGGTGAAGCTCTTTGCCTCCCACTCCAATCATCAGCTCAGCAAATTCTGCACCAGGGAACATCACAGCAAGGCCTGGAAAGTGGATGCTCTATCCTTCCAGTGGGTAAACCTCTCAGTCTGTGCATTTCCCCCTCTATCACTCATTTCAAGGGTACTGCACAAAATAAGGGAGGAAAAACCGAGGGCAGTCCTGATTGCCCCAGACTGGCCACACCAGCACTGGTACCCACTGCTGCGCAGCCTCTCACCCCTGCCGTCGTAGCACCTACCTCAGATCCCAACACTCCTGACCCAGAAGAATGGAGAATTCATGCATCCACAATTGCAGACCCGCAACCTGGCAGTCTGGCTTATTTCCTGACCTCCCCTCAAGCTACCAGCCTCAGCAAACAAGTCCTATGATGTTATATGTGAGGCCAGACACATCAGCACTAGAAAATCCTATGCTGACAAGTGGAAAAGGTTTTGCACCTGAATCCAGGCTAATGGACCCGAAACAGCACAGCCCTCCCTACCTCTCATGCTGGATTACCTAGCAGACCTACTACACAGAGGTCTATCCTTCTCTTCTATTAAAATTCATGCCTCTGCCATCTCTGCTCATTACAGCACAGAGCCACCTCTCTTTTCACACTGTCTCATCAAACAGTTCCTAAGAGGGGCTAACAACTTAAGGCCACCCAGAAGAGCTCCTACTCCAGCTTGGGACCTTAACTTTGTTTTGGAAAAGCTCACCCCACCACCCTTTGAACCTGCAGTTTCAGCAGAGGTAAAATTCCTTTCTTGGAAAACAGCTTTGCTTCTGGCCATCACTTCAGCTAGAAGAGTTTCAGAGCTGCAAGCATTCATGGCTGTAGAGCCCTTCATCATTTTCCATGCTGACAGGGTCTCCCTCAGGACTAATCCATCCTTCATGCCTAAAGTGGTGTCCAGTGTGGCTCTCAACCAATCCATTACTTTGCCCACCTTTTTCTCTAACCCACAAAACAAGGGGGAAAGGATTCTGCACTCTCTAGATGTGCACAGACAGCTCAGATTCTATCTGGATAGGACTAAAACTTTTAGAAAAACTGACCAATTGCTAGTCAGCTTCACAGCAGGGGCAGAGGGCAAGGCCATATCCAAACAATCTCCAAATGGATAGCACACTGCATCCATTTCTTCTACAAACAGCACAGGGAACCTTCCCCAAAGGGAGTCAGGACACATTCCACCAGGACAGCCTCCACCTCTGCAGTTTTTCTCAGAGGGGTCCCCACCAGGGACATCCTGGAGGCTGCAACATGGACATCTGTTTATACATTCACCAAGCATTACCGCCTGCCTATCTTCTCCAAATCCAGGGCAGGCTTTGCCACCACAGTCTTGCAGGGTATCCTAGCCAGCCCCCAGTCTTCTTGACTGCTTCCACCCTTTTCTTCAGCTTTGAGAAACAATCCAAATGTGATGACTGCAACAGTGAAACATGAAGAACATAGTACAGTTGTGTACACTTACCATAAGTGTAGATGTTCGAGTGTATTCACTGTTGCAGTCCTGGTTTCCCCTCCACCCCCCTTGTCTCTGTCTCTCTATCTCTTCCTCTTTCCTTACAGGAAATTTTTGGTATTTACTTTCTACTGGTGGTGTTCTTCCACCATAACCTAGATCTCTATTTGGGGGCTCCTGACAGTTGGGGCAAGAAAAACTAATGTAATGGCATCGGCTGCCTGATTTTATACCACTGACGACCTGACGTCAGTCCTGGAGTGACAGCAACTGACACAGAAATACTAAGCCTGTGGTATTCGGGCCGACTGAGGACTACCCCTGGCAGGATAACCCAGATGTGATGACTACAACAGTGAATACACTTGAACATCTACATTTATGGTAAGTGTACACAGCTGTACTTTAACTTGTTTAGTGGCACTTAAATGAAGACTCCACCTTGAAACTCCAGAAATATGTTTTTCATTGTATTTTAGTGTAGTGGTTATGATCTTAGGCTACAAACCTTAGGAGATGGATACAACATCCTTACCATGTACTCTACTAAATTAGACAGCTTTTGATGCAAAAAAATATGTTGTTTTTTAGCCTTTTGTTTTGCTGATGACAGTGGACACCTAAACCTTTTCTCAGAGTTTAAGAACCCTTCCATGACATCATGAAGGACTTAACCTACAGTGTCTCACTACCTAAATTAATGTGTAGGCTACTGTATTTCCACATTAAATGCATTAATATTAGATGTTCTTCGTGTTTCACTGTTGCAGTCATCACACTTGGGTTATCTGCCTGCAGGTAGCCCTCAGTTGGCCCGAATACTAGAGACTTAGTATTTCTGCATCGGTTGCTGTCGCTCCAGGACTGACGTCAGGTTGTCAGGGGTATAAAAGCAGGCAGCTGACGCCATTACATCAGTCTTTCTTGCCGAGGAGCCTGAAGCAGAAGCAGTTCGCACGAGTGCCATTCGGCCGCTACCTGAGTTTTCGTTTCTGAATTGAATCATCCTGAAGTCTTCTAAAGCTAAGTACCCCGTTGGGGATCCTTTTTTCTTGCTATAACCGATGTCAGAAAAAGTTAATTGTCTCAGCTGTGGAAAGCAAATACCACACTGAAATTTCCATTCTTACTGCGTCACCTGTTTAGTCCCAGACCACGGTGTTCCTCACTGTTGGTTTTGTGCTTTGTTCAACGCCCAAACTATTTATTATCAGGTCCTTATTGTCGCTAAATACTTTCGCTCTCGATCTCCGTATTCCGAAATGGCTTCGGTAAGCCAACCGACTACCGATCTTCCGAAAAAGGTAAGGATAAAGACCGCACAGGTCCAAAACTGCCGACAACACTTCCATTAACCTAGTCTCCAGTTCAACGGTACTCATTGAGGTGCTTTTGCAGCCCCTGAAGCCCACTTTGATGGATTTGCAGGCCGCTACCGAGACCTGTTCGGAGTCTGGTATGCCGCAAGACTCTTCTTTGACTACGGAACCTGCAGATGTCTTTACCTTAGATGGGTCCGGAAACCCTGATCAGGCACCAGCTTCTAAGAAAGTTCTTCCCATTACCAATACTCGACACAAACCGATGACTTCTTTCGCGTCCTCAAGTTTTGTCTAAAACCACTGAGTTTCTAAGGCCAATAATATGAGCTACACCTAAAAAAACGATGACCCAATCTCAAGCACCTGCTTCCTTGCCACAGTTTCAAATGCTTAAAATGGCAGAAAGACCTGATCATGCTTATTAGGGGAAGCCAGCCTTCCCCTGCAAAGAGAAAAAGGGACTTGTCCCCAGCAGCTTTAACTGACCAAGAGACCGACGACTGTGACGTTTCTGAATATGAAGACATGCCTTTATCTGCTTATGAGGATTCAGATGCAGAGGAATCCATTCCCTCTGCTTTCTTTTGGTGAAACCCTTCATACTTTAAGAGAGCATTTCCACTGGGAATGCCAGGATTATGCTCAGTCCAAAAAGAGACTCGGAGAATTTTTAGATTTGCCACAGCATAGAGCCTTGTCTATCCCTCCTGTTCTGGATGTTGTGGATAATGTCTTTATGGAATCCAGTCTGACTCCTGATACTTTACCCCTGCTCCAAGGAAACCATACAGGTACTGCAGAGTTCCTGACTCTCACAACGTTCTTTTCAAAGATCCTACTGCTGACCCAGAGGTCATTTCCCAAGGGCCTAAAGGTATAAAGGCAACTACAGCTAAGAATCCCATCCCTTCCGACAGGGATTCCCGAGCTTTAGACAGATGGGATAAAAAAAGTATACACCTCTACAACTCTAGCCATTAGGGCATTGAATTGTCAGTTTCACATGCTGAAATACCAGCAACATATTATGGAACTTATTAAGCAAAAATTATTTACCTTGACAGACTGTGCAGAAAATAAAGAATTACAGGGGCTTATGCATTCTGCAAGCCAAGTCAGCAAGCATACCTTGCAATGTGGGTTTGACGCCCTAGAAGCATCTTGCAGGGCAGCAGTCACTGGTTCTGTACAGAGAAGGCATGCTTGGCTTAAGAAACAGACCTTGCCAGACCATGTCAAATCAAAACTACTAGACGTTCCTTTGAATAAAGACAGTTTGTTTGGCACCAAAGCAGAAGAGATTCTAAAAAAGATGGAAGAAAAAGCAAACTCTATGCAGACAGTCAAAGATTTTTTGAGGTGCAGCTTCCTAGATTCAGTAGGCATTGCCCCTTGAAACATTGGTCCTTTCCTGCCCCCTCAGGTCCATCTCAAACTAGACCCAGGGGAAACAGACCCCCCCCCCAGATTACAGCCTCAGGATAAGCAGAGATCTAAGCAATGGAGTACCTCCACTTCTAAAACAGGGAGTGGTAAGCCACCCCCTTACAGAAAGAATTCACAATGACGTCTCAACCCCACTCCTCACCTCTGCCCAATTGCTCGTGCCCCTAGGAGGAAAACTGCCCACCACACAAAAAAACTGGACCTCCATCACCAAAGACCAATGGGTCCTCAACATTGTATCCCAGGGGTACAAATTTTACTTCCACACACTGCCATCCCCAAAAGGGTTCCCAGACCTTCCTCCAAACCAGTGGGCAGAGGCACAAAACCAAGTTCAGTCTCTGCTCTCCATAAGGGCAATTCAGCCTGTTCCTGCAGAACAGATAGGTCAAGGGTTTTATTCTAGACTTTTCCTGGTACTCCGAAAAGAGGGCACTTGGTGCCCAATCCTAGATCTTTCCATTCTAAACACCTTCCTGATGGTATCAAAATTCAGAATGCTTAGTCTTCAGCAGCTTCTTCCTATGTTGTCCAAAGAGGCCTGGCTAGTCAACCTAGACCTAAAAGAAGCCTATCTGCACATCCCTATCAGGGAATCATGCAGGAAATATCTACGTTTCAGGGCAGGATCTATGCATTATTAGTTCTCTGCACTTCCTTTTGGCTTGTCCACTGCTCCAAGAGTCTTCACAAATTGCTTGGCTCCAGCCATTGCCTATTGCAGACAAAGAAACATTCAAATATACCCTTACTTGGACGATTGCCTGATTCAGGCAGACAGTCAGGAAAAGTTGATGCAGCACCTGACATTTGTAAAGAACCTTCTAATCTCCCTGGGGTACACTATCAATGAAAAGAAATAAAAACTAGTACCCAGTCAAAAGGTTGTATTCCTGGGAGCAAGCTTGGACACAGCCTCCGAGATGGCATTTCTTACTCCAGAAAACAAGCCTATCTAACAGGCTACTTCACTCAAATGGCCACTAGAACCCAGCTATTCATAATGAAAATCATGCAGGCTCTAGGGTTCATGGCCTCTTGCATTCTACTAATTCCGAATGCCAGACTGCATATGAGGAAACTTCAGTGGTACTTAGAAAGTCTTTGGTGCCAACATTCTCATGTACTGGAAACCACCATACCTTGTCTAAGGACAGAATTTCTTTGGTGAGCAGCAGCATACAACCACAACAAGGGGCTTCCCTTTACACAACCCCACACCGCCCAGACCCTAACCACAGATGCATCAGACTATGCCAGGGGGGACACATCTGGGAGACAAGTGCATTCAGGGCCACTGCAGCCCAAGTCAAATTCATCTGCACATCAACCACAAAGAAATGCTAGCTGTTCAGCATGCTCTGACAGCTTTCAGATCCCTTCTCTCACCTGGACCCCTGCTAATAAAAACAGACAACACCACAGTTATGTGGTACATCAACAAGCAGGTGGGAACCCACTCTGCAGGCTAGCCATGACACTGTGGAACACGGCATTGGACATGCAGATCCATCTGCAAGCTCAATTCCTGCCAGGCAAACAAAACTCTCTGGCAGACGACTTAAGCAGAAATTTCCTAGATCCACGAGTGGCAATTAAATTCCAGCACTTTCAGCCTTTTAACCCAGAAATGGGCGATACCAGAGGTAGACCTTTGTGCCTCCCCCTACAATCATCAGATCAGCAAATTCTGCACCAGGACACCACACAGCAGAGCATGGAAAGTGGATGCCCTATCCTTCCAGTGGGTAATGTCTCAATTTATGCCTTTCCCCCTCTGCCACTTCTTTCAAAGAATACTACTTAAGATAAGGCAGTACAGACCAAGGGCAATCCTGATTGCTGAAGACTGGCCACGCCAGCACTGGTATCCACTACTGCGCAGCCTGTCATCGGTGCCACCATGGCATCTACCTCAGATTCCAACAATCCTCACTCAGCAGGAGGGACAGATCCTGCATTCGCAACTGCAAATCCTGAACCTTGCAGCCTGGCTTATTCCTTGAATTCTCCCCCAGTGACCAGCCTAAGCAAGCAGGTACGGGACGTCATTCTGGAAGCCAGAAGCCAGTATAATGAAATCCTATGCTGATAAGTGGAAAAGGTATTGTACCTGGGTTCAATCTAAAGGAGCAGACACTGCTCTGCCCTCCTTACCTCTAATCCTGGATTACCTAGCAGAGCTACTCAATAGAGGCCTTTCGTTCTCTTCCATTAAGATCCATGCCTGTGCCATCTCGGCTCATTACAACAATTAGCCACCGCTCTTCTCTCACCCTTTCATCAAACAGTTCCTGAGAGGGGCAACAATTTAAGGCCACCAAGGAGAGCACCCACCCTGGCTTGGGACCTTAACTTTGTACTGGAAAAGCACATGCCTCCCCCCCTTTGAACCTGTAGAGTCAGCAGAGATAAAATTCCTCTCTTGGAAAACAGCCTTGCTTCTGGCCATCACTTCAGCTAGAAGAGTGTCTGAGCTACAAGCGCTTATGGCTGTGGAACCCTTCATTATTTTTCATGCTGACAGGGTCTCCCTCAGGACTAACCCTACTTTTATGCCTAAAGTGGTGTCCAGTGTAGCTCTCAACCATTCTGTCCATTTGCCAACCTTCTTTCCCAAGCCTCAAAATAAAGGAGAAAGGATCTTGCACTCTTTAGACGTGCACAGACAGCTCAGATTCTACCTTGACAGGACTAAGCCCTTCAGAAAATCTGACCAACTACTACTCAGCTTTGCACCTGGGGCAAAGGGCAAGGCCATATCTAAACAAACGATTTCCAAATGGATAGCACACTGTATCCTTTTCTGTTACAAACACCATGGGAAACCAACCCCTCAGGGGGTCAGAACATATTCCACCAGGGCAACCTCTACAGCATTCCTCAGGGAAGTCCCTACCCAGGGACATTCTGGAAGCTGCTACCTGGAGTTCTGTTCATACCTTCACCAAACATTACCACCTGCATATCTTTTCCAAAATCCAGGGCAGGTTTTGCTACAGCAGTCCTGCAGGGCATACTAGCATGCCCCATCTCTTCTTGACTGCCTCCACCCATTCTTCAACTTTGGGAATCAATCCAAGTGTGAGGACTGCAACAGTGAAACACGAAGAACATAGTACAGTTGTGTACACGTACCACAAATGTAGATGTTCGAGTGCTCTTGCAGTTGCTGCTGCTGCTTACAGAAAAGGCCATAACTGCTGGCTCTGTTTTTTTCTCCTTTTATTTATTGGCCATTTGTTTTGGGTTGCAGAGACCAAGACAAGTTCCAGTGTCTGCCACTACTGTGGAAGACAACTGCAGCCTGCAAGCAGGAGCCAGTAAATTGTTGATATTCTGAAGAAAAGGATCATTTATTGGGAAATGATTTTTAATAAATACAACAACATAATTTTTATTTGCTTCGTTGAATAAGTTCTGCTGAGCCACTGTACCAGCAAGGTTATCAGCATGCTTCTCTAGGTAGGTTTCAGCATCAGAGCCAATCCTGATTTCACTGTCAGGAGGAAAGTGTCAGCATTTTCCAGCAAAAATTCATTGGAAGATTGACTATTTAGATACAGTTTAGCAGCAGGTGTTTCAATATTCTCAATGACAGAGCTGATTGAGTTTTTTTTAAGTCACTGCAGAGGTTCAAAAATTGGATGTTTGTGGACTGTATCTGCAAATTAAATATCTTCAGTTGTTTCACAGAATACTGGAGAAAAGCTAACTTCATTTTGTGGACTGTTTGAAATGACCTCTACTTTTGAAGAAAGTGGCTCATAGGATTGAAAATGGGAGCAGGCCACGTGTCCATCATCCTTTTCATCACATTGCTTCAGCATAGCCATTTAATGGTAGCTGGTCTGATCATTTTAAGGGTTGAATCTCCATAAATAAGGCAAGTTCTGTAATCTCTGATGTTGTGCACTAATTGCAAAGTGGCAATAAATATATGAAATGAGCTTTTCCACAGGCAATCCTGTTGATTTAACATCTGCGATATATAGCAGACTCAGCCCATGTTAAAGGTATGGTAATTCAGATCCTTAAAGGGTGACACTACAGAATTTTGTCTGATGATCATAGATTGTGCACTGTCAGATGAGTATTCAACTATGTTTGCTGGAATATCAAAACTTTTCAGTGTATCAGCAGTACAGTCCTGTATTACTTAATCATTTCCTGACATGCAAGTAGACATATCTATAATTTGACTAACTTTTGTTCCTGGTTCTGTCCAGAAAATCCAACTCGTCCATTGAGGATTTTGTCATGACCTATGTCAGTGCTTTGGTCCAGATAAAAGACAGGCAGCTTTTGACATGTTGCTACTACCTGAGCCTGTCTAGGGCCCAGAGCATCCTGTGCTGTACAGAAATGTTTAGTTGCCAGTGCCACATACATCATCTTTTTTAACTACTTCTGGATCAGTACAGTATTTCTTGATGCATTCAGTGATGGGAGCCAATCACTGAAATACAAGTTGTGTTCAGCCAACAGTATCAAAAGCTGCTTCTGCTTCCAGAACTCTCTGGCTTCCTGTTGGGAGGCAAGCATTTCACTCAGTTTCCTGCCACATGCATATTGTGCTTTCACTCTGTGCTTCTCACAATCCATGTGCCTCTGAAGACTGTTACACCCTCCATGGCCAACACAAATGTTTGTAGCACACATTTTGCAGATTGCATAGTCTGGAACATTCTTGCTTTCCATGTCCCAGTCTAAGCAAGTTTTCCAGCTTTGTGGAATGATGCCAGTCTTTTCTTTTTTTCTTCTGGAGTAGAATCTATGAGGAAAAAGGAGAAGAAAAAGAAAAGCATGTATATCAAAAATTCCAGAATTAGCCGTCGTCACTCGTCCCCTTGGTGTGTGTTGGATGAATATCATTAAGTTACCTGACCATAAAATCTGCCATCACGAAGCAGGAGGCAAGACAAATAAGTCTTTTATGGCTTACGTGTGTATATCACTTTAGTAAAGGCTGACTGCGTTTAAATTGCAGAACACTCTAAACTTTGACGTATATGTTAACTATGCACCAAATACACTTGTGACATACTGCTGTATTTACAATGTCACAGTATCCCATTATTTGTGGTTTGATTATGTAGCAAGTTTGAGATGAAAGATTCATGTTTCCTAAGTTGTACATAAATTGGTGTTGGTGTAATGTTTCTGTCCAAACAGTTGAAGTACATTAAATGATGGAACAATTACCTTACTCTTTTCATTCAGTCCAGGGCAAAGTGACAGAAGCTTCTGTCCGGTTTTAGCTTCTTGTACTTGTGTCTAGAAGGCTGCCACATTTAAAGTCTCTTCTCTGGTATAAAAATAAATACATTTAAAATAAGTTAAAAAACAGACTAACACTATTAAAATGTCAGCTCATAAGCAGCTGAAGCAAGCTGTCACTTGTACATTCTATCGTTTGTGGAGATTCCCAGGCCAGCTAGACTGGTGGAGGTCAGTTAATTTGGCTGAAGTCTTAGTAACATAATAAAAAACTGTATCCATCAAAAGTTAGCCAAAAGCTTCTGTGTACATTAAGTCCAAGGTTCGTATATAAAGAGTTAAAAATACTTTAAACATATGTTTATCATGTGCATATACTGTCTTATTTTTCCTGTTTGTAAAAAATAAGTACAGGAATCTGTCTAGTTCTAACCTCACCACCATGAGTGCTGAGGAAAAAAATAAAAACAGAGAAACTAGTGGTCTTACAGCTTCGTGGATGAGCTCAGTCGCAATAAGTTCCAAAAGTCATAAAACCCAGGTAGTGTAAACTAAAATTAACTAAATAGTTCTGATTTTTTGTTACTGAAGATCGCTTGTCTGTGATGAATAAAGGCTTGTTGGTTTGGAACACTAACTGGGTTTCATGAAACCCAGGTAGTGTTCCAAAGCAACACATCTTTATTCGTCACAGACAGTCGATCCTCAGTAATAAAAATTCTAAATATTAAACTAAAACTAAACATTTCTGATTTTTTTTTACTGAAGATGCTGGTCTATGACAAATAAAGGCTTGTTGCCTTGGAACGCTACTTGGGTTTCATGATTTTTTTGAAAATTTTTCTGCTATTGCTACAAATATGTTTATACATTTTTGTATTTATGCAAATAGCTCAGTAAACAAGTACTCAAGAATGCCTTGCCATTTTGTGAAACCTCAAGCTTTAAGTTCATAAAAGGCTTCATTTCTGAAACATCCTGTTCTCTAGCTGCAGAACTGCTTATGTAACTGAATGTGTTGTGACATGTTATATTTTGCTGCTGTGCTGGGAGAAATGTATTCATATTTGTAAAGAACAGTCAGTGACAGATAGGGGTTAAATTCCACCACTGCCAAGCAACCATGAAGCATGAAGAGTAGGGCCTATGATACCTGTATATCTCCCACTGCCTACTAATAAAAAATTAAATCTGACATCTGATTGCCGTCTGGGACATGGTCTCTCAAGTCGTATTGCTGGTACTAAACAGATTTAAGAATTAAAAAGGCACACAAATATGAATTGCTGAATCTCACATTAAATGCAGCTTGGCCCCAAGAACATGCAGGAAATAGGTGCTGTTGCCCTTGAGATAGACCTTTTCCTCCCACATCGAGTACTGCAGCTTTCAGTCTTGACCATAGGTAGTAAGCTGTCACCACCATGTTACTGTCACATACTTACAATACAGAAAGCAAAATCATACTGCACTGTTAAAAAAAAAAATCATTTTTTTAACAAACTGAAACACCAGAGCAAATCATAATGTTATACTTCTTTGTATTTTCCAAAACATAATGCTTATTTATTACAGTCACACGAGAGCTGCAGTGGCAAAACTTCTGAAATACCAGTATCAGAAAACTATATTTTTATATATATATATATATATATATGTATGTGTATATATATATATATATATATATATATATGTGTGTGTGTGTGTGTGTGTGTATGTGTGTGTGAATATATATATATATATATATATATATATATATATATATATGCACATGGGGTCAAGGTGTCACTTCATTAGTGACAATCTTCTAGAGCTAATGTTTACACAACCGGGTGGCTAGCCTTGCCACAGTAGTTCTTCCACACCACACACTCGCAGTCGCACCTATGGCAAATTTAGTGTGTCCAATCCACCTACGACATATACGTGTGTGTGTGTGTGTGTGTGTGTGTGTGTGTGTGTGTGTGTGTACATATATATATATATATATATATATATATATATATATCCAGACAAGTGTCCGTTATTCTAAAAGTGTATTAGTTCTGGTTAAAGCACTCGGGCTTAGGGCCAGTTATTTTACATTAAGAAGGTGTGGTCTGCACTGTTGTGGGAGTAGAGGGTAGATTCTGCCCTTCTGAGCTGGGAGTTTTTGGTTAAAAGCTTATTGTGCCTGCTTATTTGAACTGTTTCTTTCTGAAATTGGTACGCCTTGTTTGCTGTAGCACAAGACTAGATTCAGACCTGCTGAATCTAACATTGTTTGTATAACGTGAGCACTAATCCAGGCCATCTTTTTCTGGAGAAAGTTCCCCTGCACCCTAGTGGCAGGAGTGTGCAGTTAGAACTTGTCTGATCGAAGACTGCTGGAATGGGGCTCAGTTTTTAGCTTTTTATTGGTTAATTGGTTTAAATCAGTTTGTTCATTTGCTACTGTTATATTAAAAAAGAAGTACACTTTATGCATCGCCGCTTAGCTAGGGTTAAAATATTCCATATATCCATAAAGTCCGTTCTTCAAATTTTCCAGTAGAACTAGCCAGTTTTTTAGTTTTAGCACTCAAATCTGTTTCTATGAACTCAGCACTTGTTCAGAACTCATTGTAAGCACTAAATAAGCTACAAATTACTACAGCACTCGACTTTCCTCGGTTGTCTAAAGGAAAACAGTTTTTAGTACTTAATAAATAAGCACCTATCCAGGCATGTCTATGGGTCAGCTCCCGGTGTTTTCTCCTGTCTACCTGATGAATCTGGGCATCTTGGGGCATTGCAGCAATTGCCTCATTTACACAGACAACCCTCTCCTCCTACCACCCAACACTACAACCTGTGAGAGACGCACTTATATAGCCAAACTGGAAGCAAAGCTCTCTTCACCCAAGACTGGACTAGACAGTCAAGAGGAGAGGGTAAACACTTGCACCACCCCACACTCATCACATAGTCCCTCAAAACCTACACCACCAAAACACACACATAGAAACACAAAACACACACCTACATTCACGGAAGCTCTCATTAAAAATCTGCCCAAGCAACAGAGACCTCCAAATCAGAAACGCAAGCAACCTCCACCCCCCAACACAACCCAAATGACACATAGTGCCACCCAACCACAGCCCATAAGGCATAACATACCCAACACTCTAGTCATAGGTGACTCTATAGTCAGGCACACAGATGTTCCACTCACCAGGCAAAACAAGGAGAAAGTTACTGTCAGCTGCCTGTCGGGTGCCAGGGTTCGCCACATAACGCACTCACTCAGGGCACTCCACAACAAGTACAACTATGACTCTGTCATTGTCTGTGTTGGTGGGAATGACCTGAGACGTACCTCCTTGGACTACATGAAAAGAGACATGGTGGAGCTCTCCGATCCTGTAACCCAAGCAGGTATGACCCTAGCCCTGGGTAGCATCCTGCCATCACCCAAAATGATACCACAGTACAAGGACAAAATGATTGACTTCAACAATTGGCTAAGCATCTGGTGTCATTCTAAGGGGATCCAGTATCTGTCCGCCTGAGATGACATGACCGACAGACCACGATACTTTGCCAGAGATGGCCTGCACCTGTCGCCCTTGGGATTCCGGATCCTGGCTAAGGGTCTTGCCACCCTATAGTGCCTTTTTTAGGCAAGGTACAAATGACAAATTCACCACCGTAACGGGTACGAGCAAGCAAAATCTGAGGGTAATGCTACTCAATGCTAGAAGTCTAAACCTCAAAAGGCACTCCTTAAAATGGAGAACATCGACATCTGTGCAGTGACAGAGACCTGGTTCAAGGCTCCAGAGAGCACCCCTGCATTACCAGGCTATAATTCATACCACACCTTTTGGAAACTTAACCCGGACCGAAACACTAAAGTTGGATGTGTGTCCATATTCATTAAGGATATCCACACCTCTAGGCTAGTTGCTCAGCATAATGCATCTGCGATTATCTAAGTGCAACTAACTCTGGGCAAGACCGCAATCCAAATTGTAGCTTGTTACAGATCCCCCACCATGCTCCAGAATTCCCAGTCCTCATTTGTTGATACACTGGAAAATATTAGGGTACAACCTAACACCCTAATAATGGGTGATTTCAACTACCCCACCATTAACTGGGAAAACTACTCATGTACCAACTCTTTTGCTTAATGTTTTCTGGAATTCATAAATTCCAACGCCTTGGATCAACTTATCCACACCCCCACCAGGGGCAGCAATATCCTAGACCTGATCATTACCAACATGGGCAACCGGTGTTCCACACCAGAGGTCAATTCCTCGTTGGTTAGATCCGACCACAAGCTAATCACCCTAGACATCCACATCCCGCCCCCACCCCCCATTAGGAAACCACCGTAAAAAATTTCTCCAAAGCCAACTTCACACTTCTTAAGACAGAAGTAGAAAGCTTCACAACACCCATGCAGATGGACAATAGAGGTACAACTGCTAAATCCTATACAAATGCACTTTATAAGCACTTACACGAGTGCATGGATCGTGCTATCCGTAACAGAACCAAGATGCTCTCCTCCAAAAAAAGGAAGCCAGTCTGGTGGTCCCCTGCCATAAACAAGCTCTACAACAGAATTAAGAAACTGCTCCAAAAAAAAAAGGAAGCCAGTCTGGTGGTCCCCTGCCGTAAACAAGCTCTACAACAGAATTAAGAAACTGCTGCAAAAAAGAGTAAAGTCCCATGATTGGAGGAACTCCCTGGTCAGCCTCAGTAAGAAGCTGAGATCCCTCATAAAATCCTCCAAAGCTAGTTACGAAAACAAAATCGCCACTGATTCTAAAGACAACCACAAAGCATTCTATAGCTTTGCCAAGAATCTCAGTGGCAACACTCAGATCTGCTCTGAGTTGCAGCACAATGGCACTAAATATACAGAACCAACTGATATTGCCAACATCCTGGTAGATAGGTTCAGTGCTAACTTTACCCCCCACTCACCCCCTAAACTGCCCGTCTCTATACTGGAAGAAGAATGCAAAGTTCCTGTAATCACGGCTGCACAGGTAAAAACCACACTCTCCAAAGCCAAGAACACAGCATCCATGAGACCTGACAACATCCCAAGCTGCATTCTACACAAACTACAGAACGAACTGGCACCCCACCTAAGTACCATGTTCAGTCGTAGCCTCACCTCAGGCTTTGTGCCCACTGAATGGCACACAGCGACGGTTATCCCACTCCACAAAGAGGGATCCACCACAGACCCCGGGAACTACCGCCCCATTAACTTGACAAGCCTGGTCTGCAAGGCCATGGAACATATCATCATGGAACTTATAAACAAAGACATTGGTAATCTCCAAACTCTGGACCCCACCCAGTTCGGGTTTGTAAAAGGCAGATCATGTCTCCTAAACCTGATAGACTTCTTTGACGCAGTCACCAAAGCCGTAGATGAGGGTAAGGTGATTCACACAGCCTATCTAGATCTCGCCAAGGCTTTTGACACCTTCCCCCATGCTGCAGTTATAGCTAAACTCACCAAACTAGGTATAAATCCCTATGTCACAAGATGGGTTGCCAACTGGCTCACTGACTGAACCCACACTGTGAAAGTAGCAGACTCCAAATCCGACTTCAGACCAGTGACAACTGGAGCACCACAGCGTTCAGTCCTTGTCCTGTCCTGTTTGGTATCTACTTCTCTGAAGTACAGGCTAACACAGAAGGTCTTTGGCTAATGATGTTTGCAGATGACTGGAAACTAGGAGCCATAATCGAAACTCCTAATGATGTGGACATCCTACAAAAGGGCCTTACTGAGACAGATGCCTGGTGTCAAAGCCATGGCCTCAAGCTCAGTGCCAAAAAGTGCATTGTCATCCCTTTTGGTAAAAACTATGTACCCATGAACTACCACATAGGCGGTAATCTACTTAACACCGAAAGTGTGATGAGACCTTGGGACACAGGTGGACAGTAGTCTCTCCTTTGATAATAACATCGCCCAGTAGTCAAGAAATCCTTCTACATGGCACACCTCATCACAAAAGGTTTCTCATCCAGGAAAAAAGAGGTAATTGTTCCCCTCTGCTCATCACTCATTAGACCCATTGTAGAGTACAATGCCCCTTTTGGTATGTACCTCACAAGACATCTACAACTGGAAAGGCTGCAGAAATACCTCACAAAGAGGATTACCGGCCTCAAACAGATGCTCTACACAGACCATCTCAAAAAACTCCAGCTTTAGTCCGTCGCATTTCGCCTACTCAGAGGTCATCTATGCCTAACATACAAAGCTATGTCAAACCCAGAGCTGTTGGACATGCTCCACTTAAAGAAATCCCAATCCCTCCGAGCTACACAGTCTAGGGACCTAAACCTTGTCACCACAATAAATAGAACATGCTGGAGGGATAGATTCCTGTCCCAGCGACTTCCCATACTTTGGAACAACCTACCTATCTTTATCAAACAAAACTCCTCATTAGCACTCTTCAAGAAATATCTTGATTGGATGGAAAATAGGAAACTCACCCCAGGGATCATTTCTGTGGCTCTGCTTGACAGGGGCACAGGAAAATAATTTTCTTGGGTGGCGAAAGCCAGGGTACCTTTTTGGCTAGGCTTCTATAGGCCCTAGGGCCAATAGCCTAGTACCTACCTATAAACCTACATTATATATATATATGTTTGTATATGTCTGTACACACCCGTGTGTGTGTGTGTGTGTGTGTGTGTGTGTGTGTGTGTGTGTGTGTGTGTGTATATATATATATATATATATATATATATATATATATATATATATATATATATAGGGTCTATATTAGGTCAGCGAAAGGTGATTGATCAAACTTATGTAAGCAAAACTTAAAATATTGAAGCAACAGAAACCCAAATTTTTTCCTAGGGAAAGAATTTGGTTGTCTGTTTCTGTTGCTTCGGTATTTTCAGTGCTGTGGTGGAAATTTATGGGTCGGGTTCAGGTAAGTGTGCGATTGTGTGGATGTGAGTGTTAGGGCAGGTTAGGTGAGTTAGGGTTAGGGTGCGAGTTAGGTATGTATGCGATTGTGTGGACGTTAGGGTTAGGACGGGTTAGGTGAGTTAGGGTTAGGGAGCGGGAGAGGTGAGTGTGTGATAGTGATGGACCTTAGGGTTAGGGTTTGGGTTAAGGTAAGTGGATAGTTAGTGGTGTGTGTATAGTTTAGTGTAGGGTTAGGTGTCAGATTTTAGGTGTATGTGTGTGGATTGCTGTTTGTTTGGTGTGCTTGTGTTGTGTGTATGTGTTTTGGAACAGCGATTTTTTTTCCCTAGGAAAAAAATTGCTGTTCTGACAGTTCGAGATTAGATTGTAAGCTTTCGCGTACATAAGTTTGATCAATCACCGTTCGCTTTTTTAAGCGTTCGCTGATCTAATATAGACCCAATATATATGGTTTCACTTCAGAATCCTGAAATATCATAATCCTGAACTTCATAATCCTGAAAATTCAAATTCCTGAAAACTCAAAATCCTGAATCCCAAAATACTGAGAATATACAGGACACAAATAATGACAATATTCCAGTACAAGGACTCACAGAAACTCATACAAGACAAAGGATAGCACTTTTCATCACATATAGGTTGCGGGGCAAGCCGCCCCCTGCACCCCTGCCCTGCTAATTAAATATATGAACTCCAAGATTGCACTCCACAGAAAGAAATGGCAAACATACCTTTTAAGTTGCTATACTACAACATAACTCATGATTGTGTAGTGAAATGCAATCTTGGAGTTGATAACCCCACATGGGGGGTGCAGGGGTGCTTGCCCCCCCTTCTTATATTTGGTGAATGTGTTGTCTATAGTCAGTATATGAATCCTGTGTGTTTTCAGTATTTTGGGATTCAGGATTTTTAATTTTCAGGATTTTGGGCTTCAGGATTATGAAGTTCAGGATTGTGATATTTCAGGATTCTGAAGTGAAACTATATATATATATATATATATATATATATATATATATATATATACACAAAGATATACATATACATATATATATATATATGTGTGTGCATACGTACCCGTGCGCAAGTGTATATAGACATATATGTATATCAAACATTTTGAACTGTCAAATTCAGTTTACTTAGCGGCAGTCAACAGAATCGCACCATATTATTGGGGGTCAGAAAAGGGGTTAACATCACTGGTGACCAATGTGGAAAAGAATGGAAGTCAAATTTACCTAGTAAACAAAACAAAACCGGTAGAATTATGTATTGCTTGTATCTGGTGAACAACATTTTATCAGTGACTAAAATTCATCTTTGGAATCGGATGTGGATTTGTAGCAGAGTTAAGGTAGCAGAATATATTGAGTCAACAAAAGAGAACAAATAAAATGATCTGTTTTCATTATCAGTAATTTGTTCTTTGTCTACAGATATAAGAAACAGTTAATTTTATTCACCTTGTCTACATAATAAATCTGTTATTTCTGTAATTACACAGGGGATTACCTGGTTGTTTTAGTTGATCAGAACTAACAGCATATATGATAAAACGAGAGCACCAGTACTGTTCTCACTACAGACAGTAACCCAAAGATTAATTCACAATGTATAGAAACCTCCAAAGTTTTACAAGCCTGGGCAATAAAGCAATGGCTAATCCAGTACTATTACAACTCTGTGCGTAGAATGCAATACCTGGAGAATCTTCTACTAAAAAATAAGTATCCCTAATGGAAAAAAAAGCTTGCCTGATAACATAATGATGCATCCTCGTGTAATACGGAATGTGCTTCTTCTTAGTGTCAGAAAAGTCAGTAGTTAACTTTAAAAAAAAAAAATAATCATGATACACATTCAAGAAATAGAAAGTGTCAGTATGGGGCTATAGCAGTCAAGCTTCTTAAAGGTCATAGATTGCATAGCTCTCAGTTGTCCCTGATTTTATCTCACATTTTTACCTTGACCCTTGCTAATTTTTTTCATTTTCTAGTAAATCAGTAAGGGTTTCAGTCTGTTAATAAAACCGGTCATTCGATTTTCATACTTATTACTGTTCAAAAAATGCATGTTGATGCAGCACCTGGTGTTCTATTAATGTTTTAAGTAAAGTACAATAATAATTAAACATTGAGCCCCCATCTTGTTTTGCTTTGTCTGTAATTCTTGAACAAAGACATTGAGAGGTATGCATAGGTCACTGTAGGTTTTATTTTTTTCACCTTATATATAGTGCTGGTTTAAGTCTGGCCAGCTGTGTCATCTGGGAAAGTGTGTGACTCGTGCAACAACCAATCGTCTTTCCTGAGTACCAGATGCATTCACTGTTATCTTTTGATACACTCAGAACATTCTGAGTCATATATGATTTCATTGCAAGCCAAAAGTAATTGTGAAATGTAGAAAACATTCAAGATTTTACACCTTCAAGAAGCAAAATTCAAAGTACAGCATACCATCACCTTCTAGAGTGCTAGAACTCAGACAATTATTTTTATTTTATTTCTGTTATGTTTACTTACAAGTTCAGTTTGGCTGTGCATCAAAAAATAAAAGAGAAAAGCTCTGGTTGGACTGATATATTCTCACAATATAAAAATAATTTACAGATGTTTTAGAAATGCTCGTTTAGTATTGTTACTTCACATTACAGTATAGTTAGTTAACAATATACATCAAACATATACATCATTTGCTTAGTAGGTTTAAGTCAGTTAAGCAGTTAGCAGCAAGAACGATCTCATTGTTGGTGGTATATACTTTATTAAAGCGATTTATGTTTTGACAGCAAAGCATATGTTGTGAGGATTATAATTGTAGTATCTAGAGACAGTTGAAGTGAGAATATAGATGTGTCTTAAAAAGACAGCCATGATTGGGAGAAAAAAATCCTCATCTGGTGGGTGTAACAGGTTTAACAGAATTGTGTTAGAGAGTGATGAGGAAGAATGGAAATTAGTATGATAGTAGGTGATTAGTTGCTTTTTTATGTATTCTGTACAAGAGTCTTTGGTGATATGTGTCTATATAAGATGGGCTTGAGGAAGGATTGGCTAGGAGAAGGAGAGAAAAGAAAAAAATATTATGGGGGTTTGGGGAGGAGTGTTGAGTGGGTTCTTGTGTGAAGGGGTTTACTTGTAGGGGGCAATGTTACAGTTGCAGTATGGTGTGTTAAGTAGAAGAGATTTTAAATTTAGTTTGGAATTGTGATGGTACTGTGCATGTCTGATTTTTTAGGGGAAGGTTGTTCCATAGTTTGGCCACATGGTTGGAGTTCAGGGTATTGCAAAGAAAGTTTTTTTTGGTGGCAGACACCAGTTAGGAAGATTCCGATCTTAAGGTTCATGGTAGAGTCTACCATCACATAAGTGTTTGTGTTGCTGGGTATTTTTGAGCCTGGTAGAGTATATTATAGTTGGCTTTTAATTGGGCCAAATTTAGTTGGTTAGAAAAATCCAACCAAGAGAGATGTTGAAGTACAATGCAATGATGAGTCCAGCTGAGGAGATGGACTTCAAATTTGACAGTTTTTATTGTCCATAGGTCTAGTTTGTGAAGTTGAGTGGACTGGAGACTGGTGAAAGTGGAAAATGCATGAAGTAGACAGAGTAGGAAGGTATGAGGTAGCTGTGGCTTTGAAGGTTTGGTCAGAGAGGAAGCGTGGGTTTTCTTAGCAATTTGATGAATATGGACATCAAATTTTAGATTGTCATCTATAGTGACTCCTAAGGCTTTAATAATAGTACAGTGTCCGTTTGCTTGTTATGTTGAGAGGTGTGTGAAAAATATTGCTTGTCTTAGTCTAGGGATTTTGGAGTGAATAACATTACCTTGGTTTTCTTGGATTTACTGAAAGCTGGGCTTTATTAAACCATTACTCTGTATTTGTGAAGGCTTATTAAGTAAGGGTTTGGAATTCTGATAGTGTACTGGCTGAAAAACATGAGGTGGAGTCAGCATATTGGATGAGTGTGGCAAGGTGGGAGGCTGTGTGAAGCCTGTTTATAAATAGATTGAATAGTAAGCAACCAGGGATTGAGCCTTAAGGGACTATGATCTTAGATAATGCAGGCAGGATGGGTCTTGGTCTGTAGCTGGGTAATTCAAAGGAACAGTTGCCTTTATGAGGGGGGGGTAGAATGATGGACAGTTTCCATGGTGCTCGGACATGGGTCTCTGTTATAGCTCTGCTGCTGAGGACTGATAAGGTAGGTTAGATTATCTGCAGCTAATGCAAGGTTTAGTGTGGGGAGTTTGTCAGCTGATAGAGTGGTTAGTTTACATTTGGATAGTATTCTTTTTTTTTTTACTATTGGAAACTAGCTTTAGAGAAAAGGATGGCTGGGATGCTCCAGGCTATTTATTGTTTGTCATATACTGAGCTAGATTTATGAAGTAGCAGTTGAATTTGATGGCAGTGATGACATCAGATTCATTTGGAAGTGGATAGGGTTGGGTTGGCTTAAGTGGATTGTTTATGATCATCCAGATATTAAAGGGCTGTGGTGTGAGTTTTGTAGGTTGAGGTAGTATTTTTTTTCTGCAACTGTCTTGAATTTAGTTAGGTTGCAGTGTCACTTATAGTTCTGTTGGTCTGTGTTATTGGGGTTGGCATGCAAACTTTTCCAGGCTGTATCCCAGTCTTTTTTTTCATTAGCTGCTTGGTTTCATGCGTTAGCCAGGAGCAGGGTTGAACTGAGGCCTCTTGTTTCTGGAATGCGCATGACTGTTCAGGATTCTAAAGAATGTGTTATTAAAGAAGTCTACTGCTTCATCTTAGGGTAGGGATTTTAGTTAAGATCAAGAGCACTGTTTAAGTGTTTTTATGAAATTGAACCTGCTGAAGTTTAAGTTCCTAACTATGCTGAATTGGATTTGTGTAGGTTTTTTATAATCTTAGTGAACTGCAAAGGTGGGGTGGTGATCACTGAGAACATCAGGTAAAATGTCTGGTAATCACTGAGAACATCAGGTAAAATGTCCGATGATATTCTTTTAGGATTTTTGGTCAGGAGCCAAGCAATGAATTGATACGTTTTATTGTTGTTATTCATTCTAATTGGCTGGATTATGAGCTGAGTGAACTTGAAAAGATTTATGAGGGTTGAGCCTGAGCATTGGCAGGAGTTGGCCTAGTTGAAGAATTTCCTAAGATGATAGTTTCCTTGAAGACATGGGTGAAAGCCCATGAAAGTAGGTCATTTGAGAATTGATGGATTGTTTTTAGGGAGTATGTATGTAGCTGTGAACAAATGGATTGATGCCTGATTTAGTTTTAGGAGAACTGTTAGTAACTCTTTTATTGAAAGAGGGCATATGGAGGGGAAAGTAGGTTATTGTGAGTTTAATTGTGTATATGATGGCCACTCCACCTCCATTTTGCCTTTTTTTTTTTTTAATGGGTTGGTGGTGGTTAGGTTTTAGCCAGGAATAATGTGTGAGATTTCTTGACCTATCCAGGAGTGAAATTAGATTAGTTTGTTGGCAATGCTCTGAATGTTAAAACTAACCAGTATTGGGGAGATCAAGATTGTGGATATCCAGTAAACACCCTTTCCATGTGGCTCCTTGTAACTGCTTTAAAAAACTTGCTGAAGGCCAAATACTAATAACCTAAAAACATATTAGAAAACTTTTTTGAGGTTATAAATTGCATTTATTTACTTGCTGAGAGAAGATGTTTTCATCTACCAGATTAAAAACTGACAGTTTAAATCGAAATAGGTCAGGAATTCCATACTACATGTGACTGGATTTGCAACCCCGTTGGAAATAGAGGAATAGAAAGATTTTCAGCCATTCAAAATGTCCAATGAAATAGATGGAACAGATACATAAACTACAAAAAAACTATTGTTAATTGTTTTACCAGAGAAGGAAACCATTGTTAAAAGACAACTAACCAACCTGAAGCAACATACCTGAAAAATATGAACAGCCACAATTAACCCATACCCTCCAGCAGATCTTTGGATGCCTGCTTCAAAATGACACCATTGCATCGGATATGATTATTGAAAGAGCTTGTCAGGCACTTCGCAGAAACCAGGACCCTGACAAACCTAGACAAGTATATGCCAAATTCCTTAACTTTCAAGATGTTCAGAAAATCCTGCTGACATCCAAAGCCAAAAAGTTTGTATTCTGGAACAGCCACAAATTTAGCTTTGCCCAGGACCATCCCATATAAATCAAACAGAAGAGGCAATTCTTGTCCTCTTGTTGTGCTTACTTACTCAGTCACAAGATTAAATTTGATATTTCAGCGCAAAGATCGCAGATTCCTATCCGACTCACCTAGGGATGCAAAAGCAGTGTTTTTACAAGCCTTCGGTGAAGCTCCTGAGTCTTGAGGGATTGTCGAAATATAAATGTAATATCTTTCATGCTGTAAAATTTAGTTTATTTGAGAAATTGTAGTCTTGCTAATTCTCCGTTCAAACCGGAAGTGACCCTCAGAATTCAAAGTGAAGTGGGTACATAACTTTAAGTTCTGGTTTCATTAGAAACACAATTAACATTTACACCTTCCCTTGCCTCTTCTTAAAGAAGCTGTGTTTACTTGCAAGGAGAAAAGGATCTGTGGTACACTGGAGCTCGTTCAGTTGGTTGAGTACGTTTTATAGGTGAGTGGCAAGTGAAAGACGAGTACTGGGGTTTTGAACAATTGAAAATATTAGGACTACACTATTTCTTTGTCTGGCTAATGGGTCGTGATTTTGCAGAATCTTCCTTCCACTTCTACTTTAGTGTTTTTATTTAAAACCTGTTTTTGAGACACTGATGGCTGTTCCTTCTTGACTAGTGGCACAACATTGAAATGTTCAAACTTTAAATGTTAAATTTCTGGAAGCTGTGACTTTTGCATGCAATGTTCTACTCAGTGGACTGCTTGTTGGATTGTTTTTAAGTTCTGATAAGTTCTGGGTCACAGAATCTTTATCAGTCTTCATAGAGAAGACTCTTAGACCTGCATTCAATAAGGCAGTGGCAGTACTTAAAGATGCTAAGTCTTTCTTAGAGGACCTTTTTTCTTGTATGATCAATATGATGGGAATTATGACTATGCTTTTGTCAGACTAGATGTAGCTTCACTATTTACAGTGATACCCAATGACTGGGTCATTGTGTGAGGTGATTCCTTGATAACAATACTGACTGGCCAGTGAGTAAGGTCAATTTGCTATGTGAATGAATTGAGCTTGTACTCGAAAATAATATCTTTGTTTTCAATAATGACTTTTATATCCAGCAGACAGGCGTTGCGATGGGCACGGTATGTGCCAACACTTATGCTAACTTGGTCCTGCTGAGAACAGGAGTATATATTACATAGTAATGTTTTTGTGGAGAATATCCAGTTCTACAGGTGATTCATGGATGATATCTTTCTCGTACGGAAAGAGAACACAGCTTGAATAGTTTTATTGATTTTTTACACAAGACAACTGATTTTTTTTTTGAGGTTTAGTTATTGCTTTTTTCATGGAAGTATTGACTTCCTTGATGTTACAGTTGACAAGGGAGCAGTGGGACATTGCCACACTCATCTCTACAGGAAACCTTGTAAGAGGAATACCCTGTTACAAAGAATCAGTATGCATCCTGGTCATATTACTAGAAATGTTATGAAGGGACAATTCCTGCGGATAATGAGGCTACATGACAATGACCTGGTTCCAGCTTTTGGACTCCTTAGGAATTAATTTTTAGCTCGAGGGTATAAATTACATGAGATTGAACATTGCATGAACGAGGTACTTCGTATGAGGGGGAGTGATGGAAGGACCTTACTTTTCTGAGAGATTCAGGAATGATAATATTGGAGACGCTACTTCTGCTGGTACACATTGTATGATTAGGGTTTGTCTGTTTGAGTGATGTGAACATAGTATGTAATATTTTGAAAAATAATTGGTCTATTTTACAAGCTGACCCTGACACCAGAAAGGTTATTTGATGATTCTCCTAGGTTTTGTTTTAGGAATGATATTTCCCTTAAACTACAATTATGCTATGGGAATAACTTGACAGAGACTACAGTTTACTCTGATCGAAAAGGAACTTTTAAATACCGCACTTGTAGAGCATGTAAATATATTCTAACAAGCACCTAATTTCTGCAATCCAGTACTGGTTTTATAATAGAGACAGACTTTAATGCTGACTTTAAGAGTAAAGATCTGGTTTATTATGCAGTCTGTACTGTCTGCAGAGCCTTCTATATCGGCAAAATGAATTGCACACTAAAAGAAAGGGTCATGGAGCATATAAATGATATAAGTAAAAAGAAAAAGTAATGCCCTGCCAGTCATGTATTGGAACGAGGTAGTGATCACTTGTTCGTTTTTTTGGAGCTGACTTCACTGAATGTGCGAGGTGGAGAGCAGAATATATTAACAGCATGCCATGAGCTAGATTGGATACTACTTTTACAAGTACACCTTCCACCTGGATTGAATGGGATGATTTAATTGTAGCCAGTGTTGAAATCCCACCCCCTATGTCATTAAATTACACTTTTATGGGCTTGTCCCATAGTGAACACTTGATTGGTTGGTTCATTCATGAGTCAGCTGACTGCATGTGTTTCAGTAATTGGACCTTGTTAGGTTTTTAAATGTTCTTCCTTTAGTGGTTTTTATATGGTCTGAAGACGCAGATTGAGTATCTGTGAAAACGCTTACCTTTTATTTTACATTTTCTATTTTATTAAAGTTTATAGTTCATTTTCAGCTGTGCTGATTGGAGTTTTCTTTATTTTCTTAGAGTATTTTATTTTGTATTACTCCGACCATTATCGAGTGGCTTTGAGTTTTGTTTTGTGAAAATTGAGTAAGACAGGAGCAAGATGGTAGGTTACACTGCCTTATAAAGCTTTTTGATGTACATGCACTTTTGTTTTACTTGCTATGATTGATTGGTTCAAAATTTAACTCTTTTGTTGGTATATAGTTCCCTAATTATAAAGATAGATTGCTTGCAGTATGCATTCCTGATATTACTGTATATAAGAAATACTAAACTACAAAGAAGTTTATCTATGTTAATTTTATTTCAGATAGAGATTTTCTGATCTCCTCATGATACATAAGTGTGAGCCAAATAAGGAAAAGATACTAGTAAATATTCTGTGTAAATGTCTGCTCATTTTGTGGAAACATTTTTGCCAATCATGTGGTGCTTTATTATTATTATCTACACAAATAATTTCTACTATTAAAAAACAAACATACTGATGAGAGAAATGATAAAATCTTGTTTCTGTTTAGCTAACTATGACACCTTGCTTAGTCACAATAGATGACACTAATTACCCTCTTTAAAACTATTTTAATTTACTGTACAAGTTTCTGTGGCATTTAAAATTTGGTCTGATTAATACTTTTCCTGGCAAAAATGGTTACAGACCTAACACTGTAAATATAATTATATTTTTGTTGATGTATCTTGTAGGGATAGTAATTTGAAATAAATGCTGCGTTAAACTTTCTTTTAATTTAATTAAAATACAATCTTCTTGGCACTACTTTAGTTTCAGGAGCTGGAAAGTTAGTGGTGTATTGTTAAAGGATGGCTAATCTTGGAATTCATAGGTCTTTGTATCCTGTTTTTTCAAAAATTATGGAGAATTTACTAGTTAGACGTTTAAGGTTTGCTACTTGTTTACTTTTCAAAGTAGACTTATATACCCTTATCCCTATATGTTACTCTCGTTCAGAAGGGGTAGTTATATGGCTAGGCACTGGGGTTGTTCTGAAAGGGTTAAGTGCTACAATTGTAAATACAAGTCCTGCTAATTTGGTGTATTTTACCTATTATGCCATGGGGAAGGAAATCATTAAAACAAGATTTAAACAATATGGGATAGAAGAGAGGGAATGTGGATAGCTGATTCTTGGAACGTGAAAGGACTACATAATAAGGAAAAGAAAAAAATAATTATGCATTTAACATTTAAATCTGAAGCCAATGTACTTTTTCTTCAGGAAACACATGTTGAAAAATGATTGTGACAAAGACAGATAGAAAAAAATGGATAAACTGTATTATTGCATCAGGGCGTAACACTAATTCTAAGGGAGTGGCAATTCTAGGTAAAACAATCTTTTCATGAACCAATTATTATCTGGGAATCAGATGTAAGTGGTAGGTGGTACGTTTTTGTATTCCAACATTCCCATTTCCCAAAACCCGTAATTTTTCTGAATTTATATGGCCCATGTACAAGATAACAAGATTTTGTTCTTGAAATCTTATAACATACTGAGTAGATTCCCTGATTACTGTTATATATTGGGTGGTAATTAGAATGCAGTAATAGACCTGATATTAGATAGAACCAGCAAACGTAACTCATATAATAGTCCAGCTTCACTTGCTTTAGCTGACTTAATGGCTGACTTTAATATTATAGACCCTTTTTCTTTTGGTGGCAATGTCCCACTAAAATACAAGTTTACATATTATTCAAAATGTTATAAATTCTGGTCAAGAATTGATTTTTTTCTAATCTCAGAAACTCTCCTGAAGGGAGAAATTAGATATTTAGCAGAACCCAGATTTGTTTTGGACCATTCCAAAATTACAATAAACCTTAAGTAGGCCAATAAAATAAGTTCAATATCTTTAGGCTGGAATTGGTCTCTGAATCCTAACTTATTGTACAAGAATGGTGTGGTCCAGGAGATAACAAATATCCTAGAAGAGCTGGAGAGTAGTCTAGTAAATATTAATATCCCTACTATGTCCATTGGGTGACGTTTAAAGCTAGAATAAGGGGTCTTAATTCAAAAATCCACATATTATAGGAAAGTATCTAAAGAGAAGAAAGATAAATTAGTAGCTAAAATAAATGAGATAGAAAAGAAGATTCAAAATGATCAAGATTCAAAAGCAGTGTCCCAAGTAAATAAATTATAAAAATAATTATACCTAATGCACCAACAACAGTATATGTTTCAGGAAATGAAATCCTTGACCAAATATTCTGAATGGGTGCACCCCCCCACTCAAAAATGTTAGCAAAAATAATAAATATTAAACAAGTAGCCCCCAGGATATCTTTAATACATTATGAAAGTAAAATGTTTCATACTAATCTGGAAGTCTTGAATCTTTTTAAAAAGATTTACACAAAGATTTATGGCCCATCTATCAATCAAGCTTCAAAACTTGAATGCAAGGAGTTTCTAAATTACCTTAACTTCCTGAAAATTAGTGAAATACAAAAATAATGTCTTAAAGCCCCCTTCATGCAACAAGAAATTATGTATGCAATAAATAAATTGAAACCAAGCAAGGCTCCCAGTCCAGATGGGTATACAGCGGACTTTTACAAAACCTTCATTCAGAAATTATCAACTATCCTCCTGAAAGTTTTCAGTTATATTAGACAGCACGGTATTACTGACCTGTATTTAAATAATTCAGAAGTAGTTTTTATTCCAAATAATTATTTTGATAAATCCAGTCCTGTCAACTACAGGCCAATTTCTTTGATTAATGTAGATATAAAAATTATATCCATACTGTTAGCAGAGAGACTTAAGAAAGTTATATCTAAGATTATATCATTTGAACAATCTGGCTTTTTGAATAATGGGCAGACTGGGAACAGTATTTTGATTTTAGATTCAGTGATTTAACTCCTTAAACATGATAGAAGTCTGTGGTATCCCCTTGTATTGGATGCATGCAAAGCATTTGATTGTTTATTTAAATTTTTTATTTGTAACACTATCTTATTGTAATATTCCAAAGCAGTTTATTGATATAATAAAGATATTCTATAATAATTCATATACATCTTTCTATATAAATAAAACAATCTCAAATCCTATTAGGATTTTAAATGGGACTAGACAGGGCTGTCCCCTATCCCCCTTTACATTTTCAATTAGTATATTCAACCCTTATTCTTGCATATATCCCAAAAAATATTTCATCATATCCCTAAAATTTTGAACAATAAGGTAACCTTGTCAGCCTTTGCTGATGATCCAAATGTCTATTTTGAACTTCCAAATGCAGATTTAAATAAAATCCTATCCTCAATTGGTAAATGTTCTAAAGTCTCAAATTATGAAATAAATCTATCTAAATATCTTATCTTTCCACTAACCCCTTTAACTCATAAATAAACTTATTTCCCAGAATCTTCTATTAGGATAGAATATTAATTTAAATACTTAGAAATAACTTTTGAACACAGCCACCAATATATAAGGCAAAATAATATATGTAAAACCTGAGCAAATATTCTGCAGGACACTCCTAGATGAAGGAAATGAAACTATTACTCCTGTCTAAAGCTGCAAAAATTAAAATGAACATTCCACCCACATTATTATATCAATTTAAATCGTCAAGTATGGTTATTCCCAAATTTTTTTCCACAAAATTAATGTGGCACTGTCCATATTTATCTGGTATCCCAAGTCCAGAATCAGGAATTCAAAACTGATGTATTCCAATGGGAATGGGGGGCCTGTCTTACCAGACTTCCAGTTGTATTACAACATCATTTGTTCAAATAGAATTATACAAATTTTGGAATTCAGGCCCAAAAGCAAAGAGTAGACCTCCCTCTGGGTTAAAATTTGGTAGGAACATGCTAAAGGTATCAACATTAACCCACGAGCTCTTCCCTTTCTTAGACTAGATAACTATGGGAAGCTTAAATTACATGTCTTTCTAAAACATAAAATCAAAGTATTTCAGAATCTGCTAGAAACTTTAAGCTTAAACAAGGCCCTCACTTTTTTGCAGCTTATTTGTCTGAACCCAAATAATAAATTCAATAATAATATGATAAACTTGGACAAATACCTGCTTATTAAAAATTATAGTATAAGGGATAATGTTAAGTTGTCAATCTCGCCTTCATTCTTGCTGGATGGGTTCGGAGCCGATCCTTGGCTCCGACTCGGCCTATACTAAAGCTGGAGAGCTATTTATACCAGCTCGAGGCTACCCTATGTCCCACAATGCTAGGCGCTAACTACCCAGATCTCGTTTGATAGCTGAAACCATAGCAGTTCTGCTCTCCAACAAAAGGAGGAGAGGAAACCTCACTCGAAAGTCAACTAGACCTATAGCTACCAGTAGGGATAGCCAAGGGGGCAAAACTGAGGCAAGGAGAAGATCCCCAAGGATCGTAGGTCTGTCCAGGCTAGGGGGATGGGGGGTGGGACGCAAGAAAGAAGGCGAGAAGTAGACAACTAACATGGAACGTTATGGTAGGTACATAACTTCTCAATGTTAAGTTGTCAATCTCGCCTTCATTCTTTCTGGATGGGACAGCGTCCCTAGCACCTTCACCCTGGGTGGCTCATCGGAACAGACTCTTGAGAACGGTGGAACCAAAATTAGCCCGGCTTCGGGAGGCCATGTCTAATTTTATTGAGAGATAAAGGTATGAGGGGAGGCCCAAGTGGCTGCCGCACAAATGGAATCTATTGGTAATCTAGCCTGAAAAGCTACTGACGTGGCTAATGCTCTAGTTGAGTGAGCCCTGGACCTTGATGGTAGCTTTTGGCTAGATTATCTCTCAACTTGCACAAAGGCTATACCGTAATACTAAGACAAATTAGAGAGCTCTCATCTGCTGTAATAATAGTCTCAGATATAAACAAATCTGATCTCAACACTTGTATAACATTACTTAAAATTCTATGTTACAAAAATAAGATGGAATCCAATAATTACCTCTGTTAAATTTTATTTTTATTTTATTTTACATTTGTTGACCGGGAAAGTCCGACTGGGTATATGCCCATTTTCAGCGGAAGCCCGGGGAGAAAAGCTCCATGTATTCAGACATATGATATTTACATAATATAAGAGTACAGTCTAGCAAATCAGCTGAAAAAAGAAACAGTATAATTATAGTAAAGCACAGTTCAACAGGAGAAATGACCTATATGTCAGAGCATAATATCACAAGGAAGGCTCCATATATTCAGACAAGCAAAATTACACATAATATGAGTATAATCTAGCATTTCAGAGGGAAAAAAAACAGCATATTTATAGCAAAGACACAGTCTGACAGGTAATGACATATGTCAGAGTATAATAACAATATAAGGTGCAAGACATTTGCCTAGTAGTATTAATTTCTCACATAGAGAAAAGAGTTAACATCATACTGCAATCATCTGCTAGTTAAAGGATATGAAATAGTAATGAAATACTGATAACCTGTTGACAGCTGATAGTAGAGCTGACAGTTAATTAGTGGTACAGGAGAAAGGGGGGAGTTAGTTGGGGTATGGACAAAGACATAGCCAGTGAGATTTTATGTGTGCTTTAAGAGCATTTTTGAAGAGACTGCTGGAAGGGAAGGTAGTTATGGCAGTGGGAAGTGAGTTCCAGATTTTGGATATGGAGTAGGAGAATAGCGCTTCCCCTGCAGAGTTGTTGGGTTTGGTGACTTGGAGTAGATTTTTGTTGCAGGAGCGAAGGGGTCTGGAGGATTGGTAGGGTTGGAGAAGTGTATGAAGTGAGGGAATTTTAAGAGAGTGGTTTACAAGTTTATGAGCAAAGGTAAGTTGGGTTAGGTGTAGGAGTTGAGGGAGCTCAAGCCAGTCTAGGTTTCTAAGGGAGACACAGTGGTGACTGTGGTGAGAGTCCCCTGATACAAATTTTGCAATTTCATTGTAGCAGGCTTCGAGTTTCTTTAGGTCTGATTGTCAAAGATTTGTGAGTATGGGCGATGCATAGAGTAGGGTTGAGATTAGTTGGGAAGTTGCGGTAGAGATTCTGGCTGGTTTGGTTAGGTATGGTTGGTTTCTGTACAAGGCACCCAGTTTTTTGTGGTCTTTTTTATTGAGAGTGATATGTAAGTGTCAAATTTCAGTTTGTTGTCAATCTGTACACTGAGTAGCTTAGTGTGGGCTGTTGGTGAGATGGAAGTGTTGTGTTTGGCAAGTATGTTGAAATGGTGGATGTTCGGGGTAGATTGTGAGGGTTGAAAGATGAGGAGTTTGGTCTTAGGTTGAGGAGGAGTTGAGCATTTAATAGCCAACTTTCAACAGAAGAGAAAGATGCTTGAGTGATCTATTGTAGTTATGTTAGAGTTGGAGCTGAGCAGATGAGAGTGGAGTCATCTGCATACTGTATTATGGAGGCATGTTTAGTGGCGGTGTGCAGGTCATTGGTAAAAATGGAGAAAAGCAAGGGGCCAAGGATGGAGCCTTGGGGAACCCCAAGAGTAACAGGAAGGCGAGGGGATAGATTGTTGTGCCAGACAACTGACTGCTGGTGGCCGTGTAGATAGCTGTGGAACCAATTGATGTCTGGTATGGAAAAGGAGAGGTTAGAGAGTGCAGAGAGTAGATCATGTGATACAATATCAAAAGCCTTCGATAGGTCAAGAAATACAGCAGAGGAGAAAAGGCCATTGTTTTTATGTTGGAGCAGAACAGTTGTGGTGCTATGGTATATATATTTGATATTAAATATCAATCTTCTCTGTTATACTCGAAGTACTGGAATGAAATGAACAAGGAATTCACAGACGAGCTTAAACCTCAAGCTATTGAATCCACTTTTAAGCTGACTCCATTTAAAATCTCATTTATATGCAGTTAACGATTAATAATAATGCATATTATACTCCAGCAGTATTTTATAGTTTCAGTTTAAAAAGCTCTTCTCTTTGCCCATGCTGCTCATTTCCCAAAGGTGATTTACTGCATAACACCTTTGGTGTTCTCTTAAGGTGAGACTAGAAAAAATGGGCTGTGAAAAATCAACGCTGTCTTGGGTGTTTGCTATTCTTAATATCATTACCCAAAAAATATCAAAGCAAAAACTGCACATCTTAATTACTCTTTTTGTGTTAGTCAAATTGTATGTTACCCAGAGTTGATTGAACTGCTCTAAACTTTCTTGGCTAGGCTTCAGAACCATGGCTGTTAAATATGCATCCTCACATAAACTTATAACAAAGAATATGAATAAACGTTTTTATTATCAAAAATATTGGAACCTTTTCCTTGAACATATATTAAAAGCCTAAACCAGGCTGAAATGATATTCTGCTCCAACTAGTACAAGTAGTTAGAAAGTTAAATCTTCAGTGGTGTTACTATATGGATGTTTGTGTCAAGCTTGAATTATTTCGTTTTTGTAACCTAGTAATATGACTGTGTTTTCTACCAACTATTTTTTTGTAGCACTTGATGTATATAGTGTATATAGTTCTGTTAGTCTTTTTATTGATTTCCTTGATGGTTGCTGTACATTTCCAGTGATTGTTTTGTTATATACTGCTTTAATAACATGGTAACTGTTATCTGTCAAATTAGTATGTATACAGTATGAAGGAAAAATAAAACATTTTGGGAAAAAAATAAAACTAACCAGTATTAGTGTAGCTTTGACTTTGATCTTGGGTGGTGGGTGAGTAGTGGGGGCTGGATTTTTTCATTAGTTGTAAGTTTTGTGGATTAGTTCGACCAGGATTTGGGAGTATGTCCCATGTGGTAGTAGTAGTAGTTTTGTGGGGTGGTGGGAAATAACTAGTTGGTTACTAGTAAAGTAAAGCTACTTTAGTTTGAGATATTTACTTTTTGTGAATTGAGAGTATAATGGGATGAAAATAGTTGAGGTTAAAGAGGGGGCAAGGCTGGATGAGATATATGAATAATCTGCTAGGAGGTGGGTTGGTTAGAAAAAAGTTATAGTAGAGGGGATGACGATAGAAGATGAGTTTAGGTATGGATAATAGAAGAGGAAATAGGGAAAATTAATATCATGATGACGTTGGTTAAGGAAGTGGGTTTGTGGTAGATGCTGCTTTTGGAAGTGGTTGGATTTTGCTGTTTTGGGGGTATAAGTTTGGTGGAAGATTAAAGATTTTTGCTAATAATGTGGGTGTGGTTTGAGGTATTGGACAGAGGATTATGTTTAAGATTGATTGAATTGGTGGTGGTGTGACAGAGTGTTTGCTTGTTGGAGGTTGTGATATAGTGGTAGGTTATGATAGATAGCATATAAGTAGACATAGCTGGGTGTGGGTGGGAATTGGTGGTTGGGTATGGAGAACAGAGTGAACCTGAGCATTGCGGGTTTATTCATCCTGTGTATCTAGGAAAGACTGAAGTAAGAGAAAAAACATAAAACTATCTATTTGGTAAGTTTTCTCCAAGCTACAGATTAACTGTGAAGGTGAATGAAAATGTGGTAAAGCTTCAGCAGTATGTGTATCAGTATTGCTGTTAATATTATATTAAAACAAATGTACCCAGGTAGACAAGAGTTGATTGACTGTTTTGCGATAGGGAGGGGTTGACCCCGTCTTCTATTAAGGAAGGGTAATTTTTTTTTTTTTTTTTACAATATACAAAGTGTTCTCAAGTATTCACCTACACTGTCTAACATTCATTGCTGGGCAGTTCAATCTGTTACTGCTTTCTGCACAGTTAGTGTGGTTCTGCAGAATTACTTCTCTGTTCAACTAGTAGGATAGGACAGCCTGGATTAATATAGAATTTAATGAAACAGGGAGAGAGAGGAGAGAGAAATTAGATTTTAAGAAACATTAGGGAGAAGTTAGGTGACAATGTCCCAGGGCCATTTGGCCTATATCTGACAGACTTGACTAATTACACAAATGGAAACTTCTCTGTATGAATATAGTACTCACCACCCTTATCCTAAACCTAACATCATCCTGCTTAGTTAAGGAATGACCTTGAAAATATTAGAACAACATATAACTTGTGGGCAGTTGCTATTATGCTTTAAGACAGAGGGTAGAACAGCTAACTGGGATTAAAAAAAACAAGATACTAGTTAGTCACAATTACCAGCCACAGTGCACCTTTGTGCTACTGTTACAAGAAGGCTATTTATGTTATAGAATGTAAAGCAGCAGTGCAATTAGGCATCTCAACCCATCAGTATTAAACAAAAAGTGTCTCGTAGACTAAATTATACATTTTTGTAACGTATTTTTGTTCTTTCTCTAGCGGTGATAATGTAATACTTATCTAAAATAAGACAGCAAAGTTCACTGAAGTTTTTCCTGTATATAGCAATTAATTTACATATCAAATCAGTGTCCTGTTAGTGTTGTAATTAGAACACTAGAAATCTTTCTATTTCACAGACACACTGTAACCATTTTAATAAATCTAGGATATGTAAAGTACTGCAGATGTACTTATGCAAGGCTTGGGGGTTCCTCTTCACCTCGGTTTTACCACAGATGTTAAGCTAAACCATACATCCTTCAGTTCAGCTTTCTGTATTGAACATGTTATATATTGTATAAAATTAACCGGACATGTTCAGTAGTTCTGTGTATTTGCTACTCAGGGTTGAAATAAAAATGCAATATATACACTTAGTCAAACTTCACCGTATTTATCCATAGGGATAGCTGCAAGTAGGAGTATAGAAGCCAGGCAAGGGAGCAGAAAATTTATGGGGAAAATTAACAGAGGAACCACAGTTTTGGGAGCAAATAACTAGGAAAGTTAAAAGAGAAAGATGAGGCCAAGCAGAGGTTTGGACTGCAGGTTAGACACTGCCTTCCCTACCAGGGATGGATAAGACTACTGGCAAAGAAAAAGGGACAGGAGATTAAATAAAAGATCAGCTTTGGTAGTGTTTTAGTGGAGTCTAGAGTAGAAGTTGATCTTAAAATAATAAATGATTACTAAAGCATGTAAAATATTGCATGATGGCTATAAGAATCAGTCAGTGAATGTTGGAAAAGATTAGGATGAGAGAATGGAAAGGAAGAATGGGAGAACATCTGTATTGATCCCAAGTATGCAGCAAGGTCCAGAAGGTTTACGACTTCTTTTTGGAAGTGTTTGCGTAGATGTTTTTATACCGCAAGCAAACTTCAGTAAATTTTTCCTGAGGTCGACAGCAAAAGCTGTTGGTGTGATTGGCAGGGTAATTGGGAGCATGTTTTTGGGAATGTATTGAGTGGACAGATTTAAAAAATTCCCAACAGAATGTGTTGGGAGAATCAAATGGTTACAACTATGGAAATGATTCCTTTGAGGTGGGATATAGAATCCATATTGTCCAGACATTAAGACTTTAGTAAGTTTAATGTTATTGGCTGCCAAAAAAACAATTCCTAGAAAATGGAAATGAAAGTCTATGCCATTTGTGACTGAAGTACTGAACATTGTGTTAAAGTGACGGTATTCTTAGTGAATTCACTGTAGTACATTAAGGTAGAATAATAGGCCTGAAAATATTGAGTCAGTTTCAGGAAAAGACAGTTCGTTAGAAAAGAAAACAGTCTTATCTTGCTGGCTAAGCATGAGATGTGCAGAAGTACAGTATGCTGCTTTCTCACTGGAAGGATGTGTAATGTTAGATAAGGCACATGCAAGAAAAGGCTTGGGACACCAAGGCTAAAGAGGCATGTAAAACATCACAGGGTTTTTGAATATACTTCAGACACAGTCAGTGAAGTCAGTAAGTTAATTTGGACTGACATACAGAAATGATTAAATATCCAGCATTTCAGAAAGGAAGGTAACTTTTGGACTGATATGCAAAAGGGTCTTTTGCAGTACAGACACTTAAGCTTGAGTACAGAAATCAGGTGAAATATTCATACTATTAGGGAGGAAAAGACTATTTCAGTTGATATTATTCAAGAGAATCAGACTATACCTGCAGAAAGTCCTGCATAGACAGAGTCATCATCCTCGACTTGTGTTTAAGTATATTATTAGAGAACAAGGATCAGGATATCCAGATTGCAGAACAATCCAGAGGATTTTGAAACAGCTGTGGGAAGAAGAATGAGTTTAAGACAGAGAGGGTATATAGAGCAGGAAATTAATTTTGAATTGAACAAGCTGAAGGATTTGAGAAAGGGGTCAACTAGACCTTACTTCTCAGAAGTTAGTGGTAAGGAGAGTAAGAATGGTCAAGCTAGAGAACATGTCCCAGGTGCTAAGATTTTCCTGTATTTTTCTAATAACATTTCATCAGTGTGTGAGATTATGAAATAGAACTGGCATATTTTAATGTCAGACAAAAACTTACAGGCTGTTATACGTACAGAACCAAGATTTATTTTCAAGAATAAGAAATCCCTTAAACGTCTATTATGTTTTAGACGAATGAAGAAGTATGAACCCAGTTCTGCTAAAGGCACCTTCCCTTTTTGTGTCTTTATTAGCACAAGTAATAGTTTTAAACATCCTGTTACAGGGAAAGTGCATATGTTTGATGTTGTTAGTTAGCTGCCAGACTAATAATTTAGTCTATTTAGCCCAGTGTAATAACTTGCCAAAGTTTTTATATCCAAGACAAGCAGAACATTGATAGAAAGGGTCAGAGAGCATGTTAGATATATTAGGCATTTAGATGAGAAGAACCCACTGGCTAAACACGTTATAGATATTACCAGCGAATATAATTTTAGCTTTATGGTAATTGAGACTGTACCAGAAGATTGGAGTTTTGGTGACATCTCCAACAAGACTGAGAGTGGGGAGCTTTATTGGATACTGCAACTACAGGCAGATAATTGCAAGGGTTTAAATGGGAGGGTTTCTTTAAGACCAGCCCTTAAAGCTAGAGAGCTGTTCAGATGAAGTGAATATTTAGTAATTAAGAGAGTACACATGACTAGTTTGTAATGAGCCTGTTGGTGAAATCTGTATGGCTTAGGGGTATTTATCTGAATTTTTGTAACTTTTTTATGGTCTGATGAAGCTGATATAGTCAGTGAAAGCACTTACCTTTGTTTTTATTGTTTTTTGACAGTTATTAAACTGGTGGATTTTATCTCTACTGCATCACAGTGTTTTTATTTTTAAACATGTATGTAAAGTGCATCAGAATGACCAATGAAATGTAAAAAAATAAATACATAAAAATAAAAGTCAGCTCATCTTTGCTTCCATTATAATACACACATATGTGGCTACTAAATGCAAATAAATGGTACCTACAATCTTCAGTTACTCCTATAGATCAACACGCCTACTGAAAAAATGAAGGACAGATGTCATGAAGCTCATAGTTGTATAATTAATGTTCAAAAATGCAAAACCTTCAAGAGAGAAATAGTCATGTTCTCCTTAACTTTATACATAAAATTGTTCATCTCTCTCCCAAACAACAAATATAATAGTGGCAACAATTTTCATATGTATTCTAAGAAATGAATGTCCTTGATTTGTTAAAAGAGAATGTTCTCTGAATATCCACACCACTTCAGATTCTCTAGATAGGTTAGTTGTTGCAATTGTACGCTCTATAGTACCCTTGGTTTATGCCTTGGACTCTATGTACCTTTTCCTCCTTTGCCAAGATGATAGCTTCACTGATTAAATTTCTCCTGGAAGTATAAAAGGAAGACCATATAAATGTTACTGTCCATCCCCAACTGGGTGCAGAATGACACATGTATAGCTCTAGAAGAAATGCCTAAGGAATGTTAATTAGCAGTACTTATTGCAGTTGTTAGTAAACTTTGCTTTATAACAGGGTTTCTGCATAAGCAATGTCAATTGTGAACTGTTAGGGCTTGAACCAAAATGTTCAAACATGCTGGCACCTAATATATGGTCCTGGCAGTGTGCTGTACTATAAACTGTACTCCACTAAGTAGTAGCAGCAGCTTTCATAGATAAGTTCAGTATTGAATTTTTTTTTTGTATATTTGGTCTGCATATGGAAGTAGAAAAATCAGTTGCATGAGATTGCAAGGAAGATATGTACCGTTTCTGACTGCACTTGTTTCTATATTATGCTGCTGAGAATGAGACTTTAATAAAATAAGCCCAGTGGGCAACGGCATGTCCATTCCTTTGTTTCTGCAAGCAAGCTCAAGCAACTGATTTCTGTATAATATACTAGTCCATACCCTAGTATCAGTAGCAGACACTGTAAACTAGGATGTAGTAGATAAGAGATGGATAAGAACTCAGTAGTGCCGCATGGGCAAAGAAGCTCAATGAAAATCACATCTCTGATGGCAACTGGCAGCAGTAATGCAGCACACTGAAAAGAAAAAAGAAAGACATAATTTTATCTTTAGAATTACACCAAAAGATGTCATTTTCATAATAGTTGACATAAAAAGGTAGGCTGCAAAATTTAATCACACAGTCACTTTTTTTGTAATTTTGATGTAACATTCGAACCTGAGACTTGAAACCCTGTCTTCCCTCTGTCACAAAATGAAAATGTCAAACAAGTCATTCAGGTTAGGACAAGAAGAATTGCACTATGGAACTAGAAAAAACAAAAAACTCATGGAGCTAGAATCCACATATCTAGCTGCTTTAGGCTAATCGCCATACTGTTCTGCCTAAATGACTACACCATGACCAACCACGTTAAAAGAACACAGTAGAGAGAGTAAGAGTGGCTTCTTAACAGCTAATAAAATTAAAGTTTGCTTATTTAAATTGAGTACATTTGTCTTTGCCAGAAGGAGAGTGTGACCCACAGTACGGCACTGGTTAAGTAATAGCAAGTCATTTGCCTTTAAGCGTAGACTAATCTGACCCTGTTAACTCTTTCAGCTAGGTACATCTCATATGCTTCGCTATGATCAGATGATATTAACAATAGTAATGTGCTCAGTTTCTGTCACATACACAAGCAACTCCCCCCTGCCCCGTGATTACTTAACTGAGGTATAACACCAAGTCAGTTGCTTTCGAATACAGACTTATATAACATTATCAACTTTTTACTGCCAGTGCATTAGACGTTTTACTATAGTCAACTGAACAGATTCCCCATATAAATGTATTCTACTCATGTTTCACATACAGGTATATCACCCTCTGCATCCATGGACATTCAGTGGTGATCACATCACAATAAGCCACTTGCTTTAAAACACAGAATGCTCCTAATTACATTATTTTGGTTTCATACACCTGACATATTTTCCCATAATAAAATAATTGACCTTCTTTCCCACAAATAAACAGACATGCCTTCCCTAACACAGCATTGCTTAGTTCTCATGACAGTGGTGTCCCTGTGCGAGCACCCCCCCCCACCGCCAAATAAATTTAAGGGAGACTGTACCTCTTCCCCATGATCTTGCACCCTGAAGCCTGGTTCAGCCACACAATACTCTGTCACTGGTGATAGTGCCACAAACAAGTAGCTTGATGACTGGTGGTGGCATGAACAAGTAACTCAATCATTGGTGATAGTGATGCACACAGCAGTATGTGAAGCACCTTAAATTGTACTGTATACTGTTGTGGCCAAAACCAGAATTACAAAAAAGTTGCCTTGCAGTCCTGCTTCATTTCTGTCATGGGGTCTTTTTTTTAATTATAATGAAAATGATTTAGTTAATTCCGCTAAGTAGTTCAAGTAGCATTTTAAAAAAAAGACTGAGCTGGTGGAAACAATGTCCACAGAATATTCACCACATAAATCCCTCAGTAAGGGTAACATTTAAAAAACACATGGAGTTCTGTAGGTTGTATATACCTCTTAGCTCAAGGAATCTGGGCAAAGCCTTACATAATGGGAGGACAAAGGCCCAAAAATAGGGACAGATTTTAAATAGTGCTCTTATAAACTTAGAAAGTAGCTAAAGTAACATTATTTGTGTTAAAATGCATTTTCCAAAGGATATGAGGTCTGAAACTCGTGTATGACATTGTTTAGTAATTTCATTCCTCAGATCGTCCAAGTGATTTGCCAGAAAAAAATAAATTTTATGAGGAACAGACAGAACGTTTGAGGTGAAAATCTGGACATTCTGCGAAAATCTCTACACTTGAGAGGTATGCAGATTGTGTATGCCTGGCTGTGCCCTTGTGTTGTTATTCCTTTTTCCATCAAAATGTTCATTGGATGTGTGGCACAGCCAACTTTTTGTACTCAGTCTGTTTGGTGTTAAAATGCTGTTTGCTGGTTAAGTAAAAAAGTTAGTCATTGCTTTTAGTCGAGGACAAGAGATACAGAATGCACAATGCTCTCCATAATTCTAATCAATTTCTTACCTGAACAAGAAAGATTAAATTGTTGTGACTGTCTGGCAGATAGGTAAATAAAATAAAAGTTGGTGTTCTTGCTGTATTATGACGTAATTAACTCTACCAGAATACTGGCAATCTCTGATTATAACCTGAATAAGAGGACATGGGCTCTGATCTGGATATAGAACTATTTCATAACTATGTAAAACTCTCAACTTTAATCCCAAAGCTGTCCCTTTCCTTAATAAGGAGAATTTGAAGAACCTCAAGTTACACATATCTTTAAATAATAAAATATTTAACCTGCAAAATCCTTTTGAAACATTAAACTTATCCAGTGCCTTCAGTACTTTGCAACCACTGCACCTAAATCCTAATCATAAACTCAACAACAAAATGCTTAACCTAAATACTTTCCCACTCCTTAAAGAGAAAAGTCTACTAGACATCTGTCGTCTTAAGAACCAATCCATCACTGAGATGAGACTGGCGTTGAACCTCCCCAAAAATTACACCATTATTTTGAAGCAAATCAGAGATATGGCTGCAAAAAATTTGAAGGATCCCGAACTAGATATGACTGGCATAAACACATGTAAAACACTATAGAGCCTCCTGTTAATGTGGAAAAAAATATTTCAGATTCTTACAAACTTATAATCTTAATTAGATTCCAAAGTGAAGTGCTTTTGCCCCACTACTGGTCTGACCTGGATCCAACAATCTCATCTAACTATATAACTCGATCCATCCAAATAACCTAAAAATCTATCCCATTGAAAAAACTTAGCTGTACACAACTTGTGATACTAAACAATGTACATCTTTCCCCAGCTGTGTTAAATACATTTTACCCTTCAACCTCCCCATTCTGTATATACTGTGACAGTCAGAAGGCTGATTTATTTCCCATTTTTAGAGCTGCAAATGCTACTACAAGGTTTGGTGCTCTTTAAAGGTTAAACTGAAAAAAATGAGTTATAGGAAATCTACCCTGTCCTGGAAATTTGCCATCTTTACATATCCACCCTCCTGGTTTATCGAGACTATGAAAATGCATCTTAGTCACTCTATTTACCCTAATCAAATTTTTACCTTGAATTAAAAAGACAAATCCCTGCTTTCACGGACAAGTTTTAAACAAATGGCTATAAAACAATGACCTATAAGTATTTAATGCATAGTCAAAAACTATATCTACATTTTGTCAATTATTGGACTATACTACTTGACCACAATCTGCAATGAAGCACAGCGCCTCTTTTCTTGATCCTCGAGATGGGCTTTTGAATATATTCATATTTACTATAATACTCTTTCTTTTTTCTTTTCATTTATACAGTACTTGGGCATTAAAATTTCCACTGTTACTGTTTAATTGACTACGTTAAATAATGTCTATTATTCTGCTTATTTGAATGGGCATTTAACATGACTGTACATAGTTTATTAGTGTTATTTTATATAGTTTTGCATATCTAATGTAATATCACTTAAAGGTACCGGCTTCAGTTGTTGACAGTTGTCTTTACTGTGTAGTTTGTGTATCATGTATAAACAAGAAAATGTAAATAAACAGGTTTTTGAAAAAGAAAAAAAAAGTTGGCGTTTTTGTCCTCAACCTGCTGCTAAAGGTGGGGGTGGGGGTGGGGCAAAAATCTCCTAGACAAGGCAAGCAAAGTTTGTTTTGGATAGTTGATGGAAAAGCTAAACATGTACGTGGGCTGTCAGAACAAAATCATACAAGGGAGGAACACCACATTTTTAACTGTCCCTGATTTTGCCTCGTATTTTTTGCCCTTTCCCTTGTACAATTTTTGATTTTCTGGTATATCTCTGAGGATTACACTCACTTGATGATGTCAGACATTAAAGTCTCATACTACTTTGTTCAGAAAATTCACATTGATGCATAACTTGTTCTATTAACCTTTTAAATGAATTAGAGCAATATTTGCAAACTGTCCCTGCTTTTGGATTTGTCCACTCCACACACCGGAATTCTTAAGCAAAGAAGTTGAGAGTAGCCTTTAAACACTATTGCATGGTAGCCAGCCCCATGTGGTCTACATAAAAAAAAAACAAAGATATACTCCCTCTGACTCCTCAATTAACTTTATAACAAAAATAATTAATTAAGAGAAAGGGGATATAGTCAGAAACACTGTGCATGCACCAGAGAAGCAGCTCTGATTTGATATTTCTTTTATTTTAAAAGAGAAAGAGACTGTAGTGGATTTACAGACTTTACTGGCAATGTAAAACACCTCTCCTCCTTGATACCACCAACTGAAAGGAAGGACCAACAAAAGGTCATCAGTGACAAATTTGTTGCACCAGAGAGACAGAGGACTGACTATAGTATTGATCAAAGCTTGCAGTGGGTTTGGCTGGCTATCCCAACAAGAAGGTGGGACTGGACATATACAAACTAGGAAGGTGGGACAATGAGCTGTTTCACATTAAAATTGAGATGTCCTGTCCAAATCGGGAGACTTCAGAGCTGTGACGTGACTGCGTGTAACAAAGATGGAGACCAGAGAAAGCACTACATCATTCCAAGCTCTAAAATAAACTTGCATAATCTTTGCTAGAAAAGAAAATTTTTTTCTAATGGTATAAATGCAGAAACAAGTGATGTTCTTCGTATTGATCACAGCTGCGGTTGCATAAGCTGTATGGGTTATATCCCATCTCTGTTGGCAGTACTAGGTCTGTTTGCCCCATCTTTCCTGCCAAGAACAGACAGAAAACTAAACATGTAGTTTTTCCTGTGTCAATTTCTCTGAACAAGAATAATTTATTGGGCTTAGTTTTCCCTTCTTGTAAGGTGGTTTCTGGTAAGAGGAAAAGGGATTATTTCATCTTTCCCTGAAGAGGTTCAAGATTTGGAATGTTTAGGGAAAGATTTTTTTTTTCATGTCCGGTTTCTGATTCAGATTCTGAGCTAAGTAGGTATCTGAATCTCCCTCTGAGGGATTCACTTTTTCAGAGACTATTTGCAGAAGTGCCAGCATTTTCAGTGTAAGAACACTGAGGTTTTTCAGTCTCTTAGAAAATATTATGAATTTCTACAAATGGAAATCCCAGAACCTTCATCTATCCCCCATTGGTGTCAGAATTGGAGGTTATGTTTGTAATAGCATGTGGTTTCCCTGAAATCCAACAAGCTGCCTCTAAGAAAGCAGATAGAATGTGTAAAGTTCCTCAGTCTTTCAAGATTTTGTACACTAATCACAGGCTTGACCCAATGGGTATAGCTTTAGTTAGTCTAGCTGGTGCTGAACATTTTGTTAGATGTTCTTTATGTTTCACTGTTGCAGTCCTGACTTGTGGGATTTCCTGCTGAGAAAGCCCTTGGCCGGCTCGACTACCAGAGAAAACATTTCCCTCCTCCATGGGCTGGCAGATGTCCTGACCGATGTCAGTAGACTTGTACACTTGAGTATATAGTGAGCCAGTTGACGTCATGATAGCAGTCTTTTCTTGACAGAGCACAAAGTAGTTTCATTGCATTATATTTTAGAATTATGAATTGTCAGGCTCATATGTTAAAGTCTGTACTGACTGTAAAAGTATGAGAAATGTTTTAGGTGCAGTTTCCTCAGTCTGCTTTGTGTAGTCAGGTTTCTTCTATTTCTGAGGTCACTACTCACTGTTTGAAGAGTGTTTATGACTCTGTAGGTACTGCTTTCAGGGCTGTTGCCACTTGTACTGTATTGAGGAGGTTTACCTCAATACATTCTTAGAACCTCCAAGATGTCAAAATTCAGTTTTGAATACTGCTTTGGATAGATATTTAGTTTTTGGACCCTCTTCTGCAGAGATTATCAAAAAGTGTGGTAAGAAAGGTAAATTGATTCAGGGAATCTCCCTGATTTCTCTAAGTTTTCTAAGGGATTCTATGCTCCCTTGTCCAATTTAGGCAAGAAACAATATAAAGAGTCTTAACCGAATGCTGGTAAGCAGACGTTTGATAAGCACTGTCAAGGAGGTACCAAAAAGAAAGCTAGAACCACCCATAACAAAGGGCAGTCAAATAAGCCACAATGAGTATTTAAGGGACCTTACCCTCCCACCCCCACTTCCCCGCCAGCAGTCCCTTACCCCTTCCTGACTGTCTGAGTCTCCATTTCTCTTTTTGGCAGCAGTTTGTTTCAGACAAAGGGATTTTGAAGCTGATCAAGCTAGGCTATAGATTGCAATGGTAGGAAATGTGTTCTTTGCAGGGGAATTCTTTGTCATCCACCTGACCAAACCCTTCTCTTCTCTTTTGTCTTACAGCACATGATGTCTCATAAAATAATAACAGCAGTACCTCCTTTTTAGATGGAAAAGAATTTTATTTAAGAATGTTTTTAGTACCAAACAAAACATTTTTGGGGACCAGTTCTGGATCTTTCTTTCCTGAGTCAATTTGTGATACTACTCAAATCCAAAATGCTTTCATTTCACACCCTGTTAACCCTTTTACTACTTATTTGCTCTACTACATTTTTTCCCTTGCCAGTTTTCCCCAGTAAATTCCAGATTCCTCTTGCCCGTTTTCTGTACCTATACGTGCAGTCATTCTTAGTGGCAAAATCTCCTTTTTCCATTGTTGTCTTGGCTTAGTTCTTAAAGTGCTTTTTCATACTTTATGAATGTAATATTCTGTATGGGTATTATCCTCCTTAAGGCTCTGCATTGAAAATGCCATTATTTTTATTTATTGTGCCCCTTCTCTTTAACTTATTCATCAGTAATCTGTACACTACCTTCTAGAAAGGAGGAAAGAAGGCTGTCCTGCCTGGTTCCTCTGCTCAAACAGAACTTATCACATAGGAAACCACCCATTTTAATTTTTGCCCAGGATCCCTCATATATCTCCCTAATCAACCTTATCATTTTAAGAGGGAATGCAAATGCTTCCATTGCCCTACTTGTAAAATCCCATCTTACTCTATTGAATGCTTTCTCTGCAGCAAGACCTACCAGTGACAGTGGTATTTTCTTACATTCTGCTTCCTTCTGGGTTATAATTGCTCTAATAATGTTTTCAAATGTTTTGTCTCTCCTTCACAAAAGCACAATGATCCATATCTGTCAATTTTGGCATCACCTTTGCCATTCTTTTAGCCATTATAGACACAAACACTTTATAATCATAGTTTAGAACCAAAATGGGCCTATATGAGGCTGGATCTAATGGGTCTTTACCATCTTTAGGTATTATTGCCACCACCGCTTTCTTCCAGGATGTTGGTCCTTCTCCTCCTTTTAAAATACTATTAAACAAAACCTTCCAGTTCTTTGTCATGTTCTTCCTTCCTAGCGTCCAAACATTCACTGGAATACTATCTATTCTTGTTTTTTTGTAATAGATTGGTTATAAATCTCCATTTTTATCTTCTCTCCTGTCCTGTTAGTAATTGAGCCGCATCTACCTCTTACCTTGGAATGTTTAATTCTTCCATAAACATTTTCATTTGAACCTTTTCTTGATTTCCATATTTCTCTGCTTTATACAGATTTTCATAAAAATTTTCAAAATATTTCTACTACCTCTGCAGTATCTCTTGTTATCTTCCTTGTTATGGGCTCCCTAAGCTTTGCAACAACCCTTACTACTTTCTGTTGCCTGAGTAGTTGTGCTAAAAGTGTTTGTGCTCTAGAGTTATTATCAAAAAATAGTTGCTTAACAGAAGTCTTTCAAAACTCATGCATATTATGGAGTTAATCCCTTATTTTCTGTTTAGCACTCTGCAGTCGCTCCTCCTCTTGTTCTGTGATATTCCCCTTATTCTGGAATACTTTAACCTTTATCAGCCCTTTTAAGCAATTCCTATTACTTCTTACCCATATTCCTTTCTCTTTTATTCTACTCCATTTTAAACTTAATTTTTCATTTTAACCCACTGAGCAAGTATAAATTCTGAAGATGTTTTTGCCATCCCTAATAACTCTTGAACAGTTTCCACTAGCCATTATTTAAGTTCTCCTATTTTTAACAGATAGGTGGAAAAGCACCAGTGTCTCATTTTTCTTCATTACCCTGTATTTTTAACCTAAGTTTTACTGGTGCATGATCTGAAGTAGTTAATGTGTGTGTACCAAAGCTTTCAATTAAATGCACGTGTTCCTGTGAAATATAAGTTCTTGTGTAGTCTAGCCCTGATGTTCTTTGTGTTTCACTGTTGCAGTCATCACATTTGAGTTATCTGCTTGCAGTAGCCCTCAGTCGGCCTGATTAACAAAGTCTTGGATCCTGCATCGGTTGCTGTATCTTCTTCCATGACATCAGGTAGTCGTAGGTATAAAATATGCAGCTGACGCCATTACATCAGTCTTTCTTGCCGTGCGGTGCCCGAAGCAGAAGCAGTTCGCAAGTGTGGGTAGGCCGACTCCTGAATTTTTCGTTTTCAAGTTTCAGAACCGAAGTCTTCAACTAAAAGCTAAGTACCCCGTTGAGGAAACTTTTTTCTTTGCTCTAAACCGATGTCAGTAAAAGTTAATAGTTGCATTTCTTGTGGAAAGCAAATACCTCATAAAGATTTTCATTCATACTGTGTTCCTTGCCTAGGCCCTGACCACGATGCACCTAGCTGTCAGTTTTGTGCCTTATTTGAACCACGAACTATCCATTGTCGGTATATTTTCGCTTCTAAATATTTTGGTGCTCGGTTCAATTATCCAGATATGTCTTCTGTAAGCCATCCGACTACCGACATTCCAAAAACCCACAAAAATAAAGACAGAGACAGGCTGCCTAGGTCCAAAGCTGCTGACGACGCTTCTCCTAGGCCAGTCGCCAGTTCGCCAGTACTCAGTGAGGCACTTTCGCAGCCCCTGATACCCGCTACTTCAGATTCGCAGCCCTCTACTGAGACCCATTCGAGATGCTTCAACTGTGTACCTTGGATGGGTCCGGAGCAGCTGTGTAGGCACCGGCTTCTGAGGGTGCATTCAGGCCTACAGACTTGCATATTAAACCAATGCCATCTTCTTCTTCAAGGCTTAAAACTCGAACCATGCCTGGAAAACTGATGCCCAGACCGCATGGTCAGGCCTCTATGCCTAAAAAACAAATCATAAGAATGGCTGAAGACCTTACTACTTTAATCAGGGGAAGCCAATCTTCCCCCTCTAAGAGACATAGGACTGAGTTTGCTTATGATACTTCTGACCAGGATTCTGAAATTTCTGTTTCCTCTGATGACCAGGATTTACCCTTATCTACCTATGAGGATTCTGATGTTGAGGACTCTATTCCCTCTGCCACCCCCCCCCCCCCCCGGAGGATTTCTCTTTTGGTGAAACCTTGCATGCTCTTAGGGAGCATTTTCGTTGGGAAAGTCAGGATTTCTCTGATTCTAAAAAGAGGCTTAGGGATTTCTTACTCCTGCCCCACCACAGGCCTTTAGCTATCCCTCCTGTACTAGATATTGTTGATGATGCCTTTTCGGAATCTGGGTTGGCCCCTGACTCTTTACTTCCTGCTCCCAGAAAACCTGATAGATATTGCAGGGTTCCTGACTCTCACAAGTTCCTTTTCAAAAATCCTACTATGGATCCTGAGACCATTTCACAGGGACCCAAGGGCATTAAAGCTACTACTGCCAAAAATCCTACCCCCTCTGATAGAGACTCCAGGGCGCTGCATAGATGGGGTAAGAAGGTATACACTTCTGCAACCTTGGCCATTAGGGCCTTAAACTGCCAGTTTCATATGTTAAAGTATCAGCAGCATATTACTGGATTGCTTAAACAGAAAATGATGTTGATTCCTGATTGTGCTGAAAATAAGGATTTACAGGATTTAATGCATTCTGCTGAACAAGTTGGAAAAGCTACTTTGCAATGTGGTTTTGATTCACTAGAGGCATCTTGCAGGGCTGCTGTCACTGGGTCTGTACTTAGAAGGCATGCTTGGCTTAAGAAGCAGTCCTTGCCAGATCATGTTAAGGCTAAATTACTGGATGCTCCCTTAAATCAGGACTGCCAGTTTGGCAATAAGGTAGAAGAAGTTCTTAAAAAGATGGAGGAAAAAGCTAATTCTATGCAAACTATTAAAGATTTCGTACAAGTGCAACCTCCAAGATTTAGTAAGCAATGGCCTTCTAAGAATTGGTCTTTTCCTGCCTCTCCCAGGGCTTCTCAGTCCAAACCCAGATCCAGCAGAACACCCAGGCTTCAGTCCCAGGGTACGCACAGGACTAAGCAGTGAGGGGCCCCCACTTCCAAATCTGGGAGTAGTAAAACTCCCCCCTATGGTAAACTGTCTCAATGACTTAACTATAAAATTTCCAAGCACTTCTCAACTGACTGCCCCTTTGGGGGGAAAGATTGCTCTACATGCAAAAAACTGGGAACTCATTACCCAGGACAAATGTGTTTTAAATATAGTGTCCCAAGGATAGAGATTTCACTTCCACACGTTGCCAACCCCAAATGGTTGGCCAGAACTACCCCCAAATCAGTGGGCAGAGGCTCAACAGCAAGTACTCTCTCTCTCTTAAGCATAAAGGCTATTCAAACTGTACCAGAAGAGGAAAAGGGACAAGGTTTCTACTCAAGACTTTTCCTGGTACCCAGAAAAGACAATTCATGGCGTCCTATCCTGTACCTGTCTACTTTAAACACCTTTTTGGTGATTCCAAAATTCAAGATGCTGACTCTTCACAAGTTGCTTCCTATGCTAGGCAAAGATGCCTGGTTGGCAACACTCGATTTAAAGGAAGCATACCTGCACATCCCAATCAGGGAATCTTGCAGAAGATACCTTCGCTTCAAAGCAGGCTACATGCACTATCAGTTCTGTGTAATGCCCTTTGGCTTATCTACTGCGCCCAGGGTATTCACAAAGTGACTAGCTCCAGTCATTGCATTTTGCAGGCAAAGAAATATTCAAATATACCCATACCTGGACGATTGTCTAATTCAGTCAGAAAGCCAGGACATACTTTTGAATCATCTGGCTTTTGTTCAAAGGGTGCTAACTTGTCTGAGGTACACCATAAACGAAAAGAAATCACACCTGGTACCCTGTCAACAAATTATATTCCTGGAAGAAAGCTTGAATACAACTTCCCAGATGGTTTTCCTCACGCCAGAGTAACAAATTAATTTGACAACCTACTTCAAACTAGTGGCCATAAAAACCCTGCTGTCTGCAAGGCAAATGCTGCAAGCCTTGGGATTCTTGGCATCCTGCATTCTTCTAACTCCATATGCAAGACTGCATATGAGGAAACTACAATGGTATCTAAAAAGCCTATGGTATCAACATTCTCAGGATCTAGAAGCAATGATTCCTATCATACCTTGCCTACACTTAGAGTTCCTTTGGTGGGCAGAGGCCTGTCACCAAAACAAGGGACTACCATTCACTCTACCCCCTCCCACCCAAAGCCTAACAACAGACGCATCAGACTGTGCATGGTGGGGCTCACCTGGCAGGGAAATGCATTCAGGGCAACTGGATCCCAAGTCAAATCACCTTCATATCAATCAAAAAGAAATGTTAGCTGTACAGAATGCTCTGACAACCTTCAAGGACTACATTCTTCCAGGACAATTAATGGTAAAGACGGACCACACCACTGTTATGTAGTACATAAACAAGCAGGGGGGGTACCCAATCTTACCCCCTCTGCAGACTTGCCATGGCACTGTGGAACACAGCCTTGAGCTACCAAGTGCATCTACAAGCTCAATTCCTGCCAGGAAAACTAAATACACTGGCAGATGGACTAAACAGAAACCTCATGGACCCACATGAGTGGAAACTGGAACCGAAGACTTTCAACATGTTGACAAACAAATGGGGGAGCCCAGATATAGACCTGTTTGCCTCCCCCCAGAATTACCAATTAGACAAATTCTGCACAAGGATTCCCCACAAACAAGCTTGCAAAAGTGGATGCTCTGTCCTTCAGCTGGAAAAACCTATCAGTCTATGCCTTTCCTCCTCTGCCTCTCCTCTCCAAAGTACTATTAAAGATCAAACAGGACAAACCAAGGATGATATTGATTGTACCAGACTGGCCACACCAACACTGGTACCCCCTCTTGTGCAGTGTGTCACTGTTGGCCCCATGGCACCTGCCTCAGACCCCTACCCTGTTGTCTCAGCAGGAGAACCAGATTCTGCACCCTCAGCGTCAAACCCTGAACCTAGCAACCTGGCTAATTACCTAATCTCTCCTTTACCTTCCCGCAGTAAACCAGTGATGGATATCATTTTAGAGGCAAGGAGGCCTAGTACTAGAAAATCTTATGCTGAAAAATAAAAAAGATTCTGTGCTTGGAACCAATCTCAAGGGATGAGCACAGCAGCGCCCAACTTACCTCAGATTCTACAATACTTAACTGAGATGCTTCACAAGGGCCTTTCTTTTTCCTCCATCAAAATTCACACCTCAGCCATTTCAGCTCATTATAACACAGAATCTCCCCTCTTCTCTCATCCATTGCTCAAGCAGTTCCTTAGAGAGGCCAAAAATTTAAGACCACCCAGGAGAGCCCCAACTCTAGCCTGGGACCTTAACTTTGTATTGGAGAAATTCACTCTTCCTCCTTTCGAGCCAGCTGCTAGTGCAGATTTAAAATTCCTTTCTTGGAAAACAGCCTTCCTTTTAGCAATCACTTCAGCAAGAAGGGTATCTGAATTACAGGCCCTTATGGCAGTGGAGCCTTTCATCATCTTTCATGCGGACAGGGTGTCCCTCAGAACCAATCCCTCCTTCATTCCCAAGGTGGTATCCAGTGTGGCTCTTAATCAGTCCATTCATTTGCCAACCTTCTTTCCTAACCCACAAAACAAAGGGGAATGGATACTGCACTCCTTAGATGTGCACAGACAACTTAGATTTTACTTGGTCAGGACTAAACCCAAAGGAAATCTGAACAACTGTGGTGCAGGGGCAGAGGTGAAGGCTATTTCAAAGCAAACCATTTCTAAATGGATAGGCCATTGCATTCATTTCTGCTGTAAGCACCATGGAAAACCTATCCCACAGGGGATCAGACCCCATTCAACCAGGGCTGCATCTACCTCTACAGCCTTTCTCAGAGGTGTCCCTACCAGGGACATCCTAGAAGCTGCTACCTGGAGTTCTGTACATACTTTCACCAAGCATTACCATTTGCCAGTTTTCTCTAAATCCAGAGCTGGCTTTGCCATTGCAGTCTTGCAGGGTCTTATAGCTGGTCCTAATGCTATCTAAATTCCTCCTCCTATACTTAGCTTTAGGAATCTACCCAAATGTGATGACTGCAGCAGTGAAACACAAAAAACATAGTACAGTTGTGTACCCTTACCATAAATGTAGATGTTTGCGTGTATTCACTGCTGCAGTCCTGGTTACCCTCCCTCCAGCCCACTGACTTTTTTTGGCTATACCTCTACTCTCCTTTACTATGCTGAAAAGCTTTTTGGTGTATTTGCTTTTTTATTGGAGGTATATCCTTGTGTATATATGTATATATATATATATATATATATATATATATATATATATATATGTATGTATGTATGTTTTATTTCTTCCCATTAAGGGGGCACCTAACATCTGGGCAAGAAAAACTGATGTAATGGAGTCGGCTGCATGTTTTATACCCCTGACTACCTGACATCACGGAAGAAGAGACAGCAATCAACACAGGACCCAAGACTTTGTTAATCAGCCCGACTGAGGGCTACTGCAAGCAGATAACCCAAATGTGATGACTGCAACAGTGAATACATTTGAACATCTACATTTATGGTAAGTGTACACATCTATACTTTATTGTTCCTTGGGGAATAATATGTAAATTCTGTTAGAGTTCCTACTACAAAATTTGCATCTTCCATACCAAATATTTTTTCATAATTTTTTTTTTATAAATCCACTCTTGTTTTACTTCCTCTTCTAGGTCTCCCTGATATACCCTCACTGTTGCAAATCAAGTACCATTCCCCATCTGTAAGTATAACATTCCATGCTGAAAGCTGATTATTTCTCCCCATATTTTTCTTAAGCTCCATAGTAGCAGTTTTTGGTAAAATATAAATACATGCCAATGTAATCCTTCTCCCCTGTCAGCTGCCATTACTACCACAAATCTACCATTACTGTATTTTTCCCTCTTCTGTCACTATTTGAACCCCTCTAGGAATTGGTATAATTACTCCTCTTTTTCTTTGTCCCTGATATTCTGCTGAATATCCATCCTGAAATCCTTTCTTTGTGAAATTCACATGCTCATTTCTTTCCAAATGTGTATCCTGCAGCATTGCTATTTGCACGCTGCATTACTTAATGTATTTCAATACTCTCTTCATTTTGTTTATACTTGTAAGACCGTTTACTTTCCAAGACAATACAGATAGTGTAGCCTTTATGATAAAAAGGTAGTGTTCTCACCTGTTATATATGACAATTTCTTTGAATATTTATTTCCAACTTTTGTGTTACATGTACACACTAATGTTTGTCAGGCTGATCTTTTATACAGTTTACTTCTCATCTTCATTTGAACCTATGTCACGTTTTTTCAAGTCATTTTGTTTTACTGAAAACCCTCAAACAAAAAACTAAATACATTTTCAGAACACCCTCATTCCCTATTTATTATATAACTAACCGCTCCCTAGCTGCGTGCCCCTTGTTTTTGTGTGTTTTTATTGACGGTGTGAACATGTATTTTTCTTTTCCTAGCAATATCCTGTCGGCATAGCTTCCTTCTCTTAGTTGGCATGAAAGCTTTGAAGGGCTTGGCACCCAAACTTGTCTTACAGTTAGTTCACCTTGTGCTGTCTAATGCTTTGGGTGTGTGGAATGTGCCCTGAAGTCCCTGTAGAGGATATAACCCATATAGCTTAGTCAACTGCAGCAGTGAGCATGCGAACATGCACTGTTATGGTAAATATTCTTACACAACTTTAGTTTTTCAAAAGAATTTATATGATGGTGATGATATAAAAATAAATTGCTTGGTACTTTAGAAGTAAAAAGACTTTACGCTTGGAAGTTCAGACATGTCTAAAATGTTGAAATAAGTGTGAAAGAGAGGATAGATGGAAGTACATCATCAGAAACAGAAATAACAGTTTGAGGGGAACTGCAGAAGACTACCAGACTTACAGTGGACAGAATAAGAACCTAAAAATCATGAGAAAGTTGACAGCCTAAAGCTGAAGATGCTTATAAAGTAACTGAACCCACATTCCAGGTAGTTTATAGGGAAGATGGTAAAACTTGTGTATACAAAATCACTGAAGTTTGTGTGAGACAAATATGTTGAAATTGAAGTATAACAAAGAGTATTCAGGAATCTTACTACTGGAAATGTGGCGAGGAACTAGAGATTTTGAAAACTGAGATTGCCAGAAGTTGTTTAGAGAGAGAAAGCTCCCAAACTCATGCCTCTTGATAAAAGCTTCTCGAAGCAAGAATTTTCCCAAAAGCAAGACAAAATACCAAGTTTAAACAGTCCTTTTCATAAGTTTATGCTAACTTTAAGGCCATCACCCTTGTAATAAATATAGACAAGTTAGCCCTGGCATGAAGATGATTAGTATTTATGCTTGGGATGAATTTAATGTTACTCATCCAGTCATCAGGGTTTACTTTAAAGGTTTTCAGGAAAATGTTCTATTTCCTGGGTAGATGGAGTCTGTTCCAAAGGAGGGTGATGCATTGAGTAATAAAACTGTGACACCAGCAGGTATACTTGGTCATACTGTGGAGGTTTTTGGAGTTGATATTAGTTGAGTTAATTAATCCATGAAAGTGAGGTAGATCAAAAATTAAGAGGTCTTTCTGAGCATGACATGCTGGCCAAAGATCTTCTCTCTGGGGCCTGTAAAAGCAGATGGATGAAGATTTTGTTTTTACCATATCTGTTAAATTATTCTGATAGGGTACGACTGTTAAGAAGCCATGCAGTTAAGTGGATTGTTCCATAGTTAAAAAGAATTCTAATAACTGAAAACATGCATTATTAAGAAATGTCTTTTTTTCACTGTGTACTGAAGCTTTATTTTGGTCTATGCAGTAAGTGATATGCATAACAAGTGCAGTGTTAAAGTTAACATTCTGTTTTTTTATTCTCAGCTATCTTACAACTAACAGTCATCCCAAGTTGTACATCCCATTTATTCTCCTGTGAGTTAGAGAGCCAATTGTTGGAGGCAATTATTCAGGAAGGCAAGGGGAGAGTTCTTATTTTTAATCTTATGTCCCCATCTGATGTGTGTGGTTGTAGTTGCATGGACCTGCTATGCCCCCCATGCCCAATAAGACAACCATGTGAATGTGGCTTGGCAGAGCTAAGCTGTGATGCAGGTTGATCAGAATAGTCAGAATTATAACATAAGTAGATGAAAATAATTTTCAAGCACTGTAAATAAATGATACAAAACACTAGCAAATATCGTAGGAGAAAGTAAAACCCTTTGATACTTACAAACATTGTAACCCATTTCTGAAGAGATGCTAGAACTCCAGTAAAAAAGTATCTAACAAAGATTAATCAGGCAAAGATCCATATTTACCTGCTTGCTTCCCACCCTGTTTTTATACCTTGAAAATAGCATTGCATTATCCAATTGAGAAAATACAAGGATACATGATACAACAGTGAAATTGCTCTAAAGTATTTTTTTTTCTAAAAATATTTGATCTACAGGTTTTCCTGAGGCTTTCTGTCCCTAACCAAATACCCAGTTTTACTTTGTGTACATCAGACTGTACATGCTCACTTCCCTCATAAAGTAGTATTTGTTTACAAGTTAAAATCTATATGTACTCCAGCTAGAAATCCGAGATCACAGACTGACATGACACACAGCACCTTGCAATTCTTGGATGGAACTCTATAGGTTGTGTATATATGAGGAATGTAATGTCTGCATTTCAACTTTTACTTATTCAAATTACTTATAAAAAGATTACTGTGACCAACACACAATACAAATAAAAAATAACAAAGGCCAGTAAACCAGATTTATTGTAAATACAAGCACTCTAGTGCCTCGGCTCAAAGAAGCCTTCAAGGAGTGAGTCATGAGTGATGACTCCTTGTAGGCTTCTTTGAGCCAAGGTGCTAGAGTGTTTGTATTTACAGTAAGTCTGGTTTACTGGCCTTTGTTGTTTTTAATTTACATATAAAAAGAAGTTTGTTTGCCAATATGTTATTATGTATATGGTTAAAATGCATACAGTAAGTTTTATGAATATATACTTTCACATTGGTAAATTGCCAAAAGCGAGCTTGGCCAGTTACACGATCATATGTCAAGGCGGTTTCACTTCAGAATCTCGAGCTACTGAAATATCGAACTTCAGTAGCTCGAGACTGAAGTGTCAAAACTGCACTTGAGCGAAAGTGCAGAATGCCGAGTCCGGAAATGCCGAATGCAGAAATGTCGAATCCGCAGTTGTGGAGGCGCGTACGTGACGTGGGATTCCCTGTATTCATGATGTGAGGTGTGGTATGTGGATGTAGCTGGAGAGTCAGGTAAGTGATGTTTTACTAGGGGTTTTGGGTAGGGATTTTAGTGTGTGTGTGTGTGTGTGTGTGTGTGTGTGTGTGTGTGTGTGTGTGTGTGTGTGTGTTTGGAGTTTTGAGGTGTGAGTTATGTAGGTAGGTAAGATTTTGAGTGTGTAAGTGTTGAGAGTGTTGGTATTTGTATGTATGTGATGTGTGTTTGTGCAAGGGGAGTGTAGAATGTGTAATGGTGGTTTTTGTGTGTTTGTGTTTTTAGTACGACCTCAGAGTTAGTATATATAGGTAGCAGGGGTGTGAGGGGTGCAGCCCCCACATGGGGGGGTGCAGGGGGGCTTGCCCTCCTGCTTATATGTAGGGTCTGCGCATGTGTTTATTTTGTTGTGTTTGTGTGTGTTGTGTTGGTTTGTAGTGTAGAGAGGAAGGTGTATGTGTGCTTGTTTGTCTGTGGGGTGTGCATGTGAGCTGTCGAGATTTTGAATTTCGTACTTTTCGGGTTTCGGGTTTTTAATTTTTCGGCTGTACTGTCTCGAGATACTGAATTTCGATATTTCAGTATTTCGGGATTGTAAAGTGAAACCATCCAGGCTCATCTGCTTCATGTCATGCACCTTTCTAACCAGTAGGTGCTGGCATTACAGTGGCTTAGACTACCTTCCTCTCCCAAGGATGGGTGATGTGGTGTTGGCCATCCACTCTTATGCTGTCATGTCAGGCTCCTCCAATGCCTCAGCTGCTAGTAGTTCTTATGTCATCTGGGATTTAGTTGGACCTCTTCCCTGCATGTCATGGCATTGGGAGAATTATGAGCAGAGTTGATAATATGTATGTGCTATTAGGTCCAGCTGTTATTAACAGGCTAGTTGATGGCCATCTTGAAAAAAAACATCAAAAGAACTCAGTCACTGACTAGTCTGCTAATTGAGATCATGTCCTATCGAAATCACGCAGACAGTCGTTCACATGGTGCAGTTAACAGATGTACACAATCTAGAACACAACACATACTTTTAAAGTTGGATAAAGCCCTCCACATGCCACAAACATCTATCTATCCAACTGTAAGATCACCCTTAAGTTGGAGTAAATACTGCTTGTGACAGAGTCACACAAACAGCCACCTCACATACCTTTGACTCACTTTCCACCAAGCACTGCTATATGCACACTCATCACCTTGATATAAGATCAATGTACACCACCTTACTACCATTCAAAAGTATCCCTGTCTACACCAAGAACTTTGACCACTCACTGTCCTACACAGAAAAACATTCAGCCAGTCATTCACTGCAACACATTCTGCATCATACATATAAATCCACATGTACATCAAGCACTGTACCCCTGCTTCCGTCAACCACTTGACCACTCACTACACTAGACACACTATCCTTATGGCCACCAAGCACTCAACAATTCCATACACCAAGCCGCCCCACCCCTCTGTCTTTGCACTTCACCACTTACTGCACCAGTTATTCTTACCTCAAGTAAACAGAAACAGTAAACCACTCACTCCAAAGACAGAAAATACCCAGCAGTTTCTCTATCAATCAGTAAAATTCTTACCTGAAGATCACTTAGCATTCAAGCTGCAAAATCCATATCCAAAAAACAATCAGCATCCTCTCATGCATTTTTCCCTTCTTTGCATGAGTGTAGAATTCCTCTTGTCTACTAACTATACATTATTCCATCCCTGTAGTGAGGGAACATACTTGCTGTGCATGTTCATATGACCTACACACTCACAATGAATATGTACACTCGACAAGTACATGCAGTTGACAGCAGTGCATGCTCGACAGGTTTTCAACAAGTGGGCTGAGATGGCCTACAATATTTAGGAGTACTCTGTATGAGTGTATATGTATGTGTATATTAAACATGTACACATGTTATGTATACATTTATAGATATGCACATATATATGTGTCTATATATATATATATATATATATATATATATATATATATATATAAATAAAAACACACAAACACACACATGTGTGTAAATATATAGCTTCATAGGTTAGTACTAGGCTAACTGCCCTTGCGAGCCATTTTAAGCCTAGCCAGTTATCCCCTGTGAGATTCAAACCCTTTACCTTGTATTTGTAAGGCAAACACCTTAACCATTAGGCCATCCTCCCAACCCTATATATATATATATATATATATATATAAATAAAAACACACGCATCCACATGCACACACAAACACACACACATGTGTACATACATACATATATATATATATATATATATATATATATATGTATATATATATATATATATATATATATATATACACACACACACACACACACGCGCGCGTGTGTATGTATAAATATATACATATACATACGTATATATACACACACACACACATGTGTATGTATAAATATATACATATACATACGTATATATACACACACACACACACACACACACACACACACACACGTATATACCCATCATACACATAAATCTTACATGCACATCCACATGGATGTATGTATAGTCTTTTAAAAAGAGGGTATTTGATATGGGACCTATACATTTAAATACAAATGAATTTGCTGCACTGGTCACCGTGTACCATGGTGTATGTAAGTTCTAGAGAAAGTGTAGACCTCATGGGGTTTAAATTTTCTCTTTTCTGTGTGTTAAGTCACCTGACATGACAGAACTGTCACAAAAGCCTAGTAGTTTCTCAATAGGGTCACTCTTTTTCAGGTCTTGGAGTTCATTCTTCTTTCCACAAAAAATGTATGCCAACAAATTAATCTCTTTCTGTGGAGTTTGTTAGGCAAGCACTAACTAGCCTGCCCAAAGGCCTGTAGGGGCTGCCCTATTCTTGGAACACCCTTTCTTGGTCCTGAAGGGGTTAGATTAGTTCAATCCCATTTTGGACTTCTGGGATTTCATCCAGCACATTTAATAAAGTCACTTTTGGATGGTTACCATGCAGGTGCTTGAATGTTACCATTCAACATAAATGCCTTTTGGCATATTACAGTTTGGGCACTACCATATATATGGGTGTATAACCTTAAGACTAATGGATTATCTAGATGGATTTGCCTGACATGTACTACACAATTATTCATTATGACTTCACTGAGGTTGGATCTCATCTTTTGTGTTTGTGTATTTTTTGGCTTCCTAATGAAACTCTTGACTTTTTTCTGGTCACTTCACAAAAACCACAGGATAGTCAAGTACAAAGCACGTTTAAAAATAAGAAATTACCCACAAAAGGTTTTCATTGCAGGGCAAGTCCTCCTGCTACCAACATGTTTCTACTCTGAGATCATGATGCTTTGTGGAAAACAGAATCCCAAAGACAGACCCGTCTTGATCTTCAGTGTAACATCTCCATTATTGCACACTACAAGGAGTAGCTCAAGAGCTGGACGTGGTTTAAGAAGAAGAGTGAACCTTAACCTCTATCTGGAAGTTCCAAAGTTTTCATATTAAATCCCGTCAGATCTTCAAAATAAGTTGCCTTGAGTCAGTATTCATTTAAAGAAGTGTTTTTGAACTTGCACTTTTGTCTTAGTGCTCCTTTCTGAAGGACAACCTACTCTCGAACTACTGCCTTTTGCATTTGTTGTTTGTCCTGGTTGGGGCCTCTCAGCTCTTCCCAGGTTGGTTTAGCTTGGATCAAGCTGCTTCCTCCACTTAAGTTTTATTGATTTATTTATTCATTTATTTATTTTATCGGTATCACGCACTATTGACTGACATAGAGTTGACCTTTCGTTTAGCAACATTAAGCCTGACATTCTGTTATTTATTAAGCTTCCTGATGTGATATAATATTAGTCTGATGAAATATCTGCCAGAACTATAGAAATACATTGGCAGAAATATGGATATATTGATTACTGTATGTGTTTGAAAGTATGGAGGCATACTTTTTAGTGGATGTTTGACTCAACTGCACTCCTTGGAATTCTTTTACTTGTAGAAAATTGAACAAGTTTGTAAGCTTTGGACCCAAAAGTTCAGTTTGTTCCTCACCAGAAATCAATTAGGTAAAAAGTCTGAGAAGGCTGCCTGTGCTACATTAATGTATTTTGTTTGGAAACAAGACAAAAAAGGCAATTACATTATTTACTTTTCTAGAAGAGGAAAGAAACAAAATGGCAACACTTAAAAGAAAATTCATTAACTATTGTCAGTTTAGAAAGAATCTGCCATTTTTTAGGCAGTTGATCTTTACACAGGTGTACAGAGAATATAGATGCATGTTACTGACCTCAAGAACAGAGTCATAGGCTGTGAATTTTGGGAACTGCACAATTCTTTAAAAAAAATGGAAGAATAATCTGTGTGGTATAATTAATAAAATAAGAGAAGGCTAGCAAGGAAAGCGATCTTGATGTTGTCAAAAGTTGCTGAAGTATGTAGATTAAGTGAAATTACAGGAAGCAAGCAATTGAAAGAATTAACTAAGGAAAAACAAATGTGTGTAAAATGTGACATATAAAAAGGCAAAATGAAATAAAGGCAGGGTGTGTTGCAAAAGTAATAGATATGAAAAACAGAGCCATGTGAGGATCAAAGGCAACACACAGTTGTGTTCAGAGCTCATTGAAAATGGAGCTGCCTATACTGAGCCAGAAGATACAGTAAACCTCCTGGCTGATAAATTCACCTCTAGCTTTACCCCTCTCCCCACTTCAAGCTTCCATCAGGCAGGAGCGGCCTTAGATCAACTGGTGCCCTAGGCAAAAGGGCACCTCGGCACCCCCCACCACACCACCCAGTACCCCCATCCTGGTCTACCTACACCAAATAAATACTGGAAAAGTGCCCCTACTAAAGCGGCGCCCTAGGTGGCCGCCTAGTTGGCCTATGCCTAAGGCCGGCTATGCCATCAGGAAATACCATCAGATATAACTCCTCTTACTATCACTAGGGAACAGGTCCTTAATGCTGTCTCTAAGACCAAGAACATTGCATCAGTGGGCCCAGACATATCCTATCATGCCTTCTAAACAGCATGAAACATGACCTATCACGGCCTCTGGAATTATTATTTAACAGTAGTCCCCAAACAAGCTTCCTGCCGCATGAAGTGAAAACAGCAACAGTCATCCCTCTAGACAAATGTGGGCCATGTACAGACCCTAGTAACTACAGACCCGTAAGTCGCACTAGTCTTGTATGTAAAGCCATGGAAAGAATTATCATGGAAATAATCAGTAGAGCTATAGTAAACCTCCAGAAAACTGGACCCAACCCAGTTTGGTTCCGCAAGGGCAGATCATGGCTTGTCAACCTGGTGGACTTATTTGAGAAGGTAACCAAAGCAATGGACGAGGGGAAAATGGTTCACACTGCCTACCTTGACCTGGCCAAGGCATTTGACACAATATCCGGCTCAGGCATTGTTGACAAACTCAAGAGGTTAGGTACAAACTCATATATCACCCAGTGGATAGCCAGCTGGCTCACAGACAGGACCCAGGAAGTTAGAACTGGGGAGTCCACGTCTACAAACAAGCAAGTCACAAGTGAAATCCCTCAGAGATTAGTCCTTGGACTGCTTCTTTTTTGGCATTTACTTCTCTGATGTTAAGGCCAATGTCAGTGGTGTCTGGCTGACTAAATTTGCAGATGATTGCAAATTAGGAGCTGTCATTGAATCTCACACTGACACAAATGTTCTCCAGGAGGGGCTAACACAGACAAACAGCTGATATCAAAGCCATGGACTAAAACTAAATGCCAAAAAATGCGTAATAGTATCCTTTGGAAAGTCATCCACCTCTGGTAACTATTATATTGATAACACACCCCTTAGCGTTGACCCAGTAGTCAGGGACGTAGGGACACACATAGATAGTAATCTAGCCTTTGGCCATCACGTGTCTACAGCAGTGTTGTACTAGTTACTTATAAAATAAGTTACTATTACTAATCACTTTTCATTGAAAGTAATATATTACTATTACTTATTACTTTTCAAAAAAAAGTAGTATATTACCATTACTAGTTAGTAACTAAAGCAATGTGTTACTTTTACATAAATATAGTTTATCAATTATAATATTGAGATTTACTCACACAAGTAAGAACATGCATATAGGTATATTGTTAAAGCTGTATACACAATGTTACAGTAATGATGAATAGCATTTAACAGTTGAAAAACTCCAGCAGACTAGTCTTTATAGCTAGGCGGCACAGTGGTAGGGCGGTTAGTGTTAGCACCTCACAACAAGAGGTTCTCCGGTTCGATTCTTGGCTGGGGTGCCATCTGTGTGGAGTCTGCATATCCTCCCTGTGTTCACGTGGGGTTCCTCTGGGTGCTCCGGTTTCCTTCCACATTCCCAAGACATGCTGCAGGTAGATTGGACATTATAAATTGGTCCTAGAATGCATGGATGTGCCTTCTGAGGAAGGTTGGGCATTGGCCTGGCAACTCGACACCATAAAACTCTACTGCCAGTTGCTCTGCGGACTGATGATCCACTGTAGTGACCCCTAACGGGAGCAGCCGAAAGGAGAAGAAGATGACTTGTCTTTATAGCTAGAGAGTCACAGATAATAATTAAACCAAATCATACACAGTCAGTAGCACAAGACCTATAAAAACCTAACACATGTCTATTTTCAGCAACTAAAAGTCAATATCTGAAAAGAATTTTAAATAGAACATAAAAAATTGTCAAGACAAAAGTTGGTTGATCATAAATCCATCGAAAGAGTCCTGCTTGGTGCGGTGGGTTGGGACGTTGGGTGTTAAACCAATGAGTGGTGAGTTTGATTCTGATTGACACCAGTATGGAGAGCCATTGCCATTTATTATTTGGCAAAGTAAGGATATGATCTCTAGCAGGCTAGAATTGTTCCAGTGTTAGGGGGTATTTTAGTAGGTGAGAATCCCACAGTACCAGGGCAAGGCCAGAGTCTGGTCATCATTAACTTTCACCTCTTTGCAGTGCTAAAAAAATGAAGTACATTTTGCTCCAAACTTATTGTAATGATCCTATTATGAATGCTACATGCTATGAGTTGTGCTAAGATTATGTTGTAATTTTTTTTATCCAAATTGCCCCTTTAAAGCCTCTATTACCTCCTAACATCTGATTACTACCCATACTGTCGAGGGGCCCCGGAAGTTTTCCATTGTTCTTTAAGGGGCGATATCGCCCACATTGAGAATCACTGGTTTAAGCAAAGGTAACTCAAAAGTAACGCACATTTAAGTTGCTAGTTACTGAAAAAACTAATATGTTACTATTACTTTGCTACTATTTTGAAAAAGTAAATAGTTATATTATTAGTTACTAGAAACTGTAATATGTTACAGTAATATATTACATATTGTAATGTATTACTCCCATCAATGGTCTACAGTAGTGAGGAAATCAATCTATGTTGTGCAACTTATAAATAAAGGTATGGCATCTAAGTCCATGGAAGTCATTGTCCTACTGTATTCGGCATTCATCAGACTTGTCATTGAGTACAGTACCCACTTAGGTATATACCTAACCAGGCATATCCAACAACTGGAATGTCCACAGAGGTTTCCTCACTAAAAGAATACAGGGTGTAAGTAAATTTCCCTATGCAGACCGCCTCAAGGCCATATCTCTGTATTCTGTCTCATACAGGCTTTTGAGGGGAGATCTGTGCCTGGCATAGAGGGCATCAGACCACACCCTGATGGACCTCCTGCATATCCACAAAACAAACAGCACTAGAATAACCCATTCTAAAGACTCAAACCTTGCCTGTGATACAAAAAGGACCTACTGGAAAGACAGATATGTATCCCAGAGACTAACCCCGTCTATGGAACAGGCTCCCAATCCATGTGAAGCAGAGTTCCTCCCTAAACCAATTCAAGTGCAGCTTGGACAGTTGGATGGGATACAGGAAATGCCTTCCCTGGTTTGGCACCTATGTCTCTAATGGACACAGGCAACCTGTAAATGGTTCATCTCCCAGGCCTCTGCTTGTAAATGTTTCATCTCCCAAACCCGTCTTACACTTATCAAGGGTATCAGAACTTGTCAGAAATTTGGGATGCATGGCTAGGCTTATAAACACCCTTGTGGTCGTTAGCCCAGTAAACATCAATGTACCTTTGAACTGAAAATTGTCACCATTGTAAAGGACAACCATAACTTTTTCAGCTGTGTTAGAAGCAATGTCCAGCAATACAGTGAACTGATTTTACATTCTTATCTCCCTCTAAACTTTCCTGACAAATTAATCCATTTTCCAGATCACTTCAGAGCAAGTCCTGAGGGCTTTGTCCATGGCCAGGTACACCGGCTCTATGTGTCCAGGCAGTGTGCCATGCTGTCTTCTTGTCGGCATCAAACAAAGCCATATAGACTTGCTATTCAACCTATTCAGTTTCAGTCTTTCCACTAGATTCATACAGAATGTGTGGAGAAATGCTGTAGTCATTCCACTCTACAAGGGGGGGGGGGGGTCTCACCACTGACCCAGAAAAGTACAGATTCTGTTAAGCAATGAAGTGCATCATTATGAATTAACAGTGATAGTAAGAGTTCACAATGGCTTGACCCAAACCAGTTAGTGTTGGTTAAAGGTAAACCTTGCCACTTAAACTTACACACATTTTTGAACAAGTCACTGATGGATTGGATACAGGCAAATCAGTGCACATTACTTACCTTGACCTGGCTGGCAAAGGCTTTTGACACCACCTGTTATGGAACTGACCCCCCCCCCCCATTTCTGTGGTGGTGTTAACTGTTCTAACAGCTTTTGTGTTATCTGATTGTTTCAAGGCTTGCTGATTTAAAAATAGTCCCTACTTGTAAATTCCCGCATACGCTGTTAGAATCTCATTGTGTTCTGACTGGAGTGCTTCTCAAACAATTTGGAATTATAAGGCTGATAAGTATATTCCTTGGCACTTTAACTTTTCAGGGTTCTGCATTGTCTTAATTTTTTTTTTCCTGACTGAATTATTTTATATATTTGCTGATTCTGTTTGCTGTTTTCTCCTCTGTTCTGAAACTGGATCCCCCCTATTTCTGTGGTGGTGGTAACGTTTATAAAACTGGTCTAACAGCTTTTGTGTTATCTGATTGTTTCAAGGCTTGCTGATTTAAAAATAGTCCCTATTTGTAAATTCCTGCATACACTGTTAGAATCTCCTTGCATTCTAACTGGAGTGCTTCTCAAACAATTTGGAATTATAGGGTTGATAAGTATATTCCTTGGCACTTTAACTTTTCAGAGTTCTGCATTGTCTTCATTTTTTTGCTTGACTGAATTATTTTATATATTTGCTGGCTTTGCTGTTTTCTCATCTGTTCTGAAACTGGTCCCCCCATTCCTGTGGTGGTGGTAAAGTTTATAAAACTGGTCTAACAGCTTTTGTGTTATCTGATTGTTTCAAGGCTTGCTGATTTAAGCAGTAACCCATGCCTGGGTGTGGGTAATGCTGGATTTAAAGCCAGCATTACCCACACCCAGAAGTGGGTTATTGCTATTATACAATGACATTATTTAAGAAAAAAAATACTTATTTTTCTTAAGTAATGGCATTGTATAATGTCTCTGTGCTGCCCTTCCGCAGCTGTCTGGTATTCTGCGGCAGTTCTGATGTACTGCGCATGCATATGCTTATGCAGTACATCAGAGCTTTGTGTGGAAGCAACGGAGAAAGCAAGATCTCCGTTGCTTTTTAAAAGGTGTCTTACTGTGTTAAAAGAATTTAACATAGCGAGATAGCTTTAAAAAAAGCAACGGAGATCTTCCTTTCTCCGTTCCTTTTTTTAAAGCTGTCTCGGTATGTTAAACCCATTTAACATAGCGAGACAGCTTTAAAAAAAGCAACGTAGAAAGGAAGATCTCTGTTGCTTTTTTTTTAAGCTATTTCGCTCTGTTAAACCCGTTTAACATAGCGAGATTACAGCAATGGAGCTCTTCCGTTCTCCGTTGCTGTAATAAAAAAAAAAAAGACTTGTAGTAATGGAAAAAGTCCGTCGCCCGGACTTTTTTCCATTAGTATAAGTCTGATTTACAATGGGCACGCTGACCAATCACCATGCACGTTTTTGAATATTAATGGGGGGATCATTGTATAATTAAAAATAGTCCCTATTTGTAAATTCCTGCATACACTGTTAGAATCTCCTTGTGTTCTGACTGTAGTGGTTCTCAAAAAGTCTGGAATTATAATGCTGATAAGTATATTCCTTGGCACTTTAACTTTTTAGAGTTCTGCATTGTCTTAATTTTTTTTGCCTGACTGAATTATTTTATATATTTGCTGACTCTTTGCTGTTTTCTCATCTGTTCTGAAACTGGTTCCCCCTATTCCTGTGGTGATATTAAAATTTATAAAACTGGTCTAACAGCTTTTGTGTTATCTGATTGTTTCAAAGCTTGCTGATTTAAAAATAGTCACTGTTTGTAAATTCCTGCATACAATGTTAGAATCTCCTTGTGTTCTGACTGGAGTGGTTCTCAAACAATCTGGAATTATAAGGCTGATAAGTCTATTCCTTGGCACTTTAACTTTTCAGAGTTCTGCATTGTCTTATTTTTTTTTTTGCCTGTCTGAATTATTTTATATATTCGCCGACTTTGCTGTTTTCTCATCTGTTCTGAATCTGGTTCCCCCTATTCCTGTAGTGGTGTTAAAGTTTATAAAACTGGTCTAACAGCTTTTGTGTTATCTGATTGTTTCAAGGCTTGCTGATTTAAAAATAGTCCCTATTTGTAAATTCCTGCATACAGTGTTAGTATCTCCTTGTGTTCTGACTGGAGTGCTTCGCAAATAATCTGGAATTATAAGGCTGATAAGTATATTCCTTCGCACTTTAACTTTACAGAGTTCTGCATTGTCTTAATTTTTTTTTTGCCTGACTGAATTATTTTATATATTTGCTGACTTTGTTTGCTGTTTTCTCATCTGTTCTGAAACTGGCTTTTCTTCCTCCCACCCACTGTATTCCTGTGGTGTTGTTATAGTTGGTGTCTTTGCAGTTGCCCGCCCCTACTGTAAATTTGATCTGGAACACTCCTCCCAGTCTAGTGTTCATTCTGTCTGATACAGAGAGAACATTTGAGAAGGTCAACCCACTTAGGTTCTTAACCTTGAATTATCTTCTGCTCCTCATTCCTCCCTTTGCACTTTACTAATAAAAAAAACTGTTTCCATGTGTTCTGACTGAGTGTGCCTCTTAGCTGATAAGTATATGTTTGCCACTTTTCGACTGTTCAGAGTTGAATTTAGTTCAGAATACATTTTGAATAAATTGCATTTATTTAAACTGTATTTGCTTTAATACTGCTATGTACTCAGGTGTGCTAGCTTGCACAGCACTTGAATTGTATTTAGTGCTGTTTTAGCTGCTTTCTGGAAAAATAATTCTAAGCGTGTTTCCTGCCTTTCCTGTAACTAGTCTAGTCCAGATACAGATTTGCTGTATCCAGGACTATTGGTAAGCTTCTGAGCCCCCCAAGCCTTTCTATGTTGGAGGGAAGCCCTCTAGCTTATCAGTAGGAGTGGTAAGCACTGGGTAGCCTATCTACCACAAGAGGCGTGGTTTGTGGCCCATAAGTTTTAGTTTATTGGCTGTTTGGGCAGTTTTTCCATCTCTTTCAACTTTCTGGTTTAAAAGTCTGCATTTGTACTTGTTTCCCGCCTTTCCTGTAACTAGTCTAGTCCAGATACAGATCTGCTGTATCCAGGACTGTTGGTAAGCTTCTGAGCCCCCCCCCCAAGCCTTTCTGTGTTGGAGAGAAGCCTTCTAGCTTATCAGTGGGAGTTGTAAACAGTAGGTAGCCTATCTACCACAGATGAGTGGTTTCTGGCCCAGAAATTGTAGTTTATTGGCCGTTTGGGCAGTTTTTCCATCTATTTCAACTTTCTGGTTTAAAAGCCTGCGTTTGTGCTTGTTTCCCACCTTTCCTGTAACTAGTCTAGTCCAGATACAGATTTGCAGTATCCAGAACTGTTTGTAAGCTTCTGAGCAGTGCCAAAGTCTGATTTTCAATTTTTCCCTTAGATCTGCTAGTTCTCTCCTCTCCTCCATGTTTACTAGCTTATTAGTTTAGCACTCTGCCAGACTGCCTGTAGCAGTTATTGTAGCACACAAAAGTGTTACCAGCACTAAACGTTCTACAAGGAAACAGCTCCAGTACTTATTATTAATGCCCACCCCTTCAGGCATGTCTAAAGGTCAGTTCCCTCTGCTTTCTCCTATTAACCTGGTGAACTTGGGCATCCTGAGGCAATGTAACAAGTGCCTCATGTGCACTGACCATTCTCTCCTCTTACCTCCCAACACTCAGACTTGCGAGAGATGCACTTATATATCCAAAATGGAAGCCACGCACTCTCCAGCCAAGACCAGAATAGCTGGTCAAGAGGAGAAGGTCAACACTTGCACCACACCACATGGAACAGATAGCCCTTCAGAACACACACCAGCACTGTCTTCACATAAAAGCACAAACCACACACCCACCTTCGCTGAGGCTGTCAGTAAAAATCTACCCAAACAGCAGAGACCTCCAAGGCAAAAACACACTCGACCATAACACAACACTAATCACGAGACACATAACTCTCCTAAAGACTGTGCCACTCAACCAAAGCCCCTAAGGCAAAACATCATGCCCAACACACTAGTCATAGGTAACATCGATAGTCACTGATGTACCATTCACTAGGTTGAATAAGGAGAAAGTAACAGTCATCTGCCTGTCAGGTGCCAGGATCCTCCACATAACTCACTCACTCAGGTCCTTCAACAACAGGTACAAATATGACTCTGTCATTTTACATGTGGGTGTGAATGACCCAAGACATACCTCCCTGGACTACATGAAAAGAGACACAGAGGAGCTCTCGGATTATGTAGCCCAGGTGGGCCATGACCCTAGCCCTGAGCAGCATCCTACCATCACCCAGAATGATACCACAGTACAAGCAGAAAATGATTGATTTCAACAATTGGCTAAGTTTCTGATGTCATTCTAAGGGGATCCAGTATCTGTCTGCCTGGGATGACATGATTGACCGACTTTGATGCTTTGTCAGAGATGGCCTGCATCTATCACCCCTGGGCTTCTGGATACTGGCTAAGGCTCTTGCTACCCCTATAGTGCCTTTTTTAGGCGGTGTTCCAAAGACCAAATTACCACCGTAACAGCTACAGACAAATGCAATCTGAGGGTCATGCTGCTCAACGCTAGAAGTCTAAATCTCAAAATGCACTCTCTCTAAGCACTCCTTAAAATGGAGAATATCGACATTTATGCTGTAACAGAGACCTGGTTCAAGGCAGCAAAAAGCACCCCTGCACTACCAGGCTGTAACTCATTCCTCACCTTTCGGCCCCAGAACTTTGACAGAAGCTCCAAAGGTGGTGGTGTTTCCATATTCATAAAGGATGTGCACACCTCCAGACTGGTAGCCCAACATAACGCATCTGAGATACTTCAGGTGCAGCTAACATTGGGTAAGACAGCGATTCAGGTCGTAGCCTGCTATAGGTCCCCAACCATGTCCCAAGACTCACACTCTATGTTCTTAAGCACCTTGGAGAATATTAGTGTCCAATCTAACACTCCTATACTGGGCAACTTAAATTACCCCTGCATTAACTAGGAAAACTACTCATGTACCAGTACACTTGGCCAGTGCTTTCTGGAATTCATTAATTCCAATGCCTTGGACCAGCTCGTTCTTACCCCCACTAGAGGTAACAACATCCTTGACCTGGTCATTACTAACATGGGTGATCGTTACGCTACACCAGTAGTCAACTCCTCCCTGGTTAGATCCGACCACAAACCCTTGGAAATCCACATCCATCCCACCCACTCCACAAAGGTAACCACTGTGAAAAACTTCTTCAAACTAACTTTGGGCTCCTAAAAACAGAGGTGGCTAACTTCATGGCACCCATGCAAATGAAGAATAGTTGCATGACTGCTGAATTATACACCAGTGCACTGTACGAACACGTACACAAATGCATGGATCTCGCCATACCCAATAGAACCAAGACACTTTCCTCAAAATAAAGGAAGTCAATCTGGCGGTCCTCTGCCATAAATAAACTCTACAACAGAAGGAGGAAACTGTTGCGAAATAAGATGAAGTCCCAAGACTGGAAAAACTCCCTTATTAGCTTCAACAAAAGGTTGAGATCCCTCATCAAATCCTCAAAAACTAGCTATGAAAACAGAATTGCAGCAAATAGTAAAGACAACCACAAGGCCTTCTATAGTTATGTAAAGAATCTCCACGGCAATACCCAGATTTGCTCTGAGCTACTGCACAATGCTACCTCCTATACCGAGCCAACAGATATTGCAATATACTGGACGACAGATTCAGTGCCACCTTTACCCCTCTCTCCCCCGCAAAGGACCAATCACAATACCAGTAGATTGCCAGGCACCCAGTATTACAACTGTACAGGTTAAAACAGCACTGTCTAAGGCCAAGAATACAGCTTCTGTGGGACCTGACAATATCCCCGGGTGTGTTCTACATGAACTACAGTGTGAACTGGCACCTCAGTTGTGTGCCCTGATCAGTCACAGCCTCACCTCAGGCTTTGTCCCTACCAAATGGCGCACTGCTACAGTCATCCCTCTCCACAAGGGAGGAGCGACTACAGACTCTGGGAGCTATTGCTCCATTAGCCTGGCGAGTCTGATATGTAAAGCTATGGAATGCATCATCATGGACCTAATAAACAAGGATATAGAGAATCTCCAAACTCTGGATCCTACACAGTTTGGTTTTGTGAAGGGTAGATCATGCCTGCTCAACTTGGTCGACTTCTTTGAGTTAGTCGCCAGAGCTGTGGATGAAGGCAAGGTGGTTCATACAGCCTACCTTGATCTGGCCAAGGCCTTTGATACCATTCCTCACTCAGGAATCATAGAAAAGCTCAGTAAGCTAGGTACCAACCCCTATATCACTAGATAGGTTGCAAACTGGCTCACAGATAGAACCCACAGTGTGAAAGTAGCTGAATCCAGTCATGAGTGGAGTCCCACAGTGTTCGGTCCTCTCCTGTTTGGTATCTACTTCTCTGAAGTCCAGGCCAACACAAAGGGACTCTGGCTAACAATGTTTGCAGACGATTGCAAGTTGGGAGCCATTATTAATTCCCCAAGTGATGTTGACATGCTACAGAAAGGCCTCATTGAGACCAACGACTGGTGCCAGAACCATGGGCTTAAGCTCAGTGCCAAAAAATGTGTCGTCATCCCCCTTGGGAAACACCCGGTTCCCTTGAATTACCACATTGATGGTAGTCCACTGAATCCAGAAGGCGTTATAAGAGATCTAGGAGCACAGGTTGACTGCAGCCTCTCTTTTGACCACCACATTGCCACTGTGGTCAAAGTCCTTCTATGTGGCACATCTCATTACTGATGGTTTTGCATCCAGGAAGAAAGAGGTCAGTGTCTCCCTCTACTCTTCCCTCATTAGGCCAATTATCGAGTACAATGCCCCATTTGGGATGTACTTCACTAGACACATGCAACAATTGGAGAGGCCACAAAAGTACCTCGGAAAGAGGAGGATCCTAGGCCTTAAACATTTGTCCTGTATGGACAGACTAAAAAAACTCCCAACTATTCTCTGTCTCATATTGCCTACTTAGAGACGATCTCTGCTTGACTTACAAAGCCGTGTCTGACCCAGCTCTGTTAGAAATGCTACATCTAAAGAAATCCCAATCCCTCCACACCACACACTCCAGAGACCTCTACCTCATTACCACAATCAACAGAACATGATAGAGGGACGGCTTCATAACCCAGAGACTGCCCATACTATTGAATAGACTTCCCATACATGTCAAGCAAAGCACCTCACTGGCCCTCTTCAAGAGGAATCTTCATGAGTGGATGGAAAATAGAAAATTCACCCCAGGGATCACTCTAGTGGCTCTACTCATCAGAGGCACTAGGAACTAAGGTCGGGTGGCATGATGCCAGGGTAATCCTATGGGCTAGGCTTGTAAAGGCTCCAGGACCATTAGCCTAGTACACACCTATGAACCAATGAGTTGGGGATTACTGGTAGAATATTTATTGCTTGCTTTCCTGAATGATAGTTAGCTTAAAACCTCTTCCTCTTTGCTCATATGTAAGCCTCGCTTTCTCACTAAGCTGCTGTCCCCCCAGCGATAGTTAGCATTGCCCTGCATAGATCCAAATGTCTTGAAACTGAAATTCCCCTTGAATAACTATCACTAACACTATACCCAGCCTCTTGCTGCTATAAGAGCAAATAAGTTGCAGGCCAAGCAGCATCACTTTGTGAGGTTGCTTTTGACTACACAAAGTATAGTCCTCTCTCGCAATATATGTGCCAGCAGCACAGTCCTGTCTAATTTAACCCATTCCCTTCCCTGATTAAATCCATAATAAGGATCATGGATGGGCAGTTTCCCAACATCTCTTTGGCCAGCTGGCTGGACATGAGCATCCTGAGGCAATGTTTTGCCTCATGTATTGTGACAATCCTTTAATCCTGAAAACAAGCAAATACTTTGTGAGAGATGTAGTTACACTATGAAATTGGAGACAAGACTCTCACATACGGACAAATTAAATACAAACAGGTTGTCAGCACACACACATCACTTCCCATACTAAATAAGGACATGACATATAAACCCACATATGTGGAGGTACTCACTAGAAATTTACCAAAAGACCAGCGGTCTCCTAAACGGTGCCTTCAGAAACCACTTACACACACAACAATGCAAAAAACAACCACAAAGCATAATACCCACACCAGCATCTCAGTGAATAAACCCATAAGGCGTAATACCACAAAACCCAATGTACTGGTCATAGGAGATTCCATAGTTAAATACACGGATGTTCCCCTCGCCAGGCTGGATAAGGAGCAGGTTACAGCTAGTTGCCTGTCCGCTGCCAGGATCCGTCAAGTCACTCAACCACAAGTACCAGTATGACTCCGTCATAGTCCATGTGTGGTTGAATGAATTGAGGCATACCTCTCTGGGCTATATGAAGAGAGGCATGACTGAGCTCTCATTTTATGTGTTACAGGCAGGTATAAGTCTTGCTTTAAGCAGCATTCTCCCTTGTCTGAGGATGATGCTGCAGTACAAACAAAAAATGATTAATTTTAACATTGGTTTAGTTTCTGCTTTCGGTCCAAAGGGATCCAGTATCTCTTAGCCTGGGAAGATATATTCAACAGTCCACTCTGCTTTGCCAGAGATGGTCTGCACCTGTCTCCTGTAGGCTTTCGAATTCTGGCAAAGGCATTAGCTAGCCCATTGTGCCTTTTTTAGGCAGTGTCAAGATAACCAACCTCCCAGTGTAACAAAAGTCTCTCTAAATAAGCTCAAGGTACTGCTGCTTAATACTAGTAGTCTAAACAAGAAACTGCACTCCCTGGAATCACTCCTCAACTTGGAAGATGCTGACTCCTGTGCAGTCACTGATACATGGTTCAAAGCTGTGGAAAGCACCCCAGCCATGCAGGGCTACAAGTCCTTCCTTGCATTCAGACTATAAACTGTGTCTGAAAGAACCAGAGGAGGAGGTGTATCCATCTTCATTATGGATAAGTACATCTTGAGAATGGTCAAACAGTATGATTGTCTGGAGCTACTCCATGTCCAGTTAACCATAGGCAAAATCCCCTACCACATCATAGCTAACTGTAGGTCCCCCACCATGACCCAGGAAAAGCATATCATGTACCTGGACTTACTGGAGTCATTTACTATAGAGCCCAACACTTTACTCATGGGTGATTTTAATCATCTTAACATTGACTGGGAAACATACATGACCACAAACATGCTGGCTTAGAGGTTCTTGGATGTGTCAGTGCAATTACTCTGGAACAGCTAGCCAGCACTCCCACAAGGGGCTGAACTGTCCTGGACATAGTACACACTAACATGGGAGAGCATTGCACCCCCTCATGTGGTGCTGTCCCTGGTAATATTGTACCATGAATCAGTCTGTTTTGATGTAATTGTACCCTGTCAAGCTCAAAAACACTTAAGAATTTTTCCAAGACAAATGACCTCCTACTAAGTGATGGTGTAAGAAGTTTCAAAGCCCCCTCAAACACAGATAACACAGACTCCTATGCAGAGGTGTACACCAATGCCCTTTAAAACCACTTAAGTAGTTTTATAGAATTGGCTGTACTTGACCAGATTAAAACCAGGTCTTGCCCGAAAAACAAGCCATCCTGGTGGAACCCTAGTGTAAACAGGCTATACAACAAAAGAAAGAAACTAATCTCCCAAAACAAGAAGGAACTGGCTCAGCAAAGGAAGAAATCTCTCTCTACCCTAAACAAGCAAATTAAAGGTCTTGTCAAGTCCTCCAAAGCTAATTGTGAAGCAAAAATAGCCTCTCTAGCTACGGATAATCATAAGGCATTCTTTAACTATGAAATCTAAAGGGGAATACCCAGCTGTGCACTGAACTGGTTGTGGATGGTGCTACCCTCATTCAACTGGAGGTAATAGTCAACCTGCTAGTCATCCCCCCATGCACACCGTTCAGTACCCCAAAGTATACCTGCTACCATTCCTTAGCCTATTTACTCAAGAGAACAGGTCATCTGTGTGCTCTCCAAGGCCAAAAATACAGCATCATTTGGACCAGACAACACCCCAGCTTGCCTTTTAAACAACTTAAAACATGTTCTAGCTGATCCACTTGGTCCCTGTTTAACAACAGTCTGTAGACTGGTTGTGTTCTATCAGAATGGAGGACAGTAACAGTAATCCCGCTTCACAAAGGGGGACCATCAACCGACCCTGGGAATTATAGACCAATAAGCTTGACTAGCCTTATCTGCTAGGCCATGGAAAGAATCATTATGGACCTTATCAACAAAGACATAGGTAATCTGCAAACTCTGGATCCACCCCAGTTTGCATACATTAAGGGAAGGTCATATCTGTTAAACCTGATTGACTTCTTTGAGAAAGTCATCAAGGCCCTGAATAAAGGAAAGACAGTGTACATACTGCTTACCTTGACCTAGCCAAGGCATTTGACACTGTACCCCACTCAGGTGCCATATTGAAACTCTCCCAGTTGGGAATTAACCCTTATGTCACCAGATGGGTATCAATTTCTTTCATCAACAGGACACATACTGTCAAAGTGGGTGACTTCACCTCTAGTAAAACATCAGTCACCAGTGGCTTCCCTTTAGAGTTCTGTGCTGGGCCCTTTACTATTCAAAATCTATTTCTCAGAAATCCAGACATATATGGGAAGCCTCTGGCTGACCAAATTTGCTGACAACTGCAAATTAGGAGCAATCACTGAGTCCTCTAATGATGGTAATATACTGCAGAAAGGGTTAATGCAGGCAAATGATTGGCGGCAAAGACATAGATTTAAGCTAAATGCAAAAAAATGCATTATTATTCCCTTTGGGAGTGCTAACATCCCTATTAATTACATTATAGACAACATTTCCCTAAGTGTAGACCCAGTGGTATGTGATCTGGTTACTCAGGTTGACAGCAGTCTGAACTTTAACTATTACGTATCCATAGTGGTAAGGAAATCCTTCTCTTTGGCACATCTGATAAGTAAAGGCATCTCTTCTAGATGTAAGGATGTCATAATTCCATTATTCTCAGCCCTCATTAGACCAATAATTGTGTACAGTGCTCCCTTTTGCATGTCTCTCACCAGACAACTGCAACAACTGTAGAGACCACAGAAGTTTCTCACCAAGAAAGTACAGGGTACACGAAACAAGTCCTACACAGAAAGACTGAAAGCCCTGTCCCTGTATTCTGTTTCCTACAGGCTGCTAAGGGGTGACATGTGCCTGGCTTACAGGGCAGTATCAGACCCAGCCCTGATGGAAATGCTACACATTCATAAATCAAACTGCACCGAGGGTCACTTTCTCCAGGGAGAGACATGAACAAATCATGCTGGAGAGAGAGATACAACTCCTAGAGACTACCCCTTCTCTGGAACAAGCTTCCCGTTCACGTGAAGCAGAGCCCCTCCCTGACCCTCTTCAAATGCAACATAGATCAATGGATGGACAACTGTAAATCCAGGTGCCTATGTCTCTCATGAACAGAGGCAGTCTGTATTAATTACCATGTACTTGTACCTCTGCGAACTTCACTCACTTAAGTGCTGACAGTTGGGGCAACCCAGAATAAATATGGCTAGGCTTCTAAGAACTCCTGGGCTGTAAGCCTAGTAACCACCTGTGTACCTGTCCCACATTCTGGTGTTATTGACAGGCTTAAAAAAAACTCAGTGTAAACCCCTATGTTACCCACTGGATAGCAAGCTGGCTTACTGAGAGAACCTACATTTTTAGTGCAGGGGCACTCTCTCATCAAAAAGGGTCATTACTATTGTTCTGTGGAGACTGGTCCTTAGGCATTATAGACAAGTTCAATAATTTAGGTATAAACCCTTTTATCACCTGCTGGATAACCAACTGGCTGTCTGATAGAACCCAGGAGGTCAGAATAGGTGAGGCCACCTCCACCAAGTGGCCTGTCAGTAGCTGAGTTCCCCAGGGCTTGGTACTGGGATTGTTCCTATTTGGCATCTATTTCTCTTTAAAGGAAACAAATGCTGAAGGTTTATGGCTGTATTAGTTTGCAGATGATTGCAAGATGGGGGTTACCATCAACTCCCCTGCAGAAATTAGCATTCTTCAGGAAGGTCTGTCTCTGACTAAAAAATGGTGCCAAAGCCAAGGTCTTAAACTCAGTGCTAAGACATGCATAATTGTACCCTTTGGGAAATCAATCATCTTGCCTAATTACCATGTTGCGAATACACCCCTAAGAGCTTACCCAGTGGTCAGAGATCTGGACCTGCACATAGACAGTAACCTCACCTTCTCCCACTACATGGCCACAGTGGTGAGGAAGTCATTTTATGTTGCACACCTTATAAGTAAGGGCATGGCATCTAGGTCCACAGAGGTCATTATCCCACTGTACTCTGCCCTTATCAGACCAGTCATAGAGTACAATGGTCCCTTTGGTATGTACCTGACCAGGCATATGCAGCAACTAAAGCGACCGCAAAGGTTCCTTACAAAAAGATTACAAGGCATAACAAGCCTGCTTTATGAAGAGTGCCTTAAAGTTCTTTCCCTCTATTCAGTATATAGATTGCTGAGGGATGATCTATGCCTGGTTTACAAGGCATCTGCAAACCCCACACTTATGAGTCTCCTGCATGTTCATAAGTCAAAGAGTACCAGAGAAACAAGGTCTAGGGATCTGAATTTTGTCTGTAACTTAAACAGTACATGCTGGAGAGAGAGACATGTCCCAGAGACTGCCCCTCCTGTGGAACAGGCTTCCCATCCATGAGAGGCTGATCTTGTCTATTACCAAGTTTAAGTGCAACCTAGACCAATGGAAGGGCAATAGGAAATTTACACTGAGCCTGGCACCTTGTTCCTTATGAACAGAGGTAGCTTAGAAATACCTGGCCCTCAATGTCCTGTTTGGATCCAGGACATTGTTATTCTTTTGGGAAAATTTGGCTAGGCTTAGAAAGGCTGTCCTGGGCCATTAGCCTAGTTACAGTCTATGTATCTATGAATTTTAGGCAACTTCTTTTATCGATTTACTTCTCTTTGTCAAGGCTGACCAAGTTTGTAGATGACTTCAAGCTCAGAGCTGTCATAAACTCTCCAGCTGACTCCCAGATTCTCTAGGATTGACTAACACATGCAAACAAGTGGAACCTGTATCATGGCTATCACTTGTCTTTCTGTAACACATAAGACAAGCAGGCGAGGGGTTTCGTTTAGTTGCTTTAATACATAGAAACACATCAGGGTGGACAGCAGCATCATAAAGTACGAATGAACTAGTTAACAGACAGACCTTGGATACATACGTGCTTACATTTCAACAGCTTACAACAAAATGGCAGTCAGGCTCGCATGTGCTCAGTATTTATACACTTGTGCAAGCCCTTGGATAGCTTCTTAAAGGTGTATACTCACACATTGATCTACATCCTCCGTCTTAAAAAGATTGACCTTTTGAAAGAATAATATCAGAGTTAGACATGCATTACTATATACATTAGAAACAAAACACAATATTCATATGCAAGTTGCTTCATATGTGCTACAGGGTTTAAAGAAGCAACCATATCTTATAACATAACAATCTGGACCAGATTTAGCAACAGGGACAGTCTGCAGTACATAACTCATATCAGGAACTTCTGGATTTGTCACAAGAATGGGAATGTCTTCTGGAACTTCCTCAGGAATTGGAACACCGGACAACTCACTCTGAAATGAGTCTTTCTCACAGGCTATGTGCTGTGATATAGCCTCGAACACTGGCCTCAAATGCTTCCGATTCCACCTAAAAACTGCTCATTGTGATTCCACAATGTATGATCTTGTCCCTGGACCAGTATTCATCATGACACCAGTCCGATTATAACCTTTGGACGTTTGCATCCTTACCACTTCTCCTTCTCGTAATGGATTGAGTGATTTGCTGGTTTTATCATAGCAGGACTCTGGGTTAGGCACTTTTTCAACAGATTGGCATTCACTGACCTGTGTTGTTCTTGACACATGGAACCAACAATTGACTACTGATTGGTAATGTGGTTCTGGTTTGTCTTGACAGAAGTCTCTGAGCAGGTGAACCAAGATGTTCATCATAAGGAACATTTCTGAGATTCAACAGATTTAGGAAAACATCACTATTATCTTGTTTTGACTTCTCTAGTAACTGTTTTGCACTTTGAACTGCATGTTCTGCCAAACCATTTGACTGCAGGTACTCAGGATTACTTGTGACATGAGTAAAGTCTCATTCTTCAGCAAATCCTTTGAACTGTTGGCTTGTAAACTGCATACCATTGTCAGAAATAACTTTATGTGGGCTACCATGTACTGCAAAATGATGTTTCATCTTAGTAATGACAGTATTGGATGCTAGGTTAGGAAATAGGTCAAGCTCAAACCAGTTGGAGTAAGAGTCTACTAACACCAAATAATGTTGACCATTCCACTCGAAAATGTCCGTGGCTACTGTCGACCAAGGTAGTTCAGGAATGTGGTTTAGCTGAAGTGGTTCCTTCTGTTGATGTAGCTTTGTACTATTACACACTGAACAAGATAAAAGTGCTGTCTCAATATCTTGTGACATAGAAGGCCAAAATACTAGTTCTCTCACCCTTCTTTTGGTAGAGTTTGTACCTGAGTGACCATGATGCAAGATAGTATTGTACTGTTGTTGCAAGGATTTTAGAAGAATTGCTTTCAGGCCTTTCATAATGATACCTTTGTCAGTTAAAATCTCATCTCTATATAGAAAATAAGGTTGCACTTCTTAAGATAAACTAGATTGGTTTGACGGCCAACCTTGATTGATAAAGTGGATGAGCTTTTGTAAAACTGGATCTGTGGCTGTGTGATCTCTCAACTCACCAAGAAGTGTGGAAGAAAAGTTTCTCACTTTCATGACTTCTAAATCAAGGTTCTCATTCTCATGCTGTTTTGTGGTGTTTCTGGGCTATCTAGATAATGTATCAGCAAGATAAAGTTTGCCTTTCTTGTAGACAAGATTGAAGTTATACTTTTGCAATCTCAGCATCATACATTGCAGTTGTGCTGGAGCTGCATGCATAGGCTTTCTCAGGATAGTGACTAAATGGTGGTGGTCTGTTTCGATCTGGATAGGTCTACAATAAACATAATCATGAAACTTTGAACATGCATATACAATTGCCAAAAGTCCTTTCTCGATCTGGGCATACTGGATCTCAGTGTGGGTAAGAGTTCTCAATGCGTAGGCAATGGGTTGATCCTCTTGTAGAATGACTGCACTAAGTCCAAATTTCGAAGCATCACAGGAAAGTGTAATTGGTTTGTGAACATCATAGTATCTGAGAGTTGGTGGACTAGCTAGTCTCTGTTTCAGAGCATCAAATGCTGTTTGGTGTTGCTCTAACCAAGACCATGATACATATTTATGTGTCAGCTCTCTGAGTGGTGCTGAAAGTTGGCTCAAGGCTCAAGTCTGGAATGAACTTGCCTAGGTAGTTAACCATGCCAAGAAAATGTTGCAGGGCTTGGACATTGTCTGGTGCTGGCATGTCAAGAATGGCTGTTTGTTTTGAAGAGTCTGGTCGTAAGCCTGTACTGGTAAATAAATGACCATCATAAGTAACTTCTTATAGCCTGAACGTGCGTTTCTATGGGTTGAGCTTAAAATTCACTTGCTGTGCTCTTTCTAGAACTTTTCTGAGGTTTTTGTCATGCTCTGTTTCACCATGACCTCCTACTGGTATGTCATCTACTGTAATAGCACAAGGATACCCAGAAAAAAATTGCTCCATTGCTCATTGAGAGACTTCACTTGCAGAATTTATCCCAAATGGCATTCTCAAAAATCTGTACCTGCCAAACGGAATACTGAATGTAGTGAGCAATGATGATTTCTTGTCCAGCTGAATTTGCCAAAATGAACTCTTTGGATCTAAGACAGAAAAAATGGCATCAAGCCTGCAACTTCTTCGACTGTGCGCATTGGCTGATGAGGTCTTTTTAATGCTTTGTTCACATCTTGTGGATCAATACATATTCTGATGTCATCTAAGCTTTTCTTGTGAGCTACCACAATGGAAGATACCCATTCAGTTGGAGTTTCAACTGGACAAATCACACCTTGTCGCACCATTTTATTTAACTCGGCTTTGACTGTGTCCTGCATGACTATTGGAACTTTACATGCTGGCCTGATAACTGGGCTGACCTCTGGGTCTAACTTCATGGAGTACACAGCTGGAAGTTTGCCTAGCTTGTCTTCAAAAAGATTGGCATAGGTAGAAAAAATGTACTGGGCAAATTAAGAGTTGAGGTCTTTTAAACTAACTTGATGGACTTCCTTATTAAATTAAAGCTGTCCCATTTTTAAACTGTCTGTGAGCCCTAATAATGACTGGACCTGCCTCTTGACCACTTAAAATAACAAGTAGCTTCTTCCAGCAGAGTAACATGAAAGCACTACTGAGCCTTAGGTTTGAAATCACTTCCATAAACAACAAGCTTCGCACACCTTGCCAAATCAAGCCTTTCACCTTTACATACTCTAGCAAATGTTTCTGCTGACATAACTTTGCACTTGGAACTTGTGCCAACTTTGAGCTCTGTGGGTTTGCCATTTATCCGAACAGTACAAAATACTTCACTCTTTGCCCTTAAATCTACTGCATTGACTGTTTCATGAAGCACTGATACACCATCCACATAAAGAGTAGCCTGCATCCCTATGTTATGGCTTTCTAATTGATCAACTCATTTCTTAAAATGTTCCCTTTTAATAAAAGAATGTGGGCCTTTTTATTTACAAAACCTTTTGAAATCATTCCATTTATTACATTTGTGGCATTATTGACTAAAAGCTAAAAATGTTTCCCTTTTAGATTCATAACTTCAACCACAATTCCGACAGTTGGCAATGAAACTAGGTTTGGACCCATGCTTTGAGTTTGCTGACTCACTCTTATGCTTCACTGAGACTGTGCGAACACTGGAATGTTCTGGAAAGCTATGGGCTTTATCAGTGAGTGCTGCAGGGGTTACAGTTGCTCCTATGTGGTTGGGCCTGTTTCTTTTAACCACGTGCTGCATACTATCAACATGAGCTTTATCACTGTGCCATCTAGAGGTGTTCCCATTTGTAAGCATATTTGTGTGATTTTCTGTAAGCTTGTATATCTGACAAATCTCAATGGCCTTATTCAATAGAGGTGTTCCCATTTGTAAGCATATTTGTGTGATTTTCTGTAAGCTTGTATATCTGACAAATCTCAATGGCCTTATTCAAAGTTAAATCACCATCACAAAGCAAAATTCCTCTCACAGCATCATATTTTATACCACACACAAGTCTGTCCTTTGTCAACTCATCCCTTAAATCACCAAATCTGCACATTTTAGCCTTATTTCTCAGGTCAGTTATATGTGCTGCAATTTTTGATCCCTTGTATAAAATAAATGCCTTGCCACTGTAACATTTGTCTGGGAGTTGCACATTTCTCTAAATTTACATTTTAAGCACTCAGGGTCCTCCCTTGACTCAGCTGGTACAACAGTTTGATGGTTTTCCCCCTCTCCGGTATAGATAGCAGGTGCATACACAAATGAGTGTTCCCTTTCTATGGCTTCTGACCCAGCTAAATTAAGGAGAATAAATGCCTTTGTATGGTCATCTTTATCAGAAAATGCAGCCTGTATGAAAGTGTTGTACTCTTGCTCAAACACTCTCCAGTTCTCTACAATATTACTGTCAAGCACAAGTGCACTGGGTTTTTGAAATCTGTTGCTATGCCCACAAAGTATACACAAATACACTGAAAATATGGCCCTTGCAATTATGTATGAATAAACTGTTCTGTGAACTTGTAATAATATTCAAATGCACAGTAAACTCTTCAAAATACTGTACTTTGTGAAATATGCTCTGTAATGTCTTTATTCTGTGAAATATGCCCTGTAGTGGCTGTACTTTTGCGTAATAGCTTTACTGTAACACTACACAAATATACAAACACTTTATACACTTCTGATAATTCAGATGTCTTTGCTTAATACGAAAAGTACAGATTCGCAAAGGATGTATTGAAAATTGTGGTCATTCCCCTTTATTTTATTCGTTTTATGCAATTTGGACTTTATTTCAAACATTTTCTGTAGTAATTCAAATATTTTTATCAATATCGGCTTATGCGAATATCATTTAGAATGTTCCATATGCCTCGTTTCATATTTTTACAAAAAGAAAGTAGTACTGAGCAAGTTTTAATACCTGAAATTCGTTTCTGACCTGTTTTGGGAAGTTTGCACATTTTAGGAGTGATTCACTCTTGCATATTCTTCCTGTATGTCTTTTTTCTGCTCAGGAATTTGGTGAGGTTGATCCAGGCTGTCAGATGGAGCTTACAGCCTTCATAAAACAGAACGGAAAACACACACATACACACCAAAATGAAGCTTACAGCCTTCATAAAACAAAATGTAGCTTACAAGCACAAAACAGTGCTTACCATGGGTGACTCTGGCAGCAGGCTTTGTGTTGATCGGGAACCCGCATACTTTTATGTTTAAAATTCATGTTGGCATGTGACGCACACATGAGTCCTCCGTTTGGTCCTAAAACATTACAGGTCTTGCAGGTTGCAGCTGTAAAAGTGTGTGTGAGGGTGCTCCCTCCCCATCGCTCTATGGTTCCAGCGCCTATGTCTAACACATAATACAAACAGGCAAGGCATTTCGTTTAGATGCTTTAATACACAGAAACACATCAAGATGGGCAGCAGCATCATAAAGTATAAACAAACTAATTAACAGACAGACATTATACACATACATGTTTACATCTCAACGGCTTACTACAAAATGGCAGTCAGGCTCGCACATGCTCAGTATTTATACACTTGTGCAAGCCCTTGGATAGCTTCTTAAAAGTATATATACACACATTGATCTACAGTGGCTTTAAGGTAAATGTTAGAAATGTAGTGTTGTATCCTTTGGCAAACACAGGCACTAGTGCATCTACTAATAGATGACACCCCTTTGAAAACTGATGCAGTTATTAAACTCCTGATGATGAACTTTGATCACCATAAATATACTGTCATTAGGAAATGCTTTTATGTAGCCAGAGTGATCACCAGGAGTTTATCTACCAGTTCAAAAGAAGCAATCACCTAGCTCTACTCCCCCTTCTCAAACCCATAATAAAATATAATGGCCCTTTCAGTATGTATATGTCTAAACATTTGACTAAATTTGAAAGACTCCCTCATTTCCTTACTAAGAGAGTCTTCCTTGTTCTTCACAGGCCACTTTAAAGAACTCTGTCTCTCCTCCTTTTCCTACAGTCTGTTAAAGGGAGACCTCTGACTCTCCTTGCAAAGCTTTGAAGGATCCAGTCCTTTTTGACTTCCTATACATCAAAACAAACATTGCCTAAACACTCATTCACGGGAGGCAAACTTGCACTGCAGTATAAAGGGGATCTGCTGGCATGGTAGATATCTTTCAAAGAAGCCCACTCATATAGAATAGATTTCCTTTAGATGTAAAACAGAGTAACTCCATGACCTTCAAGTGCAACCTGGATGACTGATTGTACAATCACAAATTCACCATTGCTCTGGCCCCTCAAACTCTCATGGAAAGAAGACAAGGTTGGGTAGTAGTTGTATCATATTGTCACGTGCTGACAACATGTGATCTTGAGGTTAGGCTACAGATGATCTGTTTGATAAACAGCCTATTACGAGCCCATGAACCTATATATATCTGTGTCAAGATCAGATGTTCAGAAATGTGCACCATGGATTTGGCTCAGTCAGTCCACTTAAATGTGATCTGGTCTTGGTTATTTCACTGTCAAGGTGTATGTGTCAGCAGATCTTACTTATCCGTCTGTTCACTTTGACTGTTGGGATTTCACTATAAGGTGGATCCAGTTCAGCAAACTGACACTCCAAATACTCACTCACCTTCTCTGCTGCATAATTTATCTACTTCCACTGATTCTCATATTTTGTTTGCTGCTTTTGCAAGTCAAACAAATCTCTAATGCTCAGATATGTTTTCATTAAAGAAAAATGCCTTTTCTTGCCTCTGTGACATATTTTTCTCAGACATTTTTCTTTGGTACTTCTTGTCACCCTTTATTTACTCTTAATTAAAAACAAATTCTTGCTCCTTCCCACTCTCCTGCCTAGATGAATCAGTTTGCTGAATCAGATCCGCCTTACAGTGAAATCCTAACATTCAAAGTAGACAGACTAGGAGTAATGATGATCCAGCATTATGTCAAGTAGATATGACTTTGTTGAAGGCTGGACTGTGGTCCAGAACCTGCTAGTCAATCAGTTCCTTAAGAATTCTACATCTCATCTCAGCCCTCCTTTGAAGAGCCTTCCCCCTTTTCACTTTCCAAGGGATTTGAACTTCAAAGTAGAAAGACTTGCCTTTGTAGTATTTGAGCAACAACATTGAAGACCATTTCTTGAGACATGCTTTTTCTAATGACCGTCAGTTCAGTGGGTAAGATCTTAGAGAGTCATATATGGTATTTCAGAAGGATCTTTTGTAACTTTACAACTGCCCATTTTTCTGGCCAGAAGTGGTTTCTGGGCCAATCCATTCATCTGCCTTTTTTCTGTGCAAGGTGGAAAGCAAGGGTGGAGCAATGGAGGTAAAGAGCCATACACACTGTGACTGTTTACACAACTTAATTATAAACTGAAATAGGTGCACCAGTCCAGGAGTACAAGACTGTTTCATTTACATTCAGGAGAATGGCTTGCAGTGCCAGTAAACACTTTTCAAGTGGATAACCAACTTCAATATCTCTTTCCAAAAGACATTCACCTCCTTACTGGTAAATCCTATAATCGAGGCCCACTCCACTAAATGAGCTGGCTGCTTCTAGTGTATGCTTAAATAAAGTCTTTGTCTGAAACAACTGCACGCTATGATCATGTGGTCTTCAATGCTTTCCTTTTTTGACTGTGAGTTATTTCATAAGAATGCGTAACTTGTATGTTCTGTTTTTTTTTTTTGCTGACCTGTTGCTCCTGAATGGTGTGCTTAGGATTCAACCTAGCCAAGTGCCCTTTAAGGATTTTCCTTAATGTTAGGTATAACAGAAACTTTTTAAGGACCCACTTAGCTGGTTAGGTATCCCTGCACTCTTTTCCCCCTGTGCTTAGAGTGTGTCATCCGCACAATCTGAATTGGAGTTCCGTGTAAGTTATTAATGTAAGTATTACTTGTTAACAATGTAGGTTCAGACATTCATTGTTATTTCTTCATTTGCAGGAAGATCATGACTAGTGTCTCAGGGTTGAACTGGAGACTGGAGAGATGATCAGTTGTATATTCTACCCATTATCTCATGGTGTTCATTTGAAATGTTGCACAGGTGTCCCTGAGTGCAAGACTCTTCATGCTTTTGCAGAATTCTCCTTTGTGGAGGTGACAAAATCAACCAAGGATGATTTAAAGAGAGCTCAATTAATATTGTAAAAGTACTTACAAATTTTACTGCCAAGAGAGTTAGCTGTGGTGTTTTAAGACCCACTGTTTTAATATTCTTTTTCTGTAGTTTATGCATACATATGCATATTTTGTTGTGTGATAAATAGATTATTTTACTCTGAACTCTAGGGATAGGGAACAAGGTTGCCACTCACTCTGAGTCAATTTTCCCTAATCTTAGAGTGAAAGATATTTTATATGTCCCGGGCTGCGTCCTACATGAACTCCAAGAAGAGCTAAACCCAAACATAAAACTACTGTTCAATCTCAGCCTTACTACAGGATATGTACCCAAAGAGTGGCGTACAGTAACAGTGGTCCCTCTCCACAAAGGTGGTGCCTCAATGGACCCTGGAAACTATCGCCCCATAAGCCTGACTAGCTTGGTCTGCAAAGCTATGGAAAGGATCATCATGGACCTCATAAATAAAGATATTGGGGACCTACAGACACTGGATCCTACCCAGTTCGGCTTTGTTAAGGGCAGATCCTGCCTCTTAAACCTGGTCGACTTCTTTGAAACAGTCACCAAGGCCATTAACGAAGGGAAGGTGGTCCACACAGCCTACCTGGACCTCGCAAAAGCCTTCGATACAATACCCCACTCGGGCATTATAGATAAGCTCACCAGCTTAAATATAAACACCTATGTCACTAGATGGGTTGCAAACTGGCTCAAGGACAGAACCCACATGGTTAGAATTGCTGGAGCCATGTCAGACTCCAAACCAGTTACAAGTGGCGTCCCACAAGGCTCAGTCCTGGGACCTCTCTTGTTCGGTATATATTTCTCGGAGGTACAGGCCAACACAGAAGGACTGTGGCTGACCAAGTTCGCAGATGACTGCAAACTGGGCGCCATAATCGACTCTCCAGCCGACACAAGCATCCTCCAAAAGGGCCTCATAGAAACAGACAACTGGTGCCAGAGCCATGGCCTCAAGCTAAGCGCCAAAAGTGTATAGTCATCCCCTTTGGCAAAAACAAAGTGCCCACAAATTACCACATAGGTGGTAATCCATTAAGTACAGAAGAAGTAATTAGGGACCTGGGGACCCAAGTTGATAGCAATCTCTCATTTGACAACCACGTGGCCAAAGTGGTTAGAAAAACATTTTATATAGCCCACCTAATCATGAAGGGATTCACATCTAGATTAGGGAGGTCATCGTGCCTCTTTACTCATCCCTCATCAGGCCCATAATCGAGTACAATGCCCCTTTTGGGATGTACCTTACCAAACACCTGCAGCAACTGGAAAGACCCCAAAAGTACCTCACCAAGAGGATCAAAGAGCTCAAACAGATGCCATATGCTGCCCGGTTAAAGAAACTCCAGCTCTACTCAGTGGCATACCGCCTGCTCAGAGGCGACCTGTGCCTGACGTATAAAGCCATGTCCAACCCGGAAATAAGGGACATGCTGCACCTCAAAAAATCCAAATCCCATCGAGCTACACGCTCGAGACTTGAACCTCAGCACTGAAATAAATAGGACATGCTGGAGGGACAGATTCATAACCCAGAGGCTCCCTTCACTCTGGAATAAAATCCCAGTCCAGGTTAGGCAGAGTCCCTCATTGACTCTCTTCAAGAGGAATCTTGATGAGTGGATGGGAGATCGTAGGTTTACCCCGGGTATCACTTCTGTGTCACTGTTAGACAGAGGCACAGTATGCTAACCTCGAAAAAGGGCATAGCAAAATTAATTTAAAATGGGTGGCGAAAGCCAAACATACTCTGGCTAGGCTTATAAATGCCCTAGGGTAGATAGCCTAGTATGAACCTATATGTCACGCATACCAAATCCCTATATAATTTATCTTTTTTGGTTTAGTTCGAATTACTTTTTCACAATAATTTCAATGGGAGTGAGTAGCATTGCATAACCTGTATGGATTTTTATAAATATGATTTTATTGTTTTTTTTTTTAAATACTGTCAGGTAATAATTTTGGCATTATTTCAGTAGTGTTTTGAGGGTATTTCAGTACATGATAGTTTTATAGATACTATTTTATTTTGCTTAGTCTTAATTTAGATTTTTAGAACTGGGTCCAATTTGCCAGTAGTACAATTTTCTGATTGGCTCATGTTTTCTCTGTTAATCTCTCTTAATTTTGTGCTCTAATAATGTTAAAGTTTGTTTCTAGTAGATTCAGCTGTGGACAGTGTTGTTTTTGTGTGGTTTGTAAGTGTGTATATTGAATGTGTATTTTTCTTTCTAAGTTTCGGTAGGACAGAGTTTTCTTAGCCGTTGATGTAGGTAGAATGGTGATACATGCTTGATGATGCAGAGAAGATGGTGTTGTTAGGTGAGATACATATTTCTGATGTTGAGCCAGCTCCATGATTATGTTGTAGATGACCTGATTTGATTAGAGGCTTGGGTGCCATGAGGAACTAGCCAAGAAGGATGAGAGTGAGTAGCTGCTACTAACTCTCCTGTCCTGGGGATTGGCAGAAGGTCTGGCTCAGCACATGGGTGACATCTAGAGGAAACACTGTGTGTTCACCTAGTGGAACTCCAAGCCAGCTGAGCCTGTGCTACCGTTAGTGCATTTGCACTGTGTATTCATGCATTCAAGTAGAAACTGTTTTGCAGAGGCACACTTACCCTTGGGAGGCAGGGATTGCAGACTTACAAGTGCTACCAGGTGAAGGGATGCTCCCATTGGGAGAGGTTAGTCTGCCCCCCTAGGATCAGCAGTCTAGCTTGCTCCTCACTGTCTGACTTTTGTTGAGGAAACGATGGCTGATAGGGATTCCCTGACAGGTACAAATGGGTCGTATAGATCTCATAGCCTGAGAATACCTATTTTTTTTTCTGCTGGGATGAATGAGAAAGGGTTCAAACAGTAGCATCATCTGTAAATGTTTGTACAACAAAATCCAACAGTAAATTGTTACAGAAAGTGTAACCAGTGTTATCTTTTTCTGTATTTATATTGTAGATTTGTGTATACATGTATGTGAATGTGACATGTATGTGTAGAGATTGTGAATACATAAAGATACGCATATGTAAATGTATATAGGGAGGGTGGATGATGATAATTACACGATGTCTTCTTTTTTATTGAGGAGATTGGTCTTGATGCAATTGTTTTCACTTATGCAGCCAGATCAGATTTTGAAAACCAAAAGAAAACCTGTCTTCTTTAACTGCTGTTACAGTTTAGTAAAACAATATTATAGTGCTATGGGAAGCTGTGTTCATGGTTGTCTTGTTTCTTTGTGTTTGTCAAAAGACATAAATTGTTTAATGTAAAATTTGCTTTTCAATTTGCAGAACATTTCTTCTTTGAGCATGTAGTGATTGATACTGCAGCACTGAATACTAGACGTCTTGGGTTGGAATGAACACATGGAAATACAATTGCATTTATTTTTAGTTATTGAAGCTGTGACATTATTTACTGCAGATGTATGTGTATCAGTCTTAACCACAGTACCTGTATAGCAGAGATTCCAGTGTGAATTAATTTGTTGCATCCACCAAGCCTGGATTCTGTTTTTACAGACTTGGAATTTATTTTTAACCATTTTTCTCTACTCTTAAAATTATAGCGTTACATTTGTTCTATGATTACTCCCAGCACACTCATATGTATACATATAGATATATAATGACACTACATCAAAGTAGATAAACATCAACATACAAATGATTGATGCCAGCACTTCGAAAACTGAAGTAACAAAAGATCTAATACCAAAACAAATGAAAAAGTAAAGCAGATTGCTTTTCTGAGCTCTAAATCCTAACTCTTACATTACCTTGAGACCATTTTTTAAGCAATGTAAATACTTCTTTTATTGCCACTTCAATTTCTCCATGCATAATTCACTTGTTATTTTGGCACGGACTGCTGATATATTTATATGTTTATGCAATACTAGTAAACTAGCCTCATAACAAGCAATCATTGCTTGCATTCAGCTTTCATTCACTTCCCATTGTTAAGCATGTAAATTCAAATGTCTCGTTCAAGTATTCTATCTAATCTTAATTTCAGGTTTGAATTAACATTGCACTTTAGACAAAAAAATAAACACACGAACAATTTACAACATAATATGATATTCCTTAGACCAAATTTGTCTGAATAGTGGTACTGTTAGGGAAAGGGGTTTTGTATGTAAATGTGTAGGGATAGTATTAGGAGCAAGGTTAGGGTTAGCATGCTTGGCACCCTCCGCTTCACCTTACTCATGCATGCTACTCCTAACCTTGCACCTAACACTAACTCTAACCATGCACATCAATTTACGAAAAACCCTTTCCCTATCAGTATCACTACACAATTCGTCAGGTGCACACACATCACTGCTTCTGTTCTCTAACTCATCAAACACTCGTGCACATATATACACACAGTAAAAACTGCAAGAAAGACTTAGCCAGGCTAAAGTTTTCACTGCGTGATACCTTAAACCTCCTGTAATCGAGTCCCATGGGATATATGCAAATGATCCCTTATTGCATGGTTTTTGAATGTCCATGAGTGTTTTTTTTTTACTTTTTAAGTCTTTATGGTTGCATTCAGGCAGTTAAATCCAAACCTCACAACCAAAAAGAATTGCCCCTTCAAAAAGAAGTCTAGAGGAGAAGAGCAATTTTCGAGATTCACTCATCTGTGTTTTCTGCCTTTTTTTTTTTTTTTTTCCGGCTGTTCAGTACTCGGCATTTCAAGTGCTCACATTTCAGTAGCAGCCGCCTAATATTATTATTTGTTAGAGTTGCTGAATTCTGGACTGACATTCTTTCTCTCAAAACACATATGTCATCCATCTCTATCTGCCTCTAGATCCACCACTTTCTGCTCTTTTTGAAGTCAAACCATTTTTGAAAAGAGTCCTACATGTCCGACTGTTAATGAGAGCCATTCCTCTTTCTTGGTGTCTGAATTATGTATTGGAAAAAAACTTGCCTTACCTCCTTTTGAGCCCGTTGCCTTTTTATCTCTAAAAGTATGTACTGGGAATACTGTTTTGTTGGTGGTTTTGACTTGTGCTAAAATGGTATCAGAGCTACAAGCACTGATGGCAACTCAACTATTCCTCATATTCCATAAGGATAAGATAACTAAACCTACCTTTTATGTCTAAGGTGGTCAGTTAGATTTCTTTAAATTAGACTATCAATTTTCCTACCTTTTTCCCTTCTCATCAGAACAAAGGAGAGTGAATTCTGCATTTTTTGGATGCACACAGACATCTCAGATTTTATTTGGATAAAGCTAAAAGTCTAAGGAAGTTAGATAGCTTTCTGCATTGTTTCAAGGCAAGAGCTTAGGCTCTCCAATTTCCAAGCCGGTCTACTTTAACCGAAAGCTGATTCCAGCGAATGCAAATCCATCGACACATATACATCGAACCACGAAATGAGTGAACTCACAAAACCGCAAAACTCAAAATACCGATTTGTCATACTCAGCCAAACCCACCGCCCGAAACACACTGCCCACCCAAACAAAATAAATAAACCACAAACATACACCAACCAAAATCCTACTTCTAACCCTACACTAAACCCCACATACACCACTATATATGCACTCTCCTTAACCCCTCCCTAACCCTAAGGTCCGTAACTACCACATACTTACCCTACAGAGCTTTACCCAAACAAAATAAATAAACCACACACATACACTAACCAAACCCCTACCTCAAACCCTACACTAAATGTTAAATACATTACCCATATTACATTACCTATCTATGCACTTACCTTAACCCGCACCCTAATGTCCGTAACTATCGCACACTTACCTTACAGATCTGTAGCTCAGACGGGCCAACCAAAACACTTCGACATTTTGAATTTCGCGGTTTTGTGAGTTCGCTTATTTCACGGTTCAATGTATTTGTGTCAATGGATTTGCATTCGCTGGAATCAGATTTCGGTTAAATAAAGTAGACCCTTTCCAAGCAGACAATTTTAAACTGAATTTCTAGGGCTACTTCCTTTTGTTATTCCTTTTCCTGGCAAACACGGCCATGCTGCTGTTAAAGCCCATTCCAGTAGAGCTGCAGCCTGTTCTGGGGCTTTCTTCAAGGGTATGGATTCTAGCCCTATCTTTAAAGCAGCAACTTTATCTTCTATTCACACTGTTACTAAACATTGCAAAGTTGATGTTTTCTCTAGGACCAGGGCAGGGTTTACTAGGTCTGTCTTCCAAGAAATTCTAGATCACAGCTCAGTTCAGCTTTCCTCATTCCTTTCTTCTTGAGCTTTGGGAATCTCCCATCTGTTAGTAATACTACAACAGTGATCCTAGGAAGGACATAGTGCAGTTTTATAAGAACTTACCGTAACAGTAGATGTCCGACTGATCACTGTTGCCGTATTACATTCAACCTCCTCCCCTTTTTTGTGTCTTTTTATTTTTGGGCTGAGGTGGAGTCCCCTTTTCCCCTTTGTCCTTTTTGCTTGCATATATTTATGTAGTTACCTCTCCTCCTGCTTCAGTTTCTTGGTCTGGGGAAAAAAGTCCTGAGGTCATATGTTGTACGCACGTCATGTGAGAAAGGTGGTCAGGCTTTGGTATGTTGACCAGATATACGGCTACCCTTGGCAGGATATCCCGTTTGTTAGCAATACTGCAACAGTAATCAGGCAGCCATCTTCAGTTAATGGTAAGTTTGTACACAGCTGTACTTTCTGGGCCATCAACATGTTAAAAAGCAGATTGTGTATGCTAACCATCTGCTGAGTGGTCTTCACTTCTAACCTGACATCATTAAAGTAGTCTCAGTTTTTTTTTTTAATCATTTCAGTGCGGACTCCAGAAAACAGCATTTGTCCACTGTGCTTGCACACACCAAGAGTACATGGCTTTGGACAACTCTGCAAATGGGATTTATTCATATGCCATTGTGGCCCTTTATTCCATTAACTGTCTCTTTCTGTCTTTCCAGATAGAACAAGATATGATGAAGTTATCTTCCTACCTAGACTTGGATGAGTTGGAGACTTTTGAAAAAAAATAATGATTACAGATAAATTAAATGAGTCTGTAAAGGTATAGTCAAAAGTAAAGTAGAGTCGGTTAACAGTCTAAAAATGATCACAGATAAGTTGGTAGTAACTATAGACCTCATTGGTTGTGAGCACTGATTTTTTTTTTTTGTATCTAAGACTTTCTAAAAATGTGGATTGGCATGTTTGTGAGCAGAAGAACACATAGTCATAGAATCAGCAAAGTGTTCATTACAGAGTATTTCTCCTGAATAATGCTTCTAGAAATTAATGAATAATGTTGATAAATTATTTTAAATGCAGACTGATACTCTGCATTTAATGAAGGTACAAACTTTAAAGACACTACTTAAGATTTTCAACCACGACTTAACTATTATGATGTCATTTATGTGAGGAATTGAGTGGGGGTGAACCATGTAGGTGTTTTCATCTGTTGAAGTACTTGGTTGTACCAAAGAGCTTGTTGTTATGCTTTTTTTCCTTCAAAACTTTGCTACCAAACCCAGCCATTCAACCCATTTATCATTCATCACCTGTGCAAGGGTCGACTGAGAAAGGATGTCATTGAAGTAACCATTGAGGTGGTTTGTGCAATGTTTTTTGCAAATGCCCTACCTCTCCATGTGTACTTAGATATGCTGAGGAAGGTAGGATATGTAGTAAGTTGAAAATACTGGGCAGTCCCTCATTTACACAGGAGACATGCACTAGCAAGCTTTTTCACTCACAAACCTTGAGCTTTGGAGGTAGTTTTGACCACCAAAGATATCTGACCTCCCTGTATGCTCCCCAGGCATGTGCCACGGCCCTTCATCCAGACAAAGGTGCCTCCCTTGCTCTTCCTGTGCCAGAGCTGCTTATCAAATCCTGGTCACCCATGCCACATTCAAGTCTCTCTCCCCTCTGTGCCAAAGAGCCAGGCTGCCATGCTTTATATATTAATAGTAGTTTATATTATTTGATTTATCTTAAAAGATCTTTGAAAAATCCTTAATATGAAGTCAAAGGTGTGTTCTGATGCATTGAATACTCTTGTCAAGACTACATCCTTTAGTGCTTTTCATTTCATGGCTACCTTGTAAATCTTTGCCTGGTTATTGCAGATGTCCTTAGAACCTCTCTGGTGAACCTTTGAAGAGAGGTCATAGAAGGCTACCGGATACAGGAGAAGGCCTTTTGCCCTATGGAAATTATCTATGCACCTCATCATCGTTATTATGGGCTGTCTTTTTCTTTCTAGAAGTCTCAGAGTTTACTTGGCAAATGTCAGTTTATACTGCCCCCAGGTCTTCCATTTCAGTTCTCCAAATGGGCTTTGTCTCATCTTACATAGCAGCACTCTTGACTCTTTCTCAAAGGTCGTCATCATCATCTATGTGGGATAGTAGTTCTCTGTGTTCATACCTGCTTGTGATAGGTCGGTAGTGGACATCCTAAAAAAAAAAAAAATACATATCCTGAGATCACTTGGTCTTTCACCGTCTCATCTCCTGCTGATGGACCAGAAGGTGTAAGAGGAAATACTGATGCAGGCTAGCCTTCTTTTTTTCTTTTTTTAAGCAAGAAACATCTTTATTAAATTATTACATATAACACAAGCTGTCTTATATTTATATAAATGAAAACGAATCATACTGACATTTCAGTTGCAAACATTATATATTACAATTTACAAACAATGTTGACCCAACTGTAGTTTTAAACTTTACACATCACTTATAGTCTATTCAGTCATAGTCAGTCAAATGTTACATAGCTCATTCAAATCATGCCTTCTTTTAAACTTGTTCCTCCTCTGCATGTATGGTTCCTACAGTTCCCATTTATTCATATATAATTTGCTCCTCCCCTTTTCTAAAGATCCCAATTTAAGTTGTTTTATCTCTGTTACTATATTCACTACTTCTAGTAAAGTTGGTTTACACTTATGTTTACACTTTCCATTTTCTAGTAATTGCTTTTTTGGCAGCCAGCATAATTAGACTAAGCAAGGCCTTACTATGTCTAGGCAATTCCGATTCTGTGTCATAACTCAAAAGAAAAAAAAAAATAATTTCCTTAGTTACACCAATTTGCTCACCCAGTATCTCTGACAGAACAGTCTGCAGGGAATCTTTAAAATCTGCCAACTCATTACACTCCCAAAAAATATGTTCCCAATTACCTTTTTTCCCCATCAAACCTCTAACATTGGCTGTTTACCTGAGGAAAAGTTTTGTGGAATCTACTTGAGAGTATAAAAATACCTATGTAAACACTTCCAAGCAAGATCCCAAATCTTCTAGACTTTGTTGCATATTTGATATATATATATATATATATATATATATATATATATATATATATATATATACCCTCCCCATTGTTTCTTTGTGAATTGCTTATCCAGTTCGTCTTCCCAATCCTAACCTTCTCTGATTGATTCTTACAGTTATTGTGCAATATTTTATATGCTGTACTAATTATTCCTTTTTTTAATGGCAGCTTCTGTTCTAGATTCTACCAACAACTCTACCAGTGCTGGTCTTTCATTTAGAGCCCCCCTATTTCTTTCTCTTTGCCTATACTCTAATATCAATCCTTGATAGGGGTGAAAATCTCTAACCTGCATTCGAAATAAATTCTTGGCATCGTCCCTTTCTATTACCTTTCCTTCTCTAGTTATTTGCTTCCAATGCCTTGGTTCCTTTGCCAGTTTTCTTCAATAAATTCCAGACCCCTCTTGCCTATTGTCTGTATCCCTAATCGCAGCCATCCCTATTGACAGAATCTCCTTTCTCGATTCCCGTACTGCCTTAGTTCTTAGCATACTTTTTGCTACTTTATGAATATAGTAATCTGATGTCAATTTTCATTTTATCCTCAAACCTGTGGCTTCAGATCCGATCCTCAGATCTGACTTGGTCATTGCAATTGCTCGTGGCAACCAAAAAGCTTTTGAGCTCTTCCCTTACCCATAATGCACCCTTCCAAGATACCTCAGATCCTGTTTGCTGCTTTGCAAAGCCATGGTACTCCAATAGCTCTCGGGCAGTTAAGTGAATTTTCAGTATTATTCTCAATATTAATGTTTTCTCCTAACTTCCTTTAGTTTCTTTTAACTCTCTTTCTATCCCTTACCTTAGTAACTAGTTTAAATTAATAGTTTAACTACATTTTCTTCCTTCTTTCTTCTTAGTATGAAAGTACCTTACGATACTATTGGTTAGTATCTTCTTTCTGCACTTTTCGGTGTAATTCTTTTTACCATTGTTGGTATTCTTCTCTGGTTCCTGTTTTCTTCTTCTTCTCTTTCTTGTGATATTTTTTCCATTGTAATGGCTGATAAAGATGAGCTGGTTGACTTCAAAAAATGTGAATGCGGTCACAAGATCCCTTTTAGTGACTCACATACCTTGTGTGTGTATTGCCTTGGTCTCCATCACCTGCAGGAGGACTGCTCTATCTGTCATGCGTTCTACCACAGAGCATTGGTTGAACACAACAATAAACTTATTTTAAAAGGTCTTTTACTTTCCTCCTTTGGTAAGCAATTTCTGGAGCTACACCAAAAGAAAAAGAAAAGTCTAAACAATGGAGCCCTGCTTCTTTCTCATCATTGTCTCAGACAAAGGAAGAAAAAGACCAGTTTCGGTGCCAACTTCTCTGTCAGATCCGACTTAAAAAAAAAAGCCAAGACATCAGATCCGACAAGTTTGTCAGATCCACCAGCTACTTCGGCTACATCCCAACCCAGTAAGAAGGACTTTTTGGATCATATGTACCTTCCTAGGACTCAATATTCGCCCTCTCTTGACCCCGTCCCTTCCAGGGTCCAATCTCCCTTCCTGAAGAGACCTAAATCTCCATCAGTCATGTCAACTCACTCTTCCAGGAGTCTCACTGAAAAAGACGTGGTGAGACTAGTGAAGAAAATTATCTGGGCAGGGGTATGTCAGGGGCTCCTTCGGCTCCTACCCCTTTGGGTCAGGAGTTCCATGCATCATCTACCCCTCCACTTCTTCTTCCTCTAACTTCTTTCGAAGTATCGAAGCCATCATATCCAACCGCCCAGCGTCGTCTGTATTGGATCCAAGGATCTCCTTTTCCTCGGATCCGGTGTTAGCTCTGAGTTCTTCAGCCCAGTCAGAGGCTGAGAGCTCTCAGATCTGTAGCGCCTTATCAGCTTTGAGGTGAGGTGACTGATTCGGCCCCGAGATTTTTAGAGCCATATCTACGTCTCGGAGCCTTGGCTGGGACCAGTTTGGCTTTGACCTTATGAAGATTGTCTTCTGAGTGGGAAGGGACTATGAGAGGCATGCTGTCTCAGATCTGGAGTCTTTTCCTTCTGCGGGACAGTCAGCCTTTGAGGCTCTGGAGAGAGCCCTGTCTGCTTCTGCAGCTCAGACATTGCCTACCCCCTGGGATACACGACCCTCACCTTTGACAATTCTGCACATGGCTTCGCACTTGGATCTCCCAAAGGGACAGCAGGCATCAAAACCCCAGACTTCCCCCACCTCTTCTGATACCTCTCTGGAACATCCCACTGCAGAGGTCCCTAAGAAGAAGATGTGTAAGAGAAACTCCTGGACTCCACTGAGGACTCCATCACTAAAGACACAGACTTTGATGAGGGTGAAGGATCCCCAAGGTCACCTTCTGATGATGTCTCCTTTGGGGACATCTTAGAAATCCTAAATCAAAGAGGTGGCTGGAAGTCCAGTAATCCTTTCTCTGAGGAGTCCGTGTATCTGGCAGTGTTTGGTGCCAATCCATCTACCTCATGGTTGACTCCGCCACCCCATTGAGCTCATTGAGTTGATCTCTCGGTGGGCATGGAACGCCTCAGACACCATCAAACCTATTCCAAGGAGACCAGATAAAAGTATTACAGCCCCAGAGGGCAAGCAGTTCTGGATTAAAGGTGTACTGGTAGATGCCATGGCCATGGCAGTAGCCACCAAGAAAGAACTTGCTGAAGAAAGTTTTTCTATCCATCCTCCTAACAAGGAGTCCAGGATGATGGCTAAATTTGGAAAGTGTGTTTATGCTTCAGCAACCTTTGCTGTAAGGTCCCTGAATTATCTTTTATATTTTACAAGATTGCAAAGGGATTTGATAAATGAGCTATCAAATACCTTTTCAGGAGCTGTGCCTGAAAAAGTACAAGTCTCAGCTACTTTTCAGCTGTCCAGTCTACAATCCATATCTAACTCTTCCATAAGACTCATTTCATAGGTAGCTAAAGGAATGAGTAGAGTAGCAGGTTCAGGCATATCCATAAGGAGACATGCCTGGATAAACTTATGTGATTTTGTGGAGCATTTCACGTCTTCATTCATCAATGCTTCCTTTGATGGCACTTCCTTGTTTGGCCCAAAATTAAAAGATACATTTTCCAGGTGTGAGAAAGATGGAAAGATCCTATATGCCGTGGGAGTACGTTTTTCCACTCCTCAGAGACCTTACTCCAAAAAACAGAGAAGTAGTGGAAAGATGTTCAAAAAATCACAAGGGCATTTTCAGAGCACACATGGAGGTAGTCCCCCTAGAGGCAGAGGGGGGAACTCTGGTGGAACACACCACCCTCACCTCAGAGGAGGCCTGCAAAATCAAGTGTCTAGAGATACATTCTTTGGGAGGCCCTTCCACTGTTTCTGAAAGGAGGCCCGATTGCCATACTCTGGAGGCAACTGGGGCTAGAAATAACATCCAATATATGGGTGCAGAGGAAAATTTCCAAAGGACACTTTGTACCCTTTTCCCTTCCTCCTCCCCAAAACAAAATTTCCCCAATTTTCCACCTAGTCAGAGGGATCAGGCAGCCATTCATGCCCTACAACTGCTAGAAAAAAGAGTCATCCAAGAGGTCCCCCCAGACCAGAGAGAATCCGGAACTTACTCAAGGTTCCTTTTAGTACCAAAAAAGACAGGAGACTAGAGACTGATTTTAGATCTCAGCAAATTAAACAAATCAGTTTGACACAGCAAGTTCTGGATGGTCGCATTTCAGTCTATTCTTTCATTCTTGGAAAAGGATGACTGTATGTACTGTATAGACCTTCAGGATGCATATTACCTCATAAAGATAGACAGACAATCCAGAAGGCACCCATGTGTCCAACTAGGAACCAGTCATTATCAGTTCAGAGTGCTGCCCTTTGGTCTCACCCCAGCCCCCAGACTGTTCACCAAATGCATGGCAGTGGTAGCAACTCACCTCAGACTGCAAGGATTTTGGGTGTTTTCATATTTGGAAGACTGGCTCATATCTGCCTCGACCAGGCAGCAACTACTGTGAGCAAGAGACAGTGTTATCCAAACATGTTCAAATCTGGGAATAACTATAAATTATGAGTAATCATTTCTAGAGCCCACTCTTTTTAGAATTCATAGGGGCAAATCTCAACACAAGCGAAAAAATAGCTTCCCTTCTACATTCAAGAGTAGAAACTAACAAATCACAAGTCAGAAAGATTATTGGCAATACAAAGGTCTGCACGCCTGGTTCTTCAGGCTGTATGGTCTGTGGTGGCAGCGGTAACACTTGTTCCGCTGGCAAGGTTTCACATGAGAATTTTGCAGTGGCTTCTTGCAGCACAGTGGTCCATTCTCCATCAACCAGTGTCAGCCCACATAAGAATCACCAACATTTGCAAGAGAGACTTGTCATGGTGAAGTGAATTAAATCCAATTAGATTCAACAAGGTTGTCCATTTATCCCCCAACAGTCAATGGCCATAGTGACCACGGATGCTTCCCATCTAGGGTGGGAGAGGCATTTTCTGGGGAGTACAGTCCAAGACTCTTGATCCCCCCAAGAAGCCAACTTGCATATTAATGTCCTAGAATTCAGAGCACTGCTGCTAGTGTTGCAGGCCTTCCAGGATGCGCTCCCCTTGGGAACAGTTGAAGTTTAAACAGACATCGTGTCTGTAGTCTGGTACATCAGCAAACAAGGAGGAACCAAATCTTATCCCTTGTGTCGAAGCACTTAGACTGTGGCAATGAGCTCTTTCATCCAACCATTTTCTCTTTGCAGCACACATTCTGGGGAAGTCCAGTGTGACAGCAGACAAATTGAGCAGGTGCATCCTTATGCCTCATGAGTGATCCCTCACTCAGACAGTGGTGGAAAGGTTATTCCACAAATGGGACCGACCTTGCTGCAGTCTTTTTGCTTCTCCCCTAAACAAGTGCAGCAGCTTTTTTGCCCTGATCTTCCCCACGAAAGGAATCCGTGAGGGATGCTGTTCTTCATGATTGGCACCCCCAGTCTCCTTTATGCCTTCCCTCTGATCCCATTAATCCCCAAATTTCTACCGAAAGTGAGCAGGTTGAAGAGCAAGGTAATCCTCATTGCACCATACTGGCCTCAACAGATTTGGTTTCCCTTCCTTAGGCCTCACTTACTGACACAACCATGCATTCTGGATCCACCTCCAGACCTCCTGTCTCACCTGACAGGCATGATTCACCCAGACATACCAAACCTCAAGCTAACTGTTTGGCGTCTCCAATTTCATTAGTAGCTAGACAACCTATGCTCTCTTCTCCAGTCTGTCACATACTCTTGTCTTCTCTTCAACCATCTACATGTGAACTGTATTCCAGTAAATAGAAGAGATTTGTTTACTGGGCACAGCAAAATGACCTGGATCCTTTCTCAGCTCCATTTCATAGGATCCTTGAATTTCTTAGCCCAGTTGTTTAATGAACAATAATGGTACAACTAGCTGCAATTTCCAGTTTTTAAATTGGATATCGGGGTCTTCAGTTGCTTCGCAGAAACTCTGTAAAGCTTTTCTAAAGGGAACTCTCTTACTTAAACCCCCTTATAAAGACCCTACTCCTCCTTGGGACTTGAATTTGATGCTGCAAGAAATTATACAGTCCCCTTTGAACCAGCAGCTACATGTGATCTCATGTTCCTTTCTTGGAAATCTAGATTTTTAGTAGCCGCAGCATCTGCAATAAGAATTTCAGGGATTCAAGCCTTATCATCTCAACCACCATATTTGATCTTTCATAAAGACAGGGTTTCATTACGTACTAACCCATCCTTTCTACCTGAAATAGTGCCGGAAAACAGCATCAGTCAATCCATTAATTTGCCAGTGTTCTTTCCAAACTTTTCAAATAAAGGTGAATATCTGTTACACTTATTAGATGTTAACAAGCAATTATGTTTTTACATTCATAGAACAAAAAATATTAGGAAATGTGACCAACTATTTGTCTCCTTTTTAGACATAAGACTGGGAAATCCAGTGTCCAAAGTAACATTATCTAGATGGATCACAGATTGTATTTCTTACATTAATAAGAAACGGGGTCTTGAATTAGCTAAACCTTTGCGAGCCCATTCAACTAGAGCCGTGGCGACTTCATCAGTATTCCAGTCTAGAGCATCCATGGATAATATATGTGAAGCCGCAACTTGGGCTATGCCCCATACCTTTATTACTCATTACAAATGGGATCTGGTCTCTAGGTGAAGAGCTTTGTTTGGCTAAACAGTGCTGAGGAACATCCTTCCAAAGTCCACTCAGGGTATAGGGTAGCTGGGGCCTCTGTCCCACAGATTTGTGGATAGAATGAAAATTGACAACATCGGATAAAGTCATGTACTCACGATAATGTTCCGTGTTGTCCATTTTCTTTCTTCCTCAAACAACCCGGTCTCCATCCTCTGACGTTGGTACTCCTGAAGGAGCGAGTAGACCTAAATTTTTGTTTCCCTGTGCTGAGCTCCAGAATTAGTCTCACCTTCTGTTGGTGTATATATATATATATATATATATATATATAAATGCTACAGAGTCCTGAAAGACCAAAATCATGAGACCAAAATCCTGAAAACACACAGGATACCAACACTTAGTATATTCCAGCAAAAGTACATGCAGAAGCATATTACCCTTCAACTATATACCCCCCCATACACTTATACTATACTTGGAGAAGCGTAATATGATTTGTGTTTTATTTGTTTCTGTATGTACTTGTGCTGGAATATAGTAAGTGTTGGTATCCTGTGTGTTTTCAGGATTTTGGGCTTTCAGGATTCTGTAGCGCTTATATATATATATATATATATATATATATATATATATATATATATTTCTTTATGTATCTAGCAGTAAGCAAGATCTGAGGTAACTTGGGTACATTATGGGTAAGGAAGAAGCTCAAGAGCTTTTTGGTTGCCATGAGCTTTTGCAATGGCCGAGTCAGATCTGAGGATCGTATCCAAACCCACAAATTTGAAGAAGGAAAATGGACAACACAAATGGACTGTTATGGTGAGCACATAACTTTTTTCTGTATGTTTATAGTTATTCTCATTAAAGATCTACATCCAAAATCCCAGTCTTTCCTTGTTTCTTGAGCTTCTCCCCTGTTCCATCATCATCCTTTCCCACTTTGAATTATAGTGTTCTGTTTGTGCTATGTATAGGAGCCTTAACTGTGTTGATCTGAAATACCCCTTCAAATCAGGTAATCCCAATCCACCTTGTTCTATTGATTGGAAGAATCAGCTTATCCCACTTGACTCTTGTAGGCTAGCCTTCTTGGACAAAATGGCTGTGCACACTTCCACTGTCTTATTCATCTTTAGAAAGCTTGAGAAGGGGTGTGAGTCAAGTTTATATCAAAGCAGTATTGATGTTTTTAGGTATAAATTATAACCCATCCCAGTAATTGGTGAAGAGATATTTAAAATTACAGGGATGTAATGAATTTAGGTACCTGGAAGTTTAGCTGGTAACTTCAGTAAGTGATCTTGTCATAGGATAAAGTATTTTCAAGATCATAAGCATTATTCGGAAGTAGAAGTCTTTCGTCTTGGATTGGGACCAAAGAGTTCAAGTTTTAAAGTGGAATGTTTTATTGCACTTGTATCTAGGATAAGTTTTCTCACTTTCACCAGAGAAACTTCATTTAGTTAGAATCAAAAATTGGATGTTGAATTTTATATAAGAGGGAAAGGTAAGAATTTCTTAGGGAAAAATATTGTTGCCTATTGATGAAAGAATATTATTAGTACCTGAAATAGATCAATATCTAAAGGGAGTCAGATTCCCTTAATAGAGAGTGAAGATCTACTGGAATCATTCCTTGGAACAGGACATGGAGAAATAACCCACCTTATGCTAGATACATAGAAAATTGAAACACATGGTCTGTAAATAGGTGTCTAGAAGAATGAGTAATAGAGTTTTTACCAGTAGACGGAATGAAAGAAGGCAAAGAGATGGAATCATTATGTACAAGATGGAGACTGGGTTGTTGAGACCCAAATTATTGGGATAAAATTTCACATGAGGGAAAAGTTTATCTCATGAACAGAAGCTAAGAATTTGTTTCATATGCTCCAGGGAAAGCATCAGGAGTATTATGCACAGATGCAGGAAGTAATGAGGAAGTCAACGTGGCTTACAGTATCAGGGGAGAGCTGTCCAAGCTTTAAATGGATGATAGTGATTAATAATGGGCAGCAGCAGGGGAGAGGGTTAATATCAAGGGCATATAAAGCATTGAATTATCAGTAGGCATCAAGATAATGACAGGGTGAGAGCAACACCTATATAAGACAGATTACTAGAGTGGTAACAGAAGCATTTTACCTCCAAATTTTCAACTGGAAATGCCAGTCTAAATACTTATGTACCTTGACAGGGCTAGTTGAGATATTTGCAGACAAGAGTCAGCTATGTTAAGTTGCGAGACGGCAGTAGAGGTGATAGGAATTGTATTTTTAGGGCATGCTGTAAGATGGATAAATATAGGAAAGAGCTATAGTTGCTGATAGTGGTTGTAGGCATACAAATCCAACTTACTCAACTGCTAATTTGGAGTACAAGAAAACCTAAATGTCATGGTGAAGAATATATGCCTTTTAATGGTAGTTATGTTATTGCGAAAGAAGGTGATCGCTAAGAGGTGACAAATAAGCATCTTTGATATTAAGAATTTAGAAAACTTGATAGGAAAGTCTAGGAGAGTGAATCAAAGGAACATGCAGAAGTTTCTTAATAAAGAGTTGCTTTAAAAAATGGTACATAGGCAGGGCTGGCCTTAGACCAGTTGTACCTATTTGGCCTGGTGGAACTCCGCACTAGGCTGTGACAGATTTGTTATGCCTTATGTGGTCCACAAGATTTTCCTGAGAGACACTGTAACAAAGCTCAAGGCATTTACCTAATCATGGTCTTGCTCATATAGTAGCTACTAATTTTATTAATCGAGAGGAGTATATTTTTTGTCATGTACTATATTCCTGGCTACTCTAATGTTGTTGTTAATTACAGTTCCACACCACTTGTATGGTGCAAAGCATTAGAAAGTTATGCTCCCATAGTAGGTAAATTAGCCATCATTCTTTTTCAGACAACCAACTTTATTAAAAACTCAAAACTTTTCTATTAAAAAAATTGGTCCCAAATTAAATTCCCTTCAGTGGTCACATGCATTCTTATCTCATGAGGTCATTCATAGTCCACCAGAATATTGTAAGATGACCTAATACTGATGGTTACTTTAGTTCTGAAACATTCTTGTACTATTATCACTGGGTTCCTATTACAAATCGAAGAGGCTGAACCATAGAATGGCTTTAACGTCGGAAATGCCGTTCAACAGTGTGCTTTTTTGTGAGATCGCAGTACAGTCAAGATTGGAATATTTGCCCTTTCCTCAGTGTAGTGCAATTGCAGAGTTGGTATATATAATTAGCGTTGGATGTGGGGGGTGCAGCCCCCACAATAACGACTTTGCTTCCTTCTTTTGTCCATTTGAAGCTTATCATTTTCACACTTTTCCCAATGTTTTTATCGGTTTCTTATATTTGGTGTTTGTATGTTACTGGAATTGCTGTAAGTAGAATCATCATTGTGACTCATATTTACCAAAATTGAGACTGCGGTGGTGGTGGTGCTGCGGTAGCGTTGTCGCCTCATAGCAAGACGTTGTCCCGTTCGATTCTCAGCTAGAGCATCTTCTGTGTGGAGGCATATGTGAATGGGGCGTGCCTTCGTTGAAGGTTGTGCATCAGGGCTGTTAACCCGGTACATAAAAATCCACTACCAATCATTAGGGGACCAGAGTTCCGCTGTGGCGACCCCTAACCGGGAAAAGCCGAAAGACACAAACAAACCAACAATATTTTTAGCCATGAGACCAGAATTGTCTACCACCTGTTGCATACTTTCTCTCATTATTAGGAAGCAATTCCTTTTGCATTGTTATTTCAAGACTTTCCCTCATTGTTGTAACTGTATGTACCTTTTGTTTGTTTTGCATCTTCTCTGTCATGTCTGTCTCGTGATTCATCTGAGTTGTTCTTGATGTGGCATACCTGATTTTCATTTACTCATGTTATGCTTGGAGATGTCATCACATTGCTTAATGACCTCTAACACCTTGGGAGATTAATCTCTTCAACATAGCATCATATCATCATCCTTCTGGGGTGTTTAATATTTAAACTGAGGTGATTGTGTGCTCTGTGAAAATAGGATAGATTTTAGATATGTGTCACTCCTAGAGCTCCACCTGTTTACTAACCAATAAGTAAGTTCTTTAGAACAGGTGCCTAGACATTCCCTTTCACCTGGATGCTTGGTGAAGAAACTGTATTACTTCACTAGATCTCCATTTAAATAAAGAGTTTACCATAGTAGGTTAGAGGTGCTTCCAGGTTAGGACGTGTCCTTTGTTTCACGTGTAATTCTTGTTAATCAAAGTGTTCCTTTCTTCACAGTAACATACAGTACAACACATCTTCAGCTTTGTTTGAAATGTATTGTTTCACCTTTACATTTGAGTTTAAATGATTCCAACTTCTCTGAGTTTATTGTTTAATAGTTTATGTAAAGTTCATTTGATGCAATGATGTTTTATTGATCATTTCTGGGTTGCTTTATCATGTCTTTCATTGCATTTTTATGTGAAAGATGTTCTATATTTTTATGATTGGCTAGTTTGGTGATGAAGTTACCTTAATAGTATAAAACTACCTAGTATATTTTGTCAGTGGTTCCTGTGTTATTCAGTTCCATTACAATATGTGATAACAGGTTTGTTCATAAATGTATATACAGGATTTTATTTATCATAATTCAGAAACTTAGAGACTAATTTACGTATCAGGCGGGACTGGTTGTATATAGACAGCTATTTTATTTGCAAGATGTCTGTAGTTCTTAGTAACTTTGTTGATGTTTTTTTTTTTTTTTATTTCACCTTTGAAAAAGTAGTTTCTACACAGATATGTGAAGTTTAAGCAAACAAATGAATTCAAATAAATGTATATGTTTTCCTGGATATTCTACTTATTCCTTTAGCTTCTTTATCTACTGCTGTGGCACAAGTGAGTGGAAATAGAGTGAATCCCTCTCAGAAACCTATTCTTAGAATTTTTGTATTCTGATTTTTTTCATTACACATAGTTTCCCTGGTATTGTTTATAGGCACGATTCACTTATCTTCTGAACTTTTTCCTGTTGTCACTAGTCTCCATTGTTTACATTATACATCTGCATTTTTGGCTTGTTGGATACGTTTTCAACATCTATTTATTTTATGCAGATCTCCCACCCATACAGCTGTTCTGTCCATTGTGTATTTAGGAGTTTTTTCAACTTGTAATATAATAGCTGTTTATTGCAGTTTCTGATTTCAGGAGATGACCTTCATTATTAAGTTGCATATCCTGTTAGGTAGGGAATATTCTGTTACCAGCTTGACTTACTAGAGACTGAGACTTTAGGCCATTTCAAATAATGTGCACACGCCTTGTCATTATTCTATATTGGGTGGACTGATATGAACATATTATAAGTCATTTCATAGCTGTGCCCCTCCTGCACACACACGCACACACACACACACACACACACACACACACACACACACACACACACACACACTTCCTAATAGGCCTTTTTCTTCAATGTCACATCATAGTCTTATGAATTAATATTTAGCAGTTGTCTGGTACATATGCTTTGCCTTTATTTTGTCTCACCTCCATTGACTGATTTATTGTTCTTTTTTTCTTTCTGTATTACCCCTGTTTGGTGTATTCTTACATGCACTGTATATTAACCACATTTGTTTAGAAGGTTTAGAAGTAACATTCCAAATGCTGCCCAAAACCTTCAATGTTAAGTTGTCAATCTCGTCTTCATTCTTGCCGGATGGGTTCGGAGCCGATCCTCGGCTCCGACTTGGCACTTGCTAAGCTCGAGAGTCACTTTTACCAGCTTGAGGCAGCCCCATATCCCATGATGCAAGGCGGTAATTACCCAGATCTCGTTTGCCGCTTCGCTAATGAGGTCATCCTTTTTACCAGCTCCTGGTAAGTGAATTTTTCTTGCTAACTGTAAGGTTTTAGGTGTCTCAAAACTCTAAATGTTCAGTCTTTATATCCCTTCTGTGTACTTTATTCACTTAGCTCCATACCCTTTTTCCCTTAGTTCACTTAGTCATAGTTTCAGTGTTTCGGGCCTTAGGCCTTTCCCACCCTCACAGTTCCTGTCAGGATTTCTCTCAGGTGTGTGTTGTATCACTGTTATAATAATAACTAATTTATTAGTTATTAATAATATTTTTAGTTGTTAAGTGTCTTTGTTTGGTCTGATTGGTGTGTGTGTGTTTTTTAGGACTGAGACATGTCCAAAGATACTAGGGTCTCAGGTTTCAAGAAGTGTGACTCGTGCTGTCAGAAGATGTCTCTGACAGACGGTCACACCTGGGACCCCTACACCTGCAGGACTCCTGTGCTATATGTCATTCTTTCAGCCAGAGAGTCCTGCAGGAACGTAGGAATAAGTTGATCCTCAGGGGTCTTCTTAAACCAGAGAGCTCCCCGGCTAAGGTCGGCTCCGGGAAGCCCTCCAAGCCTCCCAAGACCCAGACTTCGGTGTCCAAGTCTGTGGTCTTGGTTCCGACTCCGCCGGAGTCGACATCGGCTCCGTCCGGAGCCGATCTTTCCTTGTTGGAAGCTTCAGTACCCTGGCTTCGGCACCTGTGTTGGCTCCGTCTGGAGCCGACACCCTAGCGTCGAAGCATGTCTCGGCTCCGGCTGGAGCCGAGATATCTCTGCCTCCTCTCGGAGCCGACAAGTTGTCGGCTCCGCCTGGAGCAGAACATTCTTCGGCTCCGATGGCTCCATCCAAGAAGAGGTCTAGATCTCCTTCTTTGGAATCTATACACTCGGCTCCAGCCTCTGCCTTGCTTTCGGAGCAGAGCCATCGGAGCCGATCATCGATGTCTTCCAGGCTCTCAGACCACGACTTAGAGAGAGTGGTGAGTAGGCTATTAAAATCACAGGCACTAGCCCAGATGCTCCATAGCCCGTCTCATCAGACGTCAGCTATTCTACACCCCCCTGAGATTCCTCCTTCGACTCTCCTACAGAGTTCGGAGCCGGAGATTATTGGTACCGTGACTGTTGCTGCCGGGCCGATACCACACCTTTCGGCTCCATCGTCCTCGACTCCTATCTCCTCCTTGAGACCTTCCTTGGAGGGATCCGGGCATCGGGCTTCCCTGGTCGGTTCCGAGGGGGCGAGTGGCATCGGACCCTTGTCCGACCCCGTTCTCCCTCTCGGAGCTTCGGCCTTGGTGAGCTCGGCCCCGACATCTGCTTCGGAGCCTTCCCTTTCGGTGAGACCAGGCATTCCTGTTTCTTCGGAGCGGGATCTCTCGGCCCTCCCTGGAAGGGGAGCCTTCGAGGTGATGAGGAGTGTGCTAGCCCCAGAGCTTAGCCAGCAGTTGGTTCCTTTAGCTCCTCCCTCTATAGTGCCTGTAGATGCCTCTTCCCGCTCTCTTGCTCCCGGACCCAGAGATCCATTGCCCCAGATTTCCCCCTTGGAAAGGACTTCCTCTTCCAAGGTTTCTCCTGATCCTTCAGGTGAACCCCCGCGTAAGAGGACCTGCAAGAGGAAGCATTTAGACTCCCCTGAGTCTACAACATCAGATACCGATTTAGATGAGTCGGAGGGGTCCCCAAGATCTCCCTATGAGGATGTCTCCTTTTCAGACATCCTTGAACTCCTGAAACAGAGGGGGAACTGGCCCTCCATTAATCCCTCCGAGGATGAATCGGTATACCTGGAGGCTTTTGGATCTCGACCCTCCACCTCCTGGATGTCTCCGCCTTTCAACCCCCTCATGGAAGTCATAGCTCGAAAGGCGTGGGCATCTCCTGATTCGGTGGAACCAGTCCCCAGGAGACCTTCAAATTTTGTTACGGCCCCCGCTGAAAAGCAGTTTCTTACTAAGGGTGTCCCGGTTGATGCCATGGTAGTGGCGGCCGCCACCAAAAAGGAACTTGCAGATCCTTCCGTGCCAGTCCATCCTCCTAACAAGGAATCTAGGTCCATGGACAGGTATGGCAAGCGGATGTTTTCCTCAGCGACCTTTGCTATGCGTTCGCTGAATTATTTATGTCACTTCACCAGACTTCAGAGAGACATCCTCAAAGAATTGGGTGAAGTAGTACAGGATCCGTCAGCGGCAGGGGCTCAAGAAAAGATTGCCTCTCAGCTGGGAATCCTTAATTCCATAACTAACTCCTCCATGCGGCTCATTTCTTATGCAGCCGATGGGGCGAGTAGAGCTGCAGGCACAGGAGTGGCTCTCAGACGTCAGTCCTGGATGCGGCTCTGTAATTTTGCAGACCCCTTTAAGGCATCCTTCACAAACTCTCCCTTTGATGGGACAACACTGTTTGGCCCTCAAGTGAAGGACACTTTGACCAGGTGCGAGCAAGACGGCAAGACTCTTTCTGCCGTAGGAGTCCGTTTCTCCACCCCTTCTAGACCTTATCCCAAAGGTCAGAAGGGTGGGAAAATGTGGTTCCGAAAATTTCAGGAAGTCACGCCTGACGCACGTGGTCAATTTACCCCCAGAGGCAGAGGGGGTAATAACAATAGACGCCGCCTTAGGGGCAGAGGAGGTCCGCAGAACCAGGGCAGCAGAGAGCCTCTCTCTGACAAGCCCTTCCAGCATCCCTGAGGTGTTGCCCGACTGTCCACCCTTGGAGGCAGTCGGGGGGAGATTGTTGCTGTACCCAGAAGCCTGGTTTTCCCTCTCTCAAGACAAATGGGTACAGTCGATCATATCCGATGGTTACAAGATTCCTTTCGAGGAAAGCCCCTTCCTTCAAAAAGGTTCCCTTCCAGACGTTCCACCCGGTCTAAGGGAAATTGCAAAACTAGAGGTTTCAAAGCTTCTAAAAAAAAGGGCCATCCAGCCAGTACCAACAGATCATTTAGGGTCCGGAATCTACTCAAGGTTCTTTTTGGTCCCCAAAAAGACAGGAGACTGGAGACCAATATTAGACCTCAGCAGGCTCAACAAGTCTGTCAAAAAGACAAGATTTCGGATGGTCACACTTCAATCGAGTTTGCCCTTTCTGGGCAAAGACAACTGGATGTGCTCCATAGACCTTCAGGATGCGTACTCTCATATAAAAATCCACAGACGCTCCAGAAGTTTTCTCCGCTTTCGGCTGGGGACCAGTCATTTTCAATTCAGAGCCCTGACATTTGGTCTCACTACAGCCCCCAGAGTGTTCACCAAATGCATGGCAGTGGTCACGGCTCACCTGAGACGTCAAGGATTCCAGGTGTTTCCGTATCTCGACGACTGGCTCCTCTCAGCCACCACCAGGCATCAACTTCTCCAAGCCAGAGATTACACTCTACGTCTCTGCGGTCACTTAGGAATCTCAGTCAACTTCGAAAAGTCTTCCTTATCGCCCTGCCAATCTATTACCTTTATAGGCGCAAATCTAGACACTACTCGGATGTCAGCAAACCTAACAAGTCAGAGAATCCTAGATATCCAAAACCACGTTCGGATCATCCTATCCAGCAAAAGAGTACAAGCCAGGTTGGTCCTGAAAGTGTTGGGCCTCATGGCAGCTGCCATCACACTTCTTCCTCTGGCCCGTTTTTACATGCGCCTCCTACAATGGATGTTGTTCACTCAATGGTCTTTCCAGCAGCTTCCCATGCGTCACAAGATCCTGGTGACACAAACCTGCAAGAACCATCTATCCTGGTGGACTTCCTCTCCTCTAGTCCATCAGGGCAGACCTTTTGTTCCCCCGGCCCCGGTAGCCATGGTCACTTCGGATGCCTCCCTGATCGGGTGGGGGGGGCATTATCAGGGCAGGATGGTTCATGGCACGTGGCAACCGTTCGTGTACCACCTGCACATAAATGTTCTAGAGATGAGAGCAGTGCTTTTAACGTTGCAAGCCCTCAATGACTTTCTTCCTTTAGGGACTATTGCAATTCACACGGACAACATGTCCGTTGTGTGGTACATCAACAAGCAGGGCGGAACCAAGTCCTATCCCTTGTGTCGAGAAGCTCTCAGACTTTGGCAATGGGCGATCTCCTCTCATCGGTTTCTGGTAGCAATGCATATCCCCGGGAAAACCAACATAGTAGCGGACAGATTGAGCAGAGCTATACTCATGCCTCACGAGTGGTCTCTCAACCAATCCATAGTGGAGGAGATTTTTCAGAAGTGGGGCCGCCCATGCTGCGATCTTTTTGCTACACCTCAAAACAGCAAATGCCCAGACTTCTTCTCTCTCTTCCCACTTCCGGGCCATCCCCCCAGAGACGCTCTTACCCAAGATTGGCCCCGGGGACTCCTTTATGCTTTTTCTCCCTTTCCTTTAATACCACAAGTACTCCAGAAAGCTACCGTCTTGAGAGCCAAAATGATTCTCATTGCCCCTTACTGGCCTCAACAAATTTGGTTCCCATTCCTTCATCGCTATCTTTTGGTGCAGCCTTGGCATCTGGACCCAGTTCCAGATCTTCTGATCCACCAGTCGGGTCAACTGCACCGGTCCGTTCCTTCCCTCAACCTCACAGCTTGGTTGCTCCACTTCCTTCCTTAGCCAGGCTTCCTATGATCTCTAACCCCGTTAGAGATATCATAGTAGCTTCTCTTAAGTCCTCTACCAGGAGGATTTACTCTAGCAAGTGGAAACGCTTCTCCCTTTGGGCTAAATCTAAGAACATAGACCCCTTTACTGCCCCTATTCAGTCGGTCTTGGATTTCCTAGCGGAAATTTTTCACTCAGGTTCTTCATCTTCCACAGTCAAAGTTCAGTTGGCAGCAATCTCGAATTTCCATGTCGGGTTTGCAGACCACAACATTATGTCCCACAAACTTTGTAAAGCTTTTCTCAAAGGAGTGTTCCTTCCTATACGCTATTAAAAACAACAAGAGTGACAATGCACTTGCAAAACATATTGGGTTAAACCCAGGTCACAGTTTTTCATTCATGGCTATCGACCATGTACCTTTGAGGGGTAGGGGAGGCCCCTTCTCTTTGATTTTAGAAAACAGGGAGCTTGAATGGCAGTTGCGCCTGGACGCATTTAGAGTTCCAGGCTTGAACAGCAACTGCAATATTGCCCCTGTCTTAAAGTTAAAAAGCTACCTTAGGTAAACCTTTTATACTAATATTTATGTATATTCTTACATATACCTTTTTAATACTTCTTGCCAAATATGTTCATAAATAGGTAAGCTTGCTTTCAGGTAAATGCACCTCACAGTGAACACTGTGTTGGTACAATCTTGTATATTAGGGGTAATTTTACACTTTTTAAACCTTATTTGTTTTCACTGTAACGTATTTACATATTATCAATTGCCACGGTGAAATTATAAGGCTGTCTTTTGTGTGTAAATGTAGGTAATTTATTCGATCCATTTTTTATGCATTTCTAGTAGTAGTTTATTTTAAACAAAATAGAGCTGTTTAATAACTATTTGTATATAGTACTGTACTATCTAAAGAAAAGTTTTTATTGTTGGGACCGTTTTGGGTTTTGATGCGTGTATTCAGTACATGTTGATTTTTAGTTTTGTTGTTGGAATTGACACATGTTCCAAGTTTGTATTGTTTTTAAAAAAAACGTTCGCCGACTAGTGGGAATTAATGACATCATTTCCTTTAAGAACTTTGATAAAAGGAAAGTGACGTGCGAATGTACTGTTTTTATCTTTGAAAAAGCCACGGGTTGCCGTGGCGAAAACGTTTTTTGTTAAATAAAACACGTTCAGGTTTTAACTGGAGTTTGGATTCTGTTTGCTGACAAGGAACTCGCTTTGAGGATTTACCAGTTTGTTTTTTTCTTTTGCTTCGTTCAGTTGGCAGCAATCTCGAATTTCCATGTCGGGTTTGCAGACCACAACATTATGTCCCACAAACTTTGTAAAGCTTTTCTCAAAGGAGTGTTCCTTCTTAAACCCCCTGTTAGAGATCCTCCACCACAGTGGGACCTAAATTTAGTGCTGACATCCCTGATACTTCCCCCTTTCGAACCGGCTGCTTCATGTTCATTAAAGTTTCTTTCTTGGAAGACACTCTTTCTAGTCGCTATTACCTCGGCTAGAAGAGTGTCTGAACTTCATGCCCTCTGTGTTCGTCCCCCTTATTTGGTCTTTCACAAGGACAGAGTATCCTTCAGAACCAATCCATCCTTTTTGCCCAAGGTTGCTTCTAAGACAAATTTTAACCAATCCATTGATCTCCCTGTATTTTTTCCAAATTATTCTAACAGGGCGGAACAAATATTGCATTACCTAGATGTTCATCGCCAACTCAGATATTACTTGGACAGAACAAAACAATTTAGGAAATCCGATCAGCTCTTCCTTTCTTATGCTGAAAATAAAAAAGGTCTCCCTGTTTCTAAAGTGACCTTATCCAGATGGCTATCTTCCACCATTTCTGACATTTATCAGCTTAGGGGCAAACAGCTGAACTCAAAACCTAAAGCTCATTCCACAAGAGGTCTAGCCACTTCTACAGCCTTTCAGGCTAGACTACCCTTAGATACTATTTGTGCAGCAGCCACTTGGGCCACTCCTCATACCTTCGTTTCTCATTACAAATTGGATTTGGCTTCCAGGGACAGGGCAAGCTTTGGTTCCACTGTTCTCAAGAGTCTGTTCCATTGAGCCACCCAGGATAGAGGTGCTAGGGACGCGGTCCCATCCAGCAAGAATGAAGGCGAGTTTGACAACTTAACATTTAGAAGTTATGTACCTACCATAACGTTCCATGTTAGTTGTCTTCTCTTGCCTTCTTTCTTGCGTCCCTCCCTCCCTCCCTCCTGTCCCCCTAGCCTGGACAGACCTTGATCTCCCCTTTTCTCTGGAAGATTCTTCTTCCTTGGACACCAGATAGTTCTTGTCCTTGATTACCTGGTTTCCCCTACAGCCTTTTTAGGTTAGTTGTTTCTCTTTCCTTAGTGGAAAGTTTTATAGGCAGTTTTTTCTCTAGATACCAAACGAGATCTGGGTAATTACCGCCTTGCATCATGGGATATGGGGCTGCCTCAAGCTGGTAAAAGTGACTCTCGAGCTTAGCAAGTGCCGAGTCGGAGCCGAGGATCAGCTCCGAACCCATCCAGCAAGAAAGAAGGCGAGAAAAGACAACTAACATGGATCATTATGGTAGGTACATAACTTCTAATTTCAGCACAGCTAGTATTTATCACTGAGTGATATTTCAGTGAAAATGAATGGAATGTAGATTATATTTCTTGGTGGGAAATTTCAATAATGTTACCTCTGATGTGAGGTAACACATCACTGTAATAGTATATTCCTTAGGAATGCATCTTTCATTCTGATCCTTTTCACTAAAGAGTCATTTAGTGATATGGACTCATTGTCCCTTTCAAACTGCATCCTTGGTTGTCTGTATTAAAATGAGCTCCTCTTCTGTTCAGTATGTTTTCTGACCAGGCCAAACCCTACCCACCTACCATTGTCAAGTTGTGAAAATGAAGTCATCCATTATAAACTGCAAGTTTGGTATAGTAATGAATGTAACCCCCCCCCCCCCCAGAAGTGTGCATCTTCTCAGTGACAATGGAGAGGTGCAACCCTCCAGCATACATAGTACCATTAATGTCATTGAAAGATGCCCACTTCCCCAAATTATGAAATACCATTCTATGTAATGTGCATATGCAGTTTTTAAAATGTAAAACTCACTCCTTGGGTTGCAATGTGTCACATAATTACAAACCCATATCCTGTTATGATGCTGATAGATGTCCATTGTTCCAGTGTCAGCATTTAGTCTAATAACAGTATAGGTATGCAGACCTTTAGTACTCTGTACCCCGTTGTCTGCATTCTTGCCAATTGTTTATGGATCTCCTTCCTAAATAGAAACAACTGGAGAAAAGCCTAGGGCTTCTACTTAGGCTTTCTGAAGAGGTGTTCTTCATTTCCTCACTTGTCTGTCACTGCATCCTTCTCATTTGTGACAGATGACATTCTACTTATTTGTCTCTGTAAGGAGGATTAGCCATGCTTGGACTACTGCACACACCCTTGCTATGGTTGTGTGATTCGCTATCCCCAAGTCCATCCCACACAAACTACCAGTCTGACGACAGCCATGTCTTCTTTCTTATCAGTACTCGTCCCTCCAAATTTACCTGTAAGATATGTCCTGTCCTCTCCCAAATAAATAGCGCCACTTTACCTCCCTCTAGGTAAACCAATTAAACTTAGCTACTCTCATTTACTATTCTTCAGTCATGAAAAAGTACCCCTGCACTCTGTATAAGCCTGCTTCCTATTCTCTTTTACTGTCAAAGGTCACAGTGTCCAGAAGTAACTTCACCAAAACTAACCTCAAAACCATTATAACAAATATGTACCAAACCACTCTCAAACTGTGTTATATTCACCATGATAGTTACTTTACATCTGACACACTGACTTAAAAAAAAAAAAAAAAACCCTTCAGCATCAAAATAATGGGCAAATACAGAAAATCGAGCTAAAGTCTTCATGCTTTCAGAGTCATGGAAACTAATGCAAAACACTTCACTTTCTAATAAGGAACTTAAAAGAGCCAACTTACGACATTTAAAAATAAAACAAATATCACACTCGTCCCACTTCTTAGTCATGCTACTGTTTTTCTTAAATCTCAAACTCTTTTACAGCAAGTAACATACATCCCAACCCAGGGCTTAAGTATTCAAAAGAGCAGTAATGCACAAAACCCCATTCCCTGGGAGAAAGGGCATCTGTTTATTTCATTTGAATGCCCAAAGCCTCCATAATAAATGTTACACCCTTGACGCCTGGACAAGATGATAACCTAACATTTCTATCCAAAACATAGCTAAAATTAAATGACTACCCTTCACAACTCATACAGTCTGTAAACACTTGTAAATAACAGAGTGGAGAAAAACATGTGGTTGTATCCTAATGCTCATGAAAATGCACCTTTTTTAAAGTAGCCTTGGTAGGACAGAGCCAAGACACTAGCAATGACTCCTCTAACTGGACCCACGTGCAGTTATAAATCAGTGAATCCACTAAACTATCTAGTACTATGGTTTGTCTTTCTTCTCCTTAGACAAACGTAACCATTATGCAAGGTGTTACAGCAGCTAGTACATTTGTCTTATGTTGTTAGAAGATCAGAAGACAGTGGGTTCTATTCTCATCCCAGGTACTTGGATTAATTTTCCATTACTGGCACTACAGTGCAGAAATTGTCATATGGGCATTACACCAAGGCCTCATCTGCCTGACCTGGTGATAGTACAGGTGGAATACCCTGGCCAAATTGTCTTTTTTTTTTTTTTACCAAGAAACATCTTTATTGAATTATCACTTATGATATAGGCAATCATACATTTATATAAATGAAAACAAACCATATTGACATATATTCAGTTGCAGGCATTATACATCACATATAGTCTTCTGTACAGTCATTGTCAATCAAGCAGTACATCGCTCATTCATTTCCTGCCTTCCCATAAACCTCATTCCTCCTCAAAAACATTCTGCATGTATTGTTCCCACAGTTCACATTTTTTCTTTGTAATTTGCTCCAGCTCTTTTCTAAAGATCCCAGTTCTATTTTTTTTTTTACCTTTGTTACTGTATTCACTATCGCTAGTACGATTGGTTTGGACTTCGATTTCCATTTGCTAGTAATTGCTTTTTTGGCAGCCACCACAATTAATCTCAGCAAGGCCTTACTAAGTCTGTCTAGTTCTAATTCTGTAACACTGCTCAAAAGAAAAATCCATAGTTACACCAGTTTGCTCTTCCATTATTTCTGACAGAGCAGTCTGTGAAGAAATTTTAAATGTGTTAACTCATTACGCTCTTTCTTCCCCATTATACCTCCAATATTTGCAGTGTACCTTTGGAAAAATTTCTTGTAGTCTGCTTGGTGTATGAAAATCTGGACCGATTTTCCTTATAAATTGTACCTTGGGTCTCCTATGAAAAGAGGCCACCAGCCTAGTAGGTCTAACTCAGTCAGTAAAGGATAAATAAATGTACACTGTAGGTCAGTTGTATAGCCAAAGTAAATTAATAATCCTTGATGATTTTACTATTCAACTTTTTTGGCCCAAAATCTATGCAAGTCATCAGACTTTTCTGTTAAAACAATGTATCCAGTGTTGTCTATTTACATCTTTTTCAGCATATGGGTTACCAGATCCAACTGAATCTGACCTCTTCACCAACTTAGCAGTTTTTATGGTACCAGACTGTGATTCCTTCCCTACTCATAATTCCCTGCACTCCACTCCCTTCTGTCAGATTTTGTTTGCCGCTTGAAGCTAACAGACGTGTGTGCGAGGGCTCTTTGTTGAGTTTGAATATCCTTTCCTATAAGTTTCAATTTTTCCTTTCTCCCTTCACCAAGAACATTGCTCTCTAATTTACAGATTTTTATAATGTGTCTTGTTCAGTTTATAGGTTTATTTTTCGATATGGCGTGCTTACTGAGTAGTAGGTTAGCATTAGAAAGATTGTATGGTGTGTTTATAAGCTGTTACATTATTGTAGTCTTTTAGAATTAGTAGCTTTGTTGTGATATTAATATTGTAGCCCTGATATTTCTAGCATGTAGAGTTTCTGTGTGTATTTTGTCAAGGTTCTAAGTACATATTTAGAGTTTGTAATAGTTATCCGTTGGGCAATGGCAGAGTCTCAAAGTCTCAAAAAATGTACTCAGTGTGGATACAAGTTATCAGCATGAGACCCACACCTTAAGTGTGTTTATTGTTTGGGTGTTGTCCAGTTAGAGGTAGACTGCCACTCATGTAAGGTCTTTAGTTCCAGGGGTTTACAGGCAAGAAGAGAAAAACTGTTAAAGGTTTACTTCCTCACTGACAGGGGTATGTCCATCAGCTGGATCTTCTTCTTTGTCTCCTGTAAAGAAAGCTGATAAGTGCAAGTCGAAGGACAAGGGCAAAGAGAAAGATACCTTAGAATCTGACAAGGAAAAAGCAAAATCTGCTGTGGAAAAAACAAATAGTACTCAAAAAAGGTCACTGGATCTGACAGCTTCAGTCAGTCCCGAACGTAAAACAGCCTGACATCACCAATATGCCTCTCCTAGTGCCCAGTTCTCCCCAGAGTGTTATTTCCATTCACCTGTAGTGGCATCTTCCATTTGGTCATCTCAAAGCTTCACAGAAGAAAGTGTCGATGGGATGAAGTTCCTAAAGACCCAGATTCAACTTGGGGGTTTTCTCACTGCCATCCCTGGTGAGTGCACTGAGTATCAGTCCAACTTACTCGCCACTCTTTTCTTTAGTATCGTTTCATCCCATTTTGATGCCTGTTCTTTGGTTCCAAGTTTTACCAAGGCATCTTCATTTCCTTTAACAGTCGTAGTCACTTCTACCCTGGCTAACTCCCCTTCAACTGCAAGGTTGTCGGTTCAAGAGAGGAATCAGAGCTGAAGTATCAGGGCTTCGGAACCTTCCCTACCTCTTGGAGCTTGACAGCTCAGATCCAAAGATTTTGCTTTTTTTTCTTCAAATCATCCTATAAGATGGGGTCAGTGGGAACCACAAGCTATCCAAGCTGCATGCTACATCATCTCCCAGTCTGATTCTGAACCCTCTGATTCCACACCAGAGTTGGTTCATAGTAAACTGATGTCAAATGGAAGCACATAGATTCTACTCCACAGTCAGTCACATAAGACACAGATTTGGATGAAGGTGAAGGCTCCCCTGATCCCCTTCTGAAGACATCACCCCCCAAAAAAAAAAACAGATTGGATTTTGCAAGCTGCCGAAGACAGGAAACATTGACGCAAAGGTCCTGTGATAGATGCAATGGTGGTAGCAGCAGCCACAAAGAAAGAACTTTCAGAAAAAAGCTCTCTCTTCATCCACCTAATAGGGAATCCAAGGCATTGGACAGATTTGGAAAGTGGACTTATGCCTCAGTGACCTTTGTTCTTAAATCACTTAATTGCCTGGCTCATGTGATGAGGTTTCAGAGAGATTTAGTCAAGGAACTCACTCTGTGGCAACCTGTCTGTGGATATCCAGATAGTGGACTGCCAGCTGATTATCCTCCATTTAACTTCCAATGTCGACATGCGTCTGTTATCTAATGCAGCCAGTGGCACTGCTAGAGCAGCAGGTCATGCCTGGATACATCTTTGTGACTTTGCAAAAAAGTTTTGAGACATCCGTTATTAATGCCCCAATGCTTTTGACCCAAATTAAAGACACATTAACCAGGAGCCAGCAAGATGGTAAAATGCCGTCTGCAGTGAGTATACATTTTCACTCCTCTGTTTTGGAAGTTACAGAGTAATTACCATGGCCCTCCTGTTGATAGGCCTTCTCGTGGCAGAGAGGGAGGTAACTGTAATGGATGATGCCCAAGGGGCAGAAGTGAACTGCATAATCTGGGCTTTTGTGTTCCCTTTTCCGATAAGCCCTTCCGGTCTCCTTGAAGGGTTAATCGACTACTGCACTCTGGAGGCAACCGGGAAATGCATATCTCTACATTTGCAAGCCTGGAAAAGCATTACAGCAGATTCTTGGGTGCTGAAGATAATATCCAGAGGTTATTCCTTTCCATTTGCCCTTCCACCTCAGAACAAGATAAAGATCCTCAGTGTTCCACTCAGTCAGTGGGAGACGGCAGCATTTGAGATATTCAAGCTGCTAGAGAAAAGGGTCACCCAGCAAGTCCCCTCAGACCAGTTTGAGTCCAGATCTATTCAGCATTCTTTTTAGTGCCAAAAAAAGACAGGGGACCTAAGACCAATTTTGGATCTAAGTCATCTCAATCAGTTTTTTCAAGCTGATGATATTGCAGATGGTCATGGTTCATTCCAGTCTACCTCTATAGAGGAGGGATGATTGGATATGGTCCATAGATCTCAAGGATGCTTACTATCATGAAAATAGAGAAGTAATACAGGAGATTTCTCCCCTTTTGTCTGGGAACCTATAATAGAGGTAGGTAACTCTAATGGGCATTGCCCAAGGGGCAGAGGTGGACCTTTAGGTCTCATCACAACTTCCCTGGTGTTCACCAAGATAATGACAGTAGTAGCAGTGCACCTGCTTGGGATCTAAGTTTTTCCCTATCTAGATGATTGGCTCCTAACTGCTAACTCAGAGAATTTTCCCAAATACCACCTGGACTTGGTGGTATTGCTGTTACTGGATTTAGGGATTACTGTAAACCTCCCAAAATGCCAGCTGCAACCTGCACAGCAAATAGAATTTATAGGATGCCACCACGACACATCTTTGTGAAGATTGTAAGCATCCCAAAACAGAGGATCTCTTTGCCCTCTCTTGTGGCAGTGCAAATTCTTTGTCATCCCTATCCCTCAGCAAGTCTTATACTCCATCTTCTGGGACAGCTTCTTTGATCCAGATGGTACCAATAATTCTATATCACATAAGAGTGCTTCAGTGGACCATAGCAGTTTAGTGGTCCCAAAAGGTTCATCCTCTGCATACCAAGATACAGCTCATACAAACCCTGCAGACAACATGTAGCATGATGGGTGACATCTCCTTTAGTTGTCCAAGGATGCCATTTTCATCTAGACTCAGTGGAAAGGGTAATAACTAGGGTATGTCTCTCTTCTGGGGTTGGAGGCATTTCATAAGGAGGATGGTCCTAGGTACCTGGTCACAAACAGAGGTTAGCCTTAATAGTAATGTCTTGGAGATGAGGGCGGTCCTTATTGCATTGCAGGGTTTTCAGAATGCCCACCCCAAGTATGTGATCTCCTTACAAATTAACAATATGGAGGTAGTGTGGTACATCAACAAACAAGGAGGAACCCATTCTTATCCCTTATGTTGAGAGGCCGTGAGAGTTTAGCAATGGGCGATGTCTTCACAACGCATTCTCATAGCAACACATATATCAGGGTCTACCAACGTGCTAGCAGACAAGTTCAGCAGGGTCATTCTGACTCCTCACAAATGGTCTCTCAATCAAGCAATAGCAACAATAAATGTTAAATTGTCTATCTCGCCTTTGTTCTTGCTGGTTGGGATCGGAGCCGAGGATCGGCTCCGACTCAGCCATCTTCTATAGCTCGAGAGTTGTTTACTGGCTCGAGGCTACCCCTTATCCCATGATGCCTAGCTCTAGCTACCCAGATCTCATTTGCCACTTCAGCTGCGAGGTGTCGTTTTTACTGGCTCGGGCTTGTATTAAGTTTCTTATTGAACTTTTCTAGCTAAGATAGTGTTTTTTTCGGGAGTTATTGTTTATTTTTTTAGTCTCTCTCTATCTTGTGTGTTAGCTAAGTATATTGTAGTTTCCCCCTCCTTAGAACTCATTTAAATTAGAGAGTTCTCCCCCTCCCCCTCCTATCCCTTTCTGTCAGGCATCGCTTAGGTTCAAGGGCTTCCTTCTGTCTTTCTTTAGGTAGCCGTTTAAGTTAGAGGCTTCCTAGTTAAAAACAAAACAAAAAATATATATCTTTAGCTTTAACTGTGTGTTTTTCTCTTTTTGCTTTTATTGGTGTTGTGGTATTTTGTTATAGCCTTTCGGCTCTTTGGCTAACATCAATGTGGTATCTCTTCAGGTATTTTTTCGGATACAGGCTGTCTAAAGGTTCTAAGGTTTCGGGATTCAAGAAGTGTGACTCATGCTGTCAGAAAATATCTCTGACAGATGGGCACACTTCTTGCGTCTACTGCTTAGGCGCAGTGCACCTGCAGGACTCTTGTTCTATATGCCATGCATTTAGTCCAAGAGTTCTGCAGGAGTGTAAAAATAAGCTTATTCTGAGGGGTCTTTTAAAGCCCCAGGATTCACCGGCCAAGGCTCAGCCTGTGAAATCCCCAAAACCGACCAAATCGTCGGCTCCAAGCTCGGAGCCGTCATTGGTTCAGACTTTACCTGCCACTTCGGTTCCGGCCAGAATAGATGAGACTATCTCCCCGAAGGCTCCATCAGCATCTTCAGACCCGTCGCGGAGCCACAAGAGGCTGAGGTCCCCTTCTCTGGAGTCCAGACATTCAGGTCCTCAGTCTCCCCTGCTTCAGAGTGAGCGCAGTCACAGATCTTCCCACTACTCTCGGTCCTCTAGGCTCTCGGATCACAACGTGGAGAGAGTGGTCAGTAGGTTGCTGAAGTCGCAGGCACTTGCCAAGATGTTGTACAGCCCTCCTCAACAGGTGTCAGCTCTGTCCACTTCTATCGATGTTCCTCCTCTGACTCCTTTGAGCTCGGAGCCGGAGTTCATTGGGGTTCGAGTTGTGGAACCGTCGGCTCCGATAACTATTTCATCTTCGGTTCCATCGTCGGCTCTGATTCCCTCGATGGTACCGTCCATCGAGGGATCTGGGCACCGAGGCTCCCTCGTCGGCTCCGAGGGGGCGAGTGGCATCGGACCCTTGTCCGACCTCGTTCTCCCTCTCGGAGCTTCAGCGCAGGTGAGTTTGGCTCCTACATCGGCCTCGGAGCCATCTCCCTCGGAGCGGAGAAGGATTCCGATTTCCTCAGAACCGGATCCTTCTCTGCATCATGGCAGGGACGCCTTCGATGTCATGAGGAGTGTGCTGGCCTCTGAGTCAGCTCCACGATTGACCCCACTGGCTCCATCCCCTGTAGTGCCTACGACAACCTCTGCTCCTCCTCCAGACCCCAAGCGTGGGGAACCGGCCCTCCAGGGCACCCCATTGGGTGTTTCCTCTTCTTCCGAGGCCTCCCCTGATCATTCAGAGGAGCCCCCTGGTAAGAAGAAGTGCAAGAGGAAGCACATTGACTCCCCTGAGTCTGTCACTTCTGATACAGACTTAGAAGATTTGGAAGGGTCCCCGAGGGTCCCCTCTGAAGATGTTTCCTTCTCGGACATCCTAGAAATGCTTAAGCAGAGGGGGAACTGGTGTCCCCTAGCCCCTGCCGAGGATGAGTCTGTATTCCTGGATGCGTTCGGTTCCCGACCTTCCACCTCCTGGGTTTCTCCGCCTTTCGATCCACTCATGTCTGTGGTGGCTCAAAAGGCTTGGTCAGCCCCAGATACAGTGGAACCAACCCCGAGGAGACCTAGCAAGTTTATCACTGCACCCCTTGATAAGCAGTTCCTTACCAAAGGTGTTCCTGTGGATGCCATGGTGGTAGCAGTAGCCACTAAAAAGGAGTTAGCGGAAACTTCTTTGTCCATCCTCCTAACAAGGAGTCTAGGACTATGGATAGATAAGTGAGGTGAATGTTTGCTTCAGCGACCTTTTTATGAGGTCACTGAATTACTTATGCCATTTTACCCAGCTTCAGAGGTATTTCCTTAAAGAGCTCAGAGATACCCTTCAAGATCCATCAGCTGAAGGGACTCAAGCTAAAGTGGCTTCCCAGCTGTCGACCCATAATTCTGTAGTCAACTCCTCCATGAGGTTAATTTCCTATGCAGCCGATGGTGCGAGTAGAGCCAAAGGTACAGGCGTGGTCCTTAGGAGACACGCATGGATGCGGCTGTGTAATTTTGTGGATCCCTTTAGAGCGTCATTCACCAACACCCCTTTTGACGGTTCCTTTCTTTTTGGACCACAGGTGAAAGACACTTTGACTAGGTGTAAGCAAGAAGGCAAGACTCTCTCTGCCGTGGGAGTCCGTTTTTTTTTTCCTCTCCTTCCAGACCATACCCCAAGGGTCAGAAGAGTGGTAAAATGTGGTTCCGAAAATCCCAGGGAGCCCCGCCTGACACACATAGCGATTTTTCCTCCAGGGGCAGAGGAGGAAACAACAACAACAACAGACGCCGCCCTCGTGGCAGAGGGGTTCCGCAGAACCAGGGCAGGAGAGAATCCTTCTCTGAGAAGCCCTTCCAGCATCCCTGAAGGATTACCCGGCTGCCTGTCTCTGGAGGCAGTCGGGGGAAGACTTTCACTGTACCCAAAAGCCTGGCAAAGTTTAACGCAAGACAAATGGGTACAGTCAGTTATATCCGGAGGTTACAAAATCCTTTTCTCTCAGCCTCCCTTACCGTCAAGCAAATCCCTTCCAGATGTTCCACCCAATCTGAGGGACCAAGCAGTCATAGAAGTTTCAAAACTGCTAGAAAAAAAGAGTCATCCAGGAAGTCCCGGCAGACCAACATGGATCCGAAACTTACTCAAGGTTTTTTTTGTTACCAAAAAAGACAGGGGACTGGAGACCGATTCTGGATCTCAGCAGACTAAACAAGTCTGTTCAAAGAACAACGTTTCAGATAGTTACGCTACAGTCCATTCTACCCTTTCTGGGTCAGGACAGTTGGATGTGCTGAATAGATCTTCAGGATGCGTACTATCACATCAAAATGGACAGGCGCTCCAGGAGATTCCTTTGCTTCCGGCTGGGAGCCAGTCATTATCAGTTCGGAGCTCTGCCCTTTGGTCTCACCACAGCCCCCAGGGTGTTCACCAAATGTATGGCAGTGGTCACGGCTCACCTGAGACGTCAAGGATTCCAGGTGTTTCCATATCTAGATGACTGGCTCCTCACTGCTACTACCAGGCATCAACTTCTGCAAGCCAGGGACTACACAATCACAATTTGCTCCCAGCTCGGTATTATAATAAACTTTGAAAAATCTGCCTTGTTGCCCTGTCAATCTATCACCTATATAGGAGCAGACTTAGACACAAGGAACATGTCCGCAAGGCTTCCGCCAGACAGGGTATCGTTAATTTGTCAGAAAGTACAAATTCTAATGCAGAGCAAAATGATCCAAGTCAGATTTGTCCTCCAAACTCTGGGTTCCATGGCAGCGGCAATTCTCCTAATCCCTCTGGCCCGCTTTCACATGAGAATCCTTCAGTGGCTTCTGTTCACACAGTGGTCTTTCCAACAGCTTGCTATGTCTCACATGATTATGATTACAGAAGCATGCAAAAGGCACCTTTCCTGGTGGATGGTCTCCCCACTAGTGTCTCAGGGCAGACCCTTCATTCAGCCCCCTCCGGTTGCCACAGTGACCATGGATGCCTCCCTGATAGGGTGGGGGGGGGGCATTATCAGGGCAGGACAGTCCAAGGCACTTGCAGCCTCACGAGTACCATCTGCATATAAACGTCTTAGAAATGAGAGCCGTGCTCTTAGTGTTGCACGCTCTTCAGGACTCTCTTCCTTCTGGGACCATTGCAATTCAAACGGACAACATGTCAGTGGTGTGGTACATCAACAAGAAGGGCAGAACCAGGTCCTACCCCTTATGTCGAGAAGCACTCAGACTCTGGCAGTGAGCGATTTCCTCCCAACGACTTCTGATTGCGACGCACATCCCTGGGATGTCCAACGTCATAGTGGACAGGCTCAGCAGAGCTATTCTCATGCCTCACGAGGGGTCTCTGAACCAGGTAGTTGCAAATCTGATCTTCCACAAATGGGGACAGCCTTGCTGCGACCTTTTTGCAACCCCCTTCAACAGCAAATGCAGCAACTACTTCTCCCTTCTTCCACTTCCTGGTCATTCTCCCATCGACGCTCTAGTCCACGATTGGCCTCAGGGACTTCTTTATGCCTTCCCTCCGTTTCCCCTGATACCGAAACTCATACAGAAAGCAATGTTGTTGGGTTGCAGAATGATCCTCATTGCCCCCTACTGGCCTCGACAGATATGGTTCCCATTCCTGCACCATTACCTTCTTGAGCAGCCTTGGACTCTGGATCCGATTCCAGACCTACTGATTCATCAATCAGGTAGGCTGCATCATTCCCTTCAAACACTCCAGCTCACAGCTTGGTTGCTCCACTTCCAACCTTAGCCAGGCTTCCCAGCATTTCCCCGGCCATACGTGAAATTATTGTCTCCTCTCACAAGTCCGCCACTAGAAGGACTTATGCTAGCAAATGGAAACGTTTTTCTTGTTGGGCAGAGGCTAGGAACATAGATCCCTTTTCAGCCCCAGTCCACGAAATCTTGGAGTTCTTAGCAGAACTTTTTCATTCTGGGTCCGCTTCTGCTACAATCAGGGTTCAATTAGCGGCCATCTCAAACTTTCATGCTGGGTTGTCTAATGCAAACATTATGTCTCATAAGCTATGTAAAGCTTTTCTAAGAGGGACTACTCTCCTTAGACCCCCAGTGAGAGATCCCCCTCCTCCTTGAGACCTAAACTTGGTACTAACTTCCTTAGTTATGCCCCCTTTTGAACCTGCAGCGTCCTGCTCCATTAAGTTCCTATCTTGGAAAACTCTCTTTCTGGTAGCCATTACTTCAGCCAGACGTGTCTCTGGACTTCAGGCACTATGTGTCCATCCTCCATACTTAGTTTTTCATAAGGACAGGGTTGCTCTGAGAACTAATCCCTCTTTCCTTCCTAAAGTCTGCTCAAAAAATAATTTAAACCAATCTATAGACCTGCCTGTGTTCTTTCCTAACCACACCAACAAGGCAGAATACAAATTACATCAATTGGATGTTCATAGACAATTGCGTTTTTACCTGCATAGGACAAAAGATATAAGGAAGTCGGACCAACTTTTCCTTTCCTATGCTCTGGGCAAACAAGGTCTCCCAGTTTCCAAAGTGACCTTATCCAGATGGTTGTCTCACATTATTACTTTCATCTATCAACTGAGAAACAAAGAGTTATCTATCAAACCAAAAGGTCATTCTACTAGGGCTTTAGCCACCTCTGTAGCCTTCCAGTGTAGGTTGCCCATGGACTCTATCTGTGCAGCTGCTACATGGGCAAATCCTCATACTTTTATTTCTCATTACAAGCTAGATATGGTCTCCAGGAGCAGAGCTAATTTTGGTTCCACTTTTCTGAAAAGTCTGTTCCAATGAGCCGCCCAGGATTGTAGTTGCTAGGGACGCTGTCCCAACCAGCAAGAACGAAGGCGAGATAGACAACTTAACTTAAAGAGGTTATGTACCTACCATAACGTTCCATGTTAGTTGTCTTCATCTCGCCTTCTTTCTTGCATCCCACCCTCCATCCCCCTATCCTATTGGACCGAGAGGAGTTCACATTTCACTGGCTGAGTGTTCTCTGGTTGTTTCCTCTACAGACTTACAGAGTATGACAGGTGTGCTCAACATTTAGTTTGGAGAGGTTCATTCTCTAGCTATGGCTAGAGTTAGCTATTTCAAACGAGATCTGGGTAGCTAGCGCTAGGCATCATGGGATAAGGGGTAGCCTCGAGCCAGTAAACAGCTCTCGAGCTATAGAAGATGGCCGAGTCGGAGCTGAGGATCGGCTCCGATCCCATCCAGCAAGAAAGAAGGCGAGATGAAGACAACTAACATGGAACGTTATGGTAGGTACATAACTTCTTTTTTTCAGCCACTGGGGCCACCATGCTGCAAACTCTTTGCCTCCTGTCTCAGCAAGTGCAGCAGTTACTTTACCCTGATCCCCTGTACAACATCAGTCACCAAGGGATGCTCTAGTCTACAATTGGCCCCCAGGTCTCCTTACGCATCCCCACCTCTACCCATCGTGAACAAATTTTTTTCCGAAAGCAAGGCAGCGCAAGGCCAAGGTGATCCTTATTGAGCCTTTCTGGCCCAGACAAAGTGGTTCCCTTTCCTGTGGCTTCTACTTTATCATCCTCTATGGAAGTTAGATATTCCATATTTTCTGTCTCACTCATCTGGAATGCCTCCTACCAACCAGATGTTGCCTGGTTTCTTCAGCTCTAACCATAGCCAGAGATGTCAGGCTTCCTACAACAGTCATAAGAATTATTCTGTCATCTCAGAAGTCGTCTTTAAAGAAAACATACCATAACAAGTGGCAAAGATTTTCAGCTTATGCCACTTTGAATGGTATAAACCATTTCTCTGCTCTCATTCTGTCCATTTTATAATTTCTAGCTGATCTTTTTGATAGAAGTTTTCGTTATTTTACTAGCAAAATTCAGGTGGAAGCAATATTGAATTTCCATACTGGTTACAAAGATTCTTCCCTGGCATCATTAAGTGTTACTAAAGCCTTTTTAAGGGGGACCTTTCTCTTATGTCCACTAAGCAGAGATCCATTTCCCCTTGAGACATTACTGTCATGCTACAAGCTTTGACTCAACCTCCTTTCGAGCCTATGGCCATGGCAGACCTTAAATTTCTTTCTTGGAAAACAATTTTTCTTATAACAGTTACTTCGGGCAGAAGAATTTCAGAATTATAGGCACTTTGTATTTGATCTTCCTCAAAGAAAGAGTTTCATTGAGGACCAATCCATCCTTTCTCCTGAAAGTGGCATCTGAAGCAGATTCTGAAACAAAGGTGAATATACTTTGCATATACTATATGCTCATTATCATCTCTGGTTTTATCTGCATAAAAGGAAACAGTTTACACAGTCTGATCAGTGGGAATTGCAGTGGCTAAAGTAACACTTTCACAGTGGTTGTCAGATTGTATTTTCTTTGTCAGTAGTGAGAATAATTTGACATTACTATCCAAACCAGAAGTTCATTTGACTAGAGCAATAGCTACCTCAACAACTTTTGCTAAGAGAATGCCATTGAGGATATTTGCTTAGCAGCAACTTGGTTAACAATACATACCTTGGTGTCTCATTATAAGTTGGTTGTACAATCCAGATCACATTCCTCATTTGGTTCCGCCTTTCTCAGGAATATACTTCCTTGATACCACCCAGAAAAACAGCTCGGAAATCTCTCCCATATGTTGAATTGGATGAAAATAGACAACGTTTTATATGAAAGTTTTGTACTTACCATAACGATAGATCCATGTTGTCTGATTTTCCTCCTGTTTACCCTGTCTGTGTGCAGCCCTGTTTGCTGTTGTCATTACCTTTTCTATCGGTTGCAGGCATTATGAAATGTATAATGTTTTCTGTATTTCAGAAAGTTGTGTAGTTATTGGGCAAACTTGATTTGAGAGAAGGGAGTTGAGTGCAGTGAGTTATGGGTAGGGGAAGAGTTAGAGCCTGGTACTGTAAAAGCGTCCAAATCGGTGCCAAGGTTGAATCCAGTTGGATGTGACAAACCCATATGTTGAACTGGACAAAAATCAGAGAACATGGCTCTATCGTTATGGTAAGTACATAACTTACGTTTCTTAGCTAATTCATTGCTGTCACTGCTAAATACTTTTGTGCTTGTCCTCTTCATAGCAAACCATCTTTATAATATCTCTTGGCTACATATAACATGTAATAACCTGTACTCAGTAACTGATGACCATTACTCTATAACTAGTAGCTTCTTATTCAGAGCACCTAAAACACAGTATGGATAAATTTAAGCCAGCAGCTTCCCTGTATCTAACCAAGATGGCTTAGACTCTCATCTACAAAACATAGACTGAACTTCCGTATGTCTTAGAGTGACATCTTTAATACACTTCTCCCTTTTCTGAACAATATATATACCCCCATGCAAGCAAAAGAGTAGGAGGTATAGATTGTGCAAAAATAACACACAATATGAGGTAAATCTGTAAGCAAAGAGGTAATGCTTGAAAAAAATGGATGTACGCAGTTGAAACTTCTGATCATCATAACTTCTCAAAACTAAGACACACTTGCAAATTATTGATCAAAGAGCTAGACTCCAACTGCCTTTAATAGAAAACAAGTTGCTATGCCTGAGAATCTAAAGTAGTTCTGAGAAGTCATTAAGAGCATAGGTAACATGTACTCTGCTAAAAAATATAAATTCAATAAACATAATGTATTATAATTTTCTCCTAAAATGTAAAGATTGAATTTTAAATGTAAACCCTAACAAGCGTACATCTACACATTCTCTAACAGAATGCAACCCCCAACTGTTGAACAACACTTCTGGATATGCCTACCCTCCCTTCTGCTTCCAAAATCTCCACAGTAACACTGTTCGAAAAAATAGAGAATAAATTTAGTCATAACCCTTTTGCTGTCCCTCCCACATTCTAAAGATGTCTGCTTCCAAAATAAACCTTTTAAACCTCTCTCTCACATAGCAAATTTCTGTCTTACCACTGGGGTATCTATTCCCACAATTAAAACAGGCCTTTATTGATCCATTACCAAAGACCCATTCCCTGCTCAAACCTCAGAATGTTTGCCCCATCTCTTTCCTTTGCCCTATCATAATATCTTTGAAAAAGTAACCTGTAAGCAAATAATGGTGTATATCAGCAAGTATGGATTCCTGCTTGACCCACAACATGGTAAAGGGATGGCTTTAATTGTTTTATACAATTGGCAAGGCCTGTTTTTTCTGTTTTCCCTGAAGCATTCGTTGGTTGAGGCAGAAATATCAAAGTGCAGTAAAAGTTCAAGCAAACGGGTAACTTCTGTTCATAACAATAATACAGTTCAGCATAAATGATCCTAACACTTCAATATCTCAGACTCATTTTACAATAACTTGGTAATCGTAATGTGTTATGGACTAAGTGTTTTCTTAAAAGGGCTATAACACGTTAGCCTTAAAAGGATAATGAGTATTTTATATGTACGCAATATATATGTAAGCACTTTAGAAGCTTTATTTTACTTATCACAATGCAGTACTCAAACGTGGAAAAGAGGCAGATTGCAGAGACCTTAGAAGAATACTTGAAGGTGAAGATCAACAGATTCTACTTGAGAAGTGACATTCTGTAGGATTCATTTTCAAAGTGTGAGAATGGCGTTCTATCTGCTTGCTTAACCAAACTTCTTCTATATTAAATGTCAACCTTATGTCCTCAACATGAAGCTTTTCTTCAAGTGTTACTTGGAGGTTGATGATTGAACCATTACTCTTTTCAAAATTTCATCAGGGACATCATCTTCACAGCAAGTCCTAACAGTGATCATTCTTTATACAGCTGACGTCCTCATTTACTACTTAGTTAAGGACATTGTAAAACAGTAGCTGCAAGTAAATTTGAATGTAAATTTGCAGTTACTTTGTCCATAAAGTCAGGTATTGAGCTCTTTAGAAGTTCTCAAAGCCCGAAAGAAAATACCATTTCAAACATTACTAACATAGGCAAAAATACAATCAACATGATCAGTTCTACATATACTTAGGTCTTTACGTGGAACCTGCTCTCATTTTTACACGACACACTGAATATGTCACTGTCAAAGTTCTAAAACAAGTAAGGACATACCATTTCATCTTCAGTTACTTAATTTATCATCATGGGCTGCTCTTGATAAGAAAATCATCATCTCTAGAAAGGAGTGTGGTTTCTCATTCTTAGCTTAAACTGTGCCAAAATACATCCCCACTTTCATCCAGTCATTGCCATCAAGTCACAAACTACTCCTGTACTGACCCCTTGAAGAGCTGCCACTATCCATAGTTTACTAGACAAGTTAGGTAATGCAGGTGGATTGCCAGGCCTTTTCTTCCATATCATAAACAAATCCAACCACTCACCCAAACCTAGGGTTACCACCTGTCCCACTTTGTTAGGGACAGTCCCTCTTTTGGCAGTTGTGTCCTGCAAAAAAATTGAAAAAATGGCAAATGTCCTGAGATTTTAGGACAAAAATATTTCCAATATTTTCTTTACTAGTTGCATAAAACAGTTATTTTGTATCTGAAACACCTAAATGTTATATGAAACAGAATAATCAACTCAAATGCTACAATAATAATATTTTATTTTGGCAAAAAAGTTAAGTTCTGTCCTTTGTACTGGCCGTGGGTATGTTTTGCCTTGTAAAATCTGATGTTTCTACAAAAAATGTCCCACTTTGGGCATTTGAAAAGGTGGCAACCCTACCCAAACCTGTGGGCAAAGTAGTCACCAGTTCATCTACTGCATGTCTTTAGAATGTTGGACAAAACAGAGTACTCAGATAAAATCCATGTAAACGTGAGAAGGGCATGTAGACTCCACACAGAATGCAATCCAGCTAAGAGCTGACCCGGGGAACATTTTGCTGTTAGGCAACAGTGCTGCTCAGTGTGCCACAAATTCCTGCTTCAAACCACATTAAATAATGTTTATTGATTTATCCCCAGAGCTATTATTGCTACTTTGAAACCCCACAAAGAAGTCAAATGTCCCCATCCCTTTTAGGTTCATCCTGATTTTCTCATAACTAGCGTTCAAATAACTTTATTGGAGATACTGGCCATCACTTGTAAGCTAAGCTTTTGCAAGTTAAGAACAAAGCAATAGCAGCATTGTAACATTAAGTGGCATTTCAAAAAATACCATATGAGTAAAGCGTTTCTACAGATTTATCCCTGGCAACTGTTACACCCTACCAAAACATCTTAGAAGAAAGAAAACCAGCTGATGTTCTTCATGTTTCACTGTTGCAGTCATTACATTTGGGTTATCTGCTTGCAGGTAGCCCTCAGTCAGCCTGATTATCAAAGTCTTGTGTCCTGCGTCGATTGCTGTCTCATCTTCCATGACGTCAATTAGTCAGGGGTATAAAGCATGCAGCCGACACCATTACATCAGTCTTTCTTGCCGTGCGGTGCCTGAAGCAGAAGCAGTTCGCAAGTGCCGGTCAGCCGACTCCTGGAATTTTCGTTTTCGAGTTTCAGATCCGAAGTCTTCAACTAAGCTCTTCTGTCATCCACTGCTGAAGCAATTTCTCAGAGGGGCCAAAAACTTAAGAAAACCCAGGAGAGCCCCTACTCCAACCTGAGACCTTAACTTTGTATTGGAAAAGCTCACTCTACCTCCCTTTGAGCCAGCTGCAAATGCAGAGTTGAAATTCCTTTCTTGGAAAACAGCCTTCCTTCTAGCCATCACTTCAGCAAGAAGAGTGTCTGAATTACAGGCACTCATGGCAGTGGAGCCTTTCATCATCTTTCATGCGGGCAGGGTGTCCCTCAGGACCAATCCCTCCTTTACTCCCAAGGTGGTATTCAGTGTGGCCCTTAATCAGTCCATTCATTTGCCAACCTTCTTTTCTAATCCACAGAACAAAGGGGAACGGATACTGCACTCCTTGGACGTGTACAGACAACTTAGATTTTATTTGGACAGGACTAAGCCTCTCAGGAAATCTGAACAGCTGCTGGTTGCATTTGCTGCAGGGGCAGAGGGGAAGGCCATTTCAAAACAAACCATTTCTAAGTGAATAGGCCATTATATTCATTTCTGATATAAGCACCATGGAAAACCTACCCCACAGGGGATAAGACCACATTCAACCAGGGCTGCATCTACCTCTGCAGCCTTTCTCAGAGGTGTCCTTACCAGGGACATCCTAGAAGCTGCTGCCTGGAGTTCTGTACATACCTTCACCACTTGCCTATTTTTTTCTAAATCCAGAGCTGGTTTTGCCACTGTAGTCTTGCAGGGCCTTATAGCTGGTCCTAATGCTATCTAATTGCCTCCTCCCTTCCTTAGCTTTGGGACTCTACCCAAATGTAATGACTGCAACAGTGAAACATGAAGAACATAGCACAGTTGTGTACATTTACCATAAATTTAGATGTTCGAGTGTATTCACTGTTACAGTCCTGGTTACCCTCCCTCCAGCCCCCGACTTCTATTAACTATACCTCTATTCTTGCTTACTATGCTTAAAGCTTTCTGGTGTAGTTGCTTTTTGTTGGAGGTGCAACCTTGTATATAATTGCTTCCCATTATGGGGGGCACCTGACATCTGGGGCAAGAAAAACTGATGTAATGGCGTCGGCTGCATGCTTTATACCCCTGACTACCTGACATCATGGAAGATGAGACAACAACCGATGCAGGACCCAAGACTTTGATAATCAGGCCGACTGAGGGCTACCTGCAAGCAGATGACCCAGATGTAATGACTGCAACAGTGAATACACTCGAACATATACATTTATGGTAAGTGTACACAACTGTACTTTTCACTTTCAGGAAAAAGAACCTGTTGGATACTGACAATTGCAAATGCTGTAGATAAATTGGATAAATCCAAGTCTTCCTTGTATCCACTTCTGAATTCTTCATACCAGCTATGTTGTTGTTGTTGTTTGTCTTTCGGCTTTTTCCTGGTAAGGGGTCGCCACAGCAGAACTCCGGTCTGCTAATGATTGGCAGTAGATTTTTTTTACAAAACGCCGAGGTGCCAGCCCGATGCCCAACCTTCAATGAAGGCACGCCCATTTACGCACGCATGTCTTTCGAATGCTACCCAACCGCAGGGAGGACATGCAGACTCCACACAGAAGGCACTCCCAAGCCAAGCCGAGAATCGAACGGGAGAACCTCTTGCTGTGAGGTAACAACACTACTGCTGTACCACCGCGGAATCCTTCTTCATACCAGCTATAAATCTCTAAAAATTTACTACAAGGTTTTCTATCCCCAACAGCAACTGGGAATGTACTACTCACTCTTCTTCTTTACCACTAACCTTAACTTCATGTACTGTAATTTCCTTGTCTGTCTACTGTCTCTAAACCACACATGTAATAACTTACTCCTTTCACAATTATCAGCTGCTTAAGAAAAAATGGACTCCCTCGGTATCCCACATCCATCCTGTAATAACTTGATATTGACACCCTCAGTACTAATTCTTGTAATACTTTTTTTTTTTATTTCCCTTAGGTGTAGACTAAATTAAACCACTACCATATTTTCTTTCCCCATTTACAAACAAATCTTAACCTGTAACCCATATACTACCATTTTAAATTAATCTCTGTCTCTTACAGCTGTGTTTTGATGTGCACTAGTAGTAGCCCTCTTTACTCATGCTTTTACAATGGTACATTTAATGTAATAAGCTGCAGGTAAGATTACTTATAAACAGTCCAAATTTGTGTACTTTCTTCTTTTCCGTATGTAATATGAACACGTTGGCACTGGATGGAAATGCCTTTATGTTGTTGTATCTTTCAGCTTTTCCCGGTTAGGGGTTGCCACAGCGGAACTCTGGTCCGCTAATGATTGGCAGTAGATTTTTACGTACCGAGTCGCCAGCCCTGACGCACAACCTTCAACGAAGGTACGCCCATTCACGCATGTCTCCACACACAAGACGCTTTAGCTGAGATTCGAACAGGACATCTTACTGTGAGGTGACAACGCTACCGCAGCACCATGAAAATGTCCTGTTTGTTAAGCCTATTCATCAAGTAAAGGATTTTTGATTATTGTATAATAACTTCAGTGTAAATTCATTGTTTGGAAGGAAATGGCATATTCCTGCATGTAAAACTTAAGTCATCTTAACATTTACATTTACGGTCTTGACATTATTTTGAACTTGCTAAATCCAGAAAAGGAAGTTTCAGTGCTGTTGAACATTTTCAGACAGTTTCAAGTCTTTTCAGGGCATAAAATAAATGAAGATAAAACAAAGAATGCAGTGGTAAAATATGTATCTTTGAATGAGGTGGTTCAACAATACCCATATTTATGGGGACGTAAGATGAAGTATTTAGGAGCATGGATTAAAAATAATTCCGTTGTGGCATCTAATGATATGTGGTAAGAAACTTAATAAAAGATAGTACAATGATCAAGAACCTGGAAACTTTTGATTATGGTTAGTAAGATGAAAGTGATAAAAATGTTTCCAGTCCCTTTAGTTTTGTATATGGGTCAGGTACATTTTTATCATCCAGAGGAGAAGTTGTAGACTAATTAATAAAAAGGTGATGGAATTTATTTGGAAAGGAAAGAGGACAATAGTTAAGTGGGATAAGTTGATTCTCTCCATATACCAAGGTGTTTTGGGACTAACAGATTTAAATGGATACTTTAAATGCTAATCAGTTTTGGTCCATATAAATAACTCAAGCAGAAGGCTATAAACCAAATTGGAAAGGGAAGATGATGAAAGGGGGGGGGGCAGAAAGTAAGGGAAGGGTAGACTTTTGGATGGTGGTCCTTAAGGAGAATAACAGCAACAATACAGGATATTGTAATTTTAAATTAGTATTGAGTATTCTAAGAACTAAACCAGCATGAGAATTGAAAAAGGAGATTTTACAAATAGGGATGACTGCAAGAAGGAGTGCAGAAAATAGGCAAGAGGAGCAGGATTTTATTGAAGAAAATTAGCAAGAGAACTGAAGTATTGGGTGCAATTAATGTGAGGGAAAAGTAGTAGAGTGGAATGAGGCAAAGCAGAAGTTTGGACTGCAAGTTGGTTACTGCCTTCCCTACCAGGAATTGATGACAGACTATAGGCAAAGGGATAAGGGATAGGTGAGTACTAAGTGAAAGACCTGCTCTGTTAGAGTTTTAGTTCAATGTATAGCAGAAGTTGCTGTTAGAAAAAGAAATAATTAGTAGCGCATGAAAAATAATGCATGATGACTGTAAGAATCCGAGAAGGTTGGAAAAGATTGGGAAGAGAGAGAATGTAAAGGCCATATACAAAGGAACAATTAGAGGACGTCTGTATGGCTCCCAGGTATGCAACAAAGTCCAGAATGTTTATGATTTCTGCTTGGAAGTGCCTGTGTAGGTGTTTTTATACTCTAAGCAGACTTCAGAGATAAAAAAATGCTTGCAGGTGTAGTGGGAAAGAGAGAGAGAGCGGTAATCTGGAACATGTTTTTAGGAATGTAACGAGTTGGTCGATTTTAAAAATTCTCCACAGAATACTTTGTTAGAAATGTTGGGGGAGCAAATGGCTGCAACTAAGGAAATGATTCTTTTGAGCTGGGGTGTAGGTTCTGAATTACCCAGACATAGTAAGACTTTACTAAGTTTAATGCTATTGGCTTCCAAAAAAGCAATTATTAGAAAATGGAAGTCAAAATCTAAACCAGCTGTAGCTGAAGTACTAAATATTGTAAAAGAGATAAAAGAGTTGTAGATGGGATCTTTAGAAAAGGGAAGGAGCAAATTACAAAGAAATAAATGGAATTTGTGGGAACATTATATGAAATTTTCAGGAGGAGGTTTAAGGGAAGGCAGGATTTGAGCATTTTTGTACTTTTGGAGTAAACAGTAGCTGTTAAAAAAAATATATGTATAATACATATAAAAGTAAATGTGAATATGGTTTGTTTTCTTTTCACTCAGTGTACGTGTAACTGTATCATTGCTTAAAATGTGAAAATGTAATAAAGATGTTAAAAAATTATTCCTCAGCACTCAAGGGCAAATACCCAAGCTTAACAGAAGCCATTGAGACATCATTATAATATACTTGTTCGGCAGTGTATTAATTGCTTTGACCCCCTCCCCCCTTTAAAATCTGAAGAGTGAATTTTCTTCCCTTGTGCATCACAAACCTTAAGACCAGTCTTTTGGTAGGTTTTGCAGCAATCAGGTTTGTCTGGTCTGAATTGGGAGAGAGGGACTTGAACTGGCAATCACAGGCTTCATTAACATTACACTGTTTACTAAGGAAAACATTTGAAGTTATTTATAAGGATTTCTTGTCATAGTTTCTTAAAAATTCATATTTCTTATTGTTGAATGAGGGAAATTATTAGCAATTGAATGGATCAAGCCAGTTCATAGTAGTAACCCTACCTGAAATATTTTCACAACACCCTACTGAAAGCGTTCAGACATCAGTTGCAATACAATATTATAATGGGAGTGCCATTGCTTCCCCATTTACTAACTCTCTCAGATTATTTACACTCCTGAATAACAGAGCACTCTGTAAAATACTTGTTGCCTTCTTTCCCACAAAAATAAATAAATACATAACTTGGTAGTTGAAAGAATGAATGTAGCCAGATGCTGCTTATTGGAAGCTGGCAGCAGCATAGCATTTAAGTGTTTGAACACAGGAGTAAACTTGTGGAACTCATTCTTGCAGACACAGCAAAATGATTCAGACTTTGAAGCTATTGTAGCACCCAGTCAAATAGGGGAATTATCTGCAATGCTTACAACTTCCTGTTGGAGTTCAGACGAAGATAAGAGATTTAAAACTGCCCTATACTCATGCTTCCATCTTAAAATGATTCATAAAGTTAAGGGACATTAGATGAGTTGGTGTCATTGAAACTTGGACATCTTGACTTAGTCTTTGAAAAGCTGATTAAAAGAGTACTAACTTCCCCACCAGGAAATTGTACTCCCATGTACAAAGTGCTTCTCAGGCTGAGACAGTAGTGCTGAAACAGTAACAGTACATGTAAAAGAAACTTAGTCTCCCAAGCTGTAGAGAGGAACTGGCATTAGCTCTGAGGCTTATGACTTCCCACTCAAAAGTGCAGTGCCAGCCAGTTGTTAATTAACTTTCAGAACTATAAAACTCAGACAGTATCATGCTACGCACCAACAGCACTAAACAGCTTGTAACAAGAAAGGTACTGACACTGAAAATGTGCTCACAGAACTTCCACATATGGTATTACTAACATCTATAAAAAAAACAAGTAATTTCAGATCCATGAAGGAATATCTTATCAATGACAGGAAATATCCAAGCCCTCTTTGAATCTCAGAAGCAAGCAAAGACCATGTACATTATAAGTGGATTTGTTAGCCCACTGGCAGAGCTCAGTGCAGCTGCCTGTAACAATTGAAACCTTAGATTGATTAGTGATCTGGGAACTGGAGGGCTGGTCAGAGGAGGAGGGTTTAGAGGTCATTGGCTCACCTTCCTTGGGTGGAGGACATGGGAATTTGTGGCATGGTACTGCTCCCTAGTGGAGGCTAGAGGGGTGCATTAGTATCACACAAGGGAGTCTGTCCATAAATGAGAGGACAGATGAATGAATGTGTACTTAAGTTATTGCGTTCTCCTCCCTCAGGTAAGGCATAAACAAAAAAAAAAGGGTTGGTGCTATGAGGTTTATAGGTTCAGATTCATAGTTAAGTACTAGGGTATCTGCTCTTTCAGGCCATTTTTAAACCTAGTCAGCTCCCTCAAATGTGAGAGTCAAACCCTGTACCCAGTGTCTATTAGGTAAATATCTTTACCATTATGCCAACCTCCAACTCCCTCACTTAGTAGTGGGTGATACAGAAATGGGACTCCTCAAGTCCTTTTCTATCTCCCTCCCCAGAAAAATAGTTGAATGCTCCACCAGTTGTGTCCCCAGGTTGACAGGCCCAGTCATGGGGGTAAACTGCATGGTTTAGGGGGGAGTAGCAGAAAGGATGGTTATAGACCACCAGCAGATAGTCATCTGGCCCTCCTTCAAGGAGAACCAACAAAAAAAAGAAAACAAAAGAAGTTAAACATGGATGGCATTTGCGACTCCTTCTAAAAATAGTTAGGCAAAAGACAAGGCCTATTTAATATTTACAGTAGCACTAGTAACATGCAAAGATGAACAGTAGCTCCTTTTTTCCTTTTATTTTATTTTTATTTTTACTTTCTAATATAAGGTGCAAAGAATGCCAATCAAAGAGGATCACAGGCTTAAAATGTCTAAGCTGCTAGGAATGACTAGAAGTACTGTTCCTCTTTTGAGTCTTATAGGCTTCTCAGAGGAGGTCTGTGCTTTACCATCTGAGTAATCAGGGACCCAGTAGTCCAGGATCTCTTGCACCTTCACAAATCAGTCCCACAAATAGTAGAACAAGAGATCCAGACCTGCTTTAGCAGATCAATAAAGCAAGATGAAGATATTGATTCATTACTCAGTGTTCCTCTCACCTCTGGAATAGACATCCCCCTCTAGGTAAAATAATATGATACACTACCTTCCTTTAGATGGAGCCCAGATAACTAGTTGGGTTTCATAAATTCACCCTGGGATTAACTGGCGTAGCCCTTCTTGACAGGGAGGAAGTACAGTCTAGGATGGGAAACAAGGCGTAATAGTCTGGGATTCCCATAATTCCGGTATAATTTATGTGTCTCTTAGTTGCAGATGCTGGGGAAAGATAAGCATGATCACAGGTTGCACTCAAAAATCACAGAACTGTGAGATGCCAAAATAAAAATAAATATAAAAGTGTACCTTTCATAATCAGGAGAGCATACAGTGCCATTTCAATATCCTAGGCACTGTTGCATCTAGAAGTCATGATGCTTTCTGACTTATTTCCCATTTAAATATATAATGAAGCCAAAATCACCACCAATGTAAAGCAAGAAACCACTTCATTATATATTTTTACTTCGCATTGCCCGAGTAACCAGGTACTGGGATCGGAACTTTGTGTGGTTGGTGTGCTTTTCATTTCTTCTGTGTTATTTCCCATTTAAATGTTTAGTGAGACCTATTTTTGTTTATAACATCTTATTTCAGTAGAATGATATGTAACTTTCTGAACTGGAGAAAGTACAATAGTATTTCACCAGGAACATTAATGGTGTTAAGCATTTAGAATATCTTACAAGACTGTTGCTGTTTTTGTGTTTTGTCAGGTGTGCACTTATTATGGGTGGACTAAATAAAAGTCTCCTTAGTAGTTCTTTATTGTTAGTAAAAGAGGTCTGTTACATGTGCATGGATAGTAAGATACAAGCCGTTAAAACCTTTTTAGTTCCTTTAGTATTGTACACATCAGGCATATTTTTATCAACCAGAGGAGCGGTTATGGATAGCAATTAATAAAGAGCTTAAGGATTTTATCTGGGAGGGTAATTCGACAAGAGTCAAGTGGGATAAACCAATTCTTCCTATAGAACAAGGCTGATTGTGATTATCCGATTTGAAGGGGTATTTCAGAGCTATGCAGTTAAGGCTCTTATACATAACCATACCTCTCAACTGTACAGATTTTCTCAGAATGTCCCGATTTTTGCCTCATATTTTTGGTCTGTTTTTCATAAAATTGTGGTTTTCTGACAAATTAGTGGCAAATCCTTAAAGATTGAAGTTAAAAAATAATGACAGACATTTGAGTTACAGAAACTTCATGCTAATGTAAAACCTGTTATTCTATCAAGTTTCTAAGTTTGTAAGACCAATATTTAAAATTTGTCCTTATTTTGAAGCCTTTGTCCCACTTTTATTTATGGCTTTGTCCAGATTTCTTGCTCTAAGAGGTTGAGAGATATGTACATAACACAAGCAGAAACCTATAATTCAAAGTGGAAAGGGATGAGGATGAAACAGGTGGGAAGCTCAAGAAACAAGAAGAGACCTGGATTTTTGGATACAGACCTTTAAGGAGAATAACAATAATCATACAGAATATTGTATTAATAAAGTAGCAGAAAGTATTCCTAGAACTAAGACAACACGGGAATGGAGGAAAGAAATTCTGCCAGTAGGGATAACTGCAATTAAGGATACAGATAATAGGCAAGAGGGGGCTGAAATTTATTGGAGAAAACTGCCAAAGAACCAAGGTATTGGAAGCAAATAACTAGATAGGGAATGGAAATAGAATGGGAAGATGCCAAGAATTTATTTTGACTGCATGTTAGAGATTGCCTTCCCTATCAAGGATTGATATCAGAGTATAGGCAAAGAGAAAGAAATAGGGGGTTCTAAATGAAAGACCAGACCTGATAAGATTTTTTAGTAGAATCTACAACAGAAGCTGCTGTTAAAAAGGAATAATTAGTAGAGCATACAAAATATTGCATGATAACTATAAGCATTAGTCAAAGGATGTTAGAAAGGATTGAGAAGAGAGATTATTTGAAAATTCACAAAGAAACAAGGGTGGGGTTGTGTTTGCCTCTCAAATATGCAACAAAATATGGAATGTTTAGGAGTTTTGCTTGCAAACGTTTACTCTGGGTATAAAAAACATCTACGTAGACAACAGAGGATTTTTGCTCAGGTAGACAGGAAATGTTGGAGGTGTGATGGGGAAGAAAGAGGTAATTCGGGGACAAAATTTCTGGGAGTGTAATGAGTTGCTAGGCTTTAAAGATTCACTGCAGACTATCAGAGATACTGGGTGAGCAAACTGGTGTAACTAGGGAAATGTTTTTTCTGAGCTATGATACAGAATCAGAATTACCTAGACATAGTAATGCCTTGCTGAGTCTAATTATGGTGGCTGCCAAAATATTACTAGAAAATGTAAATCAAAGTCTAACAACTGTACTAGAAGTAGTGAATATAGTAACAGAGATAAAACATCTGGAATTGGGATCTTTAGAAAAGGTAGGAGTTAATAAGAAAAATGCAAATTGTGGGAACAATACATATAGGGGGAAATATGAGGCTTAAAAGAAGGCAGGAGATGAATGTGCTGTGTTTGACTGGCAATGATTGAGTGGATTGTAAGTAATGTATACTGTTTGCAACTAAAATTATGTCAATATGGTTTGTAATGTAAAATGCTTGCAACCAAGATTATGTCAGCATGGTTTGTTTTCATTTGTATAAATGTAAGATTGCCTATGTTATAAGTGATAATTTAATAAAGATGTTTATTTAAAAAATCATAATGACAGACATTTGCATTTCAGACTCCATATCCTTCAGAAAATGCATAATAATACAAAGCCTGTTATTCTAGCAACTTTCTAAGTTTATAAGAGTAATAATTAAAATCAGGTCCTATTTTTGGGATGTTGCATTACTTCTCAACTGTACAGATATTTGCAGAATGTCCAGATTTTTGCCATATATATTTTTGGTCCATTTTTCATAAAACTGTATTTTTCTGGCAAATTAGTGGCAAATCATTAAAGATTGAAGTTAGAAAATAATGACAGACATCTGAGTTTCAGACTTCATACCCTTCAGAAAATGCATGCTAATGCAAAACCTGTTGTTCTATCAACATTCTAAGTTTGTAAAAGCAATATTTAAAAAAATGTCCCTATTTTTGGGCCTTTGTCTCATTTTATTTATCCAGATTTCTTGCTCTAAGAGGTTGAGAGGTGTCTTGGGCATCATGTTGCCCTCTCATTACTTTTTGCTGTGTCTAGATTTCATATGTTAAGAGGTTGAGAGGTATGCTGCTTATTGCAGCCAGACTGCCTCTAAAGCCAAAGTAGATAAAATTAGTTTATCTGCTGAGATTTCCTACCTGTAGGATGTACTTATTTGAAGTTCCTCCCTTGAGGGAGTGGACTCATTTCAAATACACTGTGGATCAGCAGGGAGGACTAGATCACTACAGGAAAGTATTTTCAGATAGCTGGATAAGGGTGAACCCAGATTTTGTGACTAAAGAGAAAGAGTGTAGTGAAAGAAATGTCACAATTCAGTATTTTATCCTAGGTGTTTGAAACCATACCTGTAACCACTGCATCATCACGCTACCCAGAGAACTGAGTATTTCAAGTTTATGCCTCCATTCCTAGAGATGATCTCACATCTTTGTGACATATGTATTCCCTATTGTGTCCTTTTTATTTCATAAATATTACAGGGTACCAGTCATCCATTGAGTACTTAATGTAACTTCATGAGTGCACTGCAAGAAGGCCTTTGCACTGACCCTTTTCAGCATTTCCCAACTGGGTAATATTTATATTGTGGAATGCTGTTGCACTACATCCAGTTTCTTGTCTTCTAACTGAATAGCACTTTTCCTCAGTTCCATTGCTTTTACTTACTGTTTCTTATTTTTGTAGAACCAGTACAGGTCAAACAAAACTGCTGCTTTGGGCACCTTTAAGGATAGCTTTGATGACTGGATGGGCAGACACAAATTTATACCAGAATAATCATGTAAGACCCTACTCAGTTTAGGAGGCAAGCAATATTTAGCGCTTAACTAGAATGGCAAGAACTTTTATGTTTGTTTTCTTAAAGGTATATATATGTGTGTATATATATATATATGTGTGTGTATATATATATATATATATATATATATATATATATATATATATATATATATAAAAAAACTGGACATCTTATGGTCCCCCTTGATCGCTTGCCTAGGATTATTCCTTTGTTTTTCAAATGTTGATACAGCTCATCCTTTCACATACCTTGTCTTTTGCTTATTTCATTAGTATTAGGTTAAGCTGTAAATGATTTTTCACTTCTTATGATTTATTTGTGTGAGGATGTTTGTGCATTCCACTTAGATTGTGTCTTTAGGTCACATCATGTACTTCATTGAACATTTAATCCTTTGTAGTTTTCAGTGAGACTTGCACGCCTGTTGCAAGCCTCCAAGCCTGCATCAATGAGGGTCATCAGCACAGTACTAACAACCAGAGAGTGAGCAGCTCTAGATGATGAACGCACATGTTCTGTACATTCTGGCCAAATCTCCAGCCTCCAGGCAACTCATCTCTGCCATTATGCATTTCAGTTTCATCAGCCTCCAGCAGGGGTTGTATAGTGAAGGTCTACTGTCTGTATTCTTATGAAGTTATTGTCATGTTAGTTGACTAAATGCATGAAAGTATGATCGTTGAAGGTGCTGCTGAAAACAAAAGGCATCTTGCTGAAATCGTGTGGGAAATTGTTGTGGTGTGTTCAAGATCTGGTCAGGAGATGTTACCTGTTGTGAAGGATGATCTGTTTGATACTCTGGTTCTTGTTCAGTACTGCATGCAAGCATTTTAGAACTGATGGTCTAATAGCCATTTTTATGATTGCTTTAATGCTTTTAAGTTGATATATAAGACTTTACTTTTTCGGCTTCATGCTGAACACAGACTAGTACTATAATATTAATGTGCTGCATTCTGTAAGTAAATATTTGAAACCCTGAAGTTTTGCTTGTATGTTGTTGTTTAAATTGTTATCATTAGGATGTTTATTTCCTATATGTATGTACACTGAAATTTATTTGATTTAATATGTACTTTTTGATTTTCTTAATTTTCCTTTAAGAAGTTCTTGTCCGAATTTCATCTGTTCTGTAAAGTGCTTTTCATTTGTTCTGTAAAGTGCTTTTTGGTAAAGCAGTATAATAAAACTGGGTTGAGAATGGAATGATTTGTTCTTTTGTTCTGCATTTTTTCCTTTGCTTCCACCTCCTCTGTAGCTCAGCATGTTAGTTACATTTTAATTGAGAGCCATCTTTCCCTTTTGTACTCAGGCTTTTCCATTTCACTTTTCTTGAACCATAAAAATCATTTGTAAATGTGTGAATGTATTTTGCACCGTTTATCATGTGTCTTGTTTGTGTTACCATCATTTCCTTATCACCTCCATTAACAGCTTTGAATAAGACAAAGCAATACAAGGATAAACTCTAGCAGCAGGACTTCTCTTGAGCTCTGCTTTCTTTTTTGGCAGACTACATAGACCTTTATTTAAAGATAACCATTTCAAAAGACCAGAGAGAAAAAGTGGAAGGAGAGGAAAGAAACTGTGTCTCTGCACTCAGTTCCATATTTTTGTCACTCTACCTGCTGTCATCATCCTACAGCACATTTATCTAATTCTAACATTAATCCTTAAGAATGTATTCTGTTTTGTTTGTAAATGTACAAAGCAGGCATGTTGCAATTTTATTTTTTATCTTAACTCATTCTCATCTTTGTCAGTATCTTACTGTATTACCAGCACTGTAAAAAAATCCTGGAAGTTAACAGCCTTTCTTTCATCATGGATGATTTCTCTTTTCTGAAGATAAGCATTCTGTAGACTGCTGGATGCCAAGAACACAGTGTAAACTGTGTAGTGTTGATTATGTAGTCATCAACATTTGCTGTTAAAGCCATTAGGTCTCTCAGCCTTCAGTTGTAGTTAAGTAATGGTTGCAAGAGTTTGGCGTATACATTAATAGAAATCTCTGCTTTTTCCCACTAAGTTTTGTTTTTGTTTTAAAGGTAGCTGCCATTGAAACAAAATCTGAAGTTTGGTAGTTTACAAGCTGTTTAATAAATGATCACAGTGAACATTAACTTGTTAGGCAGCTTGCAAACTAGTTGTCAAACTTGCTTGTTTAAAGTAGTTAACTAATTCATATCTATGGCAGCTTTTTGTGTACTTTCAGTTAACACCCATAGCTTCTTATGACCTCCCGACCTTTTGTGGGTCTGGTTACTTTAACTAAGTGACTTACCCATTAGTAATTTGCAGTATTAGAAAGGGAAAGGAATAATTAAAAAAATGACACAAGCTGTTAACCTGGAATGTCCTGTAGTATAGAAATTATTCCCTGTTTGACAGTTATTCATGTTTTCATATTTGTGTTCATATTTTCATGACTGAGAAAACTACCTGCTAATGAGGGGTACGGTGTGAAAAGTCATGAATGGAGACAAGAAAATTAATTTCCAATGTCCATTTATATCACACTATATTGGAGATATTGATAGATGTTTTTTGTAATTATGAAAATAATTATTCCCATATGTATTTCATAGTTAAAAAAACAAGTGCCTTACACACTGTTGCATGGCATCAGATGAAGCTTTAGATATTGCTGAAGAAAGCTGTGATTAATAATTTGCACTGTGAATTGCACATCTTGTATTCAGATTTATTCATATTGCTAATTATGCATATGTTTTCATATTTCTATAAATATCTCTATAAATTTGCTGTCATGTGAAACCTTTTGTCTAGATTACAAAAGTGTTCTAACAGTAAGTGTCAGTTTTATACAGTTTCAAAGATTTGAAACCTTATGAAAGTTTAGCAAAATGTAAATTCTAGGTATGTGTGCATTGGCTATTATCAGTGTAAATAATATTTCTTACTGTTAACATTGCTATTTCTATACTATTAATAGGTTTTATTGTTCAAAATATTCACATTTATTTATGTTATCCTTTTAAGCTAATTTTTCAGAACAAGCCATGGAATACAAGGATGTGTGTAGGCTGCTAGAGGTGTGACATTCCACAATGCATAGGTGTTAATGAGAGCTTATTTTTTTATTGTTTTTATCAGTTCTCTTTGGTTCTGTTATAAATTTTGTGAGACCAAATAGATTAAGAGAAGCCTATTTAGAGTCTGTTGTTTTTGGGGTGTAAATTTTAGACCAGTTAATGATAATGTCTTCTGTTTTACAGCAAATGTAAAAATGGACAAGACATGTTCTAATGTGGCTGTATTTTTTGCAAGTTTGGTGGAATGTAGATAGTACAGTAAACTCTCAGTTAACCGGCACCCATTGGGATTGGTAGATGCCGGATAAGTGTAGTTTCTGGTTGCTTGAGATTTACTGTTTAAAACAGACTTGACAAATACTGTACCGTATACTATACCGTACCATAAGCACTGTATTGATTTGATTTTAATATTAAAATACAGTAATTAAAAGCCTGGGTGGAATAATAATGTTTTAAACTTAGATTTCCACGAGAAAGCGTGGTATGTGGAACGTTCTTCGGTGGCATGCTGAGTGGATTGGAATTGAATGAATTGAACAGAGAGAGAGAGTGAATGCATGTATGAAAGCAGAAGTGACAGTGTGCGAGAGATCAGGGAGATGTATGAAAACTGAAGAGAGTGTGTGTGAGACATTGGAGAAAGAAAGAGTGAGTGAATGCATGTATGAAAGCTGAAGAGACTGTGTGTGTAAGAGATCAGAGAGAGAATGTGCAATCTGATGCAAACTGACTGAGTGAGTGCAGAGCGAGTGTTGACATTTTAGCGATTTGACTTGTTTGGTTTGACTTGTTCTCAGGTTGGGGAGAGAGGGAATTTATTTGTGTCTTCCTTTTTAAAACTCTAAAACTCTAAAAACGTATGGTATGTTTCTGCTGGGGGGGCACAATGTGCAGCACATGAAAAACTGAATTGCTCATACTGTACTGTATTTCTTTGATTTTTTTCTGGTTGCTCGAGTTCCACTTACCCAAGAGTTTACTGTAACTATATGAAGAAATTTGAAACCAAAATTTTTAGAACTAAATGCAAACAGCATTGCCTAGCCCATCTCTATTCTTATAAATAGATGGATACAAGAATCATACGTCCCTTCTATCTGGCGCCATGCTTACATCATCCCCCTCCACAAAGGTGGCAAAAATACTGATACCACTAACTTCATTGCCATCCTTTCCCCTCTTTCTAAAATACTAGAGAAAACAATACAAGCAAAACTCATGGCACACCTCACACTAAAAATCTCCTCTCCCCTACCCAACACGGCTTCCTGGTCTGGCCGCAGCAATATGACTGCCCTTCTTTCCTTTCTTGAAACCATAAACCTCGAACGGGACTTAGGCAAGTTCATATCCACACTATTCCTAGATCTGTCAAAGGCCTTTGACACCATCTCACACACCCTACTTATATCCCAACTCTCCACCCTACACGTCTCACCCACCACCACCAACATCGCCTGGTTTTTCCAGCTACTTGTCCAACCACCAACAATCTATCCTATGGAAAACTTCAACCTTCCCCTTCCTTCCCACACCCACAGGTGTCCCACAAGATTCTGTTCTTGGCCCTCTTCTCTCCAACCTATTCATTAACAACTTTCACCAATCCACCCCAGACGCATCTATCATCCAATATGCAGATGACTCAGCAATCATCTGCTCAGCTGTCTCCCTCTCCGAGCTCCTAGCAAAAACTCAACTAGCCTTCTCCAAAACAGAAACCTGGATGCAGTCTAACCATCTGGCACTAAATACAAATAAAACCAAACTAATGTTTTTTCCCCTAACAAAAACTCCATTGACAAATCCACATTCAGCATACAGAGCCAAAACAACACCCTCCTTGAAATTGTTCCAAACACCAAGCATCTTGGCATCATTATTGATGAAGAACTAAAATTTGACACCCACGTCCATGCCACAATCAAGAAAATACACCAAAAGTTAGGTCTCCTCTACAGGCACAACTGCTTCCTAAGCCCCTCTACTTGTCAAACTCTTGCACCCTCCTTCCTACTCCCCTCCCTTATGTATGGTGCCCCTATTTTCACCAATCTCCATCTTGGCCTTCAGTCCAAACTTGAATCCTGCTACCACAAGATCTCCAAAGTTGCAACCAATTCAAAAAAACTCATCCCACCACTGCCACTCCCTCCTCACCCTCAACTGCCTCGAACTACCCAACTACCTCAGTTACCTACAACTCATCATTGCCCACAAGCTCATCTTTAAACCTGCCAACTGCCCAGCTCTCGCTACTTCCTTAAAACCTTACATTACCAACTGCTCACTCAGATCCAAAAACAAAAATCTCCTTCAGGTCTACAAACCTGCATGACCTCCTGGCCATCTACTGCTGCCCCACTCCTTAGGTAAACAGTGGAACTGTCTCCCCACACACCTATGCAACCTACCTAACCATGTAAATTTCAAATCTCAGCTACCCTCTCATCTTTCTTCCAAATGGGAATGCCCTTGCCACGCTCCAACTTAACCCCCCATTCCACCTTGCACTGACTCATCCAACTACCTCTACTATTACTTCATCCCACCCAAAACAATCCCTCCCCTACTAAAAACTAATTTTTCTCTGTAATGTCTATTGTACTATACTCTCCAACCTCAAATATATTATTACCCTCTCCATGCATAATATTTTCCTAACCTACTAATGGCTAGTAGCTATATATTTTGAAATGTTAAACGTACAATTGAGTTTATAACAAAAATATTCACTTTATGTAAATGTTGAAATTTCTGTATTGAATTATGTCTTTTCATTTTCATAACATTGTGACAAGCCAATTGCAAATATCATGGAGCTAATCTGTAAATGTTTAATTAGCTGTATGAACCATGTCCTTTTGTAACATGTGAAATGTGACTTGCAATTATTGTGGAGCTTTTCTCCCCGGGCCTCCACTGAAAAAAAACAGGTTCTTCTTGGCCCAGTGGACTTCCCCGGTCATCAAACTTAAATAAATAACTAAAAAATCTAGGAGTTCTTAGTTGCCAGAGGTTTATGGTTTATAAGGGTATGTTTGAAAAAGAGACCTGCAAGTGATTAGAACATATATATATATATATATATATATATATTTATTTATATAAAATTCCAAAAGTTCTTTTAGCCATTAGATTTAATCCCTTACTATACATATAGCCTGATGGTTCTATTGTGTAGTCAGTAGTACTGTGTTTTAACCACATATCAGTTATTGTTAAGATATCTGGTTTGTAGAAATCAGTCCAAACATGAAGCTGTTCTGTTTTATTAACAGTTCTTCTAATATTGAGATGACATATCTTGAGACTGCTTGGGTATGTGTTATGAAGTAGATTAGAATTTTAGGACGCAGGACGAGGATTTAGGTGAGTGTCACCATAGAGGTAAGGTAAGTGAGTGTGTCATGATTTTTTATTGACATAAGCTGCTAAAGCTTTTTTTTTATAATTATTTAATCTCTTTTTTATGGTGAGATTTGGTTATAGGTAGGTTTCTGATGAGAGGTTCAGTCAGATTCCTGGAGGGGGGAGAAGGATAAGGGGGGGGTTCATTGATGCTAAGTCCTAAAGAAGTGCCAGGGGCAGTTAGCATTATATTGAATTGAAGCTTGATATGGTAACTAGTAATGATGTGCATGTGATGCTAGTGGTGCAGTACTGATTAGATAATTTTACATAGGTGTGCTAGGATATGCTTTTCAAATGCTGAGTGTATAATTATTTTAATGATCTGGTTTTTATATTGTGAATTCAGATGAGTGATGTGTAATTGTAAATGAAGAAGGCTTTGCTGTAGAGTAAAGTAGTGACTGGGCAAGTATAGTTTTGTAAGGATATTTTATTAATGGTTAGCTGAAGTATTATTCTTAGGTTTTGGGTGATGGATAGTTGTGAAGTTCTGGTCAGCAACTTGTTTTTGGAAGACGATCAAAAGATAGTGGTTGTAGTGTATTGAAATGTAACAGTAGAAAAAAGGAGTAATACATTATATCTTAATTGTCATTTTATGAGTGGAATGCAAGAAGAGTGCAAGTGTTTTATGTTGTGGTTTTGCAGTCAACTAAGGGATATGACAGGTGAGGCAGGTGTTTACATTGTATAGAGTAAATAGTATTAGCAGGAAGATTAGTGTTGTAGACATATTTTACATTGTGGTTTAGTCTGTGTGGTTGGTGTATGTGTCTGTAGTGAAGGGACATATTTTATATAAAAGTGTTGAATCCCTGACCAGCTGCTCTTATTCTTCATTTTACAGTGTTTTACAGATGTGTTCAGTGCTTTTATCTTTTGTAAATGACTTCTTAAGTTATGCATTCTGTTTGAAGTTATTTTATGACTGTAGCTAATGTACTAGGTAATTGGTAGGTATTCATGTGCTTTCCTTTTGATAAAGGATACTGGTTCTTCTTTAAGTTGATTAAGGGTAGTGTGTTACGCACAATATCTTGATTCAGTACAGAAATTCACCATAAATTACACAGTTTGAACTGTTAGAATATGTAGTTGTACAAAGGCTAATTTCAGGTCTGCTTGTATGTGTACTGCACTGGCCCACTTCTGTCTTTCTTATGGTTTGTTACTGTACCATGTGATACTGCATTAAGGTTATGAATTGTAGCTCCAAATCCAAAAGACTTGTTCTCAGTGTAAGTGATTATTTACACTGAGAGCTGGTGTTTTGGAATTTGGTCCCTGTACTAAACCTGTTTATAGATAGGCCTTACATCAAAGTAAGTCACTTTCACTGAGAATAATAAGTCTTTCAGAATCAGGGCAGCCTTACACTGGGAGAAAGTCTTTTGGAATCTGGTCCAGTGTTGATTTGTATTTGGTTGCTCTCTTTTTATTTTTCCCTTTTTTATTATTTTTTATCTTCATGTATTTATTTTTCTTAAACATCTTTATTGAATTATTTGTGAAAAGGCAAACTTATATTTATGTAAAAGTGGTGCTGCGGTAGCGTTGTCGCCTCACAGTAAGACGTTGTCCTGTTCGATTCTGAGCTAAAGCGTCTTCTGTGTGGAGACATGCGTGAATGGGCATACCTTCATTGAAGGTTGTGCGTCAGAGCTGGCAACTCGGTACGTAAAAATCTACTGCCAATCATTAGCGGACTGGAGTTCCGCTGTGGCGACCCCTGAGAAAAGCCGAAAGATACAACAACATTAACAAGTTCACATTTACAAACATTATACATCACATATTTTGTTTTATACAATATAATCAAACCAACATTACATAAATTATTCAATTCCTGCGTTCTCTTAAACCTCATTCTTCCTCCAGAACATTATTTATGCATGTATTGTTACCACAATTTCAATTTTTTTCTATGTTATTTACTCATACTCTTTTCTAAGGAGCCCACTCCATTTTCTTTTTATGTCTGTTACAATATTCAGTACTTCGAGTATTTTTGGTTTAGACTTTGTTTCCCATTTTCTAGTATTTGCTTTTTGGCAGCCACCAGAATTAAACTTATTAAGACTTTACTATGTCTAAGCACTTCAGATCCTGTATTTAAAATAATAATAATAATAATAAGTTCTTTAGTTACACTCATTTGTTAACCCAGTATTCCTGACAGAGTACTCTGCAGGGAATTGTTAAAGTCTGCCAACTCATTACACTCTTAGAATATATCCTTCCAGGTACTTCTTTCTCCCCCATTACACCTCCAACATTTGCCATCTACATGAGGAAAAAATATTTAGAATTTGCTTGGCGTATAAAAGTACCTTTGCAAAGACTTCCAGGCAAACATCCTAAAGCTTATAGATTTTATTCATATTTGGGAGCCATACAAATGTCCTTCCCTTGTTTCTTTGTGATTTGCTTATCTAATCTCACTTCCCAATCTATTCTGATCTCCTCTGATTAATTCCGATAGTTATTGTGCAATGTTTTATATACTCTGCTAATTATCCCTTTTGAACAGCAGCTTCCATTGTAGATTCAGCTAAAAACTCAACCAGTGCAAGTTTTTAATTTAGGATTCCCCCATATCTTTCTCTTTGCCTATACTCTGATTTCAGTACCTGATAGGGAAGGCAGTCTCTAGCCTGCAGTACAAAATGTCTTATTTGCCTTTTACCATTCTGTTACCTTTCCCTCTCCAAGTATTTGTTCACCATACATTGGTTCCTTTGACAGTTTCCTCCAGTGAATTACAGCCCCCTCTTGCCTATTCTCCATACCCCTAATTGCAGTCTTCCCTTTTGGCCGAATCACCTTTCTCCATTCCCTTTTTTGGCTTAGTTCTTAGTACACTTTTAGCCACTTTATGAATATAATAGTCTGTATGGCTGTTGTTTTTCTCCTTAAGGACCAGCCTCCAAAATTCCACTGTTTCCTTATTTCTTGAATTACGCCCCCTGCTTTTATCATCATCCCCTTTCACTTTGAATTGTAGCTTTCTGCTTTTGTTATGTATAAGCCTTATCTGTGTAGTGCTAAAATACCCATTCAATTCAGATAATTCTAAACATCCTTGTTGTATTGGAAGGATTAACTTATCCCACTTGACTCTTGCCCTCTTCCTTTCCCGGATAAAATCCTTCAGCTCCTTATTACTAGCCACAACTTCTCCTCTGATAGATAAAATATGCCTAATCTGTGTATAAAAGTAGAGGGACTAAAATCATTTTTACTGCTTGTGTTTTGCTATCCATGTCAGTAGGCAAGAGCTACTAGTTTCTAATGTTTTTTGTATTAACATTTGTTTAGTACCTTCTAACATAGCCTTAGTTGCCATAACAGAATTTGTTTTAATCCGTACTCCTTAATACTTCATTTTATCATGTCCCCATAAACATGGGTATTACTGAACCAATTCACGTCTGGGTACATAGTTTACAACTATAGCCTTTATTTTGTTTTCATTAATTTTATGTCCTAAAAAAAGAACTGTTGAGACCAAGTACCAAAACTGCTGCTACTCTTGTACCTTCATTTGCAGGAGCCATTTCACAACCCCTTATCCTTATTTGGCTGTTGAAACTTTATCTAGTAGCTCTTTGGCTACATCATTAATAACTTTACCTGCAGCTGTGTTCTACAGAGATGGGGAACGCAGCAGAGTGTACTTAACCAGGTATGCCACTATTGCAGTCCTTTCAGTACATACATTAATTGTTCAGTGTTTGCAGATGTACTTCCCCTCCTCCCTGCCCTGGATGGTCTTTCTGTAAACTCCCCTAAATATTACCTGTTAAAGTGACTGTGTAGTGCCCTCCATAGCAAGTAAAACAGTAGTTGTAATTGGCTTTTATATAAAAAATAAAAGTTCTGTGTTACAGATGGCATTCTTTTCAAAATAGTTTTATTTATATGTCTCCTCTGTACTTCACATTTTTTTTTTAATTTATCACCATTTACTATATTCTGCAAACTGGTCTGAGTCTCTGGGACCACTTTGTATGACTAATAAAAAGAGGAACCACAAACTTGTAAAGAATACCACCAGGATGAAAGGAGGCAGCTGACCACTTTGTAGAAACTCTGTTTATTTAGCGCTTTCGTCCTTAGTAAAAGAACATCAGAATACTGAAAACACACATAGCTCCATCTTTTATACCCAGCATGCTGTTGATGTTAACCAGTTAAAAAATGAACATCTTAAAGGGCTACATCCCAAACTTTCCACTTGTATACAAACATTAATTTCATTATGCCAAATTGTTAAAAACATGAAGGCTGCTTTTAGTCTTAAGACAGGACTAATTGATATATTCTCATTTAACCCAGGGTAGATAGTGGCATTTGTTCACAGTTGCCACTGAAGTTCCTTGTATTCAAGGTAGTCATCTGTGGGTCCACCTCTCTGCCCCCCATTCACCTGGTCAGTAATAATCAACTTCTTCTTCTTTCAGCTTTTTCCCCGGTTAGGGGGTCGCCACAGCGGATCACCTGTCCACTCATGATTGGCATTGGAGTTTTACGGTGTCGAGTTGCCAGCCCTGCGCCCAAGCTTCCACAGAAGGCACACACACACTCACACCTAGGGCCAGTTTAGAGTGTCCAATCCACCTACAGCATGTCTTTGGGATGTGGGAAGAATCCAGAGCAGCCGGAGGAAACCCACGCGACCACAGGGAGGACATGCAGACTCCACACAGAGTACCTCTAAGAAATTAAAAAAAAAATGGTCAGTAAACTTCTGAATGTGCAGTGATAGTGCATTATTCATTTCTTTCTTTGTAATGTCATAATTCTGTTGATACATTCTGCTTTTTAAACAATTCTTCATTTTTCCAGTGTAGAAACAGATGCATTTCTGACATGCTGATAGGTAAGCAATGCTTCTACTATTATAGTTGAACTTCTTTTGAAGTTTGATAGTACCATAATGTTCTAATCTTACTTCACTACCTTCCAGTATACCTTTATACTGTGTACAACATCCACATTTTTTCATCACAGCTAATCACTCTCTCTAGCATATTTTTTATACAGATATCTTTTTTGTATACAATGAGTGGGCTTTTCCCAACTATTTCGTTATATTCTGGTTCAGTGTCAAAGACTCTCCAATTTTTGCATATCACTTTTTTGATGTCAGTGAAATCACTATTGTATGTTAAAATTAATGCCTTACACACTTTGTTTCCATCAATAACAGTTGTGTTGTTTGTAGGCATTTGTTCCCTATGCATCCCTAATAAAGGTAGGTAGTAACCCCCAGTCCTCTTCTCTTTTACTTCATTGAATATATTGTTCAGGAAGGGGGTGGGGTACCCTCTTTTGGAAGGCAAGAACTGCTAGACTTCAGTTCTGCCTTCAGTACTGTCATCCCTCAGAATCTAATAATGAAACTAATACAGTTGCCATCAACTCCCATTTATGTAATCGGATTCCAAGCTTCTTCACGGAAAGGTCTCAAAGGGTTTGTGTGGGCGACAACAATTCATTCATAGATTCATAGATTAGTACTAGGCTAACTGCCCTTGCAAGCCATTTTAAGCCTAGCCAATTATCCCTTGTGAGACTCAAACCCTGCACTTTGTGTTTGTAAGGCAAAAAAGCATAACCCTGAATACAGGAGTACCAAAAAGGTGCGTCTTAAATCCTGTCCTATTCACTTTGCTGACACATGACTGCTTGGCCAGACATGAGTCCAGTAAAATAATCAAATTCAAGGATGACACCATGGTCATAGGTCTGGTCAGAGACGGAGAGGAGACGGCCTACAGGAACAAGATTGAACATATATTGGGCTGGTGTGATAACAACTTAGAGCTGAATGTCAGCAAGACTAAGGAACTGATTGTGGATTTCAGAAGGTCTCAAGAACCACACCAACCTCTAGAAATGAAAGGGATGACAGTGGAAGGGGTCAAAAGTACAAAGTTTCTGGGAGTACATATCACTGAGGACCTGTTCTGGTCAGTCCAGATATCTTACCTGGTCAGAAAAGCTCAGCAATGCTTGGACTTCCTAAGGAAACTAAAGAATACAAAACTATCAAAGGCCGTCCTCCAAACTTTTTACAGAGGTACCATCGAAAGCGTCCTTACCAATAACATCACTGTCTGGTATAGGGGCTGCAACACCTCCAATCGTAGTTGTAATGGCAGCAGAGAAAATCATTGGTTCCTCTCTTGCACCTGTGGAAGACTTACATGAATCACACTGCATCAGTAGAGCCAGAAGATATCCAGTAATCCTTTGCATCCTGCAAACGGTATGTTCTCCAGCTTCTCCTCAGGTAGGAGATATAGACGTATTCACTGTAGGACTTCCAGTCTTAATAGTTTCTTTCCTCTCTCCATCAGACTACTGAACTCTTGTGAAAAACTTGCTGGGAGACTGTCAATGCATTCTTCCCCTTCTGCCACAGTTATGCTATTTATCTGACCGTACAGATCCTTACATAACCAGGCTTTGTTGTATTATAAGTATTAAGCTTTTTCATATGCAATAACTGACTAATGTGTATATTTAACATTGGTTCACACCTTACCTTACTGTAAGACTCTATGAAGTTGAATATAAATTACACTGCGCAGTATTCATGTTGACCATTCCATTTGCTGCTTATAGTAATGTCATGCACATGTTGTTACTCAATTTTGTTTATATGTAAAGTGTGTCTGGTCATTATGTTATTTTATTCTATTTTTACTTTTATTTTTATTATGTTATTTTATTATTATTCTTTTCTGTATGTATGTTTTTGCACTGGGAACGAAGCATCGCAATTTCTTTCAGCTACAGTGTAGTGTAGTTCTGCATGACAATAAAGTTTTCTTTGACTTTGACTTTCTGACTTTCTTCACATCCCATCTGTTTTACGTTTATAGTCAGTTAACCCATTCCCTAATGCATACTGTCCAGCCTCTTAAACATATGCATGTTGTCACACAGTATCTCCAAGAAAGCTCAAAAACAAAGAGCAAGTGAGCTCATTTAACAAGTAGTTCATTTAACAGTTATTTTCAAAAAATCTGCAGAAGCCAAATAACGTGCCCTAGTTCATTTTACTCCAAAAACATAATTTTCCCATGGTGTGCTGCAGCTTTAATAGTGTTACTAGTAACTCCAGATTTTATGCCTCTTCCTCCCTCAGTTGTTGTTGTTGTTTGTCTTTCGGCCTTTTCCCGGTAAGGGGTCGTCACAGCGTAACTCCGGTCCACTAATGATTGGCAGTAGATTTTTACCAAATGCCGAGGTGCCAGCTCGACGCCCAACCTTCAACGAAGGCACGCCCATTTATGCAAGCATGTCTTTCGAACGCTACCCAACCGTGGGGAGGACATGCAGACTCCACACAGAAGGTACTTCCAAGCAAAGCCGAGAATCGAACGGGAGAACCTCTTGCTGTGAGGTAACAACGCTACCGCCGTACCACCGCGACATACAACATTTCAAGTACAAATGTAAGGGCACAGCTGTGGTAGAATTAGTGGATTAGCTGTAACTTGAAAACATTTACTTAAATGAATCTGCCTTCTGTCTAATAGACTCCCCAGCTCAACAGTATTAAAAGAAAAATATAAAAAACATTAACTGTCATCACATTGCTTTAACTATTTATTTATTTTTATTTTACATTTGTTGACCGGGCTAGTTAATCTGGATACATGTCCATTTTCAGTAGAGGCCCAGGGAGATAAGCTCCTTGCAGAAAAATAAAAAAAACATTTTTACTTACAATTATGTTACAGGTTAATACAGAAATTATCATAGAGGTCTAAATACCTCCCATTTCAAAATTCAGGTACAATACAAAAAATGCAGGTATAATATATACTATAGTCTGGGGAGATAAGGTCTGGGATAAGAAGAAATAAATACATTTATATTTACAAAGAACATTTGAAGTTAACACAGAAATTATCAAAGAGGACAGAAATACTTCACAGTGCCAAAGGCAGGTACAATGCAAATTACAGAGGGAGCAGAATACTTTGTAGTGCAATAGGCAGGTACAGTGCAAATTACAGGTAGAATACTGAAAGTAGCAATAAAAGAGGCATATTGTGTAATTATATTAATAAAGAGTTGTCACACTATGAGTAAGCTCAGGGGATGAAAAGAATGGTAAGGAAAAAGGTAATGTGGAAAGTAAGAAAAGTAGAACTAGTTATAGGGAAGTAGTGGGTAGGCAGTGCCTGTTATGAGTACAAAAATGATTAGTCAGGTTTAGTACAGGGTATAGCCAGTGTGTTCTCAGGGAAAGTTTCAGTCTGTTTTTGAAAAGAGACTTAGAGGAAACTGAGGAAAGTTCACTGGGAAGAAGGTTCCAGGATTTTCCAACAGTATTACTGAAAAGAGAATCCCCAGCCCTGTTATTAGATTTAGAGGTGTTTACAAGAAGTTTTTGTGGTGAGCGCAAGGATTTCAGATTATTATAGGGAATTATGAGGTTAGATAGTATAGGAGTACTGGAAGGTTGGTAAAGAGTCTTATGGGCAATGGTTAGTTGGTGGAATTTAAGCAGATTTTGAATTTCTAGCCATCCTAGCTGCTTAAGATTATAGCAGTGGTGGGTTCTGAATGGGTTGCCAGTAGCAAACCTGGCAATGTTATTGTAGGAGATTTTCAGTTTGGTGAGGTTATTTTTAGATAAATTAGTAAATATGGGTGAGGCATAGAGGAGTGTAGAGATTAGATGGGTATAAGCAATAGTTATTCTTATTGTTGGTGAAAGGAAGGGTTTGACTCTGTAGAGAGAGCCTAGTTTTTTGTTAACGGTTTTTATAGTATTGTTGATATGGATGTCAAAGTTAAGATTGTTGTCTATGGTGATACCAAGTAGTTTGGTAGTTGGGTCAGGTGATATGGGAGTACCATTAGTGGATGTAACTGAGAAATCTAGTGGGGTGGACTTACGAGTAGGATTGAATAGGAGGTGTTTAGTTTTTTTGGGGTTCAAGAGAAGGCAATGTTGTGTAAACCATTGTTCTACTGTATTAAATACCTCTTGGGTAAGGGAGTGAAGTTTGGAAGTGGATGTGGCTGTGCATATAAGTGTAGAATCGTCAGCATATTGAATGGTATGAATAACAAGTTGGACTCACTTGAAACCTGCATGTCTTACTAAAGCCCAAAACTACATGCACTCTGCGGGTCCAGGTTAAAACTAGTAGTATGCATTTCAGGTTTCATAAATTATGGCTGTGACTCACTTTATGGCATTAGGACATGCAAGTATAATAGTGAAGGTGTCCTATGTCTTGTAAAGAAAAATGAAAACTTTCTCCCACATTTATCAGCAGAAGTAACACTGTGTACCATTCTATACCTATTATTCTACTTACTAACCAAGGAACTAATCTTAAGTAGTTTCCCAATTCCGGTTATGGTATTGTATAAAAAGTCTTAGTACTGATGCACAGGCACTACATCACAGATATAGTTACAATGTATGCAAATTTGTGTCAGATTTTTTTGCTTGTAAGTTTTGTAATTTACCTATGCATATGAAAAATTGTGGAGCTTTTCTTCCCGGGCATCTGCTGAAAATGGATCGTGTGACCCAGTCAGACTATCCTGGTTAACCAATGTCAAATAAGTAAATAAACAAATAAATAAATTAAATTCAATTAATTAATGAATTCAAATCATTTATCCCATTTAAAAAGAATCATGTCCTTACCCACAGCCATCTGCTCACTTAATGTTTCTGAAAGAGTACTCTGTAGGGAAATTTTAAAATCTGCTAACTCATTACACTTCCAAAACACATGTTCGCAGTTAGCCCTTTCTTTTCCATCACACCTCCAACATTTGCTATCTACCTGAGGAAAAATTCTTTGCAGTCTGCTTGGGGTATAAAAATACCTATCCAAACACTTCAAAGCAAAGATCCTAAACCGTCTGGACTTGGTTGGCGTATGTCTTCCCATTGTTTTCTTTAAATAGTTTTTCCGTTTTCTTTTCACAATCTTTTCTAACCTCCTCTGATAGATACTTAACATTTCTCATGCAATATTTTATATGCTATACTAGTTATCTCTTTGGAAACAACTGCTTCTGTTCTAGATTGAACTAAAAACTCTACCAGGGCAGGTCTTTAACTTAAAATCCCCCATCCCTTCTCTTTGCCTATACTCTAAGCCCTGGTTGGAAAGGCAGTCTCTAGCCTGCAATCCAAATTTCGTCTTGGCCTCATTCCACTCTGTTCACTTTCCTGCTTGAGTTATTTGCTCCCATCATCTTGGTTCATTTGCTAGGTTTTTCCAGTAAATTCCAACCCCTTCTTGCCTGTTTTCTGTACTCCTACTTGATGTCATCCCTATTGGCAAAATTTCTTTTCTCCATTATCGTATTGGGATAGTTCTTATAATACTTTCTTGCACTTTATGAATGTAATATTCTGTATGGTTGTTGTTATTCTCCATAAGGATCTGTATCCAAAATCCCACAGTCTCTATTTCTTGAACTCCCCCCTTGCTTCATCATCCCTTTCCACTTTGAATTACAAACGTTTGCTTGTGTTGTGTATATGAGCCTTAACTGTGTAGCTCTAAAATATCCCTTCAAATAAAGTAAACCTAAACCACTTCATACTGTTGGAAAGATCACTTGTCCCACTTAACTCTTTCCTTCTCCCCAATAAATTCCTTCAAATCTTTATTAATTATTGTCCACATCTCCTTCTCGGGTTAATAAAAGTATGCCAGACCCATGTACAAGACTAAAGGGACTAAAAACATTTTCACTGATCCTATCTTAATGTCTGTATCCATAAAGAAGAGTTTCCATTGTCTCAATTTTTGTATTATCTTTTGTCTAGTCTCTTCCCATACATCTGATCTGCCATAACAGAAGCCTTTGTAATCCATACTCCTAAATACATCTTATCATGTCCCCATAAATATGGATATTTCTGAACCATTTTGTGTGAGTGCTTATTTTGTGGCTATAGCCTTTGTTTTATCTTCATTAATTTTATATCCCAAAATGCTCCACAACACTGAGATGTCCTTTTTTGGATTTATCAGGTACAAAATAGTATCATCTGCAAATAAAACCAACTTTTCTTGATTACAGTACTCTTCTTGTATTTCTGAGTCACTTATTTTCTTTGCCAGTGGCTCTAAATATAAAGGAAATGAAGGAGAAAAATGGACACCCCTTTGTGGCTCCTCTGTTCAAACACCACTTATTTAAGAGGAACCCTCCCACTTTAATTCTTGCGTCTGATTCTTCATATATCCTTCTAATTAACCTTATTATTGTAGCAGGGAATGCAAATGCTTCCAATGCCCTACTCATAAAATCCCAGCTTACACTGTCAGATGCTTTCTCTGCATCTTGACTCACCAACAACAGAGGTATTTTTTTTACACTCCGTTTCCCTCTGGATCATTTTTGTTCTGTTTATGTTGTCAAGTATTTGCCTCCCCTCTACAGAACACACTGATCCATATCTATCAATTTTCACAACACATTTGCCATTCTTAAATGGAGCTATATATACCTGGGTCTGAAGGGTACTTGCCATCTTTAAGTAGCACAGCCACCACAGCTTTCTTCCTAGATGTTAGCGCATCCCCTCCTTTTAAAATACTATTAAACAAAATCTTGCAAACATTATCACTTTCTTCCCTCCTAATTTCCAAATATCCACAGGAATACCTTCTCTTCCTGGAGACTTTCCTATTAATTGATTATATATCCCTGTTTTTATCTCATCACCTCCTGTATTAATTGTTAGCTGCTGAGTCTCGTCTCTCTCTAACCTTGGCATAATTAAGTCTTCCATAAATATTTCCATTTGTACTCTTTCTTGATTTCCACATTTCTCTGCTTTATACAATTTTTTTATAAAATGTTCAGAATATCTTTAAAACCTCAAGAGAATCTCTGGTTAGTTTTCTTGTTATAGGTTCCCTAAGTCTGGTGACAACCCTTACAACGTTCTGTTGCCTAAGTCACTGTGCTAAAAGTTTTTGTGCTCTGAAGTTATGGAAAATAGTTGCTTAACTACAATATTTCTAAATTCATGCCTATTATCCAGATACTCCCTTATTTTCCCTTTGACACTATGCTGCTCCTCTTGTTCTGTGAGATTCCACTTATTCTGCAATACTTTAACCTTTGTTAGCCCCTCTAAGTAATTTCTATTACTTCTTAGCCATATTGTTTTCTCTTCTATTTCAACCCAGTTTTTAAACTCCATTTTCATTTTATTGCAATCATTAGTTTTAACTTCTGAAGATATTTCTATTTTCCATAATAACTCTCAAATAAGTTCCACTACCCATTCCTTAAAGTCCTTTCTTTTTAACAGGTAGGAGGGAAAGTGTCAGTGTCTTACTTTTGCTTCATTACACTGTATTTTATCTTAGTTTTTATTGGATTTGTGTCTAAGCTTTCAAATAAATGCACATGTTTCTGTGATATATAACTTCTACGTAGTCTAGCCCAGTTATTTTACATTGGGGAATAATATGTAAATTCTCTCCAAGTTCCTACTTCTGAATTCACATCTTCTACACCAATTGTTTTCACAAATGTCTTCAGAAATCTACCTTCTTTTGTTATATTGTCACTTCTAGGTCCCCTGGTACATCCTCACTGTTGCAAATGAAATTCCAGTCCCCATCTATAAAACAAAATTCTTGCTGAAAGCTGATAATTTCTCCAGAAATGTTCTTAAGCTGCATAATAGCAGTTTTCAGTGGAATATAAATACATGCCATTGTAATCCTCCTTCCTTGCCAGTAACCCCTTAATACCACAGATCTACCATTTTTGTATTTTTTCTTCAACTATCACTATTGGAACTCCTCTAGCAATTAGTATAATTATTCCTATTTTCATCTCTCCCTGATTTTCCACTGAATATCCTTTATGAAATCCTCCATTTGTCAATTTCACATGCTTATTTCTTCCCAAATGTGTCTCCTGCAACATTGCAATTTGCATTCATTCTTTCTTAATATAATCCGGTACTCTTTGCTTTTTATCTGCATCTGTAAGACCATTCAAGTTCTAGGATAATGTAGACAGCTTAGCCATCATAATAAAAATAAAAAAAAAGCTATTGTTCCCACCTATTCCCACCTATTATACATGACAATTTGTATGTGTATTTCCAGCTTTTTACATGGATATGCTATTTGTGATGGTCCCTACACTGGGCCAGTATTCAAGGAGCTAATCGATGAACCTCATTTCTCACCACTGACACTGGTGAGGGACAGGCATTAGGAACAACAATGGATTCACACAGTATTTTCAGATGCAGCTGTCTGCACCAAGCACACTTAAGAGCACACAGGGAGCACACTCCAGACCTGGGGATGGAGACTCTCTCTCTCTCTCTCTCTCCAAGCCTCAAACAAGACTCCACATAGATCAATTTGGAGCTCTGTGTCCCCCTTCCAAGTAGTTGACACACACTCTTTTGGAGATTTGATTTTCACACATACACCTGGAAAGGCTGGCACAGATTTATCAGCTGTGCCCCCTCTGCCCAGACTATAAGTTAATCGCTCTGCCACCAGTCAGCTACTGTAAAGCTGTTGCAATGATACCTAATTATACTAAGTAAAAGTAATGCTGATACTAATACAAGTGGTAGAGTTTGACCAATGCAGCAAGGCTTTCAGGAGCAGCCACACTGTCACTAAAATAAACATAAATACTCTTAAGATTTAAAAAAAAATCTCTAAAAGACCAGCCACAGTGAAAGGTATAGAAATGTTTAGTAATAAATAATAAAAATAGCAAACATGAGAATACTAAATATCTAGTTACAATAAGAACCAGAGTTTCAATCACAGGAAATTTTAAAAATAACACAGATGGATAGATTCACACAGATAGAGAAAAAACAGTACTTAAATAATCTCACTATATTTTCCTGCTGATCTGAAGAACTACTATTCTCTGGTTACTTACTAAAGCAAGGAAAGTTGAAGTGTGTTGAGTTACTCATTAGAGCAAGGCAAGGTGAGATGTGAGGTTGTGTGAGATATGTGTAAGAGATCTTTCCTATCAGGTTCTGAAAAACAAAGTGCTGTTATGAGAGTTCTGGAATATCTTTCACTAACATCTAAAAAAAAAAAAAAACATTTCAGTGTTGGTTGTAGAATGGCATCACATCTGGTCACCAGACTCTGGTACAGTACCCACCCAGAGGTTTGCTAAGATCTGTTGCAGCATCTGAAAGCTATAAAACAATTTCAGAAACTTCCACTCTTCCAGGGTAGCAATTAATTCACCCCTAAGGACAATACAGTAAGATTCTTAGTCCTGGTTTTCCAGACATTTTTGTCTCTGGCTGCAGTCAGAGCGTAAGATAAAATCTTTATGGCCTAAACCAACCCATTTAATTTTCAACCTATTTTTCAAAATTAGCTGGACTAAGATTAACCTCTTCCCTTTCAGAATTCTCTATTAAGACATATGCATTTAATCAGTTATAATAATACTGACTGGCATACTTGTATATCTATTTTCTGTCCAGCAGGACCCACTGTTGATGCATGTTTAACACAAGCAACTTTACAAATAAATTTTTAACACAAACATCTGTACAAGTCAGTGTGATAGTGAAATGACATAAAATTCTTTACAAAACTCCAACTAGCTATGCTGGCATATATTACACACAGACTGCCCTACATTCCCTAGCACAGATGGCACTACCTCATGTCATCATTACTATTTGACAGGCTGATCTTTTGTACAGTTGTTTCTTCTTGTCTCTGTTTGAACCTATGTCACATGTTTCAAGACTTTTGTTTTAATGAAAACCTTCAAGCAAAAAACTAAATACAAAACACCCGCATCCCCTTTTAACTTGGAAGAAATGCACAAAACTATGTACATCTTCAAAACATGAAATTTAACCCACCAGAAGAACACTGATTGCTGTCTGTCTTTTCTTATATCTTTCCATCCCAGATATGAAAAACAGCTTGTATGCTTTCAGAAGACATCAGCTTTGAGCCCTAAGACAAAATACATTGGCTATCTTTAAATAAAACCAAATTGTAGGCTGTTCTATTAACTGCATTAACACATTAAACCTGATAAGGAGGTTGTTACCTCTTATTCACTTCCCATCATCTTAAACTTAATTTTTTCACTGAACTGCATGCCACGGTACCTTTAAATTTTGTATTTCTCTCAGTAAAAAATACTCAGAATTCTGAAGATTAATTGCTTGCACCAGCAAACAGCTTGTCTCCATGGAAGTATACTCAGCAATGAATATTTTAAATTTCACTCAGAAAAGAAATGCAGAGCTGCCCTCAGCTGCAGATATCTCGACTCCACTGAATATTTGCCAGCAGAAAGCAAGCATGCTAGTTGTAAGAGCTTAACATTCTCATGGCTTTCATCATTCTGTCTTATTTTTAAAGCCTACATGCTTACAAAACCACCACCTGTTTGTAGCTTAAGCCAAAGGTAGTAATCTAGACATTCACCCTTGTAAAATAAAAAGAGAAAATATCGTAATTCTACCAGTGCACTTTTACACCACATCCCTAACCAGCAGCCCAATAACACAGCATATGAGCATTAAACTTGCTTTTGTCCAGCCTTTTTTCTCTTGTTATACTGTAAATCCTGTATTTCCTTACAACTAAAAAAAGTAACATAAAATAAAATGAAGGCAGTCAAATCCCCACACAGTATTTATTAAGAGCTTTTGTCCACATGTTTCAAGGACTTCATCAGAATGAGCAATAAATCACAAACCACCCCTTTTATAATCACATTAATTCATAGTACCACCCCTTAATTAATGTTCCCTTGACAACAATGTAAACCTAATTAAAAATTAATAATGCATTCTTAAACAATAACAAAAAATAATATATCAGTATAATGAACATAAAACAATACTACAAAAAGTTTTTTTAAAACACTTTAAAGACACAATATATAAAACTTCGATATTACATAAAATATGAACCCTTTAATCTCAATACGCTACTTAAAGACATTGCATCATTTAGGCTAGGGATAGCCGTGGGACTGGTTGTAGTTGCCATTTTAATTCTAAAAATTCTAAGAAATCATCACTCTGGCCTCCCCTCTGTCCCAAGTCAACAGCTACAAATTTAAAATCATGTGAAGGGATCAATTCAGTGTGCTTGTATAGGGCATTCTTATTGTTTTTCTTCCTGATGTCATAAGTGTGTTGATAAATCCTTTTCCTAAAGCTTGACCTAGTTTTTCCACTATAGAATGTACTACATAATGTACAGAGGGCCAAATACACTACTCCTTTTATCCCACACTGAAACTTCCCATGCAACTTAATCTTACCAAACCCTTCTACAAAAAACCCTTCGCTTCTGCAATGTAAAAACACTGACAACAGTGGCCACATTTAAGCAATTTCCCTCCTACAGACCTAGTACTGCCATTCTCAAGTAAGTTCTTAAAACACAAGTCTTTCTAATAAACAATAACTATTTTTTCTCCCACAATTTCTGTATAATGCTCATCAACACAGGAAACCTTCCAATTTCTCTTAATTGTAGATCCTAGCTCAAATAAATATTACTATACATTAAGACCAATGCCCTTTCAAAATTCTTATGTTTAACACCTTCATTTTCCCACATATCCTTCTTCATACCGCCTCCCTTTAACAATGGGATAAAATGCCCTGTATTTCTTTTCTTGTTTACCTCCAAAAAAATCCCAGCTAGGAACTCTTCAGGGTAAGCCCTTACTCTGAGCATAGATCTAAGGACTTCACACTCCTTAAAAAATTCCAGATCTTCTGATACCATGCTAGCAAATCTCACACATTGACCTTTAACAAGGGATTTGTTCTGATGTATAGGGTGCATACTTGCATAATGTATTGGGGTATTAGAATATGAAGGTTTTCTATATATATATATATATATATATATATATATATATATATATATATATATATAGTAGAATCATATCTCCTCATCTCACTATTTTTGTAATGGTCACATCAGGTAGTCAACTGGATCTATATTATATCATCGAACACTTAAAAAAGAGAACGATGAATAATCGACCCCATGTAAGCAAAAGCTTACAGTCTCGAAAGCTCCAAGGGAAAAAAATCGCTGTTCCAAAAAAAAAAAAAAAAAAAATTGAAAGAATATATAAAGTGGGTCATCTAATAGGAACCCAGTTAACTACATCACCTTGAATATCGAATGTAAATCTGAGAAAATCAGTAGTCTTATTAAGGTAATGCACAAACTCATTAAATTTATCAATACTTTCCTTCCATAAAAAAAAGCAAGTCATCTACATATCTGACATAGAAGGCCCAACACTCATTAAATTCTGAATTTAAGATGTAATTAATTTCCCAGTAGGCAAAGACAGCATTAGCAAACCTGGGGGCACAAATGGCCCCCATAGCTACCCCTGCTCCTTGCTTAAACAATTGATTTTCAAAAAAAAAATTATTCTCAAGGACCAACTCCATGAAGCACATTAATACTGAAGCTTTTTCACTGTTAAACTTTGCATAACAGCAGAAGTATTCACAAAACGAATCCACACCCAACTCATGAGGGATGACAGAATATAAATCCTGGACATCCAATGTAACAAAAATATAATCCTTTTTAAATTCCACACTAGCTATTTTTATTAAAAGATCCCAAGAGTCTTTCTGTATATACTCTTAAATATATCCATTGTATGGAAATCAATGTATTTAGCTAAACAATACATTTTTAAAGCCTTGGCATCCACTATTGGCTGTAAGGGAGGATTAATGATATCCTTATGAAGCTTCGAGATACTATAATTGGTGAGGGTCTTAGGGTATGGTACTTCAATGAATTTTAATACCTCTACAGTAATCTGACCATTTAAAAACATCTCCTCCAAAGTAGGTTCTATCTTCCTATTTGCTATATGCAACTGATTCACAGACCTCTTCATAAGTATCTGAAAATAACATAGTGAACATCCTACTCACATAATCGTTACAATTCATAGCCACCTTTATCAGGCTTCATTATTCTAAACTGTCTTTCATTAATGATATCCCTTAGCAACGTTCTTTATCCAAACTCAGATTAAATTCAGTAGAATAACTAACTGGAGAATTCAAATACTCTAAATTCAGCCTCACACAATTTCTCAAATAATGGGACCCATAGGATGAGCAGGGGGAATAAACATACTACTTCTTTTTACATCTACATTTACAACAGAAGGACCCTCACTTCTTGGTCCATTTCTAAAAAAGAAAGCACAGTTCAGTTTCCTCAAAAACAGTTTATATTGCAATAGAACATTTTCAATCTGGGCTTTTCTAGTAGGTACAAAGGTCATACCCCTTTCAAACAAACTGGCCCATGAAGCATTAACTTCACAAGAACTGTGGTTATAAATCTTAAAATCTCTTTGTTCACTGTATACAATGTTAACTATCTCATGTACAGCAGCAGCAATATGTTGTTACCCAGAATACCAGAGGGAGGGGCAGGGGAAGCTGCTCTACATTAAAAAAATGACTTTGATCCTCAGGGGAAAAAAAACTCTTTGAAGATAGCTGGATACAGCAGCTTGACTCTCACACCTGCCTCTTGACATTCCCTGGTTGCTGGTATAAATTTGCATCTATTCTGCCTTGTGTACATTGAATAATCATTTTCTGCAAACCCTCTGTTGTCTCCAGTTTTTAATGCTTTGCCCGTTTGCCACAGTTTTGTCAAGAGCAACTCTTTTTACTGGTATGATTGCATCTTTACTAATGTAGGTCTTGGCTGCTTTCTCATGGCCAGGTTTGGAGCATACACTGAATGTTCCTTTCAATTAAGCAATTCTGCTGTGGAACATCAGTCCAGATGCTTATTTCTGTTTTTTTTAAACTTAATACAGTCTGTTCCTTCCAGTTTCTTTGTTACAGAAGAAAATCTCAGGTTTTCTCTTTGTGTTCTGTCATCTAACTGTATTTTAAACAGTTCTTAAGAAACCCCATATTCATCCAGCTTTTTCTTCATGTCACCATTTGATTTTTACAGGTTTATCAGTTCATCTGAATGACTAGTTAAAACTTCTTTAATTTTTTCCAGTCTTTTGTTGTTAGAATGTATATATTTCTTTAATGTTTATTGATATAATCTGGAGCATTTCTCCCCGGGCCTCCGCTGAAAACAGGCCCTGTGGAACCTAGTCGGACATTCCTGGTCAACAAATGTTAAATAAAATAAAAATAAAATCTCTCAGTACATTTGATTTATTTGTTACTCTAATTTACTGAAAGATATCTCTTGAATCAAAACTGAAGCTTGTACTGCCTTTTGCTGAACAGCTGCAGAATCCTTCTCAGTCAGTGTTTTTTCTTCATCTTTTCTTGTTGCATTTCTTTTAGGTTTCCCAGATTCCTTCTTTGCTGGCATCCAGGCAGTGTATTTAATAGCCAGTAACTGAAGTTTACCCCCAAAATAATTTTCAATGGCACTCATTTATCTCAGTTTCTGTTTTCACACTGGAATAGTTGAAGTTATGCTGTTGATCAGTGTGTAGCCATCTTGGAAGTCCCTCTAAGAACCATTTGTTATTCATATTATGGTCCTTCAAGTCACCTAAGGCCTTTGCTAATAGATGTTGCCCTCGGGTATATTCCTGAATGGATTGAACCTTCAAGCTCAGAAATACCACTTGAACACTCCTCTGTAATGAAGCTGACACCATCTCAGCCTTACCATGTTTCTTTAACTTAATAACCCTCTGTAAAAGGAATATGATTTGTATTAGACACACTGGATTCAAAGTTATCAAGAATGCTTGGCTGACACTGGCAAACATGTACTAAAAATAGAGAAAGCACATGATGGAAACAAGACCCTTCGACTGTCAGTAAATAACTTACCAAATTGAAAAAAATAACTGCAGATTTGCATCAGATATTGCAACACAGCATATTTGAGTCAACTCAAGTTCTGAAACAGTAAAACAACTTTGACGAATAACTGAACTTCATATAATAGTATCTCAACTCTCACCCCAAAAAGTACAGTTGTGTACTCTTACCATAAATGTAGATGTTCGAGTGTGTTCACTGTTGCAGTCATGACTGTAGGGTTTTTCCTGCCAGAAGCAGCCCTCGATCAGCCAGAATCCCAAAGTCTGGATTGGGCATCAGCTGAGGTCGCTTTTATCCTGACGTCAATGCGCCAGGATGTATAAAGACCTCAGCCGACGCCATTACTCCAGTTTTTCTTGCCCCAGATGTCAGGTACCCAAAACCTCAGCAGCCAAAATACCTCATAACAGACAATACTCAAAGAGAAAACAAAAGAGGGGGTAGGAGGGAGGGTAACTCAGACTGCAACAGTGAACACACTCATACATCTACATTTATGGTAAGAGTACACAACTGTACTATGTCCTTCGTGGTTCATTGTTGCAGTCATGACTGTAGGGTTGAGTCCCAAAGCTAAGAAAGGGTGGCTGGAGGAGAAACAGAAGAAGCGGCCACAAAACTTTGCAAAACCGCAGAAGCAAAACCTGCCCTAGATTTTGAATAGAGAGGGAGGTTGTAATGCTTAGAAAAAGTATGCACAGAACTCCAAGTAGCAGCCTCTAAAATATCCTTGGTAGGAATCCCACAAAGAAAGGCTGCTGAAGTAGCAGTAGCCCGGGTAGAATGAGTCCTAACATTAACAGGAACTGGATTGCCATAAAAAGAGTAATAGAACTTGATGCAGTGGGCAATCCACTTAGAAATAGTTTGCTTAGTGATTGCTTTCCCTAGAACAGTAGGAGCATAAGCGACAAACAATTGGTCAGATTTCCTGAATATCTTGGTCCTGTCCAGGTAAAAACGAAGCTGCCTGTGCACGTCCAAAGAGTGCAAAAGACTTTCTTCCTCACTTTGAAGATTAGGATGAAAAGTAGGCAAATGAATAGTCTGATTCAAGGCTACTGAAGAAACCACCTTAGGCATAAAGGTGGGATTAGCCCTTAGGGAAACCCTGTCCTGATGAAAAATAATGAAGGGTTCCACAGCCATGAGTGCTTGCAATTCCGAAATCCTTCTAGCAGAGGTTATAGCTAAAAGAAAGGCAGTTTTCCAAGACAAACATTTTAAATCCATGGAAGCTGCAGGTTCAAAAGGAGACAAGGTTAATTTTTCCAAAACATAGTTAAGATCCCAAGTGGGAACAGGTGCTCTTATAGGGGGCCGAACATTCTTAGCCCCTCTAAGAAATTGTTTAAGAAATGGATGAGAAAAAATCTGAGGATCCGTATTGTAATGTGCAGAAATAGCAGAAGCATGAAGCTTGATAGATGAAAAATATGGGCCCGTATGTAACAACTCTGCCAGATACTTTAAAATCAGAGGAATGTTCGGAACAGCAGAATCACCACCTTGGACCTGATTCCAGGAGCAAAATCTTTTCAATTTACCTGCATAAGATTTCCTATTGCTGGGCCGTCTAGCTTCAAGGATTACATCCATTACCTGTTTGGAAAGAGTAGAGGTGTTTACAGACCCTGTATCCGCCAGGCAGCTAGATTCAGAGTTTTGACATGACTGTGCAGGATCCCGCCGTTCTGTTGAGACAGTAGATGAGGGATTTGAGGCAGAATCCAGGGAGGCTCCTGAACTAGGTTCATCAGAGTGGAATACCAGAATTGTCGAGGCCAATTGGGAGCCAGTAAAATCATTTGTGGTCTGTCCTGTTGTATCTTCAGAAGTACCCAAGGTAGAAGAGGAAAAGCATATACTGAGAGGTGTTTCCAACTGAATAAGATGGCATCCACTTGCCATGCTAGTTTGTGGTAGGCCCTGGTGCAGAATGTTGGAAGTTGATGATTTTGAGGGGATGCAAAAAGATCTATGTCTGGACAACCCCATGCCTGTACTGTCATCCTGAATATCCGAACATCCAACATCCATTCGTGTGGATCCGAAAGTGTCTGTTCAATGTGTCTGCCAGAGTGTTGTCTTTTCCTGGCAGGAATTATGCCTGTGAGTGGACTCTGCAGGTCAGTGCAGTGTACCACAGAGCCATGGCTAACCTGCACAGGGGGTAAGAGTGAGAGCCCCCCTGCTTGTTTATGTACCACATCACTGTAGTGTTGTCTGTCTGTATCAACAATTGCCCTGGCAGAAGAAAGTCCCTGAAGGCTATCAGAGCATTCTGTACAGCGAGCATCTCCTTCAAATTTATGTGCAGGTGAATTTGCTCCTTTGTCCAAACACCCTGAAGACATCTCCTATGCATGTGGGCTCCCCAGGCATAATCTGAAGCATCCGTTGTCAGAACTTGATTGGTTGGTGGAGGACAAAAAGGCCTCCCCTTGTTCTGGAGACAGGCTTCAGTCCACCAAAGAAACTCTTGCTGTAGACAAGGCAAAATCGTGATCACTGTTTCCAAATTGTGGTAATGCTGAGACCACACACTCTTGAGGTACCACTGTAGTTTCCTCATATGCAGTCTTGCATATGGTATTAGGAGAATGCAGGAAGCCATGTAACCTAAAGCCTGCAGAACCTGTCTTGCAGTCAGCTGTTTCATTGAAGCCAGGTGTTGGAAAGAAGAAGCCAGTTGCGCTTTTTTGTCTGGTGTCAAGGAAGCCATCTAGGTTGTAGTACTCAGAAGAGCACCCAGGAAAGTAATCTGTTGTGTGGGCACCAGATTTGACTTCTTTAGATTCACTGTGAATCCGAGGTACTGTAGAAGATGCTACACAAAAGCTAGATGCTGAAGTAGAGTGTCTTTGTCGTCCGCTTGAATAAGACAGTTGTCCAGATAAGGGTATATTTGAATCACCTTCTGTCTGCAAAATGCCATTACCGGTGCCAGGCACTTTGTAAAGACCCTGGGCGCAGTAGATAAGCCAAAGGGCAGCACAGAGAACTGGTAATGCTTCAAGCCCGCTTTGAATCTGAGATACCTTTGGCACTCTCGCCTTATAGGAATATGCAGGTAAGCTTCCTTTAAGTCCAGAGTCACCATCCAAGCGTTCTTGCCCAACATAGTCAGCAGCTGCTGCAGAGTGAGCATCTTGAATTTTGGTACATCTAGGAAGGTGTTTAGTACGGAAAGGTCCAGGATTGGTCTCCACGAATTTTCCTTCCTGGGAACCAGGAAAAGTCTTGAATAAAAACCTTGCCCTATTTCTAAATTTGGTACCAATTATATGGCCCTCATAGAAAATAGGGACTGAACCTGCAGTTGTGTCTCTGCCCATTGATGATTCGGCAGATCTGGCCAACCGTTCGGTCTTGGCATGGTGTGGAAATGAAATGTGTAACCTCTTGAGACTATGTCCAGAACCCATTTGTCCCGGGTTATGCGGCCCCAATTTTGATAAAAAAAGAGAAATCTTTCCTCCCAAAGGTGCTTCCAGGAGAGGACCCCCTGGAACCAGAAAGGGAGAGTCATAAAGACCATTTCCGGTAGGGTTGAGACTTATCTTCACCACCTTTGGGAGAAGGGGGCATGCCACTGCCTATTCCTAAAAAGGGTTTGTGCCTGTCCCCTACCTCTGGAATGCCTGAATCTGTTTCTCTGAGGCTTGTCCGAGCTCGGAAATTACCAAGGTTTAGCTGGCCAGTGCCTGCTAAATCTAGGAGGTTGCACCTGTAGAAAATCCTTAACTGTCTGCATAGATTTGGCTTTGTCCTCCATTTTCTTTAATACCTCTTCAGCTTTGGCCCCAAACAAAACATCGTGCTGCAAAGGGGCATCCAAAAGTTTGGCTTTAACCTGAACTGGCAAGCTTTGTTCCTTTAACCAAGCATATCTTCTAATAACTGCGCCAGTTGTCGCAGCCCTACAAGAAGCTTCCAAAGAGTCAAAACCACAATGCAGGATATGTTTACCCACTTGTTCAATAGCATGCAATAAATCCTGTAACTCCTTGTCATCCACACCAATAGAAACAGCTGACATCTTTTGTTTAAATACAGACAAAAGGTATTGCTGATACTTTAGCATATGAAATTGACAGTTCAAAGCTCTAATAGACAATGTAGCAGAAGTATAAACTTTTTTACCCCATCTTTCCAAAGCCCTGGACTCTCGGTCAGAGGGAATAGGATGTTTAGCAGAGGCCGCCTTAACACCCTTAGGGCCCTGAGAAATTGTTTCCGGATCAGGTGAAAGATTCTTAAGAAACTTGTGAGAATTTGGAACCCTATAATACCTATCTGGTTTGACCAGAGTTGTGGGGAGAAGAATCAGGAGAGAGGGAAGCTTCTGAAAAAACATCATCTACAATGTCCAATACAGGAGGAATAGCAATAGGCTTATGCTGAGGGAGAAGAAGAAAATCCCTAAGCCTTTTCCTGGTTTCAGAGAATTCCTGCCCTTCCCATTGAAAATGCTCCCTCATATCATGCAACATTTCACCAAAAGAATAATCCTCAGGAGGAGAGGCTGAAGGACAGGAATCTTCAGCATCAGAATCCTCATAAGGAGGAAAGGAACAATCGTGCTCAAGGGAAGAAGCAGAAGAAACAGAAATTTGGTCTGAAGAATCATAATCGGACTGTAATCTAGGCTTTTTGTCAGGAGGGGGATGAGAACCCCTGATCATAGATAACAAATCTTCAGCCATCCTAAGCATCTACCTTTGAGGCCTAGAACCCTGATCAAAAGGCGTCTGTGCTTGCCATTTCTTTTTAGCTGGAGCCATAGTCATTGTCTTAGAATGCAAAACTGAATCCATATTGACATGAAGCTGTGAAGGCCTGAAAACTAACTCAGAAGCCGGTACCTGCCTACCGGCTCCGGACCCAACTGAGGGAGTAGAATCCGAAGGTCCATTCCCTGGCAATACTGAAGGCCCCATCAGCTCCACACCGGAGTTGGTACAGGCAGTTGGTTCAAAAGAGGCGGACGACAGGGGCTGCAAAGGCGCCTCACTGATGACCGACGAACCAGCAACTGGCAATAACTGAGTAATATCCTCTGCTTTGGACCTCGGAGGCCTGTCTTTATCTTTGCGCCTCTTACACACACCAGAAGCCGGAAAAGAATCCGAAGACATATTATAATTAAACCTTTTACCAAAATAGTAGAAGGCAAAGTTGTACCTACACCTAATAGTACGCTGATTAAATGTAGCACAAAAGCCACAATTAGCAACGTCGTGGTCAGGGGCCCCAGGCAGGGAATACAATAAGAGTGAAAATCCCTATGAGGTATTTGTTTCCCACAAGAAATACAATTATTAACTTTTTCTGACATCTGAATGGAGCAAGAAAAAGACCTCCCAAATGCGGTACTTATCTTAAAAAAAGAAAAATCCTGGAAGTAAATCCAAAAACAGACAGGAGTAGGCCGACCGGCATCAGCGAACTGCTCAGAGCACCGTGCGGCAAGAAAGACTGGAGTAATGGCATTGGCTGAGGTCTTTATACTTCCTGGCGCATTGACTTCAGGATAAAAGCGACCTCAGCTGACGCCCAATCCAAACTTTGGGATTCTGGCCGATCAAGGGCTGCTGCTGGCAGGAAGAACCCTACAGTCATGACTGCAACAGTGAACCACGAAGGACATCACCTTTTATAGAATTTGCCTGATGAAATTCCATACCTCCCTTTCAAAACCTTCTTAAGCAAATCTGTGCATTGACTATTTAATCCAACTTTTTACATGCTGCTCTCCAAAATCTTAAAACTAGTTTGTCACATCCTTGCTAAATCACTTAATCCAGCTGCATTCTTTTCCTATCGGCATCTTTTAACTTAATTTCACATATGATGTAAACAAACCAGTCCAGAAAATAAAACTCCCTACCTCTGCTTTTGATTTCTGCCAAGTAGCTATTAGATGCTTACTAGCAAAATTATGAGAATGTAACATATAACCAAATATTTTACTGATCTAATAACTTACCAGCAGCATGGGATCTGACATTGAGAGTTTCATCTCCATCACTTGTGGAACTAAGACTAGGTTTTAGCTCCTCTGTCTTCCAGGAATCCTCTACACCCAAGTCTTCTTCTCCAGATCTCTTCAACCACATTTGTTGGATCATCCTATAAATGGCTGTAGTCTTCTTTCACTTTTTTCATGCATTTGTTAGCACAGATGTCACCAAGTCTTCAAGTTTAAGGTCAGACTGTTCTTTCTTCATTTTTGTCAATATTTAGTTAGAGTGTTTCTTGTCGGAATTAGACAGGTATCCCTCCTCTACTTGTTTGCTGTGCCCCCACCATTACTAGTAGTTTTTGAAGTTGAGGCAGGTCCCAGTGCTTTTCAGACAGGCGTGTCTGCATGAACCTGTGTCACAGGCATTTCAGACCATTTCTTACTTAGGTACTCCTTCTGCTTTGGCCTTGTCCCCACTTCTGGTCCAGGTGAGAGGGATTAGAGGGCCTCTGCAGAACTGAGAACCACGTCTAGTTTGTGGTCTTCCACCTTTTTCCTAGTTTCTCATCATCCAAAAATTTATTTAGACTGCAGATTACAGATTGCCTTCCTTATCAAGGATTGATATCAGATTATAGGCAAAGAGAAAGAAATAGGGGGTCCTAAACAAAAGACCACTGGTAGAGTTTTTAGCAGAATCTAGAACAGAAGCGTCTGTTAAAAAAGGAATAATTAGTAGAGCATATAAGATACTGCATGATAACTGTAAGAATCAATCAGAGAAGGTTAGGAAGGATTGGGAGGAGAGATTGAATAAGCAATTTCCAAAGAAACAATGAGGGGATATATGTTTTCCAAATATGCAACACAATCTTGAAGATTTAGGATTTTTGCTTGAAAATGTTTACATAGATATTTTATACCCCAAGTAGACTTCAGATAATTTTTCCTTAGGTAGACAGCAAATGTTGGAGGTGTGGAAGGGAAGAAAGAGGTAATTGGGAACATATTTTCTGGGAGTGTAATGAATCGGCAGACTTTAAAGATTTCCTGCAGACTACTGTATCAGAGATACTGGGTGAGCAAATTGGTGTAACTAAGGAAATGATTTTTCTGAGCTATGATACAGAATCTGAATTGCTTAGACATAGTAAGCCCTTGCTGAGTCTAATTATGGTGGCTGCCAAAAGAGCAAATACTAGAAAATGGAAATTGAAGTCTAAACGAACTGTACTAGAAGTAGTGAATATGGTAACAGAGATAAAACAACTGGAATTGGAATCTTTAGAGAAGGGTAGGATCAAATTACATAAGAAAAATGGGAATTGTGGGAACAATATGTACAGGGGAGGAATAAGGTTTAAAAGAAGGCAAGCTTTGAATGAGCTATGTAATGTTTGACTGACAATAATTAGGTAGATTTTAAGTGATATAAAATGTTTGCAACTGAAATTGCATTAATATGGTTTGTTATGTAAAATGCTGGGATTATGTGAATATGATTTGTTTTCATTTATATAAATGTATGACTACTTGTAAGTGATATTTTAATAAAGATGTTTCTTGTTTAAAAAAAAGAAGCCTTGCTGCCCAGCAGTATTTTTGGAAATAGGGCAGGCCTCCTTACCTTGTAGGCCCTTCAAACTTCCCTTCATGCTGATGTGATTGCCATTCCCTCTGTCATACTTCAAAAGGATGGGAACTCTCTCTTAACCTTTGTTTGGGAATGGACTATTGTCTCCAATTGCCTTGTTACTGCTCTCCATATACTGTATCATGGAAACTCTCTTATGAACAGGCTCAGCTGATGTCTAGTAATGCTTCAAAAGAGGTTCCTAGATCCAGTGATGGCTCATAGGATGTATTGTTGAGGAATGGCTTATTGTGACCTTTGGTCAGCACGAGATGTAGAAGATTGTTTCCCCATGTTCCTCCTTTGGGCAGAACCCCCAAGCATGTTCTGGTCCACAAGTTGACCAAGGGACTTCTTTATGCCTTTCCCCCATTTCACCTTGTTCCAAAAATGTCAAGATGAGGAAGGCCAAGTTCAATCTGATAGCCTTTTTTTGGCTCCAACAGTATGGTTCTAAATAATTTGTCTTCTCTTCCTGGACAAGCATCTCCATCTGAAGCCCACCTTGATTCTTTTGTCCAGTCTCTCCAGCAATATTCTCCTAGGTGTTCACTCCCTAAAGTTAACTACATGATTTCTTCAATTTCAGCAATGGCCAAGGGCCATCATTATGCATCTAGTGTGGTCCAGATCCTCACGTCTGCTTAGAGACCAGGTATCAGAAAGACGTGTCATTCAGAATTGATATGTTTTTCAACTTGTGCCATGAACAGAGGCATGTATGCATTTGCAGCCCCTGTTCCAACAGTTTTGACTCATGGTTGAGCATTTTTCTTTCATTAAAGTTAGTTTGGTGGCTGTCTTGAACTTTCTCCAGGGAGCAAACTCCTCTTCCCAATCTTCCTTAAAACAGTGTACAGGACATCCTTGAATTAAATTTTCCTCCTTTATCCTTATATCAAGTCTCCTGTTCCCCGTGGGAACTTTTATTTCGGCTGGAAAAGCTTACTCTTTTTCTAGTTCTACTATGAAATACTAACTTCCTAGAAACCGATGAGACGAAAGGATGAAAAAAAATTTCCAAAACTTGGAAGGGTGGAAGAATCTATCATTAAGTGTTTTTTTTTTTTTTTTTTTTTTGCAGGGGATCAAGCCCCCCTACACCCACCCCCCACTGATGTGGAGGACAAGCCTCCCTCAATTCTCAAACTTATGTATACCAACTCAAAGAAGAGAGAAGTCTCCCTAAACAAGTGAGTCATTGCCGGCGGACATTTCGAAGCCACATAAGCAATTGTTTCCTATGGGAAACAGCGTTCAACATTATGCCTTTCATCTTTTTTGTGTGTGTGTTATTGACTCTCAAGCATTTACACCTCAAGCATGTGCAAGGGAACTCTGTACTTCCATTTGAACCGGCTTTATCAGTACGTTTGAAGTATGTCACTTGGAAGACTTTATTCTTGGTAGTTGTTACCTGAACATGAAGGGATGTCAAAGTTGCAGGCCTTGTGTGCATACCCACATAATGTGATTTTTCCCAAGGACACTGCTTTCATGCATACCAATCATTCCTTCATGTGTCAAGTCACAATAGAGAGTAATATGTCTCTATCCATTACCCTACCTGTATTTTTGAATTGTTCCAGTAAAGGTGAATACTACTACAACTATATGGGTGGATGTGCACAGACACAGATTTTACCTAGGTAGAACAATGAAGGATCCTCAAGGATTTGCTTCCTTTTCCTTAAAAAAAAAAAAAAAAAAAAAAAAAAAAAAAAAAAAGGAAGGGTCAGAAAGCTGTTAAAGCAACTCATTCCTCCTCTGTGACACAGTGCATTGTTTTTGTTGTCAGAAATATGCCAAACACATAGCTTACGCTTTTAACACTAGTGCCACAAGAGCCATGACTGACTCTCAAGTTTTTTTTCTAGAAAGGTTAGTGGATAACATTTCTGCAGTTGCTACTTGTGTATCATGGATACCTTGGCAAAACATTATAAGCTGGACATTGCTTCCATATCCAGAATGGCCTTTAGAGCTACTGTCTTGAAAGGTATTTTGTTGTGATGAGACATCTAAGATATGTAGCTTGGGGCTCTGTCCTACAGATGGCAAAGTCAAAACTCTCATTAACAGATGCACGTTAGTTACATAACACAGTCAGTGTGCACTGGCAGTTTAAACTACCTCCAGCACAACAGTCTTGTCATCCTACCTTTGGATTCATTAAATGCTATTCTTTTGTTTTGGGGAGTGCCTTCTGTGTGGAGTCTGCATGTCCTCCCCGCGGTTGGGTGGGTGTTTGAAAGACGTGCGTAAATGGGCGTGCCTTCATTGAAGGTTGGACGTCGAGCTGGAACCTCGGCGTTTGGAAAAATCTACTGCCAATCATTAGCGGACCGGAGTTCCGCTGTGGTGAACCCTAACCGGGGAAAAAGCCGAAAGACAAACAACTGTAGATGGATTCAGAGATCTGGAGGAAGGAGCCTTGGGTGGAGGGGATTATAAGTAGGGGGATTTGATAGCTTTGGAAACCAAATTATTTTGTTAGAATAAGTACCTTAAATGTGTTTTTATGGTTCTTGTCAATATGTCGGAGAAAAACTACTTTATCTCACTACTAAAGCTGAGTACAGTTTTCTTAGTGTTGTTGATATTTTTAGTTGTTTGGACCACCTTTAAGGCATTTTAGTTAGGCAAAAATTAATATTGGGCTGCAAAAAAGGCCATGTGAGTATACTTGTGCCATTAAAAAGGGTAATTAAGACTATGCATAATTTAAATATTCACTGATTTGTGATTGTTTCTTATTTCTAGTATTTGATACATTGCATTTCTGTATTTTCTTCTTAATATTTAAAGTTGGAATACAAAAAGTATTGTTAGCAGTTTTGAGATGCTATCTGTTATCCTAAACTGGATCATAATATGAACCTTAAAGTCATTGCTCAGCTAAGAATGCGTAAGGACTAAGGTTATTGGTTAATTGGTTGATTTAATTTGGTATATGTTGATGCTGATCAGTTCTGTCATTTGTTTAATGAAGTTCAGAAGTGTTTTTATTTGTGTATATTAATTAGTATTAGAGATGAAGGAGATGCATGATTAAGAATGTTCTTTCATAGAAGAAACCTACTTCCATAATGTTACAAGAGGCTTCTCCATGATGCAGCCAAGCACTGGTACTCCTGACCTGTTAGACGTTCTTTAGGTTGCATACTCCGCTAAGGCGTTATTCTGTGTGATTTTGAAATCATTGGAACAATAACAAGGATATGCATTGGATAGCCATTTGAAATATCGGGATCTGCTAGAGCAAGTCATGAAATAAGAAGACTGATTGGCTGAAAGATCGGACTTGTGTATACTAAGTCCGAGTTGCCATGTCTCAGAATATTCCTTTTTCTCCAAGCTGTGATGATCTCTGAGTCGATATGTATAAGTTTGAGGCATGTTGAACTGCAGGGGGTCCCCCTGAAAAAGACGTCGTAAAGAGAAGAGAGATTTTCGAGATTCGGTCTTCAGGTTTTTAGTATTTTTTTTTCAGTTTGTCAGTACTCAGCATTTCAAGTGCTGACATTTCAGTAGCAAGCCAATGCATCCACCTTTTCTTTACCAGTACTAGTGAAGGTCCTATCAGGAAAAAGATGATGTAACATGAACACCTCACCATTGACTTAAGGGTAAAGTGCAGTTTTGCATGACTTGACTCCATTCCATTCTGTTGTCTGATCATTGAAACGAAATCACCAAATGGCCGTTCATCGAACGTTCACATCAACGAATGTTTTTCCAAGGGAAGGAAATTACTTGTCCAACAGACCAACTGACACACACACCACAGTACATCACACCTGCCAAAGTGGGGGGCTATGCCCCCCACACCCCCCTACTTATATGCATCATCTTCGAGATTGCACTACAGTGGGAAAAAGGGCAAATTTCTGTATGTTGGCCAAGTCATTTCCTTCCCTGTGAAAAACATTCACTGATGTGAACGTTCAATGAACAGCCATTCGGTGGTATTGGTTTGATGAACAGTCATTTGTTGTAATTAGACTTCAACAGACTGATATAGACCCTGTCTGATCATGAAGGCGTGTTCTTGCAGTGCAGTGCTTTTTTTGTTTGTTTTTTTCCTGCCAGTGGACATATGTTTCACTGAAACTTTTAGTAATATGGAAAAGTTGTTTAATGGTGTGACGTCTGTGCCCTGGCCCAGCAATCAAGAAGCCTCAATCCTCACCACTAACACCAGTGAGGGACGTCTCATATAGGATGAAAGGATAACAAATACACACAGTAAAGTGCAATTTCCCTTAAGAGCACACAGAGATCACAGTCAGTCCGGGGCTGGTCACTCCCTTGCTCTCCAGGTCCCCAATAAGACTCCCCACTGGCAAAGCTATAGGGTCCAGATCTTAGCCTAGTGGGCAAGCTAAAACTTCCAGCACCCTCTCTGGACAGCCAGTGCTTTGTGTCCCTGCCCAAGTATCTGACACACACAGACGCACACTTTGAGAAGAGTTTATACAGCCGCACAGACACTCCCAGGGAAGGCTGGCACAGGTTCTCCATTTGTGCCCCTTTTTCCCAGACTATACGGTAGTACCAGCTGCCATCACCCACTAATATTTATCAGCTACTCAAAGGCCCTTAAAAGGGTGTCCAATTATTGCTGTGCGGTATTATTATCCAATTGGTAGTATAGCCCAGGGCTAAAGCTATTGAAGTGGCTTTGTACAATTTTACCAAAGGCATGTAAGTACTCTAAAGAGCTGAAATTATCTCTACAAAAACAGCCACAGTTGAAAGGGTTTAAAAATATTTAATAACAAATAGTCAAAACACAAGACAATACTTTTTACTATACAGTGCTAGTCAAGAGTTCAGAGATCACAGAAAAAAACTTAAAATAATTCAATAGTACAGTTCTGACATCACAGAAAAACACTTAGTCTAATATTTCTAGTTTCTAGCTATTTCTAAGAGAAAACACAAGTCTAAGATAAACTTACATATAGAGCAAGACAGTGCTGATGAGTTGGATGGTCAAGACAAAAATGCTTAATGCTCTCTGATTCTCTCTGCTTTTAAAGTCACATTCCTGGTTCACATTACATCATTCTTCACATTTTCCTGGGGTTCCCAGGCTAACAGGCTATATTCTTTAGTAAGCTCACACCAGGTCAGTAAGCAAAGCCATTAAGGACATTTATGCATGCAAATTCTGACCATTAACTCTGGCCTTAAAACAATAGCAAGAATTACTTCATTTATACCAGCCGGAGCCATGTTTACATCAAAGGGTCACAACATGCTTTACTTGGTCATTAGAGTGCACTGTTGTTATATTTTTTCCAGTTCCGCATGTAACACTATTTTTACAACTAGCCTGTGGTTTACATTAATATTTACAGATGACAGAATTATCTCCAAAATTCTATCTGGCTAGGCTGGCAGCCTTCATCTATCTTCACCCAATCTTCACATATCTCATCCCTTGGAGAACTCAAGCTAGTTTTTCAAGTGCCCCTTGAGGAGAAACGATGCTTGAAGGGAGTTGGGTCTATCTGAGTGTACCTTACCCCATTCCCTGTCTTGAGAACCCATCTGCAATTGGCATTGCTAATCTCACTGCGGTGCTGCACGGACATATATGCTTGCAACCCCAGGTTCCATCTTAGCAATTTGGCATTTTGCTGGCTGGCTCTGTTTAACCATGTTAAGGGGTTGTGATCTGTCATAACATTGAATTTTCTTCCGTACAGATAAGGCTGAAGTTTCTGCAGTGCCCACACTATGGCTAGACATTCCTTTTCTACAGCTGCATAGCATTCCTCACTGGGTTGGAGCCTGCGACTGAGATAAACCACTGGGTGCTCTTCCCCCTCTGAAGAAATCTGGCTAAGTACAGCACCCACCCCATGGTTGAAAGCATCCACCTCCACAACAAATTCTTTGCTGCAATCTGGACTGGCTAGCACAGGGGGTCCTCCCAAAGCTTCTTTAAGCTTCTGGAATGCCTGCTCACATGCTGGGGTCCACACTACCTTATCTGGCCTGTTCTTCCTTGTCAGGTCTGTGAGGGGAGCAGCTATAGTATTATAACTGGGGTGAACTTTATGTAGTACCCTGCTGTCACTAAAAATGCCCTCACCTGCTTTTTGGTAACAGGTGCAGGCCATGCCTGAATGGCTTCCACTTTGGCAGGTTTTGGCCTTATCTTACGACTCCCCACTCTATGTCCTAGGTAGGAGACCTCTGCTATACCCACCTGACATTTGCTCGGCTTAATGGTCAACCCTGCCCTCTGTAGTCTGCCCAGCACCTTCCTGACATGCTGAAAGTGCTCTGGCCAGGAATAGCTGTAGATGGCAATATCATCTAGGTAAGCAAGGGCAAACCCTCCTGCTAGGATATGATCTACCAGTCTCTGGAAAGTTGCTGGGGCATTCTTTATTCCAAAGGGCATCTTTGTGAACTCATACAAGCCAAAAGGAGTCACAAAGGCTGACTTCTCTCTAGCACTGGGAGTCAAGGGGACCTGCCAGTAATCCTTGGTAAGATCAATGGTTGTAAGATACTTAGCCCCACCCAGCTGCTCTAGGGCCTCATCTGTCCTAGGCATGGGGTAAGCATCTGACTCTGTGTGACTATTTAATTTCCTGTAGTCCACACAGAACCTGGTGCTGCCATCCTTCTTTGGCACCAGCAGCACTGGGGAGGCCCAGGGACTGTTGGACTCTTGAATCACCCCTAGTTCCAACATCTCCTGTACCTCCTCCCTCAGAGTCTGCTTGACTCTCTCAGGCACTCTATAAGGGGCCTGCCAAATAGGCCTTTGGGGTCCTGTATCCACCTCTTGCTGCCCCAGGTTGGTGCACCCTGGTTTCCCAGTGAACATGTTCTCAAATTCCTGCAACATTGATCGGGTTTCTTGAACCTGGGTAGGAGATAGCTGCTGGGACATTGCTACCCCTTCTTCTGAGGTGTCAGCCCGAGCCTCACTGAGGAGATCATTCCCCAAATCTTCCTCAGACTCCTCCTGCAATCCACTGTAAATGCTCAGCACAAGGGCCTCCCTATCATGATAAGGTTTCATCATGTTAACATGGTACAATTTGTGTCCCTGCCTTCTGCCTAGCAGTTCCACCATGTAATTAACATCACTCACCTTTCTTACCACCTTGTAGGGTCCCTTCCAAGCTGCTTGCAGCTTGTTGTGTCTGATAGAAATTAGAACCATTACCTCCTGCCCCACAGCATACTCTCTAGCTCGAGCATTCCTGTCTTACCACACCTTTTTCTGTTGTTGGGCTTCAGCCAGGTTCTTCTGGGTAAGCCCATGAGTTCCCTCAGCCTTGTCCTGAGGTTTAGGACGTATGCCACAACAGACTCCTGGCGTGACTCGCACTCATCTTCCCACTCATCTCAAATTAAATCTAGAGGTCCCCTCACCCTATGCCCATACAGCAACTCAAAGGGTGAAAAACCTGTGGATTCCTGGGGAAACCTCTCTGTAAGCAAATAACAGATGGGGCAGATATTTGTCCCACTCCCTCTTAAACTGATCTGCAGATGCCCGTAGAATGGACTTGATTGTAGAGTTTAACTTCTCAACAAGACCATTAGTTTGGGGATGGTGGGGTGTGGTCTTTAAGTGCTTCACCTACACAGGACTTCCACAGACAAGCCAGCAGTTCTGAAATGAAATTGGCACCTCTGTCAGTCAGTATTTCTTTTGGGAAACCTACCCTGCTGAAAATCTCTTACCAAAGCATTTGCCACCTTCTCTGCCTCAATGGAGGACAAAGCCACTGCCTCAGGGTATAGTGTAGCATAATCCACTACCACTAGGATATACTTTTTCCCTGTGGAACTTGGGTAGTCAGAGGACCCACAATATTCATAGCTACCCTTTGAAATGGCTCCTCAGTCACAGGTAAAGGCATCAAAGGAGCTCTCACCTTGTCTCCTGCCTTGCCTACCTTTTGGCACTGCTCACTGGTCCTGCAGTAGTATCCTGTTACATCCCTGCAAACTCCAGACAAATAGAAGTTCTGCATAATATGCCTCTTTGTACATTTTATGCCCATATGACCTGAAAAGGGAATATCATGGGCTATGGCTAGAAGTGTCAGATGATAGGCTCTAGATACTACCAACTGCTGTACCCTCTCACCTTCTAGCCCTCCCTCAGGGGTCCACTCTCTGTATAGTAACCCTTTGTCCCAATATACAGATTTCCCCTTTCCTTGAGAATTCGGTGCCTCCCTAGCTACCTGCCTCAGGCCTTGCAATGTAGGGTCTGAGAGCTGAGCCTGTCTCAACTCTCTCCTTGTAACCCTTCCCAGCTCCCCTTCCACAGGAAGTCTGGCATCCCCTGACAGTGGTACCTCACTGTCAGCCTGGGTACTACTACTCACCTCTACCTTTGCAGTCATTCTGTCCAAGGGACCATCAGTACCCCCAAGCAGCTGTGGCTCACCTTCAGTCTCACTGCTACAGGGGAGCTCCCTCCCTGAAGTAACCACCTCACCAGTCCTGGCTGCAAGTATGCAGTCTGTCTGGGTCTCCCCCAGGCTACCAGACCCACATGCTTGTCTCCTAGCCTGACTGCGTGTAACTGCACAAACACATGGTACTGCCTCATCCAAATCCTTCCCTATCAGGACATCTGCAGGATGGTAGTTTGGTACCCTTGTTGTCTCAAGACATCCTACTATTGGCATTTTTGTCTTTCCCACTTACTGGCTCTCTCATTTTGTTCCCCACCTTGCCTCCGTGGACACCTGTATGCCACATGACCCCACTGGCTGCATTCAAAACATTTAACCCCAGCTCCTGGACGTGTACCTGGATTAGTAGCTTCCCCTGCTACTGGCAGATTTTGTTGGGGCAGTCTGTGCTGCCCACCATGGGTTCCTTTAGACCCATGAGCTGTACTGGGGGTCCCTTTCCTGTGCAGGGCTGTCCTGCTTGCCAGGTATAGGTCTCCCTTCTTCCCCAACTCATCTGAAGTGGCACATTGTCTATCAGCTAACCAGATCCTCATGTCCTCAAGGCAAAATGCTAAGGGCTTGTTCCCTCACCAAAAGGTCTGCCAGCCCTTCAAAAGTGGTGACCTGACATCCACTCACCCACCTATGGAAATAAGTGCTCAGTTCAGCAACATATTCACACACTTTCATCTGCCTTGCGCCTATGCTCACAAATCTTTTTCTATACCTTTCAGGTGTTCGCTTAAACAATTCTAACAAGTGATTTTTAACAGCAGTATAATCAAAATATGCAACATCAGACATTTTTGACAAAACAGTTACAGCTTTACCATGGAGTAAGGGGGTCAGGAACCGTACCCAGAGCCTTTTGTCAACACCATACTGTTTGCATACCCTCTCAAACATATGAATGAAAGTATTAAAATGATCCCCCTCTTTAAACTGCGAAAGAAATTTACTGACCTTTTGTGCTTCTGGGGTCCAGTTACTCCCTTCCCCATTACCTCCATGACTCTGGCGAAGAGTCAGGATTTCTCTCTCATACTTCCTCTGCCGCTCCTTTTCCTCAGCTTTCAGGTGTAACAGTTTCTCTTTCTCCTCAACCTGTAGACTCCTCAGTCTCTCAGCTGCTTCTGTCTCCAAACGCCTGGCCTCCAACTCGAATCTCTTTAGCTCCAGATGGATTTTTAAGTCCTCTGCAGAAAGGTTGAGCTGTCCATTCTCTGAGGGTATTATATCTCCACTGCCAGTCTGATTGTCCTCCTGGTTGCTGTTTTCTGGTGCAGCTGTAACCAAGGCTGCAATCAGGTCTGCCTTAGTCAGGTTTCCAATCACCAGTCCCCTACCTTGGCACATCTCTGCCAGCTGGCTCCTTGTCAGCTTTCCGTACTCCTCTGCTGACATGCTGCCTGCTCACCTTGACTAACTGAGCTAACAAAAGAAATAAAACAATTATGATTTGAACTCTGAGTATTCACTGTGTGGCTGATTTAGAGTAGAAAAGACCTTCAGAGCTCACTGTACACAAGCTACAGGAATTCACTCTATCCACACTACTACAAGCCAATTAGTATTAGCCAACCAATTAGTATGTGGTGTGGATATCCCACCACTGCTAAACAATTAATATGTGACGCCCATGCCCTGGCAGCAATCAAGGAGCCTCAATCCACACCACTAATACCAGTGAGGGGCATCTCATATATGAGGAAAGGATAACAAATACACACAGTAAAGTGCAATTTCCCTTAAGAGCACACAGAGATCACAGTCAGTCCAGGGCTGGTTGCTCCCTTGCACTCCAGGTCCCCAATAAGACTCCCCACTGGCACAGCTATAGGGTCCAGATGTCAGCCTAGTGGGCAAGCTAAAACTTCCAGCACCCTCTCTGTCCAACCAGTGCTTCATGTCCCTGTCCAAGTAGCTGACAGGCACACACACACACACACACACACACACACACACACACACACACACACACACACACACACACACACACACACACACACACACACACATGCGCGCGAACACACTATTTGAGAAGAGTTTATACAACCACACAGACACTTCTGGGGAAGGCTGGCACAGGTTCTCCAGCTGTGCCTCTTTTTCCAGACTATGCAGTAGTACCAGTTGCCACCACCCACTAATATTTATCAGCTACTCAAAGGCCCTTAAAAGGGTATCCAATTATTGCTGTGCAGTATTATTATCCAATTGGAAGTATAGCCCAGGACTAAAGCTATTGAAGTGGCTTTGTACAATTTTACCAAAGGCATACAAGTACTCTAAAGAGCTGAAATTATCTCTACAAAACAGCCACAGTTGAAAGGGTTTAAAAATATTTAATAACAAATAGTCAAAACAAAAGACAATACTTATTACTACAGAGTGCTAGTCAAGAGTTCAGAGATCACAGAGAAATACTTAAAATAATTCAGTAGTACAGTTCTGACATCACAGAAAAACACTTAGTCTAATCTTTCTAGTTTCTAGCTATTTCTAATAGAAAACACAAGTCTAAGATAAACTTACATATAGAGCAAGACAATGCTGATGAGTTGGATGGTCAAGACAAAAATGCTTAATGCTCTCTGATTCTCCCTGTTTTTAAAATCACATTCCTGGTTCACATTACATCATTCTTCACACTTTCCTGGGGTTCCCAGGCTAACAGGCTAGATTCTTTACTAAGCTCACACCAGGTCAGTAAGCAAAGCCATTAAGGACATTTATGCATGCAAATTCTGGCCATTAACTCTGGCCTTAAAACAATAGCAAAAATTCCTTCATCTAGACCGGCCAGAGCCATGTTTACATCAAAGGGTCACAACATGCTTTACTTGGTCAGTAGAGTGTACTGTTGTTGCATTTTTCCCAGTTCCACATGTAACACTATTTTTCCATTTAAGACAACAAGCCTATGGTTTACATTAATATTTACAGATGACAGAATTATCTCCAAAATTCTATCTGGCTGGGCTGGCAGCCTTCATCTATCTTCACCCAATCTTAACAAATGGACCTAGAGGAAAACTGTTTTCTCCAAGGAGCTAAAATATTAATACTCGTAACTGTTTAATACCACCCCAGGCAGGTCTCCCTTGAAAGAAGGTCATGGGCTAGGGGAGTAATCCGGTCTGCAAAGTGTTAATAAATAAAATATAGTAAAAATAAAACATTTAATACATTTAGTGACTTGCTGAAAGTAATTGGTATTCACTTACATAGGCAGGCTCCAGCCCTTAATTCTGTAGTCATACTATGTGAATATCCAAAAGGCAGGCTTGATGGTTCTAACAAATAAGCCAATTCTGCAAGTGTAGATTTGTAACCATCTTCTGAGTTAAGGAAATATCTACTTGTTTCATTCCTTTTGTTTGGTTACCGGATATATTTATCAGAATGTATACGATTACAGTACTCTTGCAGTCAGGATCACGAATTGTCTTGCTCACATGGTCTACAGCCAAAACACTCTATAAGCAGAGGTAGCAGAAATACAAGTCACTATTTAAATATCCCTGATGGAAAGGATGGTGTGAAGCAGACAAGAGGAACTGCAGACAGCATGGATGTATATGCTGTAAAATATATTTAGAATTGCGTTGATGCTATGTTAACTGGTAGTTGTTTATTTTTATTTTCAGCTGATAAGTGAATTGGACTGTCAAGACCTTTTTTTTCAGCATTAACCTTCTTACCTTTTTACAGTTAAGAATAATGGTATAAACTAGCAAAGCTGAAAAGCTGCAAAATGTTGATTGACAAAAGATAAGTGTGAAATTATCAACAGTAACAAATGCATTTTAAACTGGTACAGTATATGTTAGCATGTCGCACACGGGGAGATAATTGGCATAAATTAATAAATGGTCTCACTGTTTACTTAGTAGCTAAGTAGTACACTGAGGTAGTGATTTAGGATGTCATATCAAGAAAGTGCCTTGGATAGGAGAGAAGGGATTACAGACATTAAGGGCAGAGGAGACTGTAGAGGGGTCAAGAGTTCAAGCTGAGGTGAGGAATAGTAATTATTAGGAAAATGCCTTGGTAAGATTTGAGCAGCTACCTGAACATGTTAAAGCCATATACTTTATATTTGAGTGACAGACGACTAGTTATTGAATTAGGCAGAAAGAGATGTAGTAAAATGCATAACAGATAAAGGGAGAATTTCTGAAACTTTGAAGGATACATGCTCCGGAAAAGTTCCTCAGTTTATTAGAAGCTTCCCATTTGTAAAAAACATTCTCCAAAAAACTGTTACTGTCCAGAGTTTCACCTGCAGTAATACAATGGAATGGAAGACCAAAGGCTACATTCAAAGTCAGCAACTGAGAATGACATCTTATAAACACAATTTTAAGAACCTTATCCACTCCTACTGTATTTGCTTCAGAGACAGATGAATGATTGCATTGGATGTGACAATTTAATATGTAATGTTTGGTTTCATAACTTTTAAGTATAATCTGGACAATTGGATGGGAAACAGTAAATTTACTCTGGGTTTTTCACCTGTGTCCCTTTTAGACAGGGGCAGCCAATACTGACCTTAGATTCACACGCAAACATAGACTATATATCTTGCTCCACAAGGGAACAAAGATGTAACATGGCTAGGCTTGTAGAGGCCTTAGGGCCAATAGCCTAGTAACCTCCTATGATCCTGTAAGCGCCCCCCCCCCCTTTTTGTTGTACATCACTTTATTTACCACAAGTGAATGTGCTACCTTCTTTGACACTCTGTGCATACTACGTGTATGGTTAACTTTTACTTCACTGATGGCCTTCCAACTTTGTAACCCAAAATGGCCAGATTCTTTCCCAAGACTCTTTGTTCCCTGAGTTTGGCACAACTAATGATTACAGTTTCCCACAAAAATCCTCATTTAGGAAAGTACATTTTGGTGCTCTACTTTTAACATACAATAACAAAGAAGGTAACAGTCTCTCGACAGATTAGAGCGAAACTTTGTATGTGAAGTTGTTCAATCCCGCCGTTTGTTCTTACATGTGGGTACGGAGACGATCCATCGGCTCCGAGTCGACCGCTTTCCAAGCTCAATATCTTTGAGTAGCTCGAGGCACAGTCCCTATCCCATGATGCTCTCTTACCAACCCCAGATCTAGTTTGCCACTGCAATGGATTGCATGATCTTCGGAGAAGCTCGGGCCAGTAACCTTTTTTTTCTCGTCTTTGGATAAATTTTTCTATATATATAGTTTATCAGGGATCTGATATAAGGTTATTTAGAATATCACAGCTATTTGTTGCATTTCAGTGAGTTAACTGCAGTATTTATATTGTTTTTTTTTTCTAAAACTTGGAGCGGTTGCTCTTAGGCCTTTGGCCGTTCTTTAGTTGGCGTTTTACTTGACAGGGCTCTGACAGGTTGCTTTCCCTATCCCTTTGTTGTTTGTCACATAGTGTGCACAGTTAGATTTGTTTTTCAGGGATCTGAACTTGCTAGTGTTATTTTTTCTGGCGATATATATATATATATATATATATATATATATATATATATATATATATAAAATACTTAATCTTTAAATTAGATTGTTGTTCAGGGATCTGAACTTTCTAGTGACATTCTGATAATTCTGTTCTTTAGATGTATCTTATCAGGGATCTGATAATTTGTGTTTGATTCTGTCATGTCTGAAAAATAGAAATCGAGATTTAAGAGGTGTAACTGGGTGCAGAAAATGTCCATTACCGATAATCATGTTTCTTGTGTGTATTGCTTGGGGCCAGTACATTTACAAGAGGATTGCTCTATCTGCCACTCCTTCAGCAGCAGGGTTATGTTAGAAAGGCGAAGGAAGTTGGTGGATAGAGGGCTGTTAAAGCCAGACTTTCAGGAAGCATTGGACAAGACTGACCAGACCTCCAAGTCATCGAAGGGGTTGAAGTCTTCAAAGGTGTCCTTGAAGCCCAGGTCCTCGGCTCCAAGCACCTCTGGGAAGACTCGGTCGCAGGCTCCTTAGCCTTCAGAGCCATGCACCAAACTCTTATCTCGGAGCCAAATCCCAGTGTTGGAACCGGTGTCAGACGTTTTAAAGTCTCCGATCCTTAGGTCAATGGCTTCTTCGGCTCCTTCGACCCATTCTTCTAGGACCCTTTCAGACATCGATGTAGACCGTGTGGTGCAGAGACTCTTAGAGAACCCGGCCCTGGCCAAATTGCTTTCGGCGTCGTCTCAACTGACTTCAAAGCCTGCGATCCTCCCTGTTACGATTTCTACTCCTCCTCTGAGGCTAGTTGAGCCTTCAGAGCCAGAAAGAGAAGATCTGATAGTTGTGGAACCCTCGGAGCCGAGGTCGGTTCCAGTGCCCTCTGCCCCATTCGACCTTGGATTTCTTTGGTTCTGATTGAAGAATCTCAGAGCCGACACTCTCTCGTCGGTTCCGGGGTGGAGAGTCGAACTGAGGCTTCGGTTCAGACTCTCCCTCTCGGGACTTCGCCGCAAATGAGCTTGGCTCCATTCTCTGGTTCGGAGCCCATGGCCTCGGCCCCGGGGAGGTTGCCGTCTTCCTCGGAACCGGCAGACTCCTTGGGCTGAGACACCAGTGCCTTCGATGCCATGAGGAGGGTCATGTCTGCAAAGACCTTTACCTCTTCGGATCTTTCCTCTTCCTCCCCTAATGGGCCGTGTTCTGTCTCTGCATCACAGGTTCCTACCAAGTGTCGAGACCCAGAGCCTCAGGTAACCCCATCGGGTGACCCCTGCTCTACAGAGACTTCACCAGACACCCCCGCTGATGAGGTCCCTAGGAAGAGAGTGTGCAAGAGTAGGCATTTGGATTCCACTCAGGAATCCTTAACATCAGACACTGACTTAGAGGAATCAGAAGGGTCTCCACGGTCCCCCTCGGAGGATGTCTCGTTTGCAGACATCTTTGAAATACTAAGTCAGAGGGGCGACTGGCAGTCCCTTACCCTTACTGAGGATGATTTGGTGCTCCTGAAGGCCTTTGGGTCTCAGCCTTCCACCTCCTGGGTTTCTCCGCCCTTTGACGAATTAAAGGATTTGGTCACTTGAAGGGTGTGGGAGTCTCTGGATTCCATGGAACCGGTCCCTCGGAGGCTCAACAAATTTATCACCTCCCCCCAAGACAGGTCATTTCTTACTAAGGGAGTTCCCATTGATGCCATGGTGTTCACCAAGAAAGAGATGTCAGAAATGTCTTCTTCTGTCCATCCTGCTAACAAAGACTCTAGGACGATAGACAGATATGGGAAACGCGTCTTTAGTTCTTCGACATTTGCAATGAGATTGCTTAACTATTTAACCCACTTTACCCGTCTTCAATGAGATCTCCTCAAAGAGCTTGGAGATGCTCTGCAGGGCAACACAGATGATGCTGTCTCTGAGAAGGTGACTGCACAACTTAACACCCTTAATTCTAATGTGAACTCGCCCATGCGGCTCATTTCTTATGCAGCCGATGGATCGAGCCGGGCAGCAGGTTCAGCATCCTGGATACGCTGATGCTCTGTTGTGGAAGCTTTCAAGTCTTCCTTTGTCAACACCCCATTTGATGGCTCTTCCTTGTTTGGTCCCAAAGTCAAGGAGACACTCACTAGGTGTGAGCAGGTGGGAAAGATTCTCTCTGCCATAGGAGTCTGTTTTTCTACCCCTACTAGACCATACCCCAAAGGGCAGAAAGATGGGAAAATCTGGTGCCAGAAACCCCAAGGAGATTTCCAAAACACACGTAGTGAACCCCCTCCAGGGACAGAGGAGAGGGTAATAATGGTAGATGCCTCCTGGGTGGCAGAGGGGGTCCACAGAACCAGGGTGACAGGGAGCAGTTCCTTGGCAAGCCCTATCAGCGCTCCTGAGAGGAGGCCTGACTGTCCTGCTCTGGAGGCAGTCGGGGGTCGCTTGGCTTTATACCCAGCTGCCTGGCTAAGAATTACATCAGATCCTTGGGTAAGAAGCATAGTTACCAGAGGATACATCATTCCCTTTTCAGAATCCTTTTATTTTCATACAAGAATCCCAGACATTCCACCCAGTCTGCGGCATCAAGCAGCCATAGAAATTCACAAGCTGGTAGAAAAGAGTCATCCAGCCAATCCCGGCGGACCAGATAGGATCCAGAACTTACTCCATGTTCTTTTTAGTTCCAAAGAAAATGGGGGACTGGAGGCCCATCTTAGACCTCAGGAAACTCAATAATGTTGTCAAAAAGGAAAAGATTCGGATAGTCACGCTTCAATCGATACTACCGTTTCTAGAAACGGGTGATTGGATGTGCTCTATAGATCTCAAGGGTGTGTACTACCACATCAAAATGGCCGGACCATCCAGAGATCACTTCCATTTCCAGCTGGGGGCCAGTCACTACCAATTCTGAGCGCTGCCCTTTGGTTTCACCTCAGCCCCCAGAGTGTTCACCAAATGCATGGCAGTGGTCACGGCTCACTTGAGATGTTTAGAATTCCGCGTGTTTCCATATCTGGATGACTGGCTCCTCACCGCCACCACCAGGCATCAACTGATTCATTCCAGAGATTACACAATCAACCTGTGCTCCCAGTTGAGCATAACCATAAATTTCGAAAAATCTGCTTTATCGCCGTCGCAGCATATTTTCTTTATAGGAGCAGATCTAGACACCACCACCGCCTTGGTCAGTTTGCCTCAAGCAAGAGTAATCTCTCTACAAAGTCAAGTGTCCCTCTTGTTAATGGAAAGAAGAGTTCCTGCATTCCAGGTTCTAAAGCTGTTAGGCACCATGGCAGCAATGCTTATAGCGGTTCCTTTGGGACAGATGCTCATAAGGATACTCCAATGGTTACTCTTCACACAGTGGTCTTATCAACAGCTTCCAGTGTCACACAAGGTTCTACTGACAAATGCTTGCAAAAAGGACCTTCTTTGGTGGTTGAACAGCCACCAGGTAACTGTAGGTCGCCCATTTTTACTTCCCCCTCCCTAAGCAACGGTGACCACAGATGCTTCCCTGATAGGGTGGGGGTGGCTGTTTCAGGGAAGAACTGTCCAAGGCACTTGGTCAGAGATGGAATCCCATTTGCACATCAATGTCCTAGAGGTGAGAGCGGTGTTTCTAGCGTTGCAACACTTTCATGACTCTCTACCTCGAGAGACAATTGCAATACAGACCGACAACATGTCGGTAGTCTGGTACATCAACAAACAAGGGGGAACCAAGTCTTACCCCTTATGCTGTCACTCCTATTCATAGTATTCTGGAATTCCTGACTTCGCTTTTTCATGATGGTGCGGCAGCTGCTACTGTAAAGGTCCAATTGGCTGCTATATCCAACTGTCATGTGGGATGCAAAGGTTCTAACATTATGTCCCACAAATTATGTAAAGCTTTTTTGAAAGGGGCTCATCACCTTACACCACCTATCAGACATCATGTTACTCCCTGGAATCTAAATTTGGTGCTGTTTCAACTTATGCTCCCCCCTTTGAGCCTGCATCATCTTGTCTTCTGAAGTTTATTTCTTGGAAGACAATTTTCTTGGTGGCTATTACCTCAGCGCATAGAGTTTCTGAACTACAAGCACTTTCTATCAGACCTCCATATCTGATCTTTCATCCCAACAGAGTACCTCTCAGGACAAATCCTACCTTTCTTCCTAAGGTCTACTCCGAGGCTAATTTGAACCAGTTTATTGAGCTTCCCACCTTTTTCAGACATCATTCCAATAAATTGGAATACATGTTACATAAGCTTGATGTTCACAGACAATTGAGGTTTTATTTGGGTAAAACAAAGGAAATTAGGAAATCGGATCAGCTCTTTGTTTTCTGTGCTGACAGTAAGAAGGGTATTTCTGTATCCAAAGTTACATTATCAAAATGGCTATCTGATTGTATAAAATCTGTGTATTTTTCAGCTAACCAACCTTTAGAGTGTGAAGTGATAGCTCATTCTACCAGGGCTGTTTCTACGTCTCTGGCTCATGCAGCCCATTTGCCTTTGGACACCGTCTGTCCAGCTGCTACTTGGTCCAAACCTCATACGTTTATCACTCATTACAAAGTGGACAGGGCCTCCAGGGACAGGGATTCCTTTGTTTCCACTGTTCTCAGGAATGTACTCCTGTGAGCCACCCAGGATTAGGGTGCTTGTACGCTACCCACGTGTACGAACAAACGGCAAGATTGAACAACTTCACATAAAGAAGTTATGTTCTTACCATAACGTTCCATGTGAGTTGTTAATCTCACCTTTGTTCTTACACTCCCTCCCACCTTCCCCCTCCAGGTTCTGGAAGAACGGGTATGACTGGTGGTCTGGTTGGTCTGACTAGTGTCCTTCCTTCCAGCCAGAATATCTCTTAGCTAATTGTAAATAGCTATATACATATGTACATATTATATATTTTTTTTGGTGCTTAGTTGTATTTTTTCTTGCTGGGTTCAGCAAATTAGATCTGGGGTTGGTAAGAGAGCATCATGGGATAGGGACTGTGCCTCAAGCTACTCAAATATCTTGACCTTGGAAAGCGGCCGACTTGGAGCCGATGGATCGGCTCCGTACCCACGTGTAAGAACAAAGGTGAGATGAACAACTCACATGGAACGTTATGGTAAGAACATAACTTCTTTTTCACATCTTTCCTAAACTCAGCTTTCCTGTATTTAAAAACTTGTGCATTATATGGAAGCTTCACTGCTTCACTCTCTTTCCCATCCTTAACACATTATATTGGGTAACACAACCCCCTACATAAGAAAATGCACCTGTCTACAGCTCAACCTCTCATTTTCTTCCCTTTGTTCATTTCATTTCTATGTAATTACTTATCTTCAGTGCAGTCCCATACCAACCATTTGATGTTCACTGTGTTTCACTATTGTGGTAATGTCCATATGGGATATTCTTGCTGAGGTAGCCTTTGGCTGGCTCAAATACAGAGACTTTTCCCCCCTCCTCCTGATCCAGTGGAAGCCCTGAACATGACATCAGGACCACTGGGTATAAGGGTCATTGGCCAGCACCATGTTATCAGTTCTTTCTTGCCATCGGAGTGCCAAGCATCCAGTTTGCACAGTGCATCAGTTAGTCTCTATGAGAGATCTTCAAATGTCAGGTGTCTCATTGGGGGCCTTTTCTTGTTTCCATTGCTTTGTGCTGTTAATTGTTCTCTAAGTGTAATATCTATCTTTAGTGTGGAAAAGAAGTTCCACATCAAGACTATCATACTCTTTTTTTTTTTTTTTTTTTTGCCAGGGCCTGAAACACAACATGTAGAACTGTCACCACTGTGCTCATTTTAATAGTTGAAATATCAAGCATATGTCTGAATTGTTGGCTCAGTTCTTACACAAGAATAAACTCTGCAAGGCACAGGAGCTATGTTCACAACCATTTTTTTAATAGACAAACATTTAGTGCTTCCGTCCCTCGGGACTTCATCAGAATAAAACCATGCCTTTTACAATATCTTAAATATACAAAAATCCGTGGAAATCATGACATTAATTAACTAGTTACCCAGTTAAGCAGTAAACCACTTAAAAGCATAGTACTAGGTGAATTAATGGCACAGGTAATCAAACAAAATCTTTCCTATACCACCTTAAAACAAGTTTCATCGCAAATTTCATTGTTCATATAAATTTACTATGGCTGTAATTCAGCACCAGGGTTTATTGGAACTATGGCCAATTTTAACAACTATCATATCTGTATAATTGAATGCACCAACAAAGTTGGGATTAATAATGGAGGAAATGGAAAGACAGGTGCTATGGGCAGTCATGAGTATTCACTAAAGGAATGGTTAAACGAGAAGACAGAGGTGCATGTTGGAACCAAGGAGAGTTGTGGCTACCCTGCTACATATGAAAAACAGCTGCAAATATTTAGGGTTAAACTTTTAAAATATCAGAAACTACAGATTGTGAATAGTTATCTTAAGGAAAGTATTACAGTCAACAGAGTACAGAAAGGCTTAGATTATTGGAAATTTCCAACGGGTTTCGTTGTGGGTTCCAGTTTACACAATGACTTATTAAATTTATTTAAATGACAAGGTTGTGAACTCATGGAACTTTTAATCAAACACAATTTGAAAGAAATGGATGAAGTACTAGCTGGGACTGATGTTTTGGATAAATCTTTAACTACTGATTTATTGTTTATCATCAGACACAATGATTATTGTGATGTTTTTAACAAAGTGTTTACTGTCATTTCTGATGTCAAGAACAAAAAAGAAAAAAGGTAATAAGGGACAAATTACATTATGAATGAGGAACAGCCTATCCATCTTCTTATAGAAAAGGATCTCAGGGGGGGTACAAGGAATTAACAATTTTAACAATAGCCCTAATTATGGTCAGGGCAATGATGAATTTCTTAGTAGGAACACGAATGTTAATTTTTTTTTTTATATTTATTTATCATTTGTTAACCGGGAAAGTCTGACTTGGAACGAAGCCAATTTTCAGTGGAGGCCCGGGGAGAAAAGCTGCAGATGTCTTTCTAACGTGGGAGGAAACCCACACGAACCCAGGGAGGACATGCAGACTCCACACAGAAGGCACCCTAACCGAGAATCAAACCGGCAAACCTCTTGCTGTGAGGCGACAATGCTACCACTGCACCACTTTGCCATTAATGGAAGGGATAATATACAGGACAGTTTGGAGACCCCTTTCAACCTCCCTTTACCCTGGAGATCCAAAAGGATATGGGACCGGCAGGAGAAGGGAGGATATCAGGGCACCCTCTATATGTTGTCAATGAACCAATGACAACAGTACAGTCAGAACCAGTGGAGCAAACAGAGGAGTGGCAAGAGAGGAAATTTTCAAAAGAACTAGAAATGTCCCACATCATTGTCCAGAATGATAGATGGAATTTTAAAATATTTAACTACAGTGAAATTACTATTGATAATACGTTAACCCAATTCTTTGAAAAGGGCCTTACTTCTCATTCTGGAAGAATAGGAAGGAAGGGTGGATGATGTTTTGCTTGATTTTAAACTTATTACTTGTAAATTGAATTTGTGTTGTTATATTTCCCAGAAAGGTAGTACTTATCATGGGAATTGTGGTAGATGCACTAGGGCACAGCACCTTCAACCCCCCCACCCAGGCACCCTACCATTAACCTGTTTGAAAAAATTTGTGAAGTTGACGTCAGACAGATTTCAGGTTATTGTTATAAATGGTACAAATTTAATTTGGCAAGAGAAGAGGAGAACCTGTTGAAACATAGAGACCACAAAAGAGAGGTTAGACGTATGAAACCCGACAAGGGTGGTGGACTAGTCGTCATGAACACTAATGATTATATTAATAAAATGTTAGATATGTTTTATGACGACACTTATGAAGATGTAAAACACAAGTACCAGAACTTGGGTCCACCAAAGAAATTGTAGAGTACAAAAAATGTAAAACAGGATCCAAGGATGACCAAAGAACTCCAACTAAATACGTTTTTATTGTACAAATTGTAAAAGCATAAGCACTTTCATAGCAAAGCTACTTCATCAGATGCATAAAACAATTTAAAAAATCAGTCCATTAAATATTCTAGTTGAAAAATCATGACTAATTAACTTTCTTAAAGACCTATCCCTTAAAATACACTCATTAAACAATGTGCACACACATAAATGTATAGCCTTCTACAAATATAAACCATCTTAAATTACTCTATGCAGCATAAGTATATACATACATTTGTGCAAAACCATCCATATATACTATATATATATATATATATATATATATATATATATATATATATATATATATATACATACACATAAATATGCACCTATATACTACAAAAAATTATATATACAAAAAATATAAAAATATACATATAAAAACACTATTATTGTGTATATTGTATAAATATACACAAAAAGTGTTTTATATATATATATATTTTAATATTTTTTGTATATATACATTTTTTTGCTATATATGTGCATTTATTTATGCTTTTACAGTTTGTACAATAAAAACAGATTTAGTTTGGACTTATGAAGATGTGTCCTTAAACCAAAGAAATATAGCATAACTTAAGATTGATATAGCACCACATGACCTCATCACTCAGGGATGTATTTCCCAAAGTGATTTTGAACATTTAAAAGTCACTGACCCAAGAACACCAAAAATTTTTCGGTATTTCAAAGGTTCACAAGAACCTAGTTGACCCACCACTGCGTCACATAGTTGACGACAAATTTTCCAGAACCTTTACGACTGCCAGATGCATCAACCACCAATTTAAGGAGGTGACTATAAATTTTACTTATTTGTATAAAGGTTCATGGGATTTTTTTGTCAAAGGATTTCCAAACATTTTTATAGTGGTGACTTCATTTTTGTTACTGTTGACGTTGAAGATCTTTTTTTTCTGCAATCCTTCTTGACCTGGGCTTGGATTGGTTTTATGACTTCTTTTGTTGCAAAAGTCACCTAGAACATGACAAGATTAAGACATTGAGAGAGCTAATAGAGCTGGTCCTTCACAACAATTTTATATTTTTTGAAGGGTAATTGTTCAGGCAATGCGCAGAAGTGGCAACGGGAACTGCTTGTGCTCCAGCTTTTGCAAATTTAGTTTTGGCTGAATGGGAATACAGGTATATCGTTTCATGTAGATTTTGTAGCTAGTGGTCCCTATACAACCATTTTCTTGGTGATATAGTTATATTTTGGACAGGGAGTTCAGAGACGTTGTTGGAATTTTTTGAATACATAAATAACACCACTTGATTTCTTCAGTTTACCATGAACTATTCTAAGGAACATATAGACTACTTGGATTGAATAATTTTTAAGAACAAAGAAGCCCAGTGTTTCAAGTCCAACGTTTACAGGAAGCCAGCATATTCAAATTCTTTACTGCACTTTACAAGTTGGCATCCTTTGCACAAGAAGAGGACTCTAGTGAAGGGACAAAGGGTTAGATTTTCCTGATCTCACAAGAGGATTTTTTTAGAAGAAAACATTAAGCTCGAACACATGTTTGAGGTTACCCCAATGATTTTAAGAAGTCATTGCCAAACCTGAATGAAAGATTTTTAGTCCCTTAATAAGGAAAGTTAATTTTGGGCCAATGCCCAATAAAAAAACTGAACATGGACCCAGGCTTCAACAAAGTTGTGCTGCTCACCTGTAATTTTGATTTAATTTCCCTTTTATTAAAACTATTATTACCAAAAATTGGACAACTTTTGCTAGGTTAGGTGAGCATATAAAGGTCAACAACACCCATAGATTCAAATTTACATTATAGACAGTATAGTCCTTGATGGTAGAAAAAGACTTTGGAAAGATTTGTTAGAACTAAAAGAACTTAGATGGCAGTTAAAACTTAATTCTACAAATGGCCATGGCCTCAGTGACATTGGTTCCATTGGGTGTATGTTGCATTTAAAACCTTCTATATATTTTTGAACTTTAGGTGAGTAAAGGTGCTTTGGTTGGGACATCTCTATGGTAAGATTATTCTTATTTTTATTTTTATCATGTATAGCACACATTTTTATTTATTTTTTATTTTTATTTCTATTTTACTTGTATTTTTATACATTCAAAACCATATTAAAGTGTCTGGCTTTGACTTGAATAAAGAGGCACTTAATAATTGTGGAGTGTAACACGACATATGAGGGTAAACCCCTTGATTTATTTATATGAACAAAGAAATTTGTGATCAAACTTGTTTTAAGGTGGTATATGAAACATTTTGTTTGATTACTTGTCTCATTAATTCACCCAGGACTATGTGTTTAAATTGGTTATTGTTTAATTGGGTATTTAATGTCATGATGTAATGTAGTTTCCGTGTGTGTGTGTGTGTGTGTGTGTGTGTGTGTGTGTGTGTGTGTGTGTTTTATATATATATATATATATATATATATATATATATATATATATATATATATATATATATATGCTGTTGTAAAAGGCATGGTTTTATTCTGATGACGTCCTGAGGGGCAAAAGTGCTAAATGTTTGCTTTTAAAAATGTGGTTGTGAACACAGCTCCCGTGCCTTGCAGTGTTTATTGGTGTTTTGGGTGACATTGTTGTTCTAAGTTCTTACACATTGAAAAAGGTTTCAACAACAGTCAAGTCAGTATGGCATCTGCTCATTCTGTTGACTTTGATCAGTCTTGTAGATGAAGGGAGAACAGTCCAAAGCAAATAAGAGGAGGAAATGATAGCAGTTCACCATCCAACAGTCCACCTAGGCTCGTGATTGTCAAGAGGGGGGACATACTTTCTTAATCCCTTCCACAGAAGCATGACTGAGGCTCTACTGAGACACTTTTGTAGTCTGATATGCTAGCCGCCCCCTCCACATCTGCATGCGTTGAAGGACTTTGATTTTCATTTGGGTTTCAGGTGGCTTTGTAAGCCTTGGCTTCTTACTCCTATACTATATCTTCAAAGGGGGATGAAGGAATCAGTTACTTCAGAGACGAGTTATTAGCAAGCTGAGCGCAGGCCGAAACTGCCTATCTGTGGCCTGGCCTGGTACCTTTGACATCTCACCCAGACCCAAGCCTAAGGCCAAATTTAAAAAGTCTTCTTCCATCTTGTCTCAGCATAGGCCATCAAGCTCTCTATGCTATCAGTCCTACCAGCAGGATCTACTCAGACTAGGCTGAGAATCTCATTCAGATCATGAGATCTAAGCAGCACAGTCCTGCTAGAACCTGTGTTATAGGATCATATCATGGAAAAATACAGCACTTCTAGGAACCCTTTGCCAAACAGATTCTACTGACTCCTATGAGTGTGACGAGGATGTATTGGCATATGTTGACCACCAGATATCTACGGGTTCATATGCTGATTCAGGATCTGATGATAATCTTGCTTCAGCTTCACCATGTGAGGATTTCACTTTTGGAGAGGCATTGCATAAAATTTGGAAGTATTTCCACTGGGAAGTTCAGGATTACACTTTTGTCTATGAAAGGAATTTTTAAAATTCCTTGAGCATAAATCTTTGCCTGTTCCTGTAGTTCCAGAAGTAGTGAATTACATCATTTTTGACATTCTTCCCTGCAGCCTAACTCCTAACCACCTATTTCTAGGAAACCAAACCATTCTTATCAGGTTCTGGATTCCCATAAGCATCTGGTCGTGTCTCAGGGTCCTAAGGGTGCAAAGGACAGCACTTCTTGAAACATTTTGCCAAATAAATAAATAAATAAAAAAGGAAGACCCCTTGATAGATTTTGCAAAAAAAAAGTGTACACTTCTTCTACCCTAGTCATGAGAACTCTCAGTTGCTATTTCTATGCAATCCTTTTGGACCAAATGAGGGGATGGTTGATAGAGCTACTTCCAAAAAATTGCGGAGTCTCTGCAGTTTTGTTCCCAGACTGCTAAGCATACTTTACATTGTGGTTTTGATGCTTTAGAAGCATTAGGCATGGTGACTGACTAGGCCAGTAATTCATAGACATGTCTGGTTAAGGGAACAGCTCTTCCCAGAGCATGTTAAGTCTGAACTCCTTGAGGAATATATAGACAAGGAGTTTTTGAATGGATCTAAGGCTGTAGCCATTTCGAAAAAAATAAAAAACTGAGAACAAAGCTAAATCTGTGCAAACTGTAAAATATGTTTGCAGGCCAGCCTCTTAGATTTAGCATAATTATCCCATCAAATCCTGGTCCTTCCTTCCTCAATTTAGACAAAAAGGGCAAAAGACCAAAAGGGACAGATAATAGAAACGTAAACAAACATAAAGAGTAAAAAAAACAAAAAGGTGGCAAGCTGACCAAGCTAATAAGTCCTGGCCCCAGAGGCCCAGCAGGGATCAACCATGACTCAGTTGGGCCTCTCCCTCTTCCTGTTCCCCACAAGTCCCACACCAACCATTCCCTTTCATGTTCCTTCCTCCCAAAACTCGTGGGGAAGACTTTTCCTATTCTATAAGGAATGAAAGAACATTACATAGGACAAATGGGTACTAAACATAATCAAATCAGGTTCTAAACTACAATTTGTCTTTCTCGGTCTCTCCCAAAACCATCAGGTGTTCATTGTGTTTCAAAAGGTCAACTTCAGGAGGCTGTTATTCAAGCCAGCCTCAAGTCAGTGCCTTCAAAAGAAACAGGCACACTGTATTACTCCAAACTGTTCATTTATCCAAGAAAAGAATTAACCTGGAGGCCTATCCTACATCTGTCAAGGTGAAACAGATTTATGCTGATCTCCAAGTTCAAAATATTAACCTTGCAAAAGCTTCTGCCCATTCTATCCCCCCAGGTGATCATGGTCGCTTTATAACTAAAAGATGCTTACCTCCACACACCCATAACCAAAGCACACAGGGAGGTATCTACATTTCAGAGCAGGTGGGAAACACTGTCAAGTCTCTGCTGTGCCCTTTATCTTGTCTGCATGCTTCCACAGTTTTTAAAAAAAATCTCTGCCCCAGTGATTGCCTTTTGCAGGACAAACGGCATTCCAATTTACTCCTACATGGATGATTGCCAGCCAGATTCAGGCAGGCTATGTCAAGGATCTTTATTCTGCTCTCCATCTCAACATGACCATTTTCTCAAATCAGTCAAATTGAAGAAGTCATATCTGACTCCATCATGGAAGTTAATGTTTCAAGGAGCCCTGTTTGACACAAATTTATAAATGGCCTTCCTCCTGGAGAAAAAGTTTCTTTTCTAACACAGTATTTTCAGTCCTTCCTAACTCAGACAGCCATCTCAGCAAGGGAAGTCATGAGAGTGTTGGGGTACATAGCATCATGTGTCTTGATGATTCCATTGGTGAAACTGCAAATAAGAAATGATTCTGTGGTACCACAAGAATATTTGTTGCCAACACAGACATACCCTCAACCACATGATTCAGCTCCTCCCATGATTGAAGAAGGAGTTGGAGTGGTGGCTTTAAGCCTGCCCTTTAAACAAGCAAGTCCCCTTCTGGATACATCTTCAAAATCAGATCCTATCCACAGATGCTTCAGACCTGGCATGGACCGCACATTTCAGTGGTCTCCAAGTTTAGGGATAATGGGATCAAGCTTTCTTAAAAAAACACATAATCATAAAAGCGGTGTTGACAGTTTTAAAAGCATGTTAGCATTCAAGGAATGGATGATGTTCTTCGTGTTTCACTGTTGCAGTCATCACATTTGGGTTTATCCCTGCCAGGGTAGCCCTCGCCCGGCCCGAATACCAGAGGCTTAGTATTTCTGCATCGGTTGCTGTCGCTTCAGGACTGATTTAAGTTCGTCAGTAGTATAAAGTAAGGCAGCTGATGCCATTACATCAGTTTTTCTTGCCATGGAGCCCAAAGCAGAAGCAGTTCGCATGAGTGCCGGTCGGCCACTGTTTGAGTTTCGTCTACCGAATTGAAGCTGAAGTCTTCTAAAGCCAAGTACCCCATTGGGGATCCTTTTTTCTTGCACTAACCGATGTCAGAAAAAAGTTAACAATTGTCTTGTCTGTGGAAAGCAAATACCACACCGAGACTTTCATTCTTACTGCGTCACTTGTTTAGGCCTAGACCACGACGTCCCCCGCTCTCACTTTTGTGCTTTGTTCAACACCAGAACTATCCATCGTCGGGCCTTTATTGTAGCTAGATATTTTCACTTACAGTCCTCGAACTCGGATATGGCTTCAGTAAGCCATCCGACAGCAAATCTTCCGAAATAATGTAAAGATAAAGACAGAGACAGACCACACAGGTCCAAACCTACCAACAACACTCCCGTTGAACTAGTCATCAGTTCTCCGGTCCTCAGTGAGGTGCTTTCGCAGCCCCTGATGCCTGTTTCTGTAGATTCGCAGGCCGCCACTGAGACCCTTTCAGAGTCCGGTATGCTGCAAAACTCTTCTTTGACTAAGGATCCTGCTGTTGTCTCCACCTTGGATCGGTCCGGAGCCGCTGAGCAGGCACCGGCTTCCCTGTAAGTCCTTCACACTACCGATTCTCGATACAAACTGACATCTTTCGTGACTACCATTCTTTCTAGAACAACCGAGTTTCTTAGGCCCAGGGTACGAACCACACCCAAGAAACTTACAACCAAATCTCAGGCACCTGCTTCCTTGCCTCAGTCTCAAATGCTTAAAATGGCAGAAGACCTTATCATGCTGGTCAGGGGAAGCCAAGCTACGCCATCCAAAAGGAAAAGAGTCAGGGGAAGCCAAGCTACGACATCCAAGAGGAAAAGAGATCTGTCCACTGTAGTTTTGTCTGAACAAGAGTCTGATGACTCTGATGCATCTGAATATGAAGACTTGCAACCCCTCTCTACTTATGAGGATTCAGATGCAGAGGATTCCATCCCTTCAGCCTCTCCCCCAGAGGTTTTTTCCTTTGGGGAAACCCTTCATACCTTAAGTGAGCATTTCCAATGGGAGAATCAGGACTACCCTCAGTCTAAAAAGAGACTTGGGGAATTCTTAGGTCTTCCACAGCACAGACCCTTGGCCATCCCCCCAGTCCTGCATGTTGTGGAGGATGCTTTCCTGGAATCCAGCTTGACTCCTTGACACCTTCCCACCTGCACCCAGAAAACCAGACAGGTACTACAGAGTCCCTGACTCTCACACATTTCTGTCTTACTGCAGACCCTGAGGTTATTTCTCAAGGGCCTAAAGGAATTAAAGCAACCTTTGCTAAGAATCCCACCCCCTCAGATAGGGATTCCCGAGCACTAGACAGATGGGGTAAAAAAGTATACACCTCAGCTACTCTTGCTGTCAGGACACTAAATTGTCAGTTCCATATGCTAAAATTTCAGCAACATAACCTTGAACTCCTCAAACAAAAATGTCTTCTTTTCCTGCTTGTGCAGAATCTAAAGAGTTACAACAGTTAATGCATTCTGCAAGTCAAGTAACTAAACACATCTTGCACTGTGGTTTTGACGCCCTAGAAGCTTCTTGCAGGGCAGCAGTCACTGGATCTGTCATTAGAAGGCATGCATGGCTTAAGGAACAGCCCTTGCCAGACCATGTCAAATCAAAATTGATGGATGCCCCCTTCCACAAAGACAACTTATTTGGCACCAAGGCATAAGAGGTCTTAAAAAAGATGGAAGAAAAAGCAAAATCTATGCAGACATTTAAGGACTTTTTACAGGTCCAGCCAACCAGGTTCAGCAGACATTGTCTAACCAAACACTGGTCCTTTTCTGCTCCCTCTAAGCCAGTTCAGCCCAGACCCTGGGGAACCAGACCCCCCAGACAGCAGCCACAGGGAATGCAGAGATCTAAGCAGTGGACTACCTCTGCTTCAAAACCAGGGAGTTCTAAGCCACCCCCTTATGGTAAGAACTCACAATGACTCACCTCCACACCCTCCCTCTGCCCACCTTCACTTACCCCTAGGGGGAAAACTTTCCTTTCACGCAAGCACCTGGCTCACCATTACCAATGACCACTGGGTTCTCAACATAATGTCCCAGGGATACAAAATTTCTTTCAACACCCTTCCAACCACAAAAGAGTTCCCAGATCTGCCTCCAAATCAGTGGGCAGAGGCGCAAAAGCAAGTCCTTTCCCTGCTCTCTATGAGGGCAGTAGAGCACGTTCCTGCAGAACAGAAAGGCCAAGGTTTCTACTCCAGACTTTTTCTAGTACGCAGGAAAAGAGGGCGCCTGGCTCCCCATCCTCGATCTATCCATTCTAAACACCTTCCTGGTGATCCCAAAATTCAGAATGCTCACTCTCCAGCAGCTGCTACCCATGCTCTCCAAGGATGCTTGGCTAGCCACCCTGGATCTAAAAGAGGCCTACCTCCACATTCTTATCAGGGAATCATGCAAGAAATATCTTTGTTTCAGGGCAGGATCTCAGCACTTTCAGTTCTCTGTGCTTCCCTTTGGCTGATCTACTGCTCCCAGAGTTTTCACAAAATGTCTGGCTCTGGGCATTGCCTTTTGCAGACAAAGGAATATCCAGATTTACCCATACTTAAATGACTGCCTAATTCAGGCAGACAGCCAGGAAAAGCTGCTCAAGCACCTGGCCTTTGTAAAGTCCCTACTAACCGCCCTAGGGTACACTATCAACGAAAAGAAATCCAAACAGGTTCCCACCCAAAGGATTATATTCCTTGGAGCAATCCTGGACACAGCATCCCAGATGACATTCCTTACACCAGAAAAGCAAATTTTCCTGACAGCCTACTTCTCTCATTTAGCCACCAAACCCCAGCTATCTGCAAAGAAAATTCGGCAAGCTCTGGGATTCATGGCATCTTGCATACTACTGCACATGCCAGACTGCATATGAGGAAACTTCAGTGGTACCTATAAAGCCTTTGGTGTCAACACTCTCAAGACCTGGAGACTGTTATGCCTATAATTCCTTGCCTCAAAAAAGATTTTCTTTGGTGGGCAAAAGCATGCTCCCACAACAAGGGACTACCTTTCTCACCACCCCTGTCACCCAGACCCTCACCATAGATGCATCAGACTATGCCTGGTGTGCACACCTGGAAGGCAGGTGCATACAGGGCCAATGGAGCCCACAGCAAATCCATCTGCACATCAACCAAAAAGAAATGATGGCTGTCCAGCACGCCTTGATAGCTTTCAGGCCCCTTCTCTCCCCAGGGGCCCTCCTGATCAAAACAGACAACACCACTATGATGTGGTATATCAACAACCAGAGAGGGACTCACCACTACCTTCTATGCAGGCTGGCCATGACCCTTTGGCACACAGCCTCTACCATGCAACTCCACCTGCTAGCACAATTCCTACGAGGTTCTTTCAACTCTCTGGCAGACCAATTAAGCAGAAATCTTCTGGACCCACACAAGTGGCAGTTCAACCGCAAAACCTTCACCCTAATAACTCAGACATGGGACATCTCGAAAGGTGACCTCTTTGCCTCCCACATCAACCATCAGCTCAGCAAATTCTGCACCAGGGAGCATCACTGCATGTCTTGGAAAGTGGATGCCCTGTCCTTCCCCTGGGTCAGTCTATCGGTCTATGCCTTTCCTCCACTACCTCTCATCCCCAGGGTGCTGATCAAGGTAAAGGAGGAAGAACCAAGGACAATCCTTATAGTCCAGTCTGGGACAATCCTTATAGTCCAGTCTGGCCTCGCCAGCACTGGTACCCCTTGCTGCGCAGCCTGTCCCCACTGCCACCATGGCATCTTCCTCAGATTCCAAACCTCCTGACCCTGACAGAAGGGGAATTCATGCATCTCCAATTGCAGACACTCAATTTGGCAGCTTGGCTTATTCCCTAACCCCCGATCAATCTGCTAACCTCAGTAAACAGATTCTAGATGTTGTATGTGAGGTCAGACTCCCTAGCACTAGAAAGTGTTATGCTGACAAATGGAAAAGGTTCAGCACCTGGATTCAGGCTAAGGGAGCCAGCACGGCACAGCCCTCCCTCCCCCTCATCCTGTATTACTTACCTGAGCTGCTACACCATGGCCTCTCTTTTTCCTCTATTAAAATTCATGCCTCTGCTAGCTCTGCTCATTTTCCCACTGAACAGTCCTTTTTCTCACACCCTTTGATCAAACAGTTCCTAAGAGGGGCTAACAACTTGAGACCACCCAGAAGAGCACAAACCCAGCTTGGGACCTTAACTTTGTGTTGGAGAAGCTCACCCTGCCCCCTTCAAACCTACTTCTTCTGCAGAGCTAAAATTTCTCTCCTGGAAGACAGCTTTCCTTCTGGCCATCACTTCAGCCAGAAAAGTCTCCAACCTGCAAGCACTCATGGCTGTGGAACCCTTAATCATCTTCCATGTTAACAGGGTATCCCTCAGGACTAACCCATCCTTCATGCCCAAGGTAGTGTCCAGTGTTGCTCTCAACAAATCCATTCATTTGCCCACTTTTTTTCCTAATCCCCAGAACAAGGGGGAAAAGATCCTGCACTCTCTAGATGTGCACAGACAGCTCAGATTATATCTAGACAGGACTAAATCCTTCAGAAAGTCTGATCAATTGCTGGTTAGCTTTCCTACTGGAGCAGAAGGCAAAGCCATCTCCAAATAAACCATTTCCAAGTGGATAGCACACTGCATCAATTTCTGCTACAAACAACATGGAAAGCCTCCCCCCAAGGGGGTCAGAACTCTTTGCACCAGGACAGTCTCCACCTCTGCAGCTTTCCTTAGAGGAGTCCCCACCAGGGACATCCTGGAGGCTGTCACCTGGACATATGTTCACACTCTTACCAAACATTACCACCTGCCTCTCTTCTCCAAATCCAGGGCAGGGTTTGCCTCTGCAGTCTTGCAGGGCATCCTAGCCAGCCCATAGTTTCCTTGACTGCCTCCACCCATTTCCTCAGCTTTGGGAATCGACCGAAATGTGATAACTGCAACAGTGAAACACGAAGAACATAGTACAGTTGTGTACACTTACCATAAATGTAGATGTTCGAGTGTATTCACTGTTGCAGTCCTGGTTTCCCTCCTTCCATCACCCTTTTTTCTTTTTTTCTTTTTTTCTTTTGTTTCCCTACAAGGGACATATTGGTATTTACTTTCTACTGGTAGGGTTCTTCCACCAGAACCTGGCTCCTACTAGGGGGCTCCTGACAGGTTAGGGCAAGAAAAACTGATGTAATGGCATCAGCTGCCTTACTTTATACTGCTGACGACCTGACGTCAGTCCTGAACCGACAGCAACCGATGCAGAAATACCAAGCCTCTGGTATTCGGGCCGGCCGAGGGCTACCCTGGCAGGGATAACCCAAATGTGATGACTGCAACATTGAATACACTCGAACATTTACATTTATGGTAAGTGTACACAACTGTACTTTCTTCTGGTAATGAAAGACAATACCACAGTGATGTGGTAGATAAACATACAGGGAGGGGCATCCATCAACCTCCTGTACTGTTTAGCCTTGCAGTTGTGGAGCACAGCTCAGTCTGTGAGGGTATACATGATAACCCAGTACCTACCGGGGAAAGCAACATCTTAGCAGACCATTTCGCAGGTCATAGGGAGATCCCCACAAATGGACCCTAGACAAGAATATTTTTCTACAGCTAACTCTAAAATGGTGTGTGTCAGAAATAGACCTTTTTGCCATGAATTTAAACAACCAGTTGGAAAAATTTTGCACAAGGGCTACAGACAGCAAGGTCTGGTGAACAGATGCCTTCTCCTTTCAGTGGGCAAGTCGCTTTCTATGGGCCTTCCCTCCTGTACCTCTTATCCCTAGGGTATTGTTGAAGATCAGGAAGGGAGAGCCACAAGTAATCCTAATTGCACCTCTTTGGCCAAATTAGCATTGTTTTCCATTGCTCCACAGCATAAGCAGTCAAGATCCATGGCTACTACATCAGAGGGTGAACCTATAATCCCAGAACAGGGGGCCCATTATACACCTCAGTCTGAACACCTTGAGGTTGACAGCTTAGATGATTTAGTACTGTCTCTCTTCAAGAGATTACTTTTGATAAAAACATTTTGGCTATCTTGAAGGAGGCTAGAAAAATCTTAATTATATAAATGGAAAGATTTTCTATTTGGTGCCTTTCAAAATGCCAACCAACACTTAACTGCTTAGCTATCCTCAGAATTCCACAACATGTAGCAGATTGTAAATCTCAACCATGAAGAAACAAATTGGCCAGTCTTCCAGAACTTCAGTAAAATGTATTTAAAATAAACACGTATATAAACAGGTATATAACACGGCAGTTTCAAAACACCAAACAATACAATTCTGTAGCGCCTCAGCCGGCTGTTAAGCCTTTACAGAGTATACCTTTCTTTTCCCATTTTCATCTTAAATACATATACCTATAAAACCAATTATCCACATAAAACAATTAGAACTCAGTAAAAAGCAATTACAAAAACACTTCCAATTGCACTTTTGGATGTAATACTGAGAGGATAATTTATGGGCTGAAATGTCCATGTAATAAAGTTTAATATAGGGGAAAGTAAGAGAAGCTTTGCAACTAGGCTAAAGGAACATATTTGGGATATTAAAAAGGGCAGGGTAGAAAGCCCTATAACTTTACATTTTTCAGAATTCCACAATGGTGACCCACAAGGATTACAAGCTACTATTTTGGAACAAATAGAGAGCCAAGGTACAAATAATGGTGACATAAAAAAGAAACTTTGCAGAAAGGAATCTGTTTTAATTTTAAAATTTAATACTTTAACCCCAGGGGGACTTAAGAAAGAGTGTAATTGGAAGTGTTTTTTTGTAATTCTTTTTTTACTGAGTTCTATTTGTTTAAGTGGATAATTGGTTTTATAGGTATGTGTATTTAAGCGGAATATGGGAAAAGAAAGGTATATCTGTAAAGGCTTAACAGCCGAGGCACTAGAAAACTGTATGGCTTGGTGTTTTGAAACTGCCGTGTTATCTACCTGTTTGTTATTTTAAATAAATTTTACTGAAGTTCTGGAAGACTGACCGGTTTGTTTCTTTGCGGTTGAGAAATACTTACCAGAATTACTTAATCTGGGCCTTTCTCATTCCTCCATTAAAATTCATGCTTCGGCCATTTTTGCCTGCCTCCATATACAACCTCCACTCTTTCCTGATTCCCTTCTAAAACATTTTCTGAATGGCATTATTCACCTCAAGCCTTCAAGGTGGGTTCCTTCTCCTCCTTGGGCTCTAAATTGTGTCTTAGAAAAGCTTACGATGCCACCTTTTGACATTTTGTTGCTGCTGACATCAGATTTCTATCTTGGAAAGCTGTTTTTCTTATCACCATAACTTCAGCTTAGAGGGTCATGGAATTTCAAGTCCTGATGTGCACCAAGATCTTGCTTCTTGATCTTCCACCACCACTCTCAGGATAAACCCTTCTTTTATGGCAAAGGTAGCCACTGAAGTATTTCTAAACTCGTCTATCCATCTTTCTGCCTTCTTTCCACATCCCAAAATAGGGGAAGAATGTATTCTAAACTCCTTACATGTTCACAGACAGCTCATATACTATCTTGACAAAACCAAGAACTTTAGGAAAGCAAACCAACATTTTGAGGCCTTCGCTAACAACAAGATAGAGAAGCTTGTAAGCAAACAATCGATTTCTCAATGGAACACTAGGTATATTTCCTTGTTGCAGACAGTATGATAAACTGGTCCCACATGAAATCAGGATGCATTCTACCAGGGTTACTGCTGCTACTACTGCCTTCCTTAGCTGGGTTCCCACCAAAGATATAATGGAAGCTACCACTTGGTCTTCTATGCACACCTTCAACAGGCATTACAATTTACCTGTTTTCTCCAAGATTAGGTCTGATTTTGTCTTTGCAGTTTCACAGGGCATTCTGGCTTCAGCATAATCTCTTTCCAACCCACTTATGTGCTTTAGGAATGTCCTTGCTTATCACTATTGCAATATTCTTAACACCTGGGGTATCCCGCCGAGGATAGCCGAACATCCGGCCAGCTTACCAAAGCTTCTACACCATCCAGGAGCAATACATCACTACATACATGGCTAATTATCTCAGAGGGACCTATGCAGATTACCCAAATACATGTCCTATGTTCAAGGTGTATATGACATATGAATGCCTAATCCTCAGAACTTCTTTTCTGCCAGTATGAATGGTACTGTGATCTCTGTCTGTAAGACGTTCACTGAGTTGGTTTGGCTACTGAGCCTGTTAAATATAAGTGTTCTTTGAGGTTTCTTCCTTCCTTTTTTCTTTTTGTTTGTCTTTTACATGTCATCCAGGAAAGGAAAATAGGACTGTGGGAGGCAGATTCCCAAAAAATAGACAAGAGAAGTGTCTCTTTTGTTTGGGTGCTACACACGACCACAGTCAGTGTGAGATCTGTCATGCATTTATGCCTAAGACTTTCTGCAGTCAGCTCTCATCTCTTTCCATTTACTTTGAGAACCAGCATTTAAAACTCTTTATGTAGAGTACCAAGACCGCTAAATCCACCCACTCTGATGTTCAGCCGCCATTGAAGAAAAAAAAGCCAAGAAGATGTGTATTGAATCTGTTGCTGTCCAGCCTATTCCAGACATCTGTCAATTTGGTTGGAAAATCCTAGGTCTGCCCATGTCAGCTCCCTCTGTAGTGACCCAGTTGGAGGTTGACATGGAGCTGCCTACCAGCATGCCCTCCAAGGTTGTGACTATGTCTGCTACGGATGTGGAGGGGGAACCGTGGCTAATTATCTCAGAGGCACCTATGCAGATTCCCCAGATACTTGTTAGGGAAGAGGTGAGTCATACCCTTATTGAATCTAGGCAGGGGTCTGGCCCTCCTAGTTGATTAAAGCTAATGTTCCGTTAAAGAAAAAAAAAAACAGAAGACCAGTCATATGGCCACTGTGGCTAAGGATTCTCACCAAGAATGGCAGGACTTTACTCAGAGGCTATTCAGTGCCGTTTTTGGCTCTGAAGCCCCCTCAAAAATGATCTGTTTCTACATCTGCTACCTGGTGTTTTACTCCTTCAAAGCCTCCTAGGGAATCTGATTCTTCTGAAGATGTGGTGTATTTAGACTGTGGAGAGAGTGTCTTTGGCCTACTCCTCTCAGATCCACTCTTCTCTTGCCCTGGGTCTGAAGTGGAAGATTCACTCTCTCCTTATTCCCCTATGGATGAATTATCCTTTGGGGATATTGTGGTTTGTATAATGGAATATTTTAAGTGGGATTATTCCCAAGTGTCTGACATTCGGAAAAGGGATTAGAAATTATAAAAATAGATTATTTTAGGTCTTTTACAGTCCCACCAGTTTTGGATGCCCTTTTTGATGTTTTCTCTTTGGCTTCTTAAGCCCCTGATTCCCAAACTCCTGCCCCTAAAAAAAACTGACAAATTCTATAAGGTCACGGAAGCTCAGAAGTTTTTGTATAAAAGCCTTTCCTCTGACCCTGCTGTTATTTTTATGGCTACCGATAAACCATCTGAATTACTGTCCTCCTCTAAGCTGTTGCCTTCAGATAAGGACAGTCATATGATGGACAAGTATGTGAGTAAAGTACATGACTAGGTATAGTATATTCTGGCTCTTCTGTCTAAACTTGGGGGCATTCTAACTTCTATGCCTGATTCTGAAACAAAGTCTTCTGCGGTTTTCCTTTTGAGTGCTCCTTCTCAGGTGGCTTGTCATTCTATTAAACACATAACACGATGCTGCTGATGCTGCTTCTAGGGCAGATGCATCAGGATCTGAGATGAGGTGTTCTTGGTTGTGTCTACATCTCTTCATGAAGACATCAAGGCTAAATTGACTGATTCTTCTTTAGACAAACAGAATTATTTTTTTTGGCACAGAAAGCATCTTCTGACTTTTTTAAAACCCTACCAGATAAATGTAAAGTTATGTTGGATCTGAAACAAATCTTTTTATTTCCTGTTCTTTGGTTTCAGAGAAATTATTCCTCTAAGCCTGTTTTTGCCTACAGATAATAAAGAAAGCCTTCTCATTGCAAGCAAGCCTTCAAGAGAGTTTTTCCTGACAAGCCTTTTCAGGGGTCTAGGGATCAAAAGCCGTCTTTCTCTGAAAAAAATCTGCTTCTGTTTGAGATTCAGCCTCTTCTAACACTTGCTCAGATTCCTCTGTCTTTCAGGTTGACTCAGTCTTTTCCATTTTGACAACAGATAACCACATACTCTTGGATTCTTTCCATTAACCAAAATGGTTACTTTATGGTTTGGAAGTTCCTTCCTTCCTTCCTTCTCAGGCCTTCCCCAGCTTCTTCCTTGCCAGTTCCTTCATTCCCTTTCATTCTTCAATATCTCTTGGCACACTGAACCATCCAACCTGTTGCCCCTTCTCAGCAGGATGCAGGTTTCTACTCCAGGATGTTTCTGGTTCTCAGGAAGGAGGGGACCTAGAGGGCCATTCTAGATCTCTCTTTTCTCAGCACATTTCTAAAGGTCCCTTTCTTCAGGATGTTGTCTTTCCAGACACCTTTTCCTCTCTTGCTCCCTCAAGCCTTTTTGGTATCCATAGATTTGAAGGATGCTTACCTCCACATTCCAATTCACTCTCTTTTCAGGAAGTTTTTCCTGTTTCTTACTCACATTATCAGTTCTCTGCTTTGTCTTTTGGTCTTTCTACACCCCCAAAGGTCTTTACCAAATATCTAGCCCCAACGTTAGCCTTCTGCAGACTTCAGGGGATTCAGATATTCCTTTATTTAGACAACCTATTTTTTCAGGCCCCTTCTCAGCAGCTTCTGCTTCAAGATCTCCACATCAATATGAATCTTCTTTGCAGTGTGGGGTACACCCTAAACCTAAAAAACTTTGTGCTGATCTCCTGTCAGGACCAAGTCTTTCTTGGATGCAGGATTATGATCCAGTCAATGATTGCTTGCTTCCCAATTCCCAAGGCCCTCTCTCGTCTATTTTCCATCTCTTCCCCCTCCTCTAGTTCTTCCCACCAGGGAATTTCTGTAAGCTCTGGTGTACATAGTATCCATTATTCCCATGGTTCCCTTTGCCAAGCTCTAAATGAGAAAATGTCAGTGGTATCTCAAGACTGTCTGGCTTCAGCACTGCCATTCTCTGTATTTTTCTGTCTCCCTCTTGCCTTGTCTCAAGGTTGAGTTTCACTGATGGATTCATCAGATTTCCCCGAATCCAGGCCTCTCTTTTCAGGTTCTTCTCCTCACTCAGGAGCTGCACATGAATGCTTATGATCACAGTTGGAGAGCCTTATCCGACAATCTCAAAGTCCAGGGTCGCTGATCAGTGGTCTAACAGACCGTATCATCATCAAGGAAGTCAGAGCTCTGCTTCTGGCTCTTCATGCTTTTTACTCCCTTTGGGTTCCAGATCCTCTAAAGATCTTCACTGACAATTACACAGTCATGTGGGGCATCAACAAGCAAGGGGACACAAAGTCTTACCTCCTTTGCAGGTTGGCTCTTCAGTTGTGGGATTTTGAGGTCTGCTATTATTTATTTCTTCAGGCAGTTTACATTCCCTTAGAGCATAATCTTGTGGCAAACGCTTTAAGAAGATCCAGGACAAATCCTCATGAATGGATGCTTCACAGAGAGTTGTTTCTGGACACTGTACATCAGTGGGGTGTTCCTGAAGTAGATGTTTTGCCTCCCCTCAGAACAGACAACTCCCAAACTTCTGTTCTAGAGTGCTATGCCCTCTGGCATGGAAAGTGGGTGCCATGTGTTTTTCCTGGAAGCGGATGTTTCTGTATGCCTGTACCCTTTTTCCTTTACTAACAAAGGTTATGCAGATGATCTTGTGGGACTGGCCCAAAATCTTGCTGGTGACTCCCTTTTGACCCAGGCAGCATCTGACCAGAGACAGTCATCACAAGTTACCTCACAGGATGGATCTTCTCATGCAGAACAAGGGATCTCTCATTCACTCTCACTTGCCCACTCTTCAGTTGACTGTTTGGGTGATACAGTTTTGATTCCTTTTAGATACCAGTTTTCTGAGGGTGTTGTTGGGATTTGCAGGAAGCCAGAAAACCCACTACTAGAAAGTCCTATTTGGCTAAATGGAAGAGATTTTCTGTTTGGTGTCTCAGGCATGACATGGACTCTTTTTCTGTGTGTATTCCTATGGTCTTTTCTCATCTGTGTGAGTTGCTCACTTCTGGTCTGGCATATTCATGTATTAAAGCTCATTTGTCAGCCATTTCTGCTTGTCAGCCTTTGAATCCACCCCTTGCTTCTTGCTTTAAATTCAAACAATTTTTGAAAGGTGTCATTCATGTTAGGCCCACGAGAAAGCCTGATAACTTACAGAAATGTGTTCCCATATCCATACTTCCCATACATTACACCCCCAAACATTCTCTTGATACTTGGGAAAACATCCTTCTTAATCTACTCTTTGTATAAAATGTATTTGTGGAGGCATTCCATCCAAGTATTGAGAATTTTCTGGAGCTTGTTGCACACACAGTGCCAAACATGTCTCCCGCCAGTGCTGTACTATAAATTGCCTCCCCAATCTTTCATAATGGACTCTCCTTATCCTATCTCCTGTTCCTTTAAAATTATCAGAATTTTTCTCCCTTTCTTTTCCTGCTGTAGTATCCAGATTAGCTCTCATACCCATTAAATGCGCTTTGTGCTCCCATTCTGATGCCTGAAAAGCTACAGCTAATTCACCTTGATGAAGGCAAACTCCTTATTTTGTATACTCAAAAGGTGAGTGTGTAGTATGTTAATTATCCTATGGGCTATTTTAGACTTTCTGTGTGAGTGTCTGTTTCTTAGGTTCATAGGTAGGTACTAGGCTAGTGACCCTAGGGCCTATATAAGCCTAGCCAAAAATGTACCCTGGCTTTCGCCACCCAAGAAAATTATTTTCCTGTGCCCCTGTCGAGCAGAGCCACAGAAGTGATCCCCGGGGTGAATTTCCTATCTCCCATCCAATCATCAAGATTTTTCTTGAAGAGTGCTAATGAGGAGCTCTGCTTGACATAGATAGGTAGTCTGTTCCAGAGTATGGGTTGTCTCTGGGACAGGAATATATCCCTCCAGCATGTTCTGTTTATTGTGGTGACAAGGTTTAGGTCCCTAGAGCGTGTAGCTTGGAGGGATTGGGATTTCTTTAAGTGGAGCATGTCCAACAGCTCCGGGTTTGACATAGCTTTGTATGTTAGGCAGAGATCACCTCTGAGTAGGCGATATGCAACGGAGTAAAGCTGGAGTTTTTTTGAGATGGTCTGCGTAGGGCATCTGTTTGAGGCCAGTAATCCTCTTTGTGAGGTATTTCTGTGGCCTTTCCAGTTGTTGTAGATGTCTTGTGAGGTACATACAAAAAGGGGTGTTGTACTCTATAATGGGTTTAATGAGTAGAGGGAAACAATGATCTCTTTTCTTCTGGATGAGAAACCTTTGTGTGTAATACCCAGTCCTATAAATTACTATTACATGGCAAAACTCCAAATGGTTTATGATACTGTCTCACTCATGATCATACTCTAGTGTTTCTAGAGTATCTAGATTTCTCTTCCTTTGCTCCTTGAAAGGTATAAGTGTCCCCTAATTAGTGTAACTGTGAGACAGGCCTCTTGTTGTGCCTTTGCATAGCATCTTAATTCTGTTGATGTTCTTCGTGTTTCACTGTTGCAGTCATCACACTTAGGTTATCTGCCTGCAGGTAGCCCTCAGTCGGCCCGAATGTCAGAGACTTAGTATTTCTGCGTCGGTTGCTGTCACTCCAGGACAAACGTCAGGTCATCAGGGGTATAAAAACAGGCAGCCGATGCCATTACATCAGTCATTCTTGCCGAGGAGCCCAAAGCAGAAGCAGTTCACTCGAGTGATGTTCGGCCGCTACCTGAGTTTTCGTTTCCGAAGTGAATCATCCTGAAATCTTCTAAAGCTAAGTACCCCATTGGGAATCCTTTTTTCTTGTTCTAACCGATGTCAGAAAAAGTTAACAATTGTCTCGCCTGTGGAAAGCAAATACCACGCTGAGATTTCCATTCTTACTGCGTCACCTGTTTAGGCCCAGACCACAACATATCTCGCTGTGGGTTTTGTGCCTTGTTCAACACCCGAACTATTCATCATCGGGCCCTTATTGTCGCTAAATACTTTTGCTGTCATTCTCTGTGTTCCGAAATGGCTTCGGTAAGCCATCCGACTACCAATTTTCCGAAAAAATGTAAGGATAAAGACAGAGACAGACCACACAGGTCCAAAACTGCTGACGACATTTCCATTATGCTAGTCGCCAGTTCGCCAGTACTCAGTGAGGCGCTTTCGCAGCCCCTGATGCCCGCTTCAGTGGATTTGCAGGCCACTACCAAGACCCGTTCGGAGTCCGATATGCCGCGAGACTCTTCTTCGACTATGGAACCTGTGGATGTCTCTACCTTGGATGGGTCTGGAGCCTTTGAGCAGGCACCGGCTTCTGAGGAAGTTCTTCGCACTACCGATATTCGTCACAAACCGACGACTTCTTTCGCATCTTCAGTTCTGTGTAAAACTACCGAGTTTCTAAGGCCAATAGTATGAGCTACACCTAAAAAACCAACAACCCAAACTCAAGCACCTGCTTCCTTGCCACAACACCAAATGCTTAAAATTGCAAAAGACCTGATTATGCTGATTAGGGGAAGCCAGCCTTCCCCTGCTAAGATAAAGAGACCTGTCCCCAGCAGCTTTAACAGACCAAGAGTTCCACGACTGTGAGGTATCTGATTATGAAGACATGCCTTTATCTGCTTATGAGGATTCAGATGCAGAGGAATCCATACCCTCTGCTTCTCCTCCAGAGGATTTTTCTTTTGATGAAACCTTCCATACTTTAAGAGAGCATTTCCACTGGGAATGCCAAGACTATCCTCAGTCCAAAATGAGACTCAGAGAATTTCTAGAGTTCCCACAACGTAGACTTTTAGCAATACCCCCAGTTCTAGATGTTGTGGATGATGTCTTTATGGAATCTAGTCTAACTCCTGATACTTTACCCCCTGCTCCTAGGAAACCAGGCAGGTACTAGAGTTCCTGACTCTCTCAGATTCCTTTTCAAAAATCCTATTACTGACCCAGAGATCATCTCCCATGGGCCTAAATGTATCAAAGCAACTACAGCTAAGAATCCCACCCCTTTGGACATGGATTCCAGAGCTTTAGATAGATGGGGTAAAAAAGTATACACCTCTGCAACTCTCGCCATTACGGCATTGAATTGCCAGTTTCACATGCTGAAGTACTAGCAACATATTATGGAACTTATTAAGCAAAAATTAGCTACCCTTACAGATTGTGCAGAAAATAAAGAATTACAAGAGCTTATGGATTCTACAAGCCAAGTCAGCAAGCATACTTTGCAATGTGGGTTTGACGCCCTTGAAGCATCTTGCAGGGCAGCAGTCACTGGTTCTGTACTGAGAAGGCATCCTTGGCTTAAGGAGCAGACCTTGCCAGACCATGTCAAATCAAAATTACTAGACACTCCTTTGAACAAGGATAATGTGTTTGACACCAAAGCAGAAGAGGTTCTTGAAAAGATGGAAGAAGAAGCTAAATCTATGCAGACAGTCAAAGAATTCTTGCAAGTACAGCTTCCTAGATTCAGTAGGCATTGCCCTTCAAAACATTGGTCCTTTCCAACCCCCTCAAGGCCATCTCAAACTAGACTCAGGGGAAACAGACCCCCAGACTACAGTCTCAGGGTATGCAGAGATCTAAGCAGTGGAGTGCCTCCAATTCAAAAACAGGGAGTGCTAAGCCACCCCCTTACAGAAAGAATTCACAATAACTTCTCAACTCTTCTCCTCACCTCTGCCCAACTGCTCATGCCCCTAGGAGGAAAACATGCCTATCATGCAAAAAACTGGACTTACATCACCAAAGACCAATGGGTCCTCAACATTGCGTCCCACGGGTACAAATTTTACCTCCACCCCCTGCCAACCCCAAAAGGGTTCCCAGATCTACCTCAAAACCAGTGGGCTGAGGCACAAAACCAAGTTAAATCATGCTCTCCATAAGGGCAATTCAGCCTTTTCCTGCAGAACAGATAGGTCAAGGTTTCTATTCCAGACTTTTCCTGGTACCCAGAAAAGAGGGCACTTGGCACCCAATCCTAGATCTCTCCATTCTAAACACCTTCCTGGTGGTACCAACATTCAAAATGCTCACCCTTCAGCAGCTCCTTCCTATGCTGGCCAAAGATGCCTGGTTAGCCATCCTAGACCTAAAAGAAGCCTATCTGCACATCCCTTTCAGGGACTCATGCAGGAAGTACCTATGGTTCAGGGCAGGATCTATGCATTATCAGTTCTCTGCACTTCCCTTTGGCTTATCCACTGCTCCCAGAGTATTCACAAAATGCCTAGCTCCAGCCATTGCCTACTGCAAACAGAGAAAAATTCAAATTTGCCCGTACTTGGACAACTGCCTGATTCAGGCAGACAGTCAGGAAAGGCTATTGCAGCACCTGACATTTGTAAAGAACCTTCTAATCTCCCTGGGGTACACTATCAACGAAAAGAAATCAAAACTAGTCCCCAGTCAAAAGATTGTATTCCTGGGAGCAAGCTTAGACACAGCATCCCAGATGGCATTCCTTATTCCAGAAAAACAAGCCTATCTGACAGGCTACTTCACTCAAATGGCCACCAGAACCCAGCTATCTGCAAGGAAAATCCTGCAGGCCCTAGGGTTCATGGCCTCTTGCATTCTACTAATTCCATATGCCAGACTGCATATGAGGAAACTTCAGTGGAAATTAAAAAGTCTTTGGTGCCAACATTCTCAGGACCTGGAAACTGTCATACCTATCATACCTTGTCTAAGGACAGAGTTCCTTTGGTGGGCAGCAGCATGCAACCACAACAAGGGGCTTCCCATTACTCAACCCCATGCTGGCCAGATCCTAACCACAGACGCATCAGACTATGCCTGGGGGAGCACACCTGGACGGCAAGTGCATTCAGGGCCACTGGAGCCCAAGTCAAATTCATCTGCACATCAAACAAAAAGAGATGCTAGCTGTCCAGCACTTTCTAACAGCTTTCAGATCCTTACTCTCACCGGGACCCCTGCTAATAAAAGCAGACAATACCACAGTTATGTGGTACATCAGCAAGCAGGGGGAACCCACTCTTACCCCACTCTGCAGGCTAGCTATGGCCCTGTGGAGCATGGCTCTGGACATGCAGGTCCATCTGCAAGCTCATTTCCTCCCAGGCAAACAAAACTCACTGGCAGACGACTTAAGCAGAAATCTCCTAGACCCACATGAGTGGCAGTTAGAGCCCACCACCTTCTGACTTCTGACTCAAAAACTGGGGATCCCAGAGGTGGACCTCTTTGCCTCCTCCTGCAATCACCAGCTCAGCAAATTCTGCACCAGGACACCTCACAGCAGGGCCTGTTAAGTGGATGCCATATTCTTCCAGTGGGTAAACCTCTCGATCTGTGCATTTCCCCTCTGCCCCTTTTCTCCAGAATATTGCTCAAGATAAGACAGGACAGACCAAGGACATTCCTGATTGCCCCAGACTGGCCACGCCAGCACTGTTACCCACTACTGCGCAGCCTGTCACCAGTGCCACCCTGATACCTACCCCAGAGCCCGACCCTCCTCACTCAACAGGGGGGAAAGATCTTGCATCTGCAACTGCAAACCCTGAATCTTGCAGCCTGGCTTAGTCCTTGAATTTTCCCCCAGTGACCAGCCTAAACAAGCAGGTGGTGGATGTCATTCTGGAAGCCAGAAGACCCAGTACAAGGAAATCCTATGCGGATAAGTGGGAAAAGGTATTGCTCTTGGATTCAATCTAAAGGAGAGGACACAGCACTGCCCTCCCTACCTCTAATCCTGGATTACCTAGCAGATCTACTCCACAGAGGTCTATCCTTCTCCTCCATTAAAATCCATGCCTCTCCCATCTCGGCTCATTACAACACTGAGCCACCTCTCGTCTCACCCTCTCATCAAACAATTCCTGAGAGGGGAAAACAACTTAAGGCCACCAAGGAGAGCACCCACCCCTGCTTGGGACCAAAAAGGTCGCGCTACCCCCCTTAGAGCCTGCAGTGTCAGCAGAGTTAAAATTCCTCTCTTGGAAAACAGCCTTGCTTCTGGCCATCACTTCAGCTAGAAGAGTGTCTGAGCGAAAAGCACTCATGGCTGTGGAACCCTTCATTATTTTTCATACTGACAGGGTCTACTTCAGGACTAATCCTTCCTTTATGCCTAAAGTGGTGTCACGTGTGGCTCTCAATCAATCTAGCCATTTGCCAACATTCTTTCCTAAACCTCATAATAAAGGGGAAAGGATCCTGCACTCCTTGGATATGCACAGATAGCTGAGATTCTACCTGGATAGGACTAAGCCCTTCAGGAAATCTGACCAGTTACTACTCAGTTTTGCACCAGGGCCAGAGGGCAAGGCCATTTCAAAACAGACAATTTTCAAATGGATAGCACACTGTATCCATTTCTGCTAAAAACACCATGGGAAACCTACCCATCAGGCGGTCAGAACACATTCCACTGGGGCAACTTCTACCTCTACACCATTCCTCAGGGGAGTTCCTACCAGGGACATTCTGGAAACTGCTACCTGGAGTTCTATACACACATTCACCAAGCATTACCACCTGCCTATATTTTCCAAATCCAGGGCAGGTTTTGCAACAGCAGTCCTGCAGGGCATACTAGTCAGCCCAAACTCTTCTTGACTGCCTCCACCCTTTCTTCAGCTTTGGGAATCAAGCCAAGTGTGATGACTGCAACAGTGAAACATGAAGAACAGTACAGTTGTGTACACATATTCAAGTGTATTCACTGTTGCAGTCCTGGTTTCCCTCCCTCCAGCCCCCTCCTCTCTCTCTCCTCTCTGTGCATATTTCCCTCCCCTTACAGGGGTTTTGGTATTGGTATTTACTTTTTACTGGTGGTGATTTTCCTACCATAGCTTAGCTCCCTGTTTGGGGGCTCGTGACTTTTGGGGCAAGAAAAACTGATGTAATGGCGTCGGCTGCCTGTTTTTTATACCCCTGACGACCTGACGTCAGTCCTGGAGCGACAGCAACTGACGCAGAAATAGTAAGTCTCTGGTATTCGGGCCAACTGAGAGCTACCTGCAGGCAGATAACCCAAGTATGATGACTGCAACAGTGAATACACTTGAACATCTACATTTATGGTAAGTGTACACAACTGTACTTTCCTCTCCCTTAGTGGCCAATAAACTGCTTTTTCCTGTGATCTCCCCCCATCCCTTCTGAACCTCCTCGTCCTTCTCATGTCAGGATTCAATCCCACTATCTACCCTCAATAGGTATGGTTCTGTCACTGTGTGGTATTCCTTTTTAGATGGAACAATCACGTATTAAAAAATCAATATTATTATTATTATATGCTAAATGAAACCCCCTTTTTGTAGCTGCTCTTGGTATCTCCTCTTTACATCTTAATGCTCACAGTACCTGTGCATAATGTCTGAATTTTATTCCAAGATAGACCTCGGTATCTCCATAATGGTCCAGTTTCCTCCGTGCCCAATATCAGTTTATAATTACATTGAGTAATGTAACAAAAACAATGCTACCTACAGTCAACCCACTTTAGAAAGTGATGTATGTATTGCACATCACACTCTGCTTGATTATATAGTGCACTGTGCTTGTTCACTAGAATGTATATATACAATTGTTTTCTGTGTAATTAGTCTGAACTACTCTGTTATTGCTTACATTTCATTGTTTTTTCTTTTTGATATGTTTTGTATTTCATCTTGGTTGAGCCTGAAATTGGTCAATACTGATCAGTGCACTACTCCCAGTAAACAAAAATGAATAAATAAATAAATGCCTTTTAAACATTTTTTAAATATATTAACAGTCATATATATATATATATATATATATATATATATATATATATATATATATATATATATGTTATTTAGATACATGCACCTTTGGGTTGCTTTCAGGAATCTTCAACACAGTCTATCCATCATTTTACTAGAAAATTCCTGCATATTCTTCTCCTTTTCCAAGATTTTCCACTGAAGCATTGGAAAAGTTTAATGGCTTTCTATAGTAATTTTTACAGGAGTCTTTGGGCTGCACCAGCTAGCTTCATTGCTCTATTTCCTCTCTCTAGTTTCCTTTTCAGATCTTGCAGAGCAGTTTCCACTGCTGTACAAGTTTTTGTGTGTGATGGATAAAAGATGTTGAAGATAGCCAGGTGGAGAATTTTACACCTCAAGCCTTGTTGTCTGCATTTTCTGATCATTGGCAGGAGCATATGTATCTGCTGTTTAGTTGCCCCGTAGTGGTCATTGTCTACATATGTGCCTTTTTAGAGTCAGCTTTTAATTTAATTCTAGTTTAGTTTACATTTGTGTACTGGGATAGTGCATTGAACACATCTGACCAGTTGCTGGTAATGTTAGTCTTTTTCTCCAGTGTTTTGTCAGCACCCTCTTTCTGCATATGGGACTGAAACTTCACCACAATTTAGCATATGTTAAAAATACAATATCGGTTGTGTCTGTTTTTATCTCTTCACTTGGCATACCAGTCCATCTGTGAATGAAGTCTATAGTAAACTTTTTCACTTCTCCCCTGTAAGTTTTTTCCATCTGTTGCCTTGAACCATAAATTATCCCTTTGGGATCTGTCTTGTAGTTCAGTCAACTTCATTTTGATTTCCTCATCTTATACTTTTTGCTTGAGTAACTTCCCTTTCATCTCTAAGTTTACCTTTTGTAGGGTCCATTATGTCCCTGGAATGTCTGTAGAGAGCATCTTCAATTTATTCAACTTTTTATTGCTGTCTCTGGTAGAAATCTGTTGTCTTACTGATCTTAAATATCTCCTTATACATTTTGTTAATTTTCTCCTCCGCAGGTGTCTTGCCTTGTTCATTAGCTTGTAGGTCTAGTCATTGCCCTTCCATTTTAGGAGAGACATGGTTCTTGGGAGCATTTTCAGACTGCATTGTGTCTTTTTGGGTTAATCTGTTTTTCCCTGCTGGCCTTCTTGGTTCTCCCATTGGTAAACACAAAGCTGTCTAGGCTGAAAACGGTTTTTGGCAATTCTGCATTTTCTCGTCTTCTGGTTTGATTTCTTTTTTATTGATAAACTTGCCTATTTAAAAAAAATGTCCACAGCAAGAGTGCACCAAGACTATTCAAATTTACGAATTTTAGCATTTAATATTTTTGAAGAAACCAGAAACAAGCAGTTATTTCAATATGAGTTATGTGGAAACTATTGACAAGTGATGAAATCATCTATAGTATGAGGCCAATAAAGAGGTTGAAGTCGTCGTTATGCTAAGAGTAAGTATGTGAGATGTACTAGAGCTTTATTTGATAATACATGGTTTTGTGACATTTGATAGTGCCTAATGTTTTACAGGTCTGTAAGTAGAACACATTTTGCTGGATCTTAAGAGGAAAAAAGTTGATTTTAGTGTCATATAATTTTCTTAGATGTGAATTCCACAAAATTGCCTGTTTGTTTGGAATTCCAAGTATTCATAAAAGCTCAAATAATACCCCTTTTAAACCCATAATATCAGCAAATGAGTCTAAAACTGAGTCTCTGGCAATGTTTATTGATCAAACTGTGAGAAATTAAATTCCGCCGATACCAGGACATGTGAGAGATTCTTGGCATTTTTTTCATAGGTTCATAGGAGATTGCTAGGCTAACGGCTTAAGGGCCCTTACAAGCCTAACCAATATAACCCAATTTTACCCAGCATATGGCCTGTAGGGCAAGAGGATGGCATGAATTTGTGCCTGTGCATTGAGTATCTTACAGATTTCCCGTCGATGAGGGACATAGGCACTACCCAGGTGTGAATTTTCAGTTCCCCATCTGTTGATCCAAATTGTGTTTGAAGAGGGCCAGAAAAAGACTCTGCTTAACGTGAATAGAAAGCCTGTTTCAAAGAAGGAGCAATCTCTGAGACACATATCAGTCTGTCCAACATGTTTTGTTTGAGTTGCAGACTAAGCTTAGATCCTTAGATCATATGACCCTTGTGCTGTTTGACTTGCAGATGTGTAGAACTCAATCAGGGCTGGATTTGTGAGTGTCTTGTAGGACAGGCATAGGTTACCCCTTAAAAGTTGGTAGAATACAGAGTAAAAGAATAGGGTTTTTCTCTATCCACATAGTTCATGTTGCTTACACTTTGTATTTTCTTTGTGAGGAACCTCTGAGATCACTACAGCTGCTGCAAGTGCCTAGTCAAGTGCATGCCAACTGGCGCATTGTACTCAATTATTGGTCTAATTAGGGCTGAGTACAGTGGGACTATAATTTCCTTGGATCTGGATGCCATACATTTACTTATAAGATGTTCATCGTGTTACCCTGCTGCAATCATCTCACTTCAGTCTCCAGGTCAAGGCCCTATGCCAAAGAAACAGATGCTTAAAATGGCTAAAGATTTGATTTCTTTGATCAGGGGTTCCCACCCCCCCCCCGACAAAAGGACTAGACACGAGGAAGATTATGCCTCCTCTGATCAGGTGTCTGTTTCCTCAGGCTCCTCTGAGGAACAGGATTACTCCTTCTTCCCTTATGAAGATTCTGATGCTGAAGACTCAATTCTCTCAGCTTCTCCCCCTGAAGACTACTCCTTTGGGGAAACCTTACACACCATGAGGGAACATTTCCACTGGGAAGGTCAGGACTACTCTGACTCAAAGAAAAGCAGGGTATACACTCGAACATCTACATTTATGGTAGGTACAAAACTGTACTTTGTGCCACATAAAAAGATTTCCTCATCACTGTGGACACATTGCTGTCAAAGTTCAGGCTGCTATCTATCTGCATACCTAGATCTCTCACCTCTGAGTGTACTCTAAGGGGTGTGCTATTGATGTTGTAATTTGCAGGGGTGTTTGACTTCCCGAAGGGTATGATAATACATCTTTTTATATTTTTCTGGCACCGATCATTTGTCTGATCTAGACCCTTCTGAAGGATATCTACATCATTGAGGGATTCGGTCATTGCTCCCAGCTTGCAGTTGTTGGCAGACTTTGTCATCCAGAGGCCTTCCACATTTGCCTTGACTTCAGAGAAGTATATTCTGAACAGGAGTGGTTCCAATACTGAGCCCTGTGGCACACCACTAGTAACTGGCCTCTTGCTGGGTATGAATTCATCCACTTTAACCATATATGTCCGTCTGTGAACCAGTTGGCTATCCATCTGGTGACATAGGGATTTATGCGCAGTTTTGTGAGTTTATTTATAATACCTGAGTAGGGAATTGTGTCACATGCCTTGGCCAGGTTGAAGTAGGCAATTTGTACAGTTTTACCCTCATCCATGGCCTTAGTGACTTTCACAAAGAAATCAACCAGATTCAGCAGGCATAACCAACACTTGACAAAGCTGAATTGAGTCAGACCCAGTGTTTGGAGGTCTCCTATGTCATTATTTATCAGGTCCATGATTATTCTTTCTGTGGTCTTGCATATAAGAGTAGTCAAACCTATGGCTATATAATTTCCCAAGTCAGTAGATGGTCCCCCTTTATGCAAATGGATGGCTGTTGCTGTCCTCCCCTCTTTCAGGACAAAACCAGTCCAGAGGCTGTGGTTAAATAAAGCTGTTTAAGAGGCAACCTGGTATATTGTCAGGCCCCATTCGAGCTGTGATTTTAGTTTTAGAGAGTGCAGTGGCAACCTGTTCTTTGGTGACAATTGGCTGTGGAGTGGGTGAAAGTATTTTTTTGGGGAGAACTGGAGGTGATGGATAGGTGAAATTTGAACTGAATTTGTCCGCCAGCAGATTTGCTACATCTTCCAGTTTAGTGTAGGTGACACCATCTACAACTAATTCCGCACATTGTTTGGTGTTGCCCTTAAGACTGCGGACATAACTGAAAAATGCCTTGTGGTTATCCTTAGCTTTGAAGACAATTTTTACCTCAACGTCTGCTTTCAGAGATTTGACTAGTTCTCTGATTTGCTTGTTTAAAATAATGAGGCACTTTTTTCTCTGTTGTGCACATTGCCTCTTACTTCTCAACAGGATTTTCTTTCTTTTGTTGTACAGCCTATTAATAATAGAGGTCCACCATGGTGGCTTGTTTTTGTGGTATGACATGGCTTTATTTTGGTCTGTTACTGCTCTTTTTACGCAGTTGTTTATATGGTCATACAGGGCTTTTGTGTATGCCTCTGCATAGGTTTCTGTGTTTTCTGGATTTGGAGGAGTTTGGAAATTAGCTATGCTGTCCCTTAATAGTTGGTAATTTACCTTAGAGAAGTTCTTAGTGTTTTTGGGGTTAGGTGGGGGGACTAATTTTACCTTTATTTCAAGGGAGACCGCTTTGTGATCTGATCTTACTAGTGAGGACATAACACTGAGAGGGGGTACAGCACTCTCCCATATTTGTGAGTACCAGATCTAGGATATTTGTACCCCTTAGTGAGAGTGCAGACTAGCTTCTCCAAGTTATTTGAATTTACAAAGTCAAGAAATCCTTGGGCCTGCATATTAGTGGTCATGTATGCCTCCCAGTTAATGGAGAGGTAGTTAAAATCTCCCATGAGTATGGTATTGGTCTGGATGATGAGCGATTCTAGTAACTTCAGGTATGAGGTATGGGTTTCCTGGTTCATAGTGGGGACCTGTAGCTAGCAAGAAAATGGTATTGGATTTTTTCCATGGTTAGTTGGACATGGAGTAGCTCAAGCATGTCATATTGTTTGACCAGCCTTGAGGTGTGTTTATCCTTTATGTAGATAATTACACCTCCGCCTTTTGCTCTATCATATTCACTGGATGGTTGGAATGTATGAAAGGCATTATAGCCATGCACTGCCAGAATGCTTTTCGTGGCTTTGAACCATATTTCAGTAACTGCACAGATGTTAGCATTCTCCAGGGTTAGGAAAGCTTCCAGGGAGTGCAGTTTCTTGTTGAGACTCCTAGCATTGAGCAGTGACACCTTTATCTTGTCCTGAGTAGCTTTTGTTATGTTGGAAGGTTTATCAGTTTGACAGTGCCTAAAAAGGCACTATATAGGTGGATAATGTTTTGGCAATTGTCTGAAAGCGTAGAGGTGACAGATGAAGACCATCCCTTGCAAAGCAGTGTGGCCTATTATCAGCCATGTCCTCCCAGGCTGACAATTATTGCACCCCTTTGGAATGTCACCAGTAGCTAAGCCAATTGTTAAAGTTGATAATTTTCTGCTGGAATTGTGGCATCATCTTTGAATATGGTAGAATGCTGCTGAATGCTAGGCTCATACCTGCCAGTGACACATATTCTGAGAACTCAGTCATGTCTCTCGTCATGTAGTCTAAGGAAGTACATCTCGAGTCATTCACGCCCACATGGACTATGACTGAGTCATACTGGTACTTAGGGGTAAGTGACTGAGTGCTTGTTAGATCTGGCTAATCCTGATTCCTGACAGGCAACTAACTGCAACTGCAACCTTCCCCTTATCCAGCCTGGTAAGAGGGACATCAGTGTGTCTCATTATGGAGTCTCCTATGACCAGAATATTGGGTCGTGTAGTGTTCCACCTTATGGGCTTGGTAGTTGAGGCACGATGATCCACCAAGCTGGATGCAGAGATAGCAGGAAAGTGCCCATCTCTGGTTGCAGGTTCTAATGTATATTTGAAAGGATAGGAGTGGAGGGTGTTTGTAAATGGATGAGGGAAGTGTGCTTATGTGGTGTAATCTGCAGCTAACCTAACCAGCAGTGCTACCGCGCTCCAAATCAGATGCTGCCTGAGCAGCAATAGTCCTGGGTGCTATAATAAAGTAACTAGCACAGTAAACCTTCACAGAATAATGAAAATAATCAATGTTTACAGATGTTTGCATCTGTACAGGGCAGTGGCATAGCAAACAGATGCATGCAAATGTGCCAAATTTATACCAGCACTGAAAATACAGAAAACTGCCTGAGCTTCTAGCCAATACAGTAAATATAGCTAGAGCCTGTTTGTGTGCTTCCCAACTCAGATAGACCAGGTAAACACCTACTGCCACTAGATGAATAATTCCAATCTTCTTAATGTAAAAGCACATAAAAGTGTGTCTGTAGTGAAATGCTACCACAAACAAACTTACAGATACAGCAATGTACTTCAAACAGTTTTAAAAGTGTGACTATTCAACAAAAAAGTACTTCACTTTGTAGAAATGAGCTAAGAGCCATTCAATTGCAGAGAATTTATAGAGGCATTAAAAACAAGATAAGCTGATTAATAAGCCCCCCAGCCAATAAAACAACTACATCCAGAAATCTCAGTTGTGTGTCCCCAACCTGAACAGACCAGGCTACCACCCAGTGACATGAAAATCCACTGACCTCTTCATGTAAAAACGCAGAAAAGTGCTTGCTAGAGTGTAAAATCACACTACTGTATTCAGCGGCTAGCTAGGTAGATAATGAATTCAGAGCAAGTAAATCGGTAGAACAGACAGTGAGAGGCAGAATACACTTTTTTTTCAAAATAAGCTCATTATATAGCATAATGTTCCTAAAGACAAAATAATAAACACAAAACAAAATTTTGCAGCACATACCGTTGTTGGGCAAATGATATGAAGAAGAGTAAGACACGAGTCAAAAGAAGAAAAAGGAAAAAAAAAAGAAAAAGAAAAAAGAATTGTATGGAGAGGAGACAGTGGGGGCATTTGCAGCTGAATCCTGCGATGGTACAGGAAATCCAATGAGTACTACTCGAGTTTGGGAACATGTTTCTTGGTAAACCAGGGTGCATCCACCTGATGAAAGCACTATGTAGACACAGGGCCACAGTAGCCCATCAAACAGTCCCCTCTCCCAATACTGTGCCAAGGTGAGTTAAGCAGACCTTGAGAAAGGAACTACAGGAGATGCTGGATCTAGGGTTAATACAGAAGTCCAGTAGTTTAGAAAGTCTCACACAGACTCTGCTACATTTTGCTGTGAGGGAAAGGTTAGTTTGCTTTTTATTTGTTGTATTACTTTATTGCCTTTTTCTATTTTGAATATTGTGATTTGTTTTATTTACCTTGTGTTTTACTTGTATTCTGCTTTTAACTGCATATTAAAACTTGAAAGGAGATCACAGCTCTGTCTCTTGTGAGTCGGGCAGAAATTAGTACAGGTCAATAGAACAGGTCAGTTAAGGTTAATCATCTGTGAACTGAGGGGGTGGAGCTAGGAACTAAATCTTCTATTTAAGGGGTAAAATAAAACATTTCAGAGGTTTACTAGAAAGGCTTACCCAGACTCTGCTACACTTTGCTGTGAGGGAATGGTTAGTGTGCTTTTTATTTGTTGTATTACTTTATTGCCTTTTTCTATTTTGAATAATGTGATTTGTTTTATTTACCTTGTGGTTTACTTGTATTGTGCTTTTAACTGCATATTAAAACTTGAAAAGAGACCACAGTTCTGTCTCTAGTGATCCAGGCAGAAATGTTTTCCCCACCCAGTTACTGTAGTGTTCTTAAACACCACTGTCTTTCTAGGTGCCTTCCCCTTATGTTAGTTTGACCATATATCTCATTTCCTCTGTTTTTACTGGCTTATGTGAGTAAGCACAAAATTATCATTTTGTGAAATCACTCCCCTTCAGCTATTTAAATTTATTGACCATCCTACTGTATTCCATAGTACCAGAATACAAAAGTGACCACCCCCTTTCAATCTATCTTGCTGTTTTAAAAATAGTGACTCTCCCCTAAAACTTAACTATTTAGACAGGTAAAACTTAAGTTACCTACTTTCACATCTAACTCCTCTAGTGCACACTGCAGTGTTTAGGATAAACCATTTTTTCATCTTACCTTTAAGCATCCCTGTGACTAGCACTTGCTTTAAAACCTGCTGGAAAGCACTAGGAAGTCTTAAACTAATACAAGCACTCAACTCTCCTAGTTAATAAGGAGAAATTAATCATAGGCACTAAACAGCCTATAGTTGCAAAGTACCTTGCTAAGGTAAGGGAAAACAGCTCTTGTACTTTGCAAAAAAAAAAAAAAAGCACCAAACCAGGCATGTCCAAGGGTCAGCTTTTGGTGATTTCTCCTGTCCACCTGGTGAATCTGCGCATACTGGGGCAATGCAGCAATTGCCTCATGTACACAGACAACCCCTCCTCCTACCACCCAACACTACAACTTGCGAGAAATGCACTTACATAGTCAAACTGGAAGTAAAGCTCTCTCCACCCAAGATTGTGCTAGACAGTCAAGAGGAGAAGGTTAACACCCGCACTACACCTCAAGCAATGCATAGCCCTTCTAAACCCACACCACCAACACCCACACATAGCAACACTAAACCCACATATGTGGAGGCCCTTAACAGTAACCTGCCCAAGCAACAAGGACCTCCGAAGCTGCAACAGAAACAAACACCAATCACAACAAAAGTGTCACATTGCTCACAACACCAGTGTGCCACCCAACAACACCTCCTAAGGCAAGACAACATACCCAACACTTCAGTCATAGGTGACTCTATAGTCAGGCACACTGATGTCCCACTCACCAGGCTGAAAAATGAGAAAATTACAGTCAGCTGCCTGTCGGGTGCCAGGATCCACCACATAACGCATGCACTCAAGTCACTCCACAACAAGTACAAATATGACTCTGTCATTGTCCATGTTGGAGTGAATGACCTGAGATGTACCTCCCTGGACTACATGAAAAGAGACATGGAAGAACTCTCGGATCATGTGGCCCAGGCAGGTATGACCCTAGCCCTGAGTAGCATCCTGCCTTCACCCAGAATGATACCACAGTATAAGGACAAAATGATTGACTTCAGCAATTGGCTAAGCTTCTGGTGTCATTCAAAGGAGATCCAGTATCTGTCTGCCTGGGGCGACATGATCGACAGACCACAATGCTTTACCAGAGATGGTCAGCACCTGTCGCCCCTGGGATTCAGGTTACTAGCTAAGGCTCTTGCCACCCCTGTAGTGCCTTTTTTAGGCAAAGTTCAAAGGACAAAACCACCACTGTAACAGGTACAAGCATGCAAAATCTGAAGGTAATGCTACTCAATGCTAGAAGTCTAAACCTCAAAATGCACTCTTGAAAATGGAGAACATTGATATCTGTGCAGTAACTGAGACCTGGTTCAAGACTCCAGAAAGCACTCCTGCAGTACCATTCTACAACCCTTACCACACTTTTCGGCCACCAAACCAGGACCGGAACACTAAAGGTGGAGGAGTGTCCATATTCACCAAGGATATTCACACCACCAGGCTAGTTGCCCAACACAATGCATCTGAAATTCTCCAGGTGCAACTAACACTAGGTAAGACTGCAATCCAAATTGTAGCTTGCTGCAGATCCCCCACCATACCCCAAGATTCTCACTAGACCTTTCTAAACATACTGGAAAATATTAAGATACAAGCAAACACCCTAATACTGGGTATTTCAACTACCCTGCCATTAACTGGGAAAACTACTCGAGTACCAACACCTTTACCCAACGGTTTTTGTAATTCATAAATTCCAACGTCCTGGATCAATTAATCCTTAGTCCCACCAGGGGCTCCAATATCCTAGACCTGGTCATTACCAACATGGGAAATCAATGCTCCACACCTATGATCACCCCCTCATTGGTCAGGTCTGACCATAAGCTAATCACCCTTGACATCCACATCCCACCTCCACCCCCCAGTAAGGAAACCTCTGTAAAAAACTTCTTCAAAGCTAACTTCATGCTACTCAAGTCAGAAGTGACAAACTTCATGACACCCATGCAGACGAGAACTGAAAGTTCGACTGCTGAATCCTGCCATCCCCAATAGAACCAAGACGCTCTCTTCCAAAAAAGGAAGCCAATCTGGTGGTCCCTTGCCATAAACAAACTTTATAACAAAAGGAAGAAACTGTTGCAGAAAAGAGGAAAATCCCAGGATGCAAAAAACTCCCTTACCAGCCTCAATAAGAAACTGAGATCCCTCATAAACTCCTCCAAAGCTAGTTACGAAATAAAATTGCCAAAGATAACCACAAGGCATTCTATAGCTAAGTCAGGAATCTAAATGACAATGCTCTGATCTGCTGTGAGCTACAACAAAATGGCATTAAATATACTGATCCTCAAAAATCTAAATGGCAAAGCTCTGATCTGCTGTGAGCTACAACAAAATGGCATTAAATATACTGATCCCAAGAATATTGCCAATATCCTGGCAGATCAATTCATGCAAACTTCACCCCTTTCTCACCCTCTAAAGGACCCATCTTAATACCGAAAGATTGCCAAATTCTGGTAGTAACGGCCACACAGGCAAAAAACTCACTTTCCAAAGCTAAGAATACAGCATCCATGAGACCAGACGACATCCCAGGCTGTGTACTATATGATCTGCAAAATGAACTGACACCTCACCTAAGTGTCATGTCTAATCATAGCCTCACCTCAGGCTTCGTGCCCACTGAGTGGCGCACAGCTGCAGTTATCCCACTCCACAAGATGGGATCCACCTTGGATCCTGGGAACTACCGCCCCATCAGTCTGATGAGCCTGATCTGCAAGGGCATGGAATGTATTATCATGGAACTTATAAACAAAGACATTGGCAACCTTCAAACACTGGACCCCATGCAGTTTGGGTTCGCAAAGGGCCAATGTTGTCTCCTGAACCTGATTGACTTCTTCAAATCAGTCTCCAGAGCTGTGGACAAGGGTTAGATGGTCCACACAGCCTATCTGGACATCACCAAGGTCTTCGACACCATCCCCTACTCTGGAATCATAGATAAACTTACTAAGCTGGGCATTCATCCCTACGTCACTCGATGGGTTGCCAACTGGCTTACTTACAGAACCCACACTGTAAAAGTAGCCGACTCCAAATCCAGCTCCAGACAAGTGACAAGTGGAGTACCTCAGGGTTCAGTCCTGGGACCATTCTTGTTTGGCATCTACTTCTTTGAAGTACAGGCCAACACTAAGGGACTCTGGCTAACAAAGTTTGCAGATGACTGCAAACTGGGAGCCATTATTGAATACCCAAATGATGTGGATATTCTACAAAAGGGCCTTACAGAAACAGATGCTTGGTGCCAGAACCATGGGCTGAAGCTCAATGCCAAGAAATGTATAGTTATCCCCTTTGGGGGAAAAAACATGTACTTGTGAATTAACACACAGGTGGCAGTAACACTAAACACCGAAAGTGTGATAAGAGACTTAGGGACACAGGTGGACAGTGGTCTCATCTTTGATAACCACATTGCTACAACAGGCAGGAAATCCTTCTATATGGCACACCTCATCACTAAGGGCTTTTCATCCAGAAAAAGGAGGTCATTGTCCCACTGTACTCATCCCTCATTAGACCCATTATAGAATACAATGCCCCATTTGGTATGTACCTCTCAAGACATCTGCAACAACTGGAAGGGCCGCGGAAATACCTCACTTAAAGAATCACAGGACTAAAGCAGATGCTCTATGCTGACTGTCTAAAAAAACTCCAGCTATACTCTGTCGCATATCGTCTACTCTGAGGCAATCTCTGCTTAACATGCAAGGCCATGTCAAACCCAGAGCTGTTAGACATGCTACACTTAAAGAAATCCCAGTCCCTCAGAGACACACGCTCCAGGGATCTAAACCTTGTCATCAAAATGAACAAAACATGCTGGAGGGATAGGTTCCTGACCCAAAGACTCCCCAGACTCTGGAATAGACTGCCCATACATGTCAAGCAGAGCACCTCTTTGGTACTGTTCAAAAGGAACCGTGATGATTGGATGGGAGATAGGAAATTCACCCCGGGGATCACGTCAGTCGCCCTGCTAGACAGGGGTCCAGGGAAGTAAATACTGTGGGAAGAAATAGCCAGGGAATTGTTATGGCTAGGCTTGTATAGGCCCTAGGGCCGATAGCCTAGTAGCAACCTATGTTTTAACATGTCTTACAATGACATTTAAGCTAATGAATAAACATGTTCTTTTATTTTTTAGTATTTATTTATTTATTGACATTTGTTTACTGGGAAAGTCCATTGGGCCATAAAGGAGGCCCTGGGAGAAAAGCTCCATAAAACATTGAATAATTGACAGTATCATCAATGTGAAAAATGCAAAAAATATAACATTATACAGACAATCTAAGTTGCCATGAAAAAATAAATGCAAAGGAAAAACATTAGAAAGGCATTTTTAGGATTATAGAAAGTTAAAAGGAAAAAAGAATAATATGCAAGAATTACATTGTAGTTGTGGTTCAGTTAACAGAAGAGACTTAACTGATAGAGATATTTGGGATTTGAGTATATATGTGAAAAAGATGTCAGTCAGGGAGGAGGTTTAGTACAGGTACAGATCCAGTTAGTAGAGAGGTGTTCACGCAAAGAAGTTTTGAAAGAAGCACTCTGAATAGTACAAATTACTAATGCAAAGGGCATTCCACGCTTTGGCTACAACACAAGAGTAAAGTAACTGACCTGCAGGTAGGTTGGGCTTCTGGACTTGCAGAAGGTGCTACTTTTCAGATCTAAGGGACCTATTAGGAAGACAATGGGTAAATAAAGAGCTTATGGCAGGACAATCTGAAGGTTTGACAATTATTTTGTGAGCTGTAGCTAATTGCAGATAGGTGATATAGTGTGGGAGTTCAAGCCACTTTAGAGAGTGTAGGGATGTGCAGTGATGGGTGAAGTGTCTAGAATTTGTTGTGAATTTGGCTATCTTATTGTAACATATTTTGAGTTTAGTTTTTAGGAATGATAGCAGATTTGTAGGGAGCACTGTAGATAAGAGAGGGAAGCAGGTAAGTGGTGGCAAGTACTTGTTTAGTAGAAGGAGAAAGTAAATGTTTATGACTGTAAAGAATACCTAGTTTTTTTTATGTATTTTGTTGCTGTTGTGTTGTATGTGCAGGTCAGATTTTAGACTTCCATAAATTATTACTCCTAGCAGTTTAGTGTGGCAGACTACTTCAAGTTTTGTGTTACCCTGGGAAAGTATTATGAACTGAGATTTGTTTATGGAAGTAGTATTCTTTGAGGTGAGTAACATAAATTTAGTTTTGTTGGGATTAAGAGTGAAGTGGTTATTGTATAACCGTGTCTCTGGTAGTAAATGCTGATTGAGTGATTTGTTGCAAGTCTGGCGTGGTGTCAGCAGAGCATACAAATGGTAGAGTCATCTACATATTGTATGAGCGACCCCTGGCTGAATGAGGCGTGAAGATTATTAATAAAGATACTGAACAGAAGTGGCCCTAATACAGAGCCTTGGGAAATACCAATAGAGGTCTGAAGCTATGGCAATAGAGAATTTTGTCATCTAACTGCCTGCTGTCTATCAGATAACTGGAAAACCAGCAAAGAGGGGTGACTGCTAGACCACTGTTTGAGAGTTGAGATAGAAGAAGTGAGTGCAATACTGTATCAAAGGCTTTTGATAAGTTTAGAAACAGTAATAGCATGCCCGCGGTAGTGGTGCTGCGGTAGCGTTGTCGCCTCACAGCAAGATGTTGTCCCGTTCGATTCTCAACTAGAGCGTCTTCTGTGTGGAGGCATGCGTGAATGGGCATGCCTTCGTTGAAGGTTGTGCGTCAGGGCTCGTAACTCGGCACGTAAAAATCCACTACCAAACATTAGCGGACCGGAGTTCCGCTGTTGCGACCCCTAACCGGGATAAGCCGAAAGACACAACAACAACAACAAAAAGAAACAGTAATAGCATATATTCCTAACCGTTGTAGGTGATTACTGGGCTAATGACCTCAGAGGACCTTTTTAAGCTTAGCCATGCTTCCTAAATATGTCTGTCAAGCTTTGATACCCTAGGTGTATATGTAGACTTGAGCATGGGCGATCAAACATTTACAGGCTGACTCTAATATAGACAAAGGTGCCAGGTCAGGAGCAAATTTCAGATTTAGCATATACTGGTCCTAGTTACACTTGAATTGGTTTGGGAAGAACTCTGCCTCACAAGAATGAGAAACCTGTTCCAGAGAATCACTAGTTTCTGAGACACATACCTGTCCCTCCAACATGTTTATTATTATATTTGTTTTGCAGGTGTGCAACAAGTACATCAGAGTGAGATCAGAGGATGCTTTATAGGCATGCATAGATCACTTCTCAACAGTCTGTAGGACACAGCATACAAGGACATGGCTTTGAGGTGGTCTACCAGCAAAGGGCATGTTGTTTATGCCCTTTTTTCATTTGTGAGGAATCTCTGTGGATGATGCATTTATTTTATGTGCCTTATCAAATGCATAACAAATGAGTCATTATACACAATGACTGGTATGATGAGAGCCACATACAGAGGAACAATGACATCCTTTGGACCTAGAAGCCATATCCTTGCTGATAAGTTGTGCAGCATAGAATGATATCCTTGTTACCGTAAACACCTGATTGTCAAAGGTCAGGTTACTGTCTACATGCGTTCCCAAATCCCTGACAAGTGGGTCTACTCTTAGGGGTGTATTATCACTGTGTTAGTTTCCAGGGGTAGCCATCTTCCTAAAGGGTACTGTTATACATTTCTTAGCACTGAGCTTTAGACCCTGGCACTAGCACCAGTTACTGGTCTTTTCAGGCCTTCTTGATAGGTATTTGTGACTTGGGGGGGGGGGGATTCTATGATTGTGCCAAGCTTGCAGTTGTCTGCAGACTTGGTCAGCCAAAGGCAATTGATGTTGGCCTTGACTTCAGAGATGTAGATGTCAAAAAGAAGCAGTTCCAGCAATGAGCCTTGAGAGCTTTGAGAGACTCTCCTAGTGACTGGCCATTTTTTAGAGGTAGACTTCCCATCTTAATTTCTTAGGGCCTGTTTTTGAGCCAGCTGGATATCCAGTTGGTAACATAGCAGTTTATATCTAATTCTGTGAGTTTATTTATAATGCCCAAGTAGGGAATTGTGTCAGATGCTTTGGCCAGGTTAAGGTAGGCAGTATGCACTATTTTGTCCTTTTCCTTTTATTTGGTGACCTCTTCAAGAAATCTACCAAACTAAGTTAATATGACACGCTCTTGACAAAACCAGACTAGATTGGATTCATTATCTGAAGGTTTCCCATGTCATTGTTTATAATTGCCATGATAATTCTTTCCATGGCTTTGCATATAAGACTAGTCAGACTTATGGGTCTGTAGTTATCCATGTCAGTAGTCACCCTGACTTTGTACAGAAGGATGACCGTTTCAGTCCTCCATTCACTTGGCATAAAGCCTCTCTGGATGCTACAGTTAAACAGTGATTCTACTGGTCCTGATAGGTTGTGTTTAATGTTATTAAGGAGGCATCCTGGTCCTGGTGTGTGCATTGAGGACTTATTCCCCTGAGATAGTTGGGGAGAGTTATGGTTGAGGGTATTTCCTAAGAGGTCACTTGGGCGTAGAGTATAATTGAAGCTAAGTTTGCCAGCCAGTAGATTTGCTATATCTTACTGTTCAGTATAGGTGGTTCCATTTGCAATTAGTTTGACACATTGTGGACATTGCTGAATAATGTTTTTGAGTTTTCTTTGCATGGAAGGCTGTCTTTACCTCAAATATGACTCTGGTAGACTTTATTAACCCCCTGAGCTTTTTATTTAGATTGATGAGGGAGTTTTTACCGTGCTGGACATTGCACTAACTAATTTTTGCAGTTTTCTTCCATTTGATAAACAACTTACTGATGTTGGAATTCCAGCAGAGTGACTTGTTTTTTTTTTTTTTTCCTGTGCTTATTCTGGGTAGGTACAGCTATCTCTATGCAACCATTAACATGATTGTTACAGGGTTTTCATGAAACATTTTGTAAAAGCTGTAGTGTTCTCAATGTTTCAGAGGTAGCAGGCTTGTTGTTTTGCTATGGTGTCACTTAATTGTAGGAAGTTTGCTTTGGAATAATTTCTAAATGTTCTAGGGTTAGCTGGGCTTCCAGGTTTTGTTTTTATTTCAAAGGAGACAACTTCCCTGACCAGTGAGGGCTTTATGCTGGGTGCGGTGTGTGTGTGTGTGTGTGTGTGTGTGTGTGTGTGTGTGTGTGTGTGTGTGTGTGTGTGTGTGTGTGTGTGTGTGTGTGTGTGTGTGTGTGTGTGTGTGTGTCTGTTTGTACACACACGCAAGTTTGTGTGCATGTGTATATGCAGCATTCTTCCATGTTTGTCAGGTCCAGGTCAAGAATGATAGCATCCCTAGTAGGTATTTGGACTAGCTGGTTCAGGGTGTTTGTGTTTACAAAGTCCACAAATCTCTGAGCCTGCAAGTTGGGGGGTCTTGTACGATTCTCAGTTTATAGCAGGGCAGGTTAAAGCTGTCCATGATTATAGTGTTGGGTTGAAGGGGGAGTGTTTCTAGTATATTTAAGTATGTGTTATGGGTTTCCTGGGTCAAAAAGAAGGTGCTACATTTTACAAGGATATGGTATGGGACTTTGCCTATGGTAATTTGGACGTGGAGAAGCTCGTGTGTCATACTGTTAGATCATCCATGAGGTGTGTTTGTTTTTGATGTAAATTGAGAGACCTCCACATTTTTTTTACCTTCATTTGCAGTAGCTGGTTTAAATGTGTGAAAGGCATTCTGTCCCTGCACTGCTGGGGTGCTTTCTGTGGCTTTAAACCATGTCTTAGTAACTGCACAGATGTCTTTATTCTCCAGAATGAGGAGAGCTTGCAGGGAGAGTAGAGTTTCTTAACTCCATTAAGCATTAAAACCTTTAGATTTGCTTGGGTTGTTTTTGCTGTGTCAGAAGGTTTATCAGGCTGGCAATGGCTAAAAAAATGCAGTACAAGGGAACCAGAGTTTAGCCAATATTCAAAAGCCTGGAAGGGACAGGTACAGACCATTCCTTGCAAAGACGCATGGTCTCTCAACCATATACTTCCAGATTGACAAATATTATACCTGTTGTCATAATACCAGAACCTAAGTAAATTATTAAAGTCTGCTATCTTCTGTTCATATTGTGACATTATCCTTGCAGAAAGTAGAATGTTGATCAGTGCTAGGCTTATACCGGCCTGGGACACAGTCAGAGAGCTCCATCATGTCTCTCTTCATATACTCTAGAGAGATATATCTCTGGTCGTTCACACCCACGTGGACAAAGATTGAGTCATACGGATACTTATGTTTTAACAACCTGAGTGCATACATGAGGTAGTGGATCCTAGGCCTTGAGAGGCAACTGACCATGGTTCTTTTCTTATTCAGCCTGGAGAGAGGGACGTCTGTGTTTCATATACAATGAAGTCTCATATGACCAAAATATTGAGTTTAGTATTGGGTTCCCACATAAATCTTAACTAAGAAGTTCAGATGCTGTGAGATGTGGCTGTATTTGTTTTGGTGAGCATTGTTTTGGTAGAGTGCTTTTGAGGTTATGGAGGATGCTTACTGTAAGTGCAACATGTGGTAGGCCTTTGGGTTTAGGAAGATTACATTTAAGAGCCTCAGCATATGCGAGTCTGTGTCTAGTCCATACACTCTGTGGTAGGTATAGTGCGAGTTTGTTTCTGACAACCTGTTTGGTATTGTAAGTGGGAGCCTTGTCTCCAGTGACAATTTAAAACTACATCTCTCAATTACCTATTTATTTGTTTAAGAATTAGGTGGTTGTCAGAAAACATGAGACAGTTGCTACATTGTCTCAGGATGCCCATATCCACCAAACTGGTTGCAGAGATAGTAACAGATCCTTGCCATTGTATTTGCTTTGTAGCTACAATAGATTCCCTGGATAGAACCTACAACAACTGGATACAACAGGAAGCCAAGATGCACACTGAATCTCATACCTCTTAACTGCCCAGATTTTTGCTTCATATTTTTGGTTTGTTCTTCATAAAATTTGTGGTTTTCTTACAAATCAATGGGTATTGAAGGCACTAAAAAATAGCAGGCATTTAAGTTTCAGACTTCATATCCTTCAGAAAATGTATGCTAAAGCAAAGCCTGCTATTCTTGCATGTTTTTAAGTTTATATGAGCAATATTTAAAAAGTGTACCTATTTTTAAGCCTTTGTACCCCCATTAATTTTGGCTTTGTCCAGATTTTTCACGCTAAGAGGTTGAGAGGTATGACATCGATCCTGAAAAGGTTCTCAGCAAAACTGCAACCAGACTACTCAGTGAAGTCCCATAATACTTCCCTATCACAGACTAGCAGGACCCAGTGTCCCTCTGCTTCTTTTCTCACCAGGAGCAATGCAGTAGGACTAAACCCAAGTTTCTGTTTTACTCAGTGATTTTTAGCCTAGTCCTGGATGTTACAGATCTTAAAAGTAAGATGAAAAAATTATTAATAGTCTTGGGGGGGCAGGGTCTTTCTAATTGATCTCCTATTGTCTAGTACAATAAACAGATGAGCTGAGACTGGGAGAAGTGTCCAGAGGCAAGCAGTTGAAAAGCCACCAAGATTCAAGCTATAATGGGGGGCAGGTGGGTAGGAAAAATCGATTGCAGCCAGATATCAGCAGTGTCAAACAACATTTTATATGAATAAGAAACCTTGTTTCTCAGCTTTTCCCACTAATTAACTATATTCGACTCCTTTTCAGTCAGTGAATGGAAAAGGGATTATTTTCTAACTAACCCTAGCCAAGAACATTTAAAACTCTAAGAAAAAACTTTGAAGTAAAACAAAATTAAAAATAAAGCCAACTGTAATATATATAAAAAAATAGAAGTACCCAAACCTTAAATAAATATATCAGTCTAAAATCTAATCTGGACACCTAATCTGAAATAGTGTTATTTCCAGGAACCCAGCATGGAGTGAGAGTTTGTGTGTTAGGTGGGGTTGTTGTATAAAGCTTGTGCTGGTCCTTGCAGGAAATATAGTGATTACTAACAAAAATCTAAAGAGAAAATAGATAGGATATATAAAGTAGGTAAAGCAAAGGGTTATTATTCACTCTGACACCGCCTGTCCTCAGGAGGATACTGCTGTGGTATAACTGTATTTTTTCTGTTTCCCTTTGCACACTGGTTACAGCTTCATGTATGTATTTATGCATGTATCTGTCTGTGTATTTACGGGAATGTGTGTGTGTGTATGTATTGAGGGACCTAGGAACACATATAAATAGTAACCTAAACTTTGACCACCAGGTAGCTACAGTAGTGAGGAAATCCTTCTGTGTGGCTCAACTTATAAGTAAAGGCATGGCATCAAGTTCAAAGGAAGTCATAGTCCCATTGTACTCTGCTTTCATCAGGTCTATAAAAAAGTACAGTGTGCCCTTTTTGCATGCACCCAACCAGGCAGTTACACCAACTGAAGCGGCCCAAGAGGTTTCTCACTAAAAAATTACAAAGTGTAAGACACATGTCTTTTGCAGACCAACGAAAGGCCCTATCCCTTTACTCAGTCTCCTACTATCTAATATTGAGAGGTGATTTATGTCTGACCTACAAGGCATTCTCTGATCCAGCCCTAGTAAATATGTTGCATATATGAAAGAAAAATTAAACGAGGGTTAACCCAAGTACCATGGACCCAAACCTTATTTGTGACACTAGCTATACATACGTAAACACACACACGTAACTGCACATTGATTTAGAAATAACAGAATAAAATGTATTTCAGTGCAAGTCTGCAGTGGAAACGTAAGAAAGTTGTGTTCCATTGTGTTCTTATTATTTGTAGCCAGCTCTTTTGTCTGTATTTTTGGTTACTTTGTCTGATGTTGGGTGCGTAAGAAATTGTGGTACAGATATTTCAAATGTATTTTATGTAAAGTATAATAAAGAATGTTTTAGTCACTTGCTGTTATAATAACGTAAGAACAGCAGACAAGATTTGTTCTCAGTGGTGAAAACAGGAGTTGATGTGTTTAGTATAGTTTGCTTTTAATGGCTAGCTAGTGTAATTTAATCCCACACATGTAAGCTTTTCATCATTGAATTATTTGTCCTCAGTACTGAAAAAACATATGAAATTAGGCTGATCTGATTGCACATGAAAACTGGCTGATGTACGTAAGCTGTACTTTTAAGATTGCAAGCGGTGTTAGGTAATGGCTGGGTCTAATAAATACGTTTCCTTTTCTCACATTTGCCTTTTTCCAATTATGCCTCTGATACTTCCATTGCAATTCATTGCTCTGTGCAGTAAAGTGAACTATCATAGGGGCTCTCAAACCCCCTAAGGGAGGTAATACCCTATCTTATTTTTTTACCAAGATTGGTGCTACCTGTCTAGTATGTTTATGGGTTGATTATGTAAAGCAGATGTTCTCTATTGATGGCAGGGTGTCTCATGCCAAAATACACAGACCTTGCACTTGTCTGTTTCTCCCTCTCTCTTTTTTAGTAATTATTAATACATTAGCCATGTCTTTTCCAGAAACCTGAAAGCAGAAGCATTTTTTTCATTTTATTTAAAAGGGGTTTGGTTTTATTTTGTAAGTTGATTAATAAGGTAATGATTCTTACAGAGCAGCAACTTCACTTCAGGCCGATCAAAGCTCAACCGAGTACTGCTTTTATATAGTATTACACAGGGCCTGTTACTTGTACTGGGTTAGGCAATGCAAGTAGCAGCTTCTGTTCTGCTAGTGATTGAGTCTGAAGAAGACCAGTCAAGGTCTGCCTGTTAGCAGCAACAGTAGAACAAGGGTTAAAAGGGGTGGTACAACTGGCAAAATGTCTTGTGGGACTGACATAATGTGTTTTGCCACTCCAAGACTTAACATTTGCTCCACCGTATTTGGTGCATAAATCACTGATTACAATCGCCATTCTAATGGCAAATGCTTCAGTGCACCTAAAAAGAAAAAAAAAAAAAAACTTCTTTGAAGTAATTCTCCCCCCCATGCACTGATGCCACTAATATGGTGATTTTTAACCTCAGTGACATTAGAAAATGTGGGATGCATCCATAGGCTTTAACATACTAATGGTGCATGTGCAGACATGCATCTATTAAATTCTATGAGCCCATGTCTGACATGATGTCAGTGGGGAAATCAGTAAATTTATTTGGGCTGTGGTTTTAGTAAAAAGTTTACGAAGCTGTTTACTGAAAAAGTAGCCTGAATAAATACTGGCCACCTATTGAAAAAATACATTGTGGTTGCAGCAATTATCTCATCATATGCTATGACACAACACAGTGACAAAGCAGTTTGAGGAAATTAAGATATTTATAAAGAAAGCTTTAATGTATTACTTCCTCATAACTGTAGATGGAAAGTTGAATTAAAAATGGTCAGTATATTTTGAAAATGGAATGCTTACTGGAGCCGATGAGGAGAAAAAGGCTTAAAATCTAAATCTAACTATCGCTATTTTATATTGCTGAGGGATTGCAGCAAAAGGATGTTCAAACAAATGGGGTCCTGTCAACTGTTGAAAGCCCTTTGTAAAAACAGACTAAATAGGTTTATGCCTCACGTTGCTGATAACTGATCATGTTGTACAGTAAGCGTGCTGAGGTAAAGGATTTTCAGGTAAAATGCAGACTGTCACAAGCAGAACTACTGATGTGATGCACAGGCTATATTCTTAAATTGTTTCACTGGATCATGTAGCCTGTACTGGTAATTTATAGTTATATTAGTCTAAGGAGCAGGAATATTGGGAAGGAACTCTGGCCCATTTCTAACAACAATTTAAAGAGAACTTTTTAGAAAAGAAATCTTAAACATGAAAAAATGTGAATATGTACATTATAAGCTATAGAGGAGCTTCTTTCTATGTTATCTGTAAAAGGACTAGGCTATTGGTGATGGCTGGAGTGTAACCGTCAGGCATTTTTGTTAATTAATTAATTAATTTAATTAATTAATTAATTAATTAATTTATTTATTTATTTATTTATTTATTATAAACATGACTTTTTCCTCATTGACTCATAAGATCAAGAACATATTTTGAACTTTTATTAAAGTAATTTTGTAGTCTTTGAGTTCCTTGGGTACTGCTGGTTCTAGCCGTCTGATATTGTTGCATGAAGGAAAACCATTTCAGAGACCAGAAGCTGACAAATCAAAAAAGAATACTTACAAAGTTTAGGAGTGAGGCTGCTATTGAAAAAAAAGCTCTAAACTGTGATGTTGATAGACTGTAATAATTAATAAACAGGATATTAATTGCCACATGAAGAGCATGTCTTTTTTTATATAAGATTTAAGTAGCTGTTACTGTTTTGGTGATTGTGAATGACACAGAACAGTGGTGTTGTAAATGTGAGCTCATTTGTATGCATGCTTTTAGTCTGTGGGCACAGCCTGACATTACTTTATTTAGTAACCCAGCTGACTAGCTAGGTAAAGCCATAGATGATAGATAAATATCAATTGATTAAGTGAGAGTTTTGCCGTTAATTCCTATATGTAAGGGGTTTGTCACCCCTCATTACCCCCACACCGAACATGTTTTCAGAGATTTAGAGTAAGGTATTAAGTGGGGGCACTAACCTCCATTACAAATGGGGTCAGTGAAAACTGCAGTTTCTTGGCATATGTAACAACTCCTAGTTTTCTTAAACAGAATGTGTGCAGATGAATTATATACAGTTTCTTTATCCACTAAAGTTTTAATATGTTCAGTTGTGTTGTGTTTGTTGCTTATTGACCACTTATCCAGTTGTCAGCAGTTACCAAATAGCAAGTCACTACACTGGAATTATGCTACTGACATATTTTTGTTTAGCAAGTACTGAAAATCTCTACTTGGTTCCAGCGTTATTCCTTTACACCAGTATTTTTAGTTTGATTGTCCCAGTGCTCTCTTTTTATATGCTTCTAGTTTGTATTAAAGTAGTGTGGTCTTTTAACCATTTAGATAATTTGACAACCATCTATGTTATTTACAGCCTTGGTTCAATCACAAAAATTATACAATGAAGGTTATTAATATTTAGAGTCATGCACACTGATTGGAAGCTCCAATCAGCATGCCCATTGTAAAATCAGCATATGCTAATACAAATAAGTCTGGCCAAACCAGTCTTACCTCTTCAGACCATTAGAATTGCTGAATAATGCCAGACAGATTTCATTCAGAAAATGCAGGTACATAAAAATCTCTCCCTCTGTTAACTTTTAAAGTGCACTGCAATAATATTTTAAAAAAATATGCCTGATTCTGCTTTTTTCCAAAGCTAAACTTAAGTAAAAGAAAGCTAAAACCTTCACTGTTACCAAATGAAAGTCATTTTAATTTTCAAAAATGCAATGGCTGATTGGACAGACCAATCAGCATACTGTCTAAATATCGATGTTCCCAACAAGTTCTTTTAACTCACTTTCTCCACACTGTTAAGCAGAGAATTTAACCTGTAAAGAAACAAATCCCACTTTTGTAAATAGCTGCATGGAGAAGAATAATATGATACATTAAAAATGGAAGGATTTCGATGCCAGAGGTATCTTTACAAGCAGTTCAGTGGAATACATCAAAACCTCTTACATGTTTTACAGACATGTCTGTTATTATTTAGTGACTTCATTCCTCAACTGTTTGCCAGAAGACTGCAGTTTTATAAAGAACAGACCAAAAAGTGTGAGGCAAACATCTGCACAATCTGGGAAAAAGTAGGTATAGAACAATTCTGCAGGGACCATGCAAAGAAGATAGATATGTACATTTAACAAGAAAAAAAAATGCAGATCCAGGAAAGTGGTCTGCATCCAGTCCCATGTATAGAACAGCATGTGCAGGTACATGTCTTGCTTTCCAGAAACTGACAGAAGAACACTAAAATTATTTTATACAATAACACTATTTTGAAAAGGTAGGACATATTATAATAGCAGTAATCCACTCCTGTGTGTGGGTAGTGCGGAATTTACCCGTGGTTGCCTTTTCCCCATGATCAAACCATGCCAACCGTGGATAAATCCTGTATACCCACATTCAGTTGTGGATTATTTTCTAAAACGTTATTTAGCATAGAGCATGCCAGGTGGAGAATGATCTAGCACTGAGTAACAGTTGTTTCCTAGTGGACTGGAATTTAGTTACTATTTCTGCAGGATTTTGTAATGGAAGCAAAGGCATCATGCTCTTAAAATCACATTGGTTGTGGAATTGCAGGAGTAGTGTATCATTGCATATCCGACCTTCCTTACAGGGACAAAATTGGGTCTTGGTTAGGTGGGACTTGGGGGGGGTGTGGTGTCATGTTAATGAGAATCAGTTAGTGAATTCTGCCTTGCTACATTTTCAGTAATATTCATTGTAATTGCATGTCCTGAGATTTGGTACAGTTTGCCTTTGCTAACTTGAGAAGTATGCTTTGCTTTTCTGTAAAATTTCTTCCTTTCTTTATTTCCTCTTCTGCCGTGGCCAGTTTTCCTCCTTGCACTTGATATTCAGAAAACACTTGAACAGTCAGTTTTGCACAGGTCATTTTTTTATATGTCAAGTGTTCCTGTACTCTCTAGTACAGTATTGATATCACTGACTGCTTTTATTGGCTTGATCTAAGCTTTGAGGACCCTTGTCAGTAACTCTTTGGTTGGGTTCATATTCCCCTAATCAGAGTTTGGCAAACTTTAAAAAGTTTTCATTCTTAAGAGCTACATCCAGTCCATGCCAGTGCAGGTCATGATGTCATGCACTAGCAGAGTGAGCATGCTTGACAACAGAGCCTACCTAGTATTTCTTGCCACTTATGCAGTATTGGCTGTGAGCTGTAAAGTTTGTCTTCTCCTGTCTTAGATCACTTATGTTCATGTGACCATCAAATTACTGCCCATAAACTGTGCAGGCATTACCTTTATTTTCCTGTGGAAGAGAGCAACTTGAAACAATGGTGTAGGTTCTAGACATTTAGCTTAGTCACTCAACAGTGCGGGGGTGAGGGGGCTACAAATACCTTTACTTCAGGTACAATTCCATGTTTATTAATTAATTTGGTTAAGCGCTTTCATCTGCAATTTGTCAGACTTTATCAGAACATTGACACATTACAGACAAAAGCACTTAACCTAATTAATTTTAATTTTGTGTAATAAAGTTGGTTTGTTCCACCTTTACTCATTGGTGCAGTTTTGCCGTTTTTGAGGTTTTTGTCTTTGACTGTGGTTGTAAAACAATTCCATGTTGCAATGTTCCACCTAGCTACACCTCTCAGTCTTTCACTTCTTAATGTCTTCCCATGTATCAAAACATTTGATTTTTATTTGATATAGGAATGGTAAACATTTAATATGAAATGTGTTGTCATAGTTTCAGTGTTTTATGCATAGTAATGTTTATGCATATTGCGGAAAGTATCACCATGCTCTCTCTCTTTCTCTTTATATATATTTATATATATCTGTAATGTATGTATGTTTATGCATATTGCCAAAGTGTTTGCTATGTAATAAATTTGTATGCTAAAACTGTTGTAATTTAATAAACACATAATCCAGAATTGGTCTCTTATACTAAATGTTATTCCTTGCATTAATCGTTGTATATTGCCTTTAAGGCCTTGGTCATGCCTGAAACGGTTCCTTGGTCCAGTGTACTTACCTGGTTAACAAATCTATAAATAAATACACAGTGCTTTAGGGACATTTTTTGGCTTACTTTATATCTAAAAAATGGCAGTGCTTGAGAGCTTCTCATATAGTGATCATGGCAAGGGATTAGGTTTGAGCATCAGCTTAGAGACAGAAGTTCAGAGGGCAGGCTAAGGCCTGACCTTCCTGAAGGTAAGTCTGTTTCTAAAATGGCTTTCTCATCTCCAAAGCTCATCCTTGACAAGGAAGGGCTGATGCCTGTACCATTCATCTGCTTTTGTGGAAAAAGAGTTGACATGATGAGGTGTAACTTTGACTTTGACCTTGAAAGGATGTACCCCATGGTGCTAGTTCTACCCAAACTGTAGTTAGTTGTCTAGATTCCAAGGCTGAAAAGCCTGATACTAGGAAGCAGCACCTCAAGTCACGTATCATGTATTAGAAGAACTAGGATTGAGGTTTCTCCTCCTGTGACCTTATTGGCAGGCCTTGCTAGCTGTCCAGTTCTGTCTGAAGGAGGTGGCATGAGGTCAGTTCATGCCATGGCCTTAGGCTCAAGGACTAGACATCATACAGATATTCGATATCCATTAAGAGTATGGGTTATGGCTGTGGGATCATAGGATCATAAGAAATACAAGGCAATTGAGTAATATAACCACTTACTTCCAGCCAATGCCCATCCTCAGAAAGAACCAGATATCTTGATGAGGGTCAGACCAATAAAAATAGAGGTGAATCTGTAAATACCTAGACATTCACTGAGTTCCCATTTAAAGGACAATAATGTGTCACGCTGCTTAATTGTAGTGGGAGTGTATTCCTTTCTGGATGATGACCCTTCTGGGTCTCATACCTATACAGCCTGAGGCCATTTCTATTGTGTCACTGGGTTTAATAATGCCTTTTGGAGCACAACAGGCTGGGTCATGCAAAATATTTCTTTACCTTTTCTGGGTGGTTATCTCTTCCAGTATAAAGTATTGCCATGTGGACTTTCTTCACTGTCCACAGTATTTGCCAAGGAGGTGGATAAGGTGGTTAAAGCCTTGCTGTAAAAGGATCAGCATGTGGTCTTTTGGACAGCCTGATTTTCTTACATAGGGACTTTGTGGGAGTAACCATCCGCAAAGCAGTTTCTGGCAGCAGTCCATTGAAATGTCCATAAATTAGAAGATTTTTTTTTCTCTGACTACTGCCAAGAAACTGGCCCTCATAGGCTTGGAGGTGGACAGCATTTGCTGCCAGTTTTTCTTGCCTTTGGAGAATTTCCAGCAGATGTTCTTCATGTCTCACTGTTACAGTCATCACATTTGGGTTATCCCTGCCAGGGTAGCTCTCAGCCGGCCTGAATACCAGAGGCTTAGTATTTCTGCATCAGTTGCTGTCACTTCAGGACTGACGTCAGGTCGTCAGTAGTATAAAAAAAAGGCAGCCGACGCCATTACATCAGTGTTTCTTGCCGCGGAGCCCAAAGCAGAAGCAGTTTGCAAGAGTGCTGGTTGGCCGCTACCTGAGTTTCATCTTCTGAATTGAAGCTGAAGTCTTCTAAAGCTAAGTACCCCATTGGGGATCCTTTTTTCTTGCACTAACCGAAGTCAGAAAAAGTTAACAAATGTCTCGCCTGTGAAAAGCAAATGCCACACCGAGACTTTCATTCTTACTGCGTCACTTGCTTAGGCCCAGACCACAACGTCCCTGCTGTTGCTTTTGTGCTTTGTTTAATGCCAGCACTATACATCGTCGGGCCCTTATTGTAGTTAGATATTTTCTCTTACATTTCTCGAATTCCGATATGGCTTCGGCAAGCCGTCCGACAGCAGATCTTCAGAAAAAATGTAAGGATGAAGACAGAGACAGACCGCACAGGTCCAAACCTACTGACGACGCTTCTGTTAAGCTAGTCGTCAGTTCTTCGGTCCTCAGTGAGGCTCTTTCACAGCCCATGATGCCTGCTTCTGTGGATTCGCAGGCCGCTATCGAGACCCTTTTGGAGTCTGGTATGCTGCAGAACTGTTCTTCGTCTAAGGATCCTGTGGTTGTCTCTCCCTTGGATGGGGCCAGAGCCGCTGAGCAGGCACCGGCTTCCGAGAAAGTACTTTGCACTACCGATTCTCGACACAAACTGATGACTTCTTTCACGTCTACCGTTCTTTTGAAAACTACCGAGTTGCTAAAGCTCAGGGTATGAACTACACCCAAGAAACCAACGACCCAATCTCAGGCACCTGCTTCCTTGCCTCAATCTCAAATGCTTAAAATGGTGGAAGACCTTATGGTGATCAGGGAAAGCCATGCTACCCCTTCCAAAAGAAAAAAAAAAAAAGAGATCTGTCCCCAGTAGTTTTGTATGAACAGGAGTCTGATGACTCTGATGCATCTGAATATGAAGACATGCAACCCCTCTCTGCTTATGAGGATTCTGATGCAGAGGATTCCATTCCTTCAGCCTCTCCATCCGAGGACTTTTCCTTTGGGAAAACCCTTCATACCATAAGGGAGCATTTCCAATGGGAATATCAGGACTGCCTTCAGTCTAAAAAGAGACTCCTGAATGTTGTGGACAATGTTTTCCTGGAATCCAGTTTGACCCTTGGCACCCTCCATCCTGCACCCAGAAAACCTGACAGGTATTACAGAGTCCATGACTCACACAAATTTATTTTCAAAAATCCTACTGCTGACCCTGAGGTAATTTCTCAAGGGCCTAAAGGAATTAAAGCAACCTCTGCTAAGAATCCCACCCCCTCAGATAGGGATTCCCGAGCACTAGACAGATGGGGTAAAAAAGTATACACCTCTGCTACTCTTGCTATCAGAGCACTAAATTGCCAGTTCCATATGCTAAAATTTCAGCAACGTACCATGGAACTCCTCAAACAAAGTGTCTTCCTTTTCTGCTTGTGCAGAATCTAAAGAGTTACAAGAGTTAATGCATTCTGCAAATCAAGTAACTAAGCACACCTTACACTGTGGTTTTGATGCCCTAGAAGCTTCTTGCAGGGCAGCAGTCACTGGCTCTGTCCTTAGAAGGCATGCATGGCTTAAGGAACAGCCCTTCCCAGACCATGTTAAATCTAAATTGTTGGATGCACAAAGACAACTTATTTGGCACTAAGGCATAGGAGGTCTTAAAAAAGATGGAAGAAAAAGCTAAATCTATGCAGACAGTTAAGGATTTCTTACAGATCCAGCCACCCAGGTTCAGCAGGCATTGCTCCTCCAAGCACTGGTCCTTTCCTGCTCCCACCAGGTCAGTTCAGCCCAGACCCTGGGGAAGCAGACCCCCCCCCCCCAGACAGCAGTCACAGGGAATGCAGAGATCAAAACAGTGGAATTCCTCCACTTCAAAATCAGGGAGTTCTAAGCCACCCCCTCATGGTAAGAACTCACAATGTCTCTCCTCACCCACCCCCTCCCTCTGCCCACCTTCTCTTACCCCTAGGAGGAAAACTCTGTTTTCACGCAAGTACCTGGGCCACCATTACCAACGACCGCTGGGTCCTCAACATATTGTCCCAGGTATACAGATTTTCTTTCCACACTCTTCCAACCCCAAAAGAGTTCCCAGATCTACCTCCAAACCAGTGGGCAGAGGCGCAAAAGCAAGTCCTTTCCCTGCTCTCTATGAGGGCGGTAGAGCACATTCCTGCAGAACAGAAAAGCCAAGGTTTCTAGTCCAGACTTTTTCTGGTACCCAGAAAAGAGGGCACCTGGCGCCCCATCCTCGATCTATCCATTCTAAACACCTTCCTGGTTATACCAAAATTCAAAATGCTTACCCTCCAGCCACTGCTACCGATACTCTCCAAGGATGCTTGGCTAGCCACCCTAGACTTAAAAGAGGCCTACCTCCACATTCCTATCAAGGAATCATGCAGGAAATATCTACGTTTCAGGGCAGGATCTCTGCACTTTCAGTTCTGTGCACTTCCCTTTGGCTTATCTACTGCTACCAGAGTTTTCACAAAATGTCTGGCTCCAGCCATTGCCTTTTGCAAACAAAGGAATATCCAAATTTACCCATATTTAGATGACTGCCTAATTCACGCAGACAGTCAGGAAAAGCTGCTCAAGCACCTGGCCTTTGTAAAGTCCATACTGACCTCCCTAGGGTACACTATCAACGAAAAGAAATCCAAAATAGTATGCACCCAAAGGATTATATTCCTGGGAGCAAGCCTGGACACAGCATCCCAGATGGCATTCCTTACACGAGAAAAGCAAACTTACCTGACAGCCTACTTCTCTCAACTAGCCACCAGATCCCAGTTATCTGCAAGGAAAGTCCTGCAAGCTCTGGGGTTTATGGCATCTTGCATTCTACTCATTCCTTATGCCAGACTGCATATGAGGAAACTTCAGTGGTATCTAAAAAGCTTTTGGTGTCAACACTCTCAAGACCTGGAAACTCTTATACACATGATACTTTTCCTCAGGAAAGATTTTCTTTGGTGGGCAGCAGCATGCTCCCACAACAAGGGACTACCTTTCTCACCACCCCCGCCGCCCAAACCCTCACCACAAATGCATCAGACTATGCCTGGGGCTGCACACCTGGATGGCAGGTGCATACAGGGCCAATGGAGCCCACAGCAAATCCATCTGCACATCAGCCAAAAAGAGATGTTAGCTGTCCAGCATGCATTGACAGCTTTCAAGTCCCTTCTCTCCCCATGGGCTCTCCTGATCAAAACAGACAACACCACTGTGATGTGGTATATCAACAAGCAGGGAGGGACTCACTACTACCCTCTGTGCAGACTGGCCATGACCCTGTAGCACACAGCCTCTGCCATGCAACTCCACCTGTTAGCACAATTCCTGCCAGATTCTCTAAATTCTCTGGCAGACCACTTAAGCAGAAATCTTCTGTACCCACATGAGTGGCAGCTAGACAAAAGAATCTTCACCCTAATAAATCAGAAATGGAGCATCCCGAAGGTCGACCTCTTTGCCTCCCACACTAACCATCAGCTCAGCAAGTTCTGCACCAGAGAGCATCACTGTATGGCTTGGAAAGTGGATGCCATGTCCTTCCCCTGGGTCATTCTACTGGTATATGCCTTTCCTCCACTACCTCTCATCACCAGGGTACTGCTCAAAATAAGGGAGGAAAAAAACAAGGACAATTCTTATTGCTGCAGACTGGCCTTGCCAGCACTGGTGTACTCACTGCTGCACAGCCTGTCCCCACTGCCACCATGGCATCTCAGTCAGACCCCAACCCTCCTGACCCAGAGGGAAGGAAAGTTCATGCATCCCCAATTGCAGACCCTCACTTTGACAGCCTGGCTTATTCCCTAACCACTGATCAATCTGCCAACCTCAGTAAACAGGTTCTAGATGTTATACGTGAGGCCAGATGCTGACAAATGGAAAAGGTTCTGCACCTGGATTCAGGCTAATTTTTATTTATTTATTTTACATTTTATTTTACATTTGTTAACCGGGCTAGTCTAACTGGATACATGTCCATTTTCAGTAGAGGCCCGAGGAGTTAAGCTCCAAGTTAGGACAATAAAATTAATACAATAAAGTATAAGGATACATGAGCAAATATAAAGTATTAACAGTATGCGTAAACAGGTTATCACAGTAAAATGTACAGTGCATGATACAAGAATAAATAAAGGGATGTAAATACAATCAGAGTAGTCAAGAGAAATATGCAACATAGTTTAAAAAGGAAAATAGAGTTGCTTAATGAGTAGATGGGTTAGACAGAGTAGAGTATATAGAGACACTTTGACTAGTCAGGTTTAGTGCATTGACATAACCAGTGTGTTTTCAGGAATACTTTCAATCTGTTTTTGAAAGAAGATAATGAGGAAAGTATGGAGAGTTCGTTTGGAAGGAGGTTCCAGGCCTTCCCAACTATATTAGAGAAAAGGGAGTCGCCAGCTTTGTTATATGTTTTAGTGGTATGTACTAGAAGTTTCTGAGAAGACCTTAAGGATTCTAGGTTTTTATAGGGGGTGATTAGTGTCGAGAGAATAGGTGTTTTTGAAGGTTTGTAAAGAGTGTTATGGGCTATAGTTAGCTGATGGAATGTAATTAGATTTTGAAGTTCAAGCCAACCTAGCTGTTTTAAATTAAGGCAGTGATGGGTTCTAAAAGGATTACCAGTTGCAAATCTAGCTATATTATTGTAGGACATTTCCAATTTGTTGAGATTATTTTTTGAAAGGTTAGTAAAAATGGGTGACGCATAAAGTAGAGAAGAGATTAGATGAGTGTGTGCTATTGTGGTTTGAGCTGAAGGTAGGATAAAGGATTTTATCCTATAGAGAGAGCCTAGCTTTTTATTGACTGTTTTTATAGTATTGTTAATATGGATGTCAAAGTTCAGATTATTGTCAATGGTGACTCCTAATATTTATTTTATTTATGTTATTTTTGTTAACTGGGAAAGTCCGACTGGACACAGGTCCATTTTCAGCGGAGGCCCGGGGAGAAAAGCTCCATGATACAATACAATATTAGGTGAAAACAGTACAAAGCAATTCTTAACATTTATAAGTAGTACAGAGGACCAATTACATGGCATGTGATAACTCTAGTAGAATATACAGTAAGTACTCTAGTAGAATATACAATTAGTACAAATAATACAAATATATATAATTTTTTTTTTTCTCCCTTCGAAATATTAGTAAATATAAAGTTGTAATACATTTATGCTTCAGTATAACTGAGAAGTAAATAAATGCCCATAGTGGCATAAAATAGGGTAAAGATATAGGTAGGATGAGAGTAAGATAAGCTCTGTTAGGTATTGTGTTAGTCTAGAAACAGATTAGAGTGTTTTTCAGGTAAGGGATATGGTACAGAACAGTACAAGTGTTGGAATGTTTACTGCTTATAGATTGATGAAATGTTAGGATGAATCTGTGGGATAGCAGTAGAGCTCAGTAAAGGAAAATGTTGTAGTGTAGCATAGTCCTTGCAACTGAGCATAGATGTAGCTACCCTGGGGTATAGCAAGAGCAGAGCCAGATGTTAGAATAGTAGGATTTCAAGAGGTGTTTGAAATGGGTGCAAGAAGTAGTGCTGGTTATATTGTTTGGGAGTGAGTTCCAGGTTTGTGCTGTTGTGCAGGCAAAGAGAGATTTACCTGCTTCATTTTTATGTCTAATTACTTGAATGAGATTTTGGTTGCTAGATCTCAGGGCTCTAGTGGTGGTGTAGGGCTTAATTAGTTGTTGGAGGGCAGGAGTTTTTTCAGGGTAGTAGTAGAGTTTATGTGCAACTATGGCTTGATTGAGTCTAAGTAGCTGAGGAAGTTCCAGCCACTTGAGTTGCATTAGGGAAAGACAGTGATGGGATCTATTTGAGGAGTCTGTTGCAAATTTGGCAATTTTGTTGTAGCATGATTCCATTTTGTGAAGTTCAGACCGGTGAAGGTTAGTTAAGATAGGGGAAGCATAGAGAAGGATAGAGAGGAGGTGGCTTCTTGCAATAGTGGCTTTGGTCTGATTAGTCATAAACTTTTTATTTCTATAGAGCAGACCCAGTTTTCGGTTGACCTTTTTGATGGTTTGTGCTATATGGATATCATACTTTAGGTGGTTATCAATGTCAACTCCTAGTGGTTTGGTGTGGTTGGTTGGTGTGATTTGAATATTGTTTTTGGAGTTTATAGTGAGGTCATAGTCAGAGTTGGATGATCTGCCAGGGGTGAATAGTATTAGTTTGGTTTTCTTTGGGTTGAGAAGAAGTTGTATTTTAGTAAACCAGGTTTCTGCTAGGGTAAAGTTGTATTGGGTGATGGTGTGTAGTTCCTTAATGCTGGTGGCAGCACAGGTTATGGTGGTGTCATCAGCATATTGAACTACTGTAGCAGTGGGTAGTGAAGAAGAAATGTCGTTAGTGAAGAGGGAGAACAGCAGTGGGCCAAGGATTGATCCCTGAGGGACTCCTATGGAAACTGGTAAGAGGGGGGACAGCTTTTCTTGCCAGAGAACTGCTTGTTGGCGTTCTGATAAATAGTTGCTCAACCAGAGTATGGTGGAGGGGCAAATATTGAGACTACATAGAGTATTGAGGAGCAGATTGTGGTTAACCATGTCAAAGGCTTTTGATAAGTCGAGGAAGATGGAAGATACGAAAAGACCTTGGTTTCTAAAGTGATTGACTGTATTGGTATAGGATAGAAGGGCAGTGGTTGTGCTGTGGGAGGGTCTGAAGCCATGTTGGGAGTTGGATAGTAGCTTATTTTGTTGAAGATATTGCATTAGTTGCAAGTGGACAACTCTTTCTAGAATTTTTGATAAGGGTGATAGTATGGCAATTGGACGATAGTTGGTTAGCTCTAAGGAGTTGCCACCTTTATGCAGAGGGAGAATATGGGAGATTTTCCAGTGGGTGGGAACTTTGTGTTCTGAGATTGATCTATTAATAAGAATTGACACTGGGTAGGATATGGTGTCTGCTGCTATCTGAAGGAAATCAGCAGGGAGTTTATCAGCAGCTAGTGTAGTTGGTTTTAGCTTCCTAAGGAGGTTTGCAACCATTTTAGTGGACACTGGTTGTAGGGAAAAGGTAGAGAAATTATTTTTTGTATGACTGTTATATGCGGTAGAAGATTGCATAGGGTATCATTATTTTTCTGGGTATTGGCTAGATTTTGAACTGTTTCTGTAAAGAATTTATTAAATTGAGTGGGAATATCATCTTGGTTGTTTGGCAGTACAGGGGTGGGAGTGGATGCTTTTCCAGGGTGAAGTAGTCTATTAATGGAGGTCCAGAATTTATGTGGGTTATGGCTATATTTATCCTGTAGGTTTTTGTAATAGTTGGACTTGTCTAGTTTAGTTAGTCTCTTGGCTATATTACGTAGTTCTGTATACTTTGACCTTAGGATAGTGTTAGAATCTTTGTGGGAAGCTATCCAGAGTTTGTCTCTTTCTTTCATTATCTTTTTTGTCTCTTTGGTGAGCCATGGGGCTTGGTGGGTTTTTGTCCTGATGGATCTAGTAGGGGCATGATGGTCTACGATATGTAGGAAGGTAGAGTTAAAGTACTGTACAGCTTTGTTGAGAGGTAGTTGTTTAAGAGGGAGCCAGTTGCAGCAATTTAGTGCTTTATTAAAGTCATTGGCTCTGAAGCTTTTTTTATTACATATTATTTTTAGTAGAGGTAGGTTGGGTAGGTGTTGGGTCTTGCTCCTAATTAGGTAGGTGGGTTGATGATCACTTAGACTGTCAGGTAAACAGCCAGATTGATGTACAAAAGTGGGGTGAGATACCAGAATCCAATCCAAAATGGATTGACGTTTGGTTGTTTTGTCTGTCCTAGTGGGGGTTGTGATTATCTGGGAGAACCCGTAAAGGTTGATATGCTCTGAGGGATAATCTTTGGAGCAGTTGGCCCAATCTATGTTAAAGTTACCTAGTAGTATTGTTTCGTAAGGGAGGGAGAGTGACAACCAACTTAACATGTTTTCCATAATGGGATTGTTGTTACCTGGGGGTATATATGCCCCTGCGATAATAGTTTTGTGGATGGGTCTGGAGATATAATGGTATTATTGATAGAGTTTATTGAGAAATCCAGTGGAGGGGATTTCTTGGTAGGAGAGAAGAGGAGGTATTTAGTCTTTTTGGGGTTTAGGAGAAGGCATCTATGTGTGAACCATTGCTCAACTGTATTGAGTACTTGTTGGGTCAGATAGAGTAGTTCAAAAGAGGAGGGGGCTGAGCAAATCAGTGTAGAGTCATCTGCATATTGTATGCATGTAGCTTGGGGGATGGCAAGGTGAAGATCGTTGATGAATATGGAAAAAAGTAGAGGTCCAAGGATGGAACCCTGGGGGACTCCGAGGTTGATAGGGAGATGAATAGATAGAGACTTGTGCCATAGTACGGCCTGTTGTCTTTTATCCAGGTAGGACTGGAACCACTTAATAGAGGATGTATCTAGTGACAGGGATTTTAGTATTGTGATGAGAATTTGGGGATTTACCATGTCAAATGCTTTAGACAGGTCAATGAAAAGGGCAGAAGAAAGTTTGTTAAGGTTGCGGTTATTGTTAATACAGTCTGTGAAAGAAAGAAGGGCAGTTGTAGTGCTATGTGAGGGTCTAAAACCATGTTGACAATTGGCTAATAGGTTATTATGCATTAGATGATCAAGTAATTGTTTGTGGATGCATTTTTCTATGATCTTTGCCAGAGGTGAGAGAATGGCAATGGGGCGGTAGTTGGAGAGGTCTGTGGATTGTCCTCCTTTGTGGAGAGGGATTATATGGGATATTTTCCACAAACTGGGAATAAAACTTTCAGTAATAGTCCTATTGATTAGGATAGAAATTGGATAGGCAATAGCTTTGGCTGATTGTTGTAAGAATTCAGCAGGTAGTTGGTCTGCTGAGGGGGAGCAGGGTTTTAATTTCTGTAGAAGGGTTAGAATATATGATGTTGGGACAGGTTGTAAATGAAAAGTAGGGGGTAAGGTTGGTTGTTTGGAAGGTAGAGTGAAGTTGTTAGGAGATAGTTGACTGGCTAATGTTTGTATAGCATCTGTAAAAAAGGTTGTTAAAGTCATTGGCTATGATTATTGGTGTTTTGTGTTCTGAATTTAGAGGATTTGGAGTAGTGGATTGTCTTGGGTGGAGTAGTTGGTTAATACTAGGCCAAAATTTCTGTGGTTTATTTGTATGGGCTTGTTGGGATTGGAGGTAGTAGTTTTTTGTCAGTTATTATAGCTTTCTTAGTTTCATTTCTTAGTTGTCTAAATGTTTGTTGGTCTATAGGGTTTTTTGTTTTTTTCCAATTTGCCCAATGTTTGTTTCTTACATTGATTCTATGTTTGGTTTCCTTAGTAAGCCAAGAAGCGTGTTTGGATTTAGTTCTAACTAGTCTGGTTGGGGCATGATGGTTAAGGATGGCAAGGAAGTTGGAGTTAAAGTAACTTACAGCTTCCTCTAGAGGTAGATTTTTTAGGGGTGACCAGTTGCATGCTCTTAGTTCCAACTGGAGAAGTTCTGGGTTAAAGTTCTTTTTACACCTTATGTTTTTAATTGATGTTGTGGAGGGTAAATTTATTCTATGTCTGATAATATAGGTAAGAGTGTGGTCACTTAAGTCATCAGGGAGGGTTCCTGAGTCATAGTTGTGAGGATGATGGTTAATGAGGATCCAGTCTAATAAGGTTGATTTCCTGTTAGATTTATTTATCCTGGTAGGGGAGGTGATGGTTTTGGAATATCCATAAAGGTTAATATGGTTTGAGGGGAGGCTGATGCAGAAGCAGGTCCAGTCAATATTTGTGTCACCTAGAATAATGGTTTCTTGGGGTAGGTTTTGGGAAAGCCAGCAGAGTATATTTTCCATGGTAGCTATGTTATTTCCTGGAGGTAGATATGTACAAATGACATAGATGGATTTGGAATTGTTAAGAAGAAGTTTGGATATTAGTATTTCAGCATTAGAGTCTATAGGTGGTTTGCAGTTATGAGTAGTTAATTGTAAGCTAGGTTTATATAGAATAGCTACCCCTCCACCTTTCTTGGAAGTACGGTCTAGTCTCAGGATATTATAACCAGGTGGGATGATTTGATTATCTTTGGTTGAGGGTTTTAGCCAGGTTTCTGTTAAGCAGAGAATATCAAAGGAATATATTTCTGTTAGAGCTTGGAGTTGAGTTACTTTGTTATTTATACTGCGTATATTAAAATGAGCAATTAAAAGTGAGTTAGATGGTCTAGAAAGGGCTTGAGTAGGTGATTCTTTGGGATTGAATAGAGAGAGGGGAGTTGTTGGGGGGGCCTGGGTTAGGGTGAATATCACCATCCTTTGCAAAGAGTAGTAGGCTTAGATAGTATAGGGTTTTTAATCTACTGTATAGAGATAGACATTTTTTGGCAGTTGAATTGTTAAACTTTGTATGTAGAGTTCTATGATATTTTGGAAGTGTGTAATTAGATGAGGATGTAATATTAGCATGACTAAGAAGTACAGGTGTGTATGTAGAGGTGGTTACTTTTTTTGGATAGTTTAGGTTTGGGTCAAGTGGATTCTCAATTGAGGTGATAAGATGTGTAAGAATTAAAGGAGGTAGTAGTGAGAGAGTGACTAGGCATGTGATATAGCATGGGATGGGTAGAGTTTTCATTATAAGGATAGATATCTGTACTTTCTTGGTAGATGAATAGTAATATATTAGGTGGAGATGAGAGAGTGATTAGGGTAAGATGTGATAGGAGGAGAGTAATGAGAGGATAAAAGTTAGAGGAGTGAGGTAATAGGGGAGTTATTAGGATAGAAAGAAAAAGAGGAGAGTTAAGAAGAGAGTAAGTGATATCATGGGGGATAATTAGAGAGTACAGGTGAGAGAAAAGAGGTGTGGTTAGAAGGTAATGGAAAGAGGAAGGGGTGTGGTTGAAGAGTCACAGGAACAGGAAGAGGTGTGGTTTAGGAAGTATAAAGGTAGGACCCCTGGGGGTGGGTGGGAGCTAATGGAGCTGATATGGCACAGCCCTCACTCCCTCTCATCCTGGATTACCTAGCTGACCTGCTACACAGTGGTCTGTCTTTTTCCTCTATTAAAATTCAGGCCTCTGCTGTCTCTGCTCATTTCACCACTGAGCAGCCCCTTTTCTCACACCTTCTGATCAACAATTCCTAAGAGGGGCTAGCAATTTGACACCACCCAGAAGAGCACCTACCCCAGCTTGGGACCTTAACTTTGTGTTGGAAAAGCTCATCCTGCCCCCCTTCGAACTAGCATCTTCAACAGAGTTAAAATTTCTCTCATGGAAGACAGATTTTTTTCTGGCCATCACTTCAGCCAGGAGGGTCTTCGAGCTACAAGCACTCATGGTTGTGGAGCCCATCATCATCTTCCATGCTGACAGGGTTTCCCTCAGGACTAACCCATCCTTCATGCCCACAGTGGTGTCCAGTGTGGCTCTCAACCAATCCATTAATTTGCCCACCTTTTTCCCTAACCCACAGAACAAGGGGAAAAGTATCCTGCACTCTCTAGATGTGCACAGATAGCTCAAATTCTATTTAGACAGGACTAAATCCTTCAGAAAGTCTGATCAATTGCTGGTTAGCTTTGCTGCAGGGGCAGAAGGCAAAGCCATCTCCAAACAAACAATTTCCAAATGGATAGCACACTGCATCCATTTCTGTTACAAGCAACACAGAAAGCCTCCCCCTAAGGGGGTCAGGACTCACTCTATCAGAGCAACCTTCACCTCTGCAGCTTTCCTCAGAGGAGTCCCCACCAGGGACATCCTGCAGCTGCCACCTGGACATCTGTTCACATTTCACCAAACACTACCACCTGCCTATCTTCTCCAAATCCAGGACAGGCTTTGCCACTGCAGTCTTGCAGGGCATCCTAGCCAGCCACTAGTCTCCTTGACTGCCTCCACCCTTTTCCTCAGCTTTGGGAATCAACCCAAATGTGATGACTGCAACAGTGAAACACAAAGAACATAGTACAGTTGTGTACACTTACCATAAATGTAGATGTTCAAGTGTATTCACTGTTGCAGTCCTGGTTTCCCTCCCTCCATCCCTCTCTTATTTCTCTCTTTCCTTACAAGGGACATTTTGGTATTTACTTTCTACTGGTGTGGTTTTTCCACCATAACCTGGCTCCCATGTGGGGGCTCCTGACAGTTAGGGCAAGAAAAACTGATGTAATGGCATCGGCTGCCTTTCTTTATACTACTGACGACCTGACGTCAGTCTTGAAGTGACAGCAACCAACGCAGAAATACTTAAGCCTCTGGTATTCGGGCCAAGTGAGGGCTACCCTGGCAGGGATAACTGAAATATGATGAGTGCAACAGTGAATACACTTGAATATCTACATTTATGGTAAGTGTACACAACTGTACTTTCTTACATTTAGCAGCCTATATAAGTACACAGAGCAGGTTTCAGGCTTAGACTTTGCTGTGTCTTTTGAGCCTGATACTGATTGTTGTCCTTATGGTGTCATTTGCACACCTGAGGATGTGGATGTTTCAGTGGAATGTGAGTTACTAGCTGTTTCGTAACTTCCATGCACTCATACATTTGCCTGGTTTCATAGCCTGGTCCAGGGCCTGGAGTGGAGAGCTCCTAAATTTTTTCCCCTGTAACTGACCCCAGTGCATATTCTGATAATGGGTGTTTCACTTGCAGGATGATGACCACCCCCCTGGCTCCCACATGATGCAAGGGATTTGGGTGTCCTGTCTCAAAGAATGAGTTCCACATCAACCATTGGAAATCGTATCAGTATTCCTGGCCCAGAAGGCTTTGGAAACGATGTTACATCCCCTATGCAGGCAGGTGATTGCATTCTGGCATGGACCTTAGATAGTGTGTTGCTGTCATCAGTTAACATCTTAGAAGAAGTGAACAGGCTGGCAGATTCTTTTATCTGTTCATAAAGTTAAGTTGCAGATTCAGATGCCCTATTTGATATAATTCTTCTGCAAGTTGGACATTCTGGAGAATGACCTTTTAGATAGTTGCAAGAATGTGTCAGTCACTTCCCCTTTTCTCCTCTCTGCACTAGCACAAAGGAAAGGTAATAGTGGATATACTTCTCATTCCTGACAGTGGAGGTTCATGTGAGAATTGCAGCTGAATCCACATAACATTATAGCATTCAGGATGGAAATACCAGCCTCATTCATTTATGACTGAGAAGGGTATAGTTTCAGGCAGTCATCTCCATGATGGTGGTGTCCCAGATATACCCAGCAATGTCACTCATGATTGAGTATACCTGCCTCTGTATCATGTCCTGATTCATGTGTAGACCTACTTTTAATCCTGCTTGATTTTTCAACTAGGTTCTCAGAGGTCATTGAGGCAGCAAGGAAGCCTTTCACTTGGCCTTTGCCCCCAAGTTGAAAAGCTTCTCATTTCCCTAATAATTCAGCTTGCAGGTGACATCGTCTCATCTCAGCCAACTGTGTAATTTTTGCTTCTTTTATTCCACTGTCAGGATGCAGGTATAACCTATTTCTGAACATATTGAGGAGGTCAGATTTGTGGCCCAGGGCCAGGTGGTTAAGCATTCCCTTAGAGAAGTTGTGCACCCCTTCCACCTTTGAAGAACTTTGTCCCTTTGTTTGACCTTACCATTATGATGCTTCTCTGTCTGCCTTGGAATCTCCTGGCTCAGCAATATTGACATCTCTGCCTTGGAAAATGCTGGAGGCCATTACCTCAGCTTACAGGACTGTGCAGTTGTAGGCCTTTGTATAGGGTGCCATTTTCTTTAACATTGATTAGTTATCCCTTATGTAATCCATAGTTCTTCCAGAAAATGATTTACGAGTCATCCCTGTGCAATCCATTCATCTTGCTGTTTTCTTTGACTTCTGGAAACAAGCACAAAAGAGCCCTATACACCATGGATGTACATCACCCTCTTGGGTTTTTACCTTAAGTGAATGCATGAGTTTAAGAAGCTGGCTTTTATCTCTTTTACAGTACTCAGTACTTCAATTATGGTTTATTTAGATTTCCATTTCCTAGTAATTGCTTTTTTGGTAACTAGTAGCATTAAACTTAATAAGGCCTTAGTCATTTCACATTGTGTGTACCAGCTCAAAATAATTATTTCCTTAGTTAAATCCATTTGTTCCCCCAGCATTTCTCAATGAGTACTCTGTCAGGAGATTTCCAAGATGGCTGCACATCGAGTAACAGCTTAATTCTAACTCTCCCAATGTGAAAACAGAAACTTAGCAGAGAAAGCCAGTGACCTATACTTTTGGGTAAATTTCACTAAATGGCTAGTAAATGCACTGCCTGGATGCCAGGAAAAAAGAAATACAGTGGACCTGAAGGAAAATCAGCTACAAAAGGTGAGGAAAAAAGCACTAATTGGGAAAAGTACTGCAGCTGTTCAGTAACTTCCAGTAACCTAGAGCAAAGTATAAGACATCTGCACCCAAACCTGACCGAAATAAACAAAACATTGATGGAATATATCAACTCAAACAACAAAAGGCTGGAAAAAATGGAAGAAGCCTTAAACAGATATTCATATGAGGTCAAAATGAAGAAAAGGCTGGCTGAATATGAGACTGCACAAGAAGAGATGTTTCAAAAAAATAATAGAATTAGAGGACATATAGGAAAAACCTGAGATTTTCTGCTGCACCAGAGAAGCTGGAAGGAACAGATTCTATTAATTTTATGAAAGCACAAATAAGCAACTGGACTAGTATTCCACAACAAGACTTGTTAATTGAAAGGGCACATCATGTGTATGCTCCAAACCTGGTTATGAGAAAGCAACCTAGACCTTAACAGAATAAAACCAGTAACTTGGAAATTGAAAAGTGTGGGATTACAAAGCAATAATTATATTTGTGAAATATGACAGAACAAATCTGGAAATATTGGAGTTTTTTGTTCTTCGTTAAATTTGTAGGGACCTCTAAAGCATGTGCCCTACTTCATGTCATTAATGTTCAGAAAAATACTCTGGACAGGGGAAAATGAGGAAGAAAGTTAACTGCAAGTACAACATTTGTTCCTAATGAAACTGTTTTAATACTGCATGATTTTTCCATGCTATAAAGTAAAGTTTTCTCAGTTATTTTTAAGTGTAATGGGGATACTAATGTAAAAGGTACTCCTTTTTTTCTTTTTCTTTTTTTTTTTCTTTTGTCTTTCTCCTTGTTCAGTTTTAAGAAAAGTAGGCACAGCAATTAAAAAAAAAATCTGGTTACAAGAGCATGACAAAAGAAAAAATTGTTTGCTTTTTCTCATTCTTGCATGGGGGAACAACTGATTTGGTGTCTTGCATAACGCTTTCTCCAAATTACTAGCATAATGCTAGCTGTATCTTGTAAGCCAACTGTAAGTTGCTGCAAAGAAACAGGACTGAACTGATATTAACTGAAGGTTCTGCTCTGTTCAACTCTCTGCACATGGACTTCATTGCTCCATTTTATTGTAGTCCTACAGCATAAGGGGCTTCGCGGTGCCTGGTGTTTGTCCACTTTCCTATGGCATCGCAAAATAAGCTTGCTTCTCTGTCTCTCCCCTAAATTGCAATTTTATCACTGTGTGAACCCCATTGTGGCTTCTCCTTAGCATTACAAGCTGACTACGCAGCTTCTACTTAGTGTTACAAACTAACTACGTTGTGTGAGCCCCATCTAGGCTTCTTCCATAGCGCTTCTAGCTAACTATGCTGAGCAAGTTATGAACGCCACCAAAGTGGGTCACAACACGCGTGCAAACCTCTACACACGCTGAGTTAAGTAGCACTTCCTCGCAAAACAGCCATCTGGCCTGTATTCTAACTATGTACCCAAAAAAGGATTATTAGTGCTAAACCAATATATTATGTCTACTGACTGTTGGTATAAGGCTTCCTTTATCTCTCCTTCTCATATTCTGCCATGCAATAATTGATACCATAACATAGCAGTGTTTAAAGACATAGCCTCCTTCATACTCCTTTTTTGGTATCCTTAGATAAGCGCATTTGGCTCCGCTTTTGTATATCAACACAATATTCTTTTATGGTATCCTTAGGAAGAGCATTTGGCTCCGCTTGTGTATATCTACGCAATATTCAATGCTTAGGCAGCCATAGCACAATACAATGGTCTAGTTTTTTCCCGGCTATAATATGTTTTAAGTTTAAAGAGCTGTGCATTGCCTTAATTGCTTTTATTAAATGATTTATCTGCCTGTAACTGTTTGATTAACTACTCTATCTGCGTAGCAGACGAGGAAAAAAAAAAAAGACACAGCCTTCTACAGATATCTGTTTTTGATACTTCTAGGTAGTGTTTTAGACATTTTGATACATCTAGGTATTGCTTAAGACTCTGCTTGGACATATCTTTGCTATTACTAATGTTCAAACAGCCCTGGCAGAGTATAATGTTGTAGATTTCTCTGTTAAAGTTAAGCTCTATTTTTAAAGTGCTCTGCATTGCCATTTACATCTCTTTGCTAAATGTATTATCTGCCTGTACTTGCTTTATTAGTGCTATATCTGCCTGTTATATTTTCTCTGATTGTTAGATAGCTACCTCTGTTAATCCCCCCAACCTTTTTACCAGGCTGGGGTACTGTGATATAGTTGTTTTTTTGTAGCGTGATTGAGTTTTTAACCCTGTATCATAACCTACCTAATTTTGCACTATCCAAAAACTGTACTTTTGCTGCCGTTTACTACTGTTCTGTTATACAGCTTTCCTCTACATTTTCCCTGCTTCTACGTCTACCCCTCAAGCTCTCTATCTACCTACAATATTACTTCTACGTCTGTCCCTTGAGCTCTGTATTGTACCTACTAAATTACTTACATACTATTCCTTCTCTACTGAATATTCCCCTTGTACTCCTTTGGCTTTTTCCTACAACTTTAACCATTTAATGAACCTAACCTAGACTGTCTCTCCTCTCATTTTACAGTTCCTCACTCCAGAAGCTCCCACCCTACCTCAAAAACAAAAACGGAATACCTCCTGCAATACCTCTGACAATTCCGTGGAGCTTGCCAGCTAGATTGAGCAATAGAACTTCTGTGAAGACTGCCCTAAAGTAAACTTTGTGAATGTAGGTAGCTTTAAACTAACTACTGTCTCTGCAACTACCTACTTAGTAACTCATATACTTTTGTCTAACTTCCCTTGTAAGTGATTCAGCAGCCTACTGTGGACCAAATGAAAATACCCTCCCCTCCCAAGTCACCTTTGTCCTGGATATTTTCACAGTGAAAGTTTTAGGTGACCTTCACAACTTTCCTGCCTGCTTTCTTCATTCTTACCACTAGGTGGCAGCACATACCAACCAAAAGACGGTACAACTTTAATTTTACTTTGGCTTCTATCCTATGAAGCTGACTAAATAGCTTAAGAGCCAGTATTTTTCACTGTCAACTATCTGGTACTTCATTCCCTGTACATCAGAAAATAAATTAAAACATCTTTTCAATCCTGAAACTTACCTCTACCTATCTGGTTTTACATCTACTATACCCGCTTACCTTCTTTATATCATCAGCAGTAGCTGATACTTTTTTGCTGCTGATTTTCTTTTTTTGTTCTTCTCCGCTCCATTCGCCCTGCGGGCTCACTCTGCTCCCCTACCCTACCCCCAATTCCCACACCCCCCACTACCTCTAGATTTATACCCACATAGCCACTCCTACTTCCTCTCCAACCAATAAACTCCACCCCTTCCTCTTCCCCTCTCCATACACTCCAGACATACACCACATATCTCCCTCCTCCTTACTCAACATCATTACATTTGTTTATCAAAACCCCAACATGCATGTAAAATATTCATCCCTCTGAATTCAACTATTACTCCTTCTGAACCTAACCTACATCTACTATCTTACCCAGCCTAACCCCATCACCCACATCCCACTCTTACACACAACCTGTTCACTCCATACATCACATTCATCTCAATCTCTCCTGAACTATATCCCATCAACTACAATCTATGTTTCCATTACAAACTAATCTCTCCTTATAAAACCTCAACACCCACTCTGTCCTCCATATCCCTCAAAAATCTTTCAACACACATCACTCAAGCAAAACAATCAAAATACCTCTACTACACAATCCAACTTCTAACATCCATACTCCTGTCTGGAGATATACACCCTAACCCAGGCCCAAACACCTCCTCCTCTACATCTAAATCCATCCTACGAGCATCTCTTAATGCACAAAGCCTGGCTAACAAAATTCCAAACCTACATGCCTGGTTACTCCACAACAAACAAGACATCCTAGCCATTTCTGAAACCTGGCTAAAACCTCATATAAAAGATGCAGGGATAGTACCACCTAACTACTCTATCATCAGAACAGACAGAAGCCAAAAAAGGGTGGTGGAGTAGCTCTACTCTAATCATCCTCTCTATGCATTAATCCCTATAATAAAGCCATATCCCAGTTCGCCAATGCAGAATTAATACTCGCTCAACTTCAATTAAACAAGCACAAATATATATGCATAGCCTCCCTTTACATTCCCCCTGGAGATAATGTCCCAGTACTTGAAGACATCCTCTCCTGGCTTTTAACTAATATCTCTAATGAAACTATTATCATGGGAGACACCAATATTAATTGGTCCTCCATTCAGTCCCTTACTCACTCCCTAAACTTCAATCTTTATAACTACTCCCAACTCATCAACTCCACAACTAGGCCCTCTAAAGACTTCACTAGTGGTAACATCTTAGACTGGATCCTAGACTCTCACCCCCACTACTACTCTGATAGTGGAACTCTTCCTGACTCCCTCAGTGACCACCTTCCCATCTTCGCTAGGCGTCTTCCCTCTCCCTTACTAGTTACTCATAATTACATCACTACCCGTTGTCACAAAAACTTCAACCCAGAAGCCTTCTCTGACTCCCTAAAATCACTTAACTGGTACCCCTTAAAAACTCTAACCCTAGAAAACGCAATTGCACACTTTAATGCTACTTTCCTAAATCTTCTAGATACTCATGCTCCCTTAAAAACCAAAAGAATAAAAAACAAAACCACCCCCTGGCTAACAAAAAACACACTAACCACCATGCGACTTAGAGACAAAGCCTGGTCACATTACCAAAGGAACAAATCTACCTCTACCCTCAATGAGTACAAAACTCTTCGTAACTTAGTTAAAAAGCTTATCACAGCAGACCGTCAAAACTACTTCTCCTTACTTCAAAGCAACCATAAAGCCAACCCGCAAAAGTTCTGGAGAGGTATAACTACCCTCTTAAAACCTGGTACAACAGAAAACCCAATCCCTTGCCCAAATGTACAAGACATTGATCTTGCCACCCAATTCAACTCTTTTTTCATAGACTCTATCTCCAAACTTACCTCTTCATTCTCTAATAACAATTCACCTCCTACTTCCACTTCTCATCACCCATCACCCACTCCATCTTCATTCTCTAATTCCCCATCCTCTCAACCCCCTCCATTCCCAATCAAACCTATCCCTATTTCCACTGCTCCTCACCCATCACACCCTCCATTTTCATTCCCTCTTTCCCCATCCTCTCAACCCTCTCCTTTCTCCATTAAACCTATCCCTACTTCTACCATAAAAAAACTCCTGCAGAAACTAAAACCATGCACCAGTGCCCCTGATAACATTCCCTCATACTTCCTCAGTATAGCTGCCGAAGCCATTGCCCTCCCTATCAGTATCCTAATCAACCGCTCTATCCACGAAGGTCTTGTTCCACAAATCTGGAAAAAGCTTACATCATTCCCCTGCATAAAGGTGGCAATAATACTAATATCACCAATTTCCGGCCCATTGCCATCCTCTCTCCCATTTCAAAAATCCTAGAGAAATGTATCCATCTTTAACTCCTTCCCTATCTCTTGGACAACAACCTATTAACTCCTACCCAACACGGATTCAGACCCAATCATAGTACCATGACTGTCCTCCTATCCTTCCTGGAAACTGTGAATAAAGCTAGAGATTCTGGCCTCACTGTATCTACCATCCTACTCGACCTCTCTAAGGCCTTTGACACTATCTCTCATAACCTACTCCTTACTAAACTGTCTAACCTAAACCTATCACCCTCATCTCTCAATTGGTTTACCAGCTATCTCTCCAACAGGCAACAAGCTGTCAAGTGGAAAAAAAACACCTCCTCCTTCCTCAACACCCCCACAGGTGTCCCACATGGTTCTGTATTGGGCCCCCTCCTCTTCAATATATTCATTAATGATTTTTTCCACTCAATCCCTTATGCTAACATTATTCAATATGCAGATGATTCTACAATCATCTGCGCTGCCACATCCATCCCAACTCTATTAAAGCTGACTCAAGATGCCTTCTCTACCACAAAGCAGTGGATGAAAGACAACCATCTAGCACTCAATGCAGCAAAAACAAAACTTATGATATTTACCCCCCTCTAAAACTAACACCTTTGATAGAAAACTATTCTCGATTACCAGCCAAAATAATACACCTCTTGAACTGGTATCTGAAACCAAACTACTTGGAGTCCAAATCGATGACAAGCTTAAATTCAATTCCCCTCTACTACTAAACATAAAGAAATCCCCACCAAAAACTTGCCATGCTCTACTGACACAATCGGTTCCTCACCTCAGCTACTAAGCTTACTCTCTCTACTACATTTCTCTTACCCTCCCTTCTTTATGGTGCCCCTCTTCTAATAAACCTACAACCATCTCTCAAAACTAAACTGTCCTCTTGTTATAATAAAATAGCCGGATTCGCCACTAGCAACAAATCATCAACCCATCACTGTGCACCTCTCTGCAAACCAAACTGGCTAGAGCTTCCCAACTACCTCTCCTATACTCAGCTCACCTATGCACACAAATTCATTTTCCAGCCATCCCTCTGTCCCTCCCTGTCTACTACCTTTAAAATGCACCACACACAAAGACTTCTAAGATCAACCAATCAAAACCTAATAGAACTTTACAGACCTCTTCGCCCCCCTGGACAAAACCTCCTGTCCTTTTCCCTAGCATGCCTATGGAACTCCCTCCCTCCCTCCATTCGTACCATCACTAGCCTCCCATCCTTTAAAAAATCGCTCCACTCACATCTGACATCCACATGGGAATGCTCCTGCTCCCATCCCTCATAACCTATTACCCAATTCCTACAGTTTTCCATCTCACAAATTCCAGATAGTTGCTTCTAGTAAACAACTTCTTATTTGCATCTTGCAAATTACATATTTGCATCTAGCAAATTCTAAGCCTACTGCATCTAACTACTTATTCTTAATCCTACTAGAGCAATGTTCCCCTCAAAAAAAATCCCTTCTATTTTTGACTGTAACCTCAGTATTTTTTCTTCTGTTTTTTAACCAGAATTGTTAAATGTTAATCACTGTAATCTTTTTGTAATCTGTGTGTAGAGCTTTTCTCCCCAGGACTCCATTGAAAACGGGTTATTTTGGCCCAATGGACTGTCCTTGTTAAACAACTGCAAATAAATAAATAAATAAACTGGATTAAGGCCCTTAGCTTGATCTAATAACAAGTTTTAAGTGAAAGCAAGTAAATTAAAAAGAATATTGAATATTATACGGCTTTTTCTAGTAAATAAATGCATGCTTAGCAATTTTATATGTGGTTCTCATGTTTCTAGGAAACAATCTGATAAAGAGAAATGGCTAGGAGGTGGTAATCTTTGAAACATTCAAGTGTTTTCCCAGCTGAGAGAGCTATAAAGATAAGACAAAACCAGACACTACTTAGTAGAAGCACAGGCTGCACTATGCATCTTAGCATGAATAATCTTTTAGGTTAACTCAAGTCTGTGAGTGTGGCTGTCAGTTTGGAACATTTGTTTCTGTTAAGAGGGTGAAACCTCAATATTTGAAGACGTACATAGTTGTGTGTGTTATTCTTAAGTTAATACCTTTTAAGGTGGTATTGGGAGTGTTATTTTTTTTGAGGGCTTTCAATAAAACAAAAAGTTTTGTAAGATGCGACATAGACTCAAATGGATATTACAAGAAACTGTATAAAAGAACAACAACCTGCCAAACAGTATATGCATGTAACACAACTGCTGGAACTAGGTATTTAAGAAAAAAGCTGTCCTAAATGAAAGGTTGGAATAATAGCTTTTTAAGGCAATGATACTTTGTGTAATGTCTTTAAATGTTTGTCGTGTCACAGATAAGTAGAAAAAAGAAAGAGTAGTGAATTATATGAAAACATGTGGAGTGCAAATAGCTATGCTACAGGAGAGACACTTGGAAAGAACTGAACATGTGAATTTGATAAAAAAAAGTTTTATGGTTATTCAGAGGAATACCTGGGGCAAAGGAAAAGAGGAGCACTTAAATTAATTGCAAGAGGGGCTCCAGTAGTGCTGGAAGAGGGAAAAAAATAATGGTAGATTTGTAGTACTAAGGAGCTACTGGCAAGGGAGGAGGATTACACTGATATGTATTTGTATTCCACTGAAAGCTGCTGTAATGGAGCTTAAAAAAATTCTGGGAGAAATAATCAGCTTTCAGCAAGGAATATTACTTATAGGTGGGGACTGGAATTTGATTTGCAACAGGGAAGATGTGTCTGGAGGGGCCATAAGGGAAAATATAACAAAGGAGGGCAGATTTTGGAAGAAATTTATGAAAATATTTGGCATGGAAGACGGAGTTCAGAGTGAATTTGCATATTATTCCTCAAAATGCAAAAACTGAGCTAGGATAGACAAAATTTACATTTCACAGGAACGTGTGCATTTAATTGAAGTTACTAATATGCTTTCAATAACTATTTAAGATCATGTGCCAATAATAACTAACTAAGATAAAATCACATGGTAACAAAATAAAAATGAGACACCTAGCTGTTGAAAAGAGAGGAATTTAAGGGTAGTGGAAATTATTCAGGAGCATTTAAAGAAGATAGAATTTTTTTCTGAAAATGTAGATAGGGAGTAGGATAAAATTAAAGCGGAGTTTAAAAATACTTTGGAAATAAAAGAAAGGGAGATATGGTTAAGAAGTAACAAGAATGATTTAGAAGGAGTAACAAATGTTAAAGTATTGCAAAATAGGGAAAATCCCACAGAACAAGAAGAGGAAGAACTGCAGAATGCTAAATAGAAAGTAAGGGGTTACCTCGATAATGTGCATTAGTTTAGAAATATTGCTGTTAAGCAGCTGATTTTTGATAATAACACTAGAGCACAAAAACTTTTAGCACAACAACTCGGGCAACAGAAAGTAGAAAGGGCTGTTGCCAAGCTTAGGGCGTCTGTAACAAGGAAGTTAACAAGAGATTCTGTAGACGTATTAGAAATATTTCAGAAATTCTGTGAAAGTCTGTGTAAAGCAGAGAAATATGGAAATCAGGAAAAGGTACAAATGGCAATGTTTATGGAAGAATTAAATAGGCCAAGGTTAGAGGTAGGTGAGGCTCAATTGCTAACAGTATAGGAGGAGATGAGATAAAAATGGTGATGTATAACCAATCTATAGGAAAGTCCCCAGGAATAGATGGTATTCCTGTGGAAAATTGGATCCTAGGAGGGAAAAACTGATAAAGATCTGCAAGATTTTTTTAAATAGTATTTTAAGAGGAGGGAAATTACCAACATCCTGGAAGAAAGCAGTGGTAGCTGTAATACCTAAAGATGGTAAACATCCATCAGATCCAGCTTCATACAGGCCCATTTCAATACTAAATAAACCATGATTATAAAGTATGTCTATTGTGACATCCCTGCACTGGCCAAGTAATCAAGGAGCTTCAGTCCTCACCATTGGCAACAGTGAGGGACATACACACTGGGAGGATGACAAGCATACACACAGTAAAGTACAATTTCCCTTAAGAGCACACAGAGATCAGAGTCAGTTTGGGGCTGGTTTCTCCCTCTCTCCAGATCCCAAATAAGACTCCCCAGTGACACAGCTGCAGGGTTACAATCTCAGCCGAGTGGCCAAGCCAAAACCTCCAGCACCCTCTCTGTCCAATCAGTGCTGTGTGTCCCTGCCCAAGTAGCTGACACACACTTTGAGATTTGATTTATATACAAACACACACTCCTATGAAAGGCTGGCACAGGTTTACTAGCTATGCCCCCTTCTGCCCAGATTAAAAGGTAGTTATCACTACCACCAACCAGCTCTTTATCAGCTACCATAAGGCCCTTCCCAAATTGTGACCAATCCTACTCTGTAATTTTACTGTTATCCAAATGGTAAGTGTGACCAAAGCCAAGACTATTTAGGAGTGGTCTATACAGTGTCACCAGATACATATGCAGGTACTCTCAGAGTTTAAATATCTCTAAACAAACAAGCCACAATTAAAAGGTTTAAATATTTTTAATAAATAATAAAAGAACAAGACAGTACTCAATAACTCAACACAGTGACTACAGAGTTCAGAATCACAAGGAATATTTTAAAGCAACATTGTAGGACAGTCTCAAATAAATACAGAAAACATCTAAACTAATCTTACTATATTCCTGTCTGTCTCTAAGACAAATTACTGTAATCTAGTTACTTACTATTAGCAAGGCATGTGCTGATGAGAGGATGTTTCCAGGTCCAGAGACAAATACAGAATGCACAGTCCCTGAGAGAGTGCTCAAGTTAATATCAAAACATTACCGATGGGTCAGTTGGATGACATCACTCTTTGTCACCTGCCTGCGGTTCCCAGGCTAACAGAAACTAAATTTGTAGCATCTCTGTGTGAGAAATGCATTTCTCTCAGAAGTGCAGCTGCTAGGAAGTCACAGAGCAATAAAAACTCTTTACATTTTAAACCTAGTAATTATTTCTGTTTCAAGACAATAGAAATAAACTTCTAGCTCTAGACATCCTGTCTCCTTCAGTAAAACTGAGAGATAAACACAATTGTAAAACATTCTGTTCTTTTCCAGTAGGGTACACTGTAGGTACATTCTTGAAGCTCAGTAGATAACATACAGTTATGTATAAATCATAACAATATTCACAAATAACATAGAATTATTTACAAAATTCCAGCTAGCTGGGATGGCAGCATCACAATTCCCCCCCCAAAAAACGCAAGCTAGTTTTTCAAGTGACCCTTGAGAAACATTGCTTGAGAGGGTTGTGCCTATCTGGGAATACCTTACCTCATTCCTTGTCTTTAGAGCCCATCTGCATTGGCATTGCTAACCCCACTGCGGTGCTGCACTCTCATATATGCTTGCAATCCTAGGCTCCACCTTAATAACTTGGCATTTTGCTGGCTGGCTCCATATAGCCATATTAAAGGATTGTGGTCTGTGACTACAATGAATTTCCTTCCATACACATAAGGCTGAAGTTTCTGCAGTGCCCACACTATGGCAAGACTTTCCTTTTATACAGCTGAATAGCATTCCTCCCTTGGTTGGAGTCTACAACTGAGATAAACCACTGGGTGCGCTTCTCTCTCTGAAGAAACCTGTCTAAGTACAGCCCCCACCCCATAGTTTGAAGCATCCACCTGCACAACAAATTCTTTGCTGTAATCTGGACTGGCTAACCCAGGGAGTCCTTCCAAAGCTACATTAAGCTTCTGAAATTCCTGCTCACATGCTGGGGTCCACACTACCTTATCTGGCCTATTTTTCCTTGTCACCTCTGTGGGGGAGCAGCTATGGTATTATAACTGGGGATGAACTTTCTGTAGTACCCTGCTGTCCCTAAAAATACCCTCATCTGCTGTTTGGTAACAGGGAGAGGCCATACCTGAATGGCTTCCAGTTTGGCAGGTTCTGGTCTGATTTTGCCACTCCCCACTCTATGTCCCAGGTAGGTGACCTCTGCCATACCCACCTGACATTTGCTGGGCTTAATGGTCAACCCTGTCCTCTGTAGTCTGCCCAGAACCTCCCTGACATGCTGAAGGTGCTCTTTCCAGGAATGGCTGTAGATGACAATATCATCGAGGTAAGCAAGGGCAAAATCTCCTGCTCCTGCTAGGATATGATCTACCAGCCTCTGGAAAGTCACTGGGGCATTTTTCTTCCCAAAGGGCATCTTTGTGAACTCATACAAACCAAAAAGAGTCACAAAAGCTGATCTCTCTCTAGCAGTGGGAGTCAAGGGCACCTGCCAGTAACCCTTGTAAGATCAGTAGTGGAAAGATACTTAGTCTCACCCAGCTGCTGTAGGGCTTCATCCATCCTAGGCATGGGGTAAGCATCTGACTCTGTATGTAGGGTAGGAGGTTGGCACAATGGTTAAGGTGTTTACCTTAGAGACACAAGATGCAGGGTTTGATTCTCACATGGGGTAATTGGCTAGGCTCAAAATGGCCCACAAGGACAGTTAGCCTAGTACTAATCTATGAATCTATGACTATTTAATTTCCTGTAGTCCACACACAATCTGGTGCTGCCATCCTTCTTTGGTACCAGTACCACTGGGGAGGCCCAGGGACTTCTGGACTCCTGAATTACCCCTAGTTCCAACATTATTTTTGTATCTCCTCCCTCAGTGTCTGTTTGACTCTCTCAGGCACCCTATAGGGGGCCTGCTTAATAGGCCTTTGGGGTCCTGTATCCACATGGTGCTGCACCAGGTGGGTGCACCCTGGTTTTCCAGTGAACATGTCCCCAAATTCCTGTAACATTGCTCGGATTTCTCAAACCTGAGTAGGGGTTAGCTGCTGTACATTGCTACCCCTTCCACTGAGGTGTCAGTCTGAGCCTCACTGAGGAGATCAGTCACCCAGATCCCCCCTCAGATTCCTCCTGCAATCCACTGCAAATACTTCCTATCATGGTAAGGTTTCATCATGTTAACATAGTACAATTTGTGCCTAGAAGTTCTACCATGTAGTTAACATCACTGACCTTCCTTTCTACTGTGTAGGGTCCCTCCCAAGCTGCCTGCAGCTTGTTGTGTCTGACAGGAATGTGAACCATTACCTGCTGCATACTCTTTAGCTCAAGCTTTCCTGTCATACCAGACCTTTTTCTGCTTTTGGACTTCTGCCAGGTTCTCCTCGGCCAAGCTCATGAGTTCCCTGAGCCTTGTCCTGAGGTTTAGGACGTATGCCACAACAGACTCCTTGTGGGATTCACACTCACCTTCCCACTCTTCTCGAATCATATCTAGAGGTCCCATCACCCTATGCCCACACAGCACCTCAAAGGGTGAAAAATGTGTGGGTTCCTGGGGAACCTCTCTGTAAGCAAGCAGATGGGGCAAATATTTGTTCCACCCCCTCTTAAACTGGTCTGCAAATGCCCATAGCATGGACTTGAGTGTAGAATTTAACCTCTCAACAAGACCATTAGTCTGGGGATGGTAGGGGGTAGTCTTCTGGTGCTTCACCCCACAGTACCTCCACAGACAAGCTAGCAGGTCGGACATGAAATTGGCACCTCTGTCAGTTAGTATTTCTTTTGAGAAAAGTACCTTGCTGAAAATCTCTAACAAAGCATTTGCACGTTTTCTGCCTCAGGGTATCTGGAAGCATAATCTATTACCACTAGGATATACTTTTTCATTGTAGAACTTGGAGTATTCAGAGGCCCCACAATATCCATTGCTACCCTCTGAAATATCTCCTCAGTCACAGGCAAAGGCATCAAAGGAGCTTTCACCTTGTCTCCTGCCTTGCCTGCCATTTGGCACTCCTCACAGGTCCTGCAGTACCCTGTTACATGTCTGGAAAACCCAGGCCAATAAAAGTTCTGCATAATGCATCTCTTTGTAAGTTTTATGACAATATGACCTGGAAAGGGAATATCATGGGCTATGGCTAGAAGTGCCAAACGGTAGGCACTGGGCACTACCAACTGCTGTATTCTGTCACCCTCTAGCCCTCCCTCAGGGGTCTACTCTCTATACCATAACCCTTTGTCTCAGTATACAGATTCCCCCTTCCCTTGAGAATCAGGTGCTTCACTAGCTATCTCCCTCAGGCCTTGTAATGTAGGATCTGAGAGCTGAGCCTGTCTCAACTCTCTCTTTGCAACCCTTCTTAGTTCCCCGTCCATAGGATGTCTGGTATCCTCTGACAGCAGTGCCACACTGTCAGTCTGGGTACTACTACTCACCTCTGACCTTGCAGTCACTCTGTCCAAGGGAACATCAGTACCCACAGGCAGCTGTGGCTCACCTTCATTCTCACTGCTACAGGGTAGCTCCTCCCCTGAAGTAACCACCTCACCAGTCCTGGTTGCAAGTCTGTGGTCTGTCTGGGTCACCCCCAGTCTACCAGACCCACATGGACATGCTTGTCTCCAAGCCTGACTGTGTGTAACTGCATGCACACATGGTACTGCATTATCAAAGTCATTCACTATCAGGACATCTGCAGGGATATCCTCAGACACACCTACTTGCTTGCTTCCTTTCCACCTTCCCAGTCAAGGTGAACCCTAGCCAAAGGTGTTTGGAATGGGGTCCCTCCTAAAGCTCTGACTGGAGTGGACTTCCCAAGCAAGTAGTGCTCCTCTGTAAACATTGCAGGCTTCACAGTGGTTAGGTCAGAGGCTGTGTCTCTCTCAGCCATGGCCTCTTTCCCATTCTCTTATATAGGATGTAACCTCTTGTGGTAGTTTGGTACCCTTGTTGTTTCGAGATAAGTTACTGCTGGCATTTTGGCTTTCCCACATTTTATTCCCCACCTTGCCTCTATGGACATCTGTATGCTACATATCCCCACTGGTTGTACCTGGACCAGTGGCTTCCTCTGCTACTTGTGGACTTTGTTGGGGCACTCTGGGCTGCCCACCATGGGTTCCCTTAGACCCATGAGCTGCACTGGGTGTCCCTTTCCTGTGCAGTGATGCCATGAATGCTACGTATTGGTCTCCCTTCTTCCCCAGCCCATCTGCAGGATTGCATTGTCTGTCAGCTAACCAGATTCTGATGTCCTCAGGCAAAGTGCTAAGGGCTTGTTCCCTCTGCAAAAAGTCTGCCAGCCCTTCAAAAGTGATGACCTGACATCCACTCACCCACCTATGAAAATAAGTGCTTCGTTCAGAAAAATATTCACACACACTTTCATCTGCCTTTCATCTATGCTCACAAAACTTTTTTCTGTAAGCTTCAGGTGTTAACTTAAAACATTCTAGCAAACAGTTCTTTAAAACATTATAATTTAAACAGTCAGCATCAGACAATTTGGAAAGAACAGTTACAGCTTTACCATGGAATAAGGGGGTCAAGAACCATACCCAGAGCCCTTGGTCAACATTATACTGTTTACATACACTCTCAAACATATGAATGAAACTATCAAAATTATCCCCCTCTGTAAATTGTGGAAGAAAGTTACTGACCTATGTTGCTTCTGGGGTTCGGTTACTCCCTTCCCCATTACCTCCATGACTGTGGTGAAGAGTCACCAACTCCTTTTCATGTTGCCTCTGCCTCTCATTCTCCTCAGCTTCCAGGCATCGCAGTTTCTCATTTTCCTCAGTCTGTAGATGTTTCAGTCTCTCTGCTGCCTCTATTTCCAAATGCGTGGCCTCCAACTCAAGTCTCTTTAACTCCAGATGGATTTTAAGTCCTCTGTGGAAAGGATGAGCTGTCCATTTTCTGAGAGTTGTACATCTCCACAGCCAGTCTGATTGTCCTCCTAGTTGCAATTTTGTGATGCAGCTGTGACTAAAGCTGCAATCATGTCTGCTTTAGTTAGGTTGGCATGCACCAGTCCTTTCACCTGCTACATCTCAGTTAACTGGCTCCTTGTCAGTTTGCCATACTCCTCTGCTGACATGCTTGCCTGCTCTTCCTGACTAACTAAGGTAACAAAAAATAAATAAAACAATTGTGATATGAACTCTGAATGTCCACTGCATTGCTGATTGAGAGTACAAACACTTTCAGTGACCACTGTACACAGGCTACAGGATCTCAGTATCCACACCTCTGCCAAGCAATATGTGATGTGGCTAACTCACCACTGTCAACCAATTAATATGTGATGTAGATATCCCACCACTGCCAACCAATTAATATGTGACACCCCTGCACTGGCCCAGTAATCAAGGAGCCTCAATCCTCACCACTGGCAACAGCGATGGACATACACATTGGGAGGATGACAAGTACACACACCGTAAAGTACAATTTCCCTTAAGAGCACACAGAGCTCACAGTCAGTCTGGGGCTGGTTTCTCCCTCTCTCTCCAGATCCCCAGTAAGACTCCCCACTAGCACAGCTATAGGGTTATGATCTCAGCCGAGTGGTCAAGCCAAAACCTCCAGCACCCTCTCTGTCCAACCAGTGCTGTGTGTCCCTGCCCAAGTAGCTGACACACACATTGAGATTTGATTTATATACAAACACACACACACACACACACACACACACACACGCCTGGGAAAGGCTCACACAGGTTTACTAGCGATGCCTCCTTCTGTCCAGACTAAAAAGTAGTTATCACTGCCACCAACCAGCTCTTTATCAGCTACTATAAGGCCCTTCCCAAAGAGTGACCAATCCTACTGTGTAATGTTACTATTATCCAAATGCTAAGTGTGACCAAGGTCAAGGCTATTTAGGAGTTGCCTGTACAGTGTCACAAGATACATATGCAAGTACTCTCAGAACTTAAATATCTCTAAACAAACCAGCCACAATTAAAAGGTTTAAATATATTTAGTAATAAATAATACAAGAACAAGACAATACTCAATAACTCAACACAGTGACTACAGAGTTCAGAATCACTGGAAATATTTTAAAACAACATTGCAGAACAGTCTCAAATAAATGCAGAAAACATCTAAACTAATCTTACTATATTCTGATTTATCTCTAAGAGAAATTACTGTAATCTAGTTACTTACTATTAACAATGCAAGTGCTGATGAGAGGATGTTTCTAGGTCGAGAGACAAATACAAAATGCACAGTCCCTGAGTGAGTACCCAAAGCATTTCTGCTGGGTCATCTGTATGACATCACTCTTTATCACCTGCCTTCAGTTCCCAGGCTAACAGAAACTAAGAATTTTTAGCATCTCTGTGTGAGAAATACATCTCTCTCAGAAGTTCAGCTGCTAGGAAATCACAGAGCAATAAAAACATTTTTACATTTTAAACCTAGTAATTATTTCTGTTTCAAGACAATAGAAAGAAACTTCTAGCTCTAGACATCTTGTCTCCTTCAGTGAAACTGAGAGATAAACACTATCATAAAACATTCTGTTCTTTTCCAGTAGGGTACACTGTGGTTACATTCTCGAAGCTCAGCACATAATATACAGTTCTGTATAAATCATAGAAATATTCACAAATAACAGAATTATTTACAAAATTCCAGCTAGCTGGGCTGGCAGCATCACATCTGTAATGGCTAAAAGAATGGCAAAATTGATGCCAAAATAGACAGACATGGGTCAGTGTGGTTTTGTAGAGGGGAGGCAAACATTTGACTACATTAACAGAACATTAATGATCCAGAGGGAAGCAGAATGTAAGAAAGTACCACTGTTGTTGTTGGGTCTTGATGCAGAGATAGCAGCTGGGACTTTATGAGTAGGGCAATTGAAGCATTTGCATTCCCTGATAAAATTTTAAGGTTGATTAGAAGGATATATGAGGGATCAGAGGTGAAAATTAAAGTGGATGGGTTCCTCTCTGATAATTTCTGTTCGTGCAGAGTAACTAGTCTGTTGTGTCCTCTTTCCCCTTTATTATTTGCATTATATTTAGAACAATTGGCAAAGAAAATAAGGGACTGTGTAATTCAAGGATATAATGTTATGGTAGTCAAGAAAAGCTGGCTCTGTTTGCAGATGATATTATTTTACACATGATAAAACCAGAAAAAAAATTCCAGTGTTGTGGAACATTCTGAGACAGTTTCTTATCTTTCCAGGATACAAAACCACAAGAGGAGTGGTTTCTGGCCCAGAAATTATAGTTTATTGGCCGTTTGGGCAGTTTTTCCGTCCCTTTCAACTTTCTGGTTTAACATCCTGCTTTTGTGCGGATTTGCGGTTGTTTAAGCTCTGTGGATCCAGAATTGGAGTCCTGCAGACTGCAAGAGCAACAGGAAGGAGAAAGAGATACTCTTAAGTGCCTCCATTTTGATTTTTTCCTACTTTACTGCTTTCTGCACTTTTTAGTCATTATTTTAACTTAACTGCATTTATTTAAACTGTAGTTGCTGTACTATTGCTACACAGTCATGTGTTAGCTTGCACTGCATTTAAATTGTTTTTACTGCTGTTTTATCTGCTTTTCTGAAAAAAAAAAAAAAACAAACAAAAAAAGTTCTAAGCTTGTTTCCCGCCTTTCCTGTAACTAGTCTAGTCCAGATACTGATGTGCTGTATCCAGGACTGATTGTAAGTTTCTGAGCCCCCCCCCCAAGGAACTTTCTGTGTTGGAGGGAAGCCTTCTAGCTTATCAGTGGGAGCGGTAAGCACTAGGTAGCCTATCTACCACAAGAGGAGTAGTTTCTGGCCCAGAAATTGTAGTTTATTGGCTGTTTGGGCAGTTTTTCCATCCCTTTCAACTTTCTGGTTTAAAAGCCCACATTTCCGTTTCTTTAAGCTCAGTGGATCCAGAATTGGCATCCTGCAAGAGCAACAGGGTGGAGAAAGAGATACTCTTAAGTGCCTCCATTTTGCCTAATTTACTGCTTTCTGCACTTGTTTTTAGTCATTTTTAATGTAACTGCATTTATTTGAACTGTATTTGCTTTAATATTCTACACACTCAAGTGTGCTAGCTTGCACTGCATTTAAATTGTTTTTAGCTGCTTTTCTGAGCCCCCCCCCCCCGGCCTTTCTGTGTTGGAGGGAAGCCTTCTAGCTTATCAGTGGAAGTGCTAAGCACTAGGTAGCCTATCTACCAGAGGAGGAGTGGTTTTTGGCCCAGAAATTGTAGTTTATTGGCCATTTGGGCGGTTTTCCATCCCTTTCAACTTTCTGGTTTAAAAGCCCACATTTGTATGGGTTTGTGCTTGTTTAAGCTCTGCGGATCCTGAATTGGCGTCCTGCAAATTGCAAGAGCAACAGGAAGGAGAAAGAGAGACTCTAAGTACCTCCAATTTTCCCCAAGCATACCCAGTTACTCTCCTCCTCTAACCTCAGCACAAGTTTTAGAGCCTTTGGCTGTATCCACCCATGACTTCAGCACAGATTGCACCTTTGCCCTCATTGCCAGCTCTGGCCCCCTTGGTGCCATCAGCACCCTCAGGACCGCATCTTTGCCTTCGAGCATGGAGTGTTCATGTCGGTTCCGAGCATTTCTACAGAGCTGTCAGTATCCCTTACATCTATGATGGCGGTGAACCCTTCCTCAGTTCCGACTGCCAGGTGGGACTCTCGGGGTGGGCTGTGACCCCAGTTCCGAGTTTGTCGGTTTCAGTTCTGGGCTCCCATCCCTCTTCAGGGGGTCATGCCTTTCAGGCTATGGAAAGGGCATTGGCCACTGCTTCTTCTCATGTGGCTCCTGGGTTATTGGAGTCTCCCCTTGAGGCCCTAGACTCTTTAGTTCAGGCACCAACCTTTACCCCCGGACAGCGCACATCACGGTCACTTGTAAGGGTACCCCCTCTGCTGAGTCCTCCTCAGATGTTCCCACTGAGGAACCCCCCCCCCTTGGAAGAGATTGTGCAAGAGGAAGCACATTGATTCTCTGGAAGAATCCATCACAGAGGATACATATTTTAACGAAAGGGAGGGTTCCACATGATCACCCTCAGAAGACATCTCCTTCAAAGACATTCTGGAGATCCTGAAGCAGAGTGGTGGTTGGAAACCCAAAGACATATTCTTGGAGGAATCTCTGTATTTGCAGGCCTTTGATGCATGTCCATCTACTTCCTGGGTGAATTCACCCATTAATTAAGCTAATTGCTCAGTGGGCTTGGAAGGCTGATGATGCTGTGGAACCAGTCCCCCCAGAGACCTGATAAGATACTTACTGCTTCAGAGAACCAACCCACTGGGCTAAGGGCTTGGTAGTAGATGCCATGGTGGTAGTAGCAGCCACTAAAAAAGAACTTGCCGAGGAAGGTTCTACTGTCCATCCCTCGAACTGAGAGTCCAGGGAGATAGATTTGGGAAGTGGGTCTGTACATCATCGACCTTTAACATCAGGTTCTTGAACTTGTTAGCACATGTTACTAGACTCCAAAGGGATCTGACCAAGGAGCTGTCAGATACCCTGGTGGGACCTATGGCTGAGGGGTTTCAGGAAAAGCTAGCCTCCCAACTAGCTACTCTGGAGTTGATATCGAACTCGTCCATGAGGCTCATTGCACATGCAGCCGAAGAGGCAACCTGGTCAGCAGCTTCAGGCATTGCAATATGAAGACACTCTTGGATGTGCCTGTGTGAGTTTGCGGAACCATTCAAATTTTCCTTTGTCAATGCTTCCTTTGATGGGTCCTCCTTGTTTGGTCCCAAAGTTAAGGAAACTCTGTCCAGGTGTGAGAAGGATGGAAAGGCTTTGTCTTCTGTGGGCTTATGTTTTTCCACTCCTTAATGACCCTATTCCAGGAATCAAAGGAGTGGTAAAATGTGGTTCAAGAAATCCCAGAAGCCTTTCTGTTCTAAACAAGTTTGTCCAACAAGCAAAATTCTGGATGGTCAAGTTTCAGTCTATTCTCCCTTTCTTAGAGAGAGACAATTGGATATGCTCTATCAACTTTCAAGATTTATTTATTTATTTATTTTATTTTACATTTGTTGACCGGGCTAGTCTAACTGGATGTATGTCCATTTTCAGTAGAGGCCCGGGGAGAAAAGCTCCAAACTAACCACAGTTATAACAAGGTTAAAGATTACCATAAAATAGCTTACAAATAGTACTTAATTAGGTTAGGTAGTAAATAACAGTAAAATAGTAAATAGCAATTAAATCAAATATGTTATGTTGTACATAAAATGACAAAAAAACAGAAAATTGGACGTGACTTTTCAGATGAGAAAAATACTTAGATGTTACAGTAGTTTTACTGTTAACTTTTCGTTTCAGCTAAACAATCATATCTTGATTAGTATATAAACAAGGAAGTGTTATACACAAGGAAGTGTTATACACAGAGGTGAAAATCTACTCAGGGTTACTACAAGGGCATAGCCAGTGTGCTTTAAGGTGTAATTTGAGTTTTTGTTTGAAGAGGTGTAGGGAAGGAAGTAATGTAAGTTCACTAGGTAGAAGGTTCCAGTTTTTGCCAACTGTGTTCGAAAAGAGTGAGTCACCTGCCAAGTTGTTGGACATGTTTATGCTAACTAATAGTTTATTCGAAGAGCGTAAGGTATTGAGATTTTTATAGGGGATTATAAGGTTGGAGAGAATTGGAGTTTTGTTTGGATCATAGAGGATCTTATGGGCTATGGTAAGTTGGTTAAACTTGAAGCTGATTCAGTAGTTCAAGCCAGCCAAGTTTTAGATTTTGACAGTGATGGGTTCTGAAGGGGTTACCAGAGACAAATCGGGCAATGTTATTATAGGAGCTTACTAGTTTGAGCAAATTGCGTTTAGTTAGGTTAGTGTAGATTGGTGAGGCATAGAACAGTATGGAGATTAGAAGAGATTGGGCAATAGTAGTTCTAGTTGTAGAGGTGAGGAAGGGTCTAATCCTATATAGGGAGCCCAGTCTTCTGTTAACTTTTTTAATAGTGTTGTTAATGTGAATGTCAAAGTTAAGGTTGTTATCTATTGTAATCCCAAGGAGTTTAGTGTAGGATTCTGGTGAAATGAGGATACCATTATTAGAGATGACTGAGAAGTCAAGTGGTGTAGACTTGCGGATAGGAAAGAAGAGTAAGAGTTTGTTTTTTTTTTTGGGATTCAAGAGGAGACAGCGCTTTAAAAACCATGACTCTACTGTGTTAAACACCTTCTGAGTTATGGATTGTAGTTCAGAAGAAGATTTAGCTGTACAGATGAGTGTAGAATCATCTGCATATTGTATGCAAGTAGCTTGTGGAATAGCTAAATGCAGATCATTTATAAAAATGGAGAAAAGTAGCGGGCCTAGAATTGATCCCTGGGGGACACCCAAGGTGACAGGCAGGAGGGATGATAGATTATTTTCCCAGAGCACTGCTTGCTGCCTATTGCTGAGGTAGGAGGAGAACCATTGCATAGCTAGCGAGTCAAAAGAAAGTGACTTTAGTATATTTAAAAGCAAAGGGTGGTTCACCATGTCTAAAGCTTTTGAAAGATCTAAGAAGAGAGCTGAAGAGAGAGTATTATTGTTGCGGTTTCTGTTGATAGAGTCAGTGAAGGAAAGAAGGGCAGTAGTGGTGCTGTGGAATGGTCTAAACCCATGCTGGGTATTGGCTAGTATGTTATGCTGAATTAAATGGTTCAGTAGCTGGTGATGAATGCCTTTTTCCATGATTTTAGCTAATGGGGATAATAAAGCTATTGGTCGGTAGAGGAATGATGTGAGAAATTATCCATATGTCTGGGATGGTTGCTTCATTTATGGTTCTATTTATAAGAATTGATATGGGATAGGCTACAGCTGTAGCTGCTTTTTGCAAATATTCAGCTGGGATCTGGTCAGCAGAAGGAGTACAAGGCTTCAGTTTTTGGATGAGTTTGAGGATAAATTTGATAGAGATGGGTTGTAATTTGAAATTGGGAATAGGGCTACTATTGGGGATAAGAAAGCTAGAGTTGTCAAGGGATAGTTGGCTGGCCAGGGATTGTTAGATGCATATTACCACATAAAAGTGGACAAACACTCGAGAAAATTTCTCTGCTTCTAAATAGGAATCAGTCATTTCCAATTCAGGGCACTACCCTTTGGTCTCACCACAGCCCCCAGTGTGTTCAACAAATGTATGGCAGCAGTCACAGCACACTTGAGGCTGCAAGGATTCCAAGTGTTTCCTTACCTAGATGGCTGGCTTCTCACTGCTCCCTCCAGGCATTTACTGCAGCAGACTACGGACTTTCATACTGGACCTGTCCCACCAGTTGGGCATAACAGTAAACACTGTAAAATCCCAGTTAACTCCCACCAAGAAATGGAATTCATTGGAGCTCATCTCAACACTTCTTGCATTGCTTCGCTTCCCCTTCACAGGTTGCAGAAGATGCAGATGCAAGTTCATCCTGTACTGTGTTCAGACAAGATACGTGCTCAACTGATTTTACAAGCCCTGGGCTCCATGTCACCTGCTATCACATTAATCCCACTAGCAAGATTTCACATGAGGCTTCTCCAATGGCTATTAGCAAACCAATTGTCAATTCTAACTCATCCCATGGACCACTTAATTTTCATTTCCAGCTGATGTAAGAACAATCTAACCTGGTGGATGCATTTGAAGGAGATTCTTCAAGGACGTCCCTGTGTCTTCCTCCAGCCCAAGGCCATAGTGACCATGGATGCATCCCAGATGGGGTGGGGGGCATTATCTAGAGAAAACAGTCCAAGGGACTTGGTCCCCTTCTGAGGCCAATCTGTGTATCAGTGTACTGGAGCTAAGGGCAGTGCTTCTGGCATTGCAGGCTTTTCATTCTTCCTTACCCCTGATATTTTGATCGATATTTATCCTGAAAACCTTCCTTTATCAAATTCACATGCTCACTTCTTTCCAAATGTCTCTTGTAGCATTGCTATTTGTACTCTGCATTTCTTAATATAATTCAATACTCTTAACTTTTTGTCTGTACCTGTGAAGCCATTCACTTACCAAAATAATATGGATAGTGTAGCCATTGTGATAAGAAGTTATTAATGCCACCTATTTTGTGTGGCTGTTTTTTTCAAATGTCTGTTTCCAGCTTGTGTGCTACATGCACCCACTAATGTTTGTCAGGTTAAATGTTTGTCAGGTTGATCCTTTTTGTGCAGTTGTTTATTGTCATCTCTCTCTGAACCTATGCCACATTTTACAGGACTTTTTGTTTTACTTAAAACCCTCAAACAAAAAACAAACACACCCTTAGAACACCCCCATAACCCACTAACTGAAAACATACACACAAAGCTATGTACATCTTCAGATAATAAAGTTTAACCTCCTGATAGGAACAACTGTCCCAAATGTACAGCCTCACCAACCAAAAATTAAAGTTATCCATGGTAAGGTGCATATTACAGCCTGTGCTCCTACTTGAATTGCTGCCTGTTCTTGTTGTATCATTATTCTCCTCCCAGATGTGAAAGTGACTTGTATGCTGTGAGAAAGCATGCCTTGCCTTAAGAAAAAGTGCACTGGCTATTTTTAAATGAAAATAAATTATACACTGGTCTAGTAAATGTATTGAAGTATTTAGTTACCAGGAAACTATCTTACTTAATTCCAATAATTTCAAACTTTACTTTTTACTAAACTGCACTTTTTACTAAACTGCTTGCCCTTTTTACCATTTAATTTTACATTTCTGTCTGCAAACAATGCCCACACCTTTTAGGATGGATTGCCTTTACCCATAGTCAGCTTCTCTTAATGGAAACATAAGAACAGAATGTACCGCTGTACTCAGCTACTGACTTCTCAATCTCACTGAACAGTTATTTGCTAAAGGAAAACTTTATTACTTTAACAGTGTCTTTTATTTTTAAAGCCCACATGCTTACAGAAAAAATTTATTAGATTAAGCCTAGGGCATTAATCCAGACTTCCACTTATGCAAAAGTAAGAGAAAACATATCATCTCTTGTTGTATTATACTCAGTGCACTTTTACATCCCATCCCCCACTCAGACAGCCAAGATTACAGCTTAGTAACTTAAAAATGCTTTTGTCTGGTTTTTCTTTTTTGTTTTTTGTTTTACATTGTGATGCCTGCATTTCGTAAAACTAAAAAAGAAAAAAAGTACTTGTTTGCTTTAGTACCTTTATCACATACAGCAGTCACCAAAAAGGCTTTAGTATCTACCATGCAGTTTATATCATGAAATGATTTATACAAATATTGTTAAGAACAAAAATTGTTTTACTTACACTTGGTTTCTTTTTTCCCATTTAGTGTCCTTCTAAGCATTAATGACATGAAAGTGGAGTATATGCTTTTCAGTCTTTCCACAAGTGTAAGAAAGTCAACAAAAGTCCAGTCCTTTTCAGCCACTTTTTGTCATACAGCTATATTTCACAAATGTGACTGATGCTTTGTAAACTTACATTTATTCACTAATTGCAATGTTGCAAATCGTATTCCTGTTCATCTCCACCTTCCAAACCCAGACTCCAGTTCAAGTCCAAGGTAATTTGATTCTTCAAGTTAACTCATGTACATTTTTTCTGTTTCTAAAACATTTTCCTGTGGAACATTGGAAAATGTTTCACTGGCAAAGTCTCTCTGTGAGCTTCATTATCAGAAAAATGAGAAGCTTCGCCATTAAGCACCCTATTCAGCCACTGTCTAAGTACAGGCGTCATTCCAATAGAGTGGAGAACTGGCATTGTCATCCCCTTGCACAAAGGTGGTACCAGTACTGACCCTGAAAGTTATCACCCCATTAGCTTGACAAGTCTGATCAGTAAAGCCATGGAGTGTATTATTATGGATCTCGTAAACAAGGCAATCTCCAAGCACTTTACCCCGCCCAGTTCGGATTCGTCAGTGGCAGGTCTTGCCTGTTGAACCTGGTTGACTTCTTTGAGACTGTCACCAAGACTCTGGAGGAGGCAAAGTCAGTACATACAGCTTACCTTGACTTGGCCAAGGCCTTTGACACAATCCCCCGCTCTGGCAATCCCTGTCTCATCAGGTGGGCGGCCAACTGGCCTACTGATAGGACCAACAAGGTCAAAATAGGTGCCTTCACCTCTGACAGCAGACCTGTCACTAGTGGTGTTCCCCAGGGATCTGTCCTGGGACCCCTACTGTTTGGCACTACTTCTCAGAGGTCCAGGCAAAGACAAAAGGCCTGTGGCTGACCAAGTTTGTGGATGACTGTAAGTTGAGTGCTGTCATTGATTCACAAAATGATGTTAACACTCTGCAAGAGGGTGTGACAGCAACAAATGACTGGTGCTAAAGTCATGGCCTTAAGTTAAATGCAAAAAAATGGATTATCATACCATTTGGCAAAAACACATCCCCTGAAGATTACCACATCAACAGCAGCCCCCTAAGCACACAACCTGTACTAAGAGACTTGGGTTCTCAGGTTGACAGGAGTCTCACATTAGACTATCATGTAGCGGCAGTGGTCAGAAAAGCTTTTTACTTGGTTCGTCTCATAAGTAAAGGGATTGCATCCAGAAAAAAGGAGGTTATTACCTCTCCATACTCCTCTCTCATTAGGCCAGTAATTAAGCATACCGCCCTGTTTGGTATATACCTTTCCAAACACTTGAACCGACTGGAAAGGCCAAAGAAATACTTCACAAAGAGAATCCATGGCCTCCAGCACCTGTCCTATGCAGACAGGCTCAAATCACTATCACTCTACTCTGTATCGTACAGATTGCTCAGAGGTGACCTGTGTCTTGCCTAAAAGCCAATATGGACCCTGCCCTACTAGAAATGCTCCATATCTGTAAATCTAACTTCTTGTGCGTTATTCTCTTGAAAGTTCTAAATCTAATATGAGACATCAACAAAACCTGCTGGAGAGACGGGTGTGTCTCCCAGCGGCTGCCCTGTCTCTGGAATAAACTTCCCATACATGTCAAACAGAGTACGTCACTGACCCTGTTCAAGCGAAACCTTGATGAGTGGATGGGAAACCATAAATATGTCCCAGGGGTTCCACCTGTCTCTCTCATTGACAGGGGTGACAGGTGCTGACTGAGGTTTCTTTTTTTGTGATAAACTCTTGGCTAGGCTTGTAATTGTTGGATTATGTGATATGGTTAAGCCATACAAAACAGGAGCTATATATTCTGAACAGATTTCCATGTTATCTAAAAATCTATTGATGGTTGAGAAAGACTTGAAGTCTAGGATGATTAAAAAATGTCAACTTAATTCAAAAGATTATTCTTTGGGGAAGCCATTTGAATCTAAGAAATCTGTGCAGTTTGTTGATAATAGGCTTCCCTCTTCTGTTCATTTTAAACATAAAAGGAGGAGATCTGTTCTGAAGAAATCTAATGTTTTTTCAGACACCTTTGCAGACGAATTCTCTTCGGCTACAGGTACCAAGGTTGTTACACCTTCAAACACCTCCCTAACTAAGAAGATCATTATTGATGTCCCTTTAGGAGAACTGGAAGGGGTGAACAAAAACATAAACTTTGAGGGCACAAGCTTAGAAACAATATTGCAAATGATGATACACAAATAAATGTTGATTCAAATGTACATAGTATTCTCATCTGTGGAATTATCACAAGCGGAATGTGAACTGTTGAATAAAGGGATGGGTTTCATTCCAAATCATTTAGTGTCTGAACATGTTTTTGCACATGATGTAGTTTTTTGCAGAACTTTGAAGCTAAGATTATATTTTGATCAACAACCTGTGATGGACTTTGTTTCTCATAAGTCCTATGAACAAACGTTGCTATTTTTCAAAACTTGGTTTTGAAAGATTTACACTTCTTATATGGTTTAAATAACAGTGTTTGTCAAGATAATTTGTAAGGTTTACAGCGACAAGCTCTATATAAATTAAGACAAAATAAGAAAATAGTTATTAGCAAGGCAGTTAAGGGAGGAGTTGTGGTCATATGTAATTGGGTTATGTATTATAATTAAGCTATCAGCCAACTGTCTGATCATCGATTTTATCAATTAATGCATTTGGATCCTACTTCCTATACCAGTATTTAAGAGAGATATAGATGAGTTTTTACATTTAGCATTTGAGGAAGGTATTATCCCTAAGGAAGTAGTACATCATCTTACAGTATTAAATCCCGCCAGACATATCTTTTATATGTTGCCTAAAATTCACAAAAATCTTGACAGGCCTCCTGGTAGACCAGTTGTTTCAGGAAAGGGATCATTACCTGAACCACTTTCTGCGTATTTGACTAAGTATTTAAAACCTCTATTGAAATATGTGCTTTAACGCATTCAAGATACAACTGAATTTTTGAACATCATAAATAATATGCAAATTGAGGATGGTTGGTTGTCATGTACGTTAGATGTGTCTGCTTTATACACCAACATCCCTCATTGAAGAGGTCTTTTGGCATTAGAATATTAGTACGAGCTTCTTTATATAGCCCTGCTTTTAATACATTTGTATTGTGTTTGAGCATGTTCTCACGAAAAATGTATTTTATTTTGATAATCAGTGCTATTTAATACAGTTAAAAGTTACTTCTATGGGGGCTTCATTTGTAGCCATATATGCAGATCTTTTTATGGGCTATGTGGAGGAACAACTGATATATGATGAGTCCCATAATATTTTTTTGAGTTATACAGACATCTGGTGTCAATATTTGGATGACTGCTGGTTGGTATGGCAATCTGATGTTTATCTACAAGAAAAGAATATTTAAATGAGAACTAGCATCCATTTCACTGCAAATTATCATTCTAAGGTTATTACCTTTTTGGATGTAAAAGTTACAGTAATGGCTGATGGTACTCTGCAAAGTTCGATATTTAGGAAATATCCTCAATTCAACACGTTATTGCATGCCACCAGCTGTCATCCAAAACATATGATTAATAATATTCCCGAGTCTCAGTTGTTGAGGATTAAAAGAATATGTTCAACTGATGATTTAAATAGGAATAAACAGGATTTGGTCAGCAGATTTGGCAATAGGGGTTACTCAATGTGGAGTGTTAAACAAGCTTAATCATACATTGAAACAGTTTCTAGATCAGAGTTACTTAAATATCAAGTGAAGGATGATTCTAAGAGACAACTGATTAGGTTTATTACTAACTATGGTAATAATACATCCCTCATAATGGGATTAATACATAAACATTGGGATGTTTTACTTATGGGTGATAGCTTAAAAGAATTAGTACCTCCTAAATATCGGTTTGCTTATAGGAAGGGTAAAACAATGGCTGACTGATTTAATCATTATAAGAAAACTTTTAATATTGATAAGCAGAAACAACTTAGTTTAGATGGGAAAAAGCTAATAGGCTGTTACCCATGTGGGCATTGTAGCTTTTGCAAGTTTATTAAAAGTGATGATTGTTTCACTTCTCAAAATAGTTCTACTGTTTTTGATATCTTGATATTTAATTGTAACACTGATTGCGTGATATATTTGGCAACATGCACATGTTCAGCCTTTTATGTGGGGCAAACATCACAGTCCTTTAAGTTAAGAATATCTGAGCATTTCAGTGACATTAGATGTGCTAAAGTTACAAATGCTGTATACAAACATACTCTGCAAGACTTTCATTTATTATTATTGATAAACTATTTGTTCGTACTAATGAGAAGGTTGGATGGCATGCAATGTTAAATTACAAAGAACAAATGTGGATTATTAAGTTTGGGGCTTTATTTGCTCCAGGCCTTAACGAGCATTTATAGTGACCAATAGGGTTCTTGGCAACAGTATATAATTGATTCTATAAAGCATTCTTTATTGCACTGATGAAGGCTTGCAGCCAAAACCAGTATGCTTAGATTTTTCACTGTATGGGTTTTGTGCTCTATTATATATTTTTTTAACATATTTACAGTTTTAATAAATTCTTTGAATGCTTGAGAGCTGACCTGGAATGAAGGCTGTTTGGTCTGTGGGGACTGCTTTGAAGTTTTGTGGCCCTGCACCTTTCCGTACTTGTGTGGGATTTGGTGGGATTTTAGGCTTGTAAGGGCCTCAGGGCCATTAGCCTAGTAACTTCCTATGATCCTATGAATGAGAAGCAGAGTCCCCTTCTGTTTGATGACTCACTTTTTGTTGGACAAACTTTTGTATTTCCTCCTTAGAGTGTTCTGCTTCAAAAAACAACTTTGATCCTGCAGGAAAAAATATTGTAAAGGCAGCTGTATACAGAGCTTGAATTTTAAACCTGCCTCTTGACATTCCCTAATTGCCAGGAAGAATTTACTTTTCTTCTGCCTGGTGTACTGTGAATAATTAATCTGAAGTAGTTTACTTCATTTGGTCTTCAACCTGTGGGTACCGGATCCGTATGGAATCTGAGCCATCAAATTCACTAGCATCTGCTCCGAGCTCCAAGCTCCTCGCCTTACCCATAATACACCTCCACTACCTTCCAACTCCAAGATCTCATTTGTTGCGGCTTGCCTGAAGCATCGTGATCTCCTGACCTTTGAGTTAGTGAGTGGGTTTTTGCTTTTTAAGCAACTTTTTTTCTAAACATTTTCAGTGTAGGTGTTTAGTGTAGGTTCCCTCTCCTCCTCCCCTTGCTGGTGCATTGTGTATTAGAAAGTTCCTGTAGTTTTAGTGTTAGTTTGTTAGTTTGTATTGCTTCCCCTCCCCCCTCAGTGTCTGTGTGCCTTGAGTGTGTGGTGAGTGGTTTGTGAGTGGGAAGTAGGTAATTTTTTTTCGTCTCCTTTTTCTTCTCTAGTGTGTTTTTTCTTGTACAGACATGGCTGACCCCAAGCCTGTCTTTAAAAGGTGCACTGAGTGTGGCCATAAATTGTTTCCTGCCGATGGCCACACTCTTTGTGTGATGTGCTTGGGCGTTGCCCACTTGAGTACAGATTGTACTATCTGCATGGGTTTTAACCCACGAGCTATAAAGGACAGGGAGGCTAAGTTGGCCCTAAAAGGCCTTCTACCCGCTTCTGAGGTGGCTTCCTCGTCCACTACTTCGGTCACAGCGACTGCTGTGGCCGCCTCTCCTTCCTCTCTTGCCCTTGCTTCTCCACCCTCCCAGGCTGGGACTCAACCTCACATTTCTAAGCCTGTGGGAGTGGAGTGAAAAAGGGGCAGAGAGAAAGAGACAGAGAGCACAAAGACAAGTACTCTTCCAAACCAGAGAAATGCAAGAGGTCTCTGGACCTTCCCTTTACTCCCACCAAAAGTCAGGCTAGGATCAATGACTCCCCTTGGCTTTGATCTCTGAGATTTTCCCCGGAACTGGAGGAGACACGTCCTCCATCTAGGGCCTCTGTTCCTCAACCCGCCAGGTCGGAGTCCATGGCCTCGTCGAGAACCACATGTAGCTTATCGGAAGTTGATATGGATAAAATGATGAGGAGGTTCATTCATATTCAGATCCAGATGGGGGTCTTGTCACACCAATTTCTCCTTCTCCGATCCATCCACCGGTTTTGGAGTACTCGGATCCGAGGATGGCCTTAGTCAGGCAGTCGGCGCCGACTGAACCTGTCTCCTCCATGCCGACAGCTGCCTGGAGTATGTCGGATCCGACCAGTTTGGATCCAAGTGGCTCTCAGAACTGGAGCTTGGGTGTCGGATCCGAGGGATCAGAACTTTTTTCATCGGCTCCAGCGTTGTCGGGCCAAGTTCCCTCCATCGGAGCTCCATACTTCGGGCTCGGCTCCGATTCTTGCGTCAGATCCTGGGAGAGCGGCTTTCATATTGGTACCCCAGGAGGCTCATTGCCCTTCGGCATTCGTGGTAGAAAGGGTTCTCTCCACTGGATCGAGACCCTTGACTATTTCCTCGGATTCTGCCCTGACCCTCTCAGCTCTGTCTACGCATCCCATCATTTTACCAGAGGGACAGCCCATGCTCGAGGAGCCCCAGGCAGTTCCACCTGAGGAACAAGTGGCTTGCGAGTTCCTCTTGGAGAGCCCCACCGGAGATGTGCCTCGCAAGCATACGTGTAAGAGGAGGCACTTGGACTCCCCCGAGCCCCTCACCGAGGACATGGATTTGGATGATGGGGAAGGTTCCCCCAGGTCACCTCCCGAGGATGTCTCCTTTGGAGACATCATGGAAATCCTACGCCAGCAGGGAGGTTGGTCAGCCCCCAAACCTTCTTCTGATGAATCCGTGTTCCTGAAGGCTTTCAGCACGAGCGCATCTACTTCCTGGGTGTCCCCTCCCGCAGATCCCCTGGTGGACCTGGTCACCTCATGGGCATGGAAGGAGCTGGACACCGGGGAAGCAATCCCTAAATGTCCTGATAAGATCTTGAGTCCACCATCAGATACCAGCGTGGAACAAGGACTCCCCTGTAGACACTATGGTGGTAGCAGCAGTCACAAAAAAGGAACTAGCCCAAGAGAGCTTCTCGGTTCATTCCCCTGACCGAGAGTCACAGATTTTGGACTGCTTAGGGAAGCGGGTTTATGCGTCAGCAACCTTTTTCATCAGGGCTCTGAACTACCTGGCCCACTTCATGAGACTCCAGCATGACCTGGTCAAGGAACTGGCTGAGTCTCCCCCTAAGACCATGTCGCAGGAGGACAGGGACTCATTCTCTGCGACGATAGCCACTTTGAAGTCAGTGACTGGGAAATAAAGTTAGAGTACAGGGAAATGATCTGGCAGTTAAGGCTAGATGCCTGTAGTGGAAAAGGACTAAATGACCATATATCCATTACCCCTGCACTAAAACTATTAGCAATGGATCCGAATAAAGTAAAATGTTAAATATATTCTGACATTAGAGATATTATCTCTTGGTTGTTTATTCATTTCTTTTCAATTATTAACTTTTTACTGGTTAACAATACATATTTTAACATTTTTAAATGTTGACATTTTTAACTTTCAAGTTTTTTATAAAAATATAAAAATGAAATAATATTTATTAATATTTATATAATATTTATATAATGTTTAATTGATGGTATGATATAATATTGAATTTTAAGAGACCAGGGGATGTGTACTATTTATATTTATATTTATCAGTTTTTGTGTTTATTGTTCACCATATTTATTGAGCAGTTTTGTACACCTTTTAATTGTGAGCTAGCCCTTTTATTATGGTATCAACACAATTGGTTCAAGTGAATGCTTGTTTAATTAAATTAATTGTTTAATTGCTTAGCCAATAGGCTAACAAGGTTTATTTCAAAATGTATAAAATGCAGGACTGACAAGTGCAATTAGATTCTGAAGAAGTCTCCGTTAAGGAGACGAAAGCGCTTAATCAGTAACTTTGTTTTGTTTTTACAAGTCTTTTGTTAAATAAATAATATATTTTTATCTTCGTGGGAACATCGTTTATCCTTGTGCTTGCAAACAGCAGTGGTGGTTTGTGGAAAAGGGACAGCCTTTATTGTGCCGGAGCAGCGTTATGTTTCTTTGTGGTTTGTGTCACTGCCTTGGACTGTGTGGTTATTTTTAAGCATTCCCTCCAGTACAACTCTTTTGAGTGTGTACCTTTAACTCCTAGTGGGTGTGGCCTGAGCCTTTAAAAATTAAGTTATCACATAACAATTCTAACAAATACTCATTGACAGAGGTCAAATATCAATATAATTGTGTTTGCCATCATGTATGCTTCAAGATAAAATATTCTGAAACCTTGTATGTAGCATGGTTTTGGAATTATTAATGCAAGTATGAACAAGTAATATTTGACGCCTAGAGGAGCAGTAGGGGGTAACTGCAGATGCACCTGGAGGCGTCACTCGGATGTAATGAGTTTCCAAGAACATTAATCTAGACATTTTCCCTTGTAAAAACAGTAGAAATCACTATCTTAATTCTACATATATCAGTACACTTTTACACCCCACCCCCATCCCAGCAGCTGAAACTCACTACATTATATTAATTTTAACTTACTTCTGACTGAACTTTTTTGAGGGCACCCCCACACTTCATCCAACCAGCCCAATCCCAGTGGCCTATATCTATGCTGGGTCTGTCAGCTATCCTCCCACCCCCTGGATTACTCTGGTTTTGCTGGGGTCAGTCATGGATCCTAAGGGCATCCTGGAAATTCACAATCTGTGCTTCCATTTGTTGGGGGTTTCTTTCATATGCCTTACCCTCTCCTATTCCCTGCCCTCAGTACTAGTTAACTACGTGTGAGAGCAACTCCTCTATTTGTACCATGCTTCCCCTTAGGGATGGTAATTGATGAGTAACCTCCTACCCATGGCAGGCACACCTATCCCTCTCTGCCACTCTGTCAGTCAATTGAGCCACTAATTGAACCCGTGTCTCTTGGGCAGTAGTTAGGAATTTATCCCTCTATGCCACTGGAGCTGGACTTACCAGCCTTTTTATCTTGTTACAGTACAAAGCCTCTACGTCTTACAACTAAAAAAGTACTCGCTTGCCTGCTTGCTGTAATATCTTTAACATGTACAGCAGACACTGACGAGACTCTTCCCAACTCCCATTTAAAATACTCTTCCAAATTTAAAATACCTCTGACTGAATACTATGCAAAACTGCTTTACAATATAGCATGCAGCCTACATTATGAAAAGTAGTATATAAATATTAATAAAAACAAAAGCTGTTTTACTTTCAGTTACTTCTTCATTCCTTTCAGTGTTCTTCTGCGTATTAATGACATGAAGTGAGGTGTATGCTTTACGGTTCACCAAGTTTAACATAGTCAACCAAATATCAGTCTTTCTCAACGACATTTTCTTACAAAGTCATATTTCAAATCTTTTACTGTATCCAGTGGGATTGATGCTTCATATGCTTCCATTTATTCACTAATTTCATTGTTACTGTTCTTCCTGATCATCTCTATCTTCCAATGCCTGTCTCTGGTTCAAGTCCAAGGTACTCCTATTTCTTCTTGTTAGCTACTGTGTTTTTTTCTGCCTCTCAAGCATTTTCCTTTGGAACAGTGGAAAAGGTTTCACTAGCAAAATCTTTCTCTGGGTTTTGTTACTGTGAGAAGAATGCAAGCAGAGTCTCTTCTTACTTGTTGCTCACTCTTTGTTTAACAGACTATTTCCGTAGCCTGTTCTGCATCAAAAATAACTTTGATCTTTCAGGTGAAAATGTTTTGAAGACAGCTGGACAGAGCAGCTTGAATTTCACACCTGCTTCTCGCCATACTCTGATTGCTGGGATAAACATGCTTCTCTTTTGCTTGGTATATAGTGAATAATCATTTCCCACTAATAATGTGGTTTCTCCAGTTTTTAATACTTTTCCTTTTACTACAGTTTTGTCAGGATAAACTCTTGTTGTTGGTACAATTGCATCTTTACAAAAGAAGGTGTTGGCTGCTTTCTCATGGTCATATTTGGAACATAAACCTGACATGCCCTTTTAATGAACAAATCCTGGTGTAGAATACCAGTCCACTTGCTTATATGTACTTTCCTAAGATTAATACAGTATGTGCCTTCCAGTTTCATTTTCTGTGCACTCTGTCTTCTAACTCTTATATTTTTGAAACAGCTCTTCTTGAAAAGCCTGATACTTAGCTTTCCTTTTGTTTATTTCCTCCTCTACTTTCTACTGTTTTCTTAGTTCTTCTGAATAGCCAGTTACAGCTCTATTTTTCCAGCTTTTTGTTTGAGTTGGTGTATTTCTCCCTTGTTTTATTTTAATTATCTCTGAGTATATAGGTTCATAGGTACGTACAAGGCTAGTTGCCATTTTAAGCCTTGCCAATTTCCAGTTCAAAGGTGAGAATCAAACCTCATACTTTCTGTCTGTGAGGTAAGTATTATATCAACCCTCAACATTTGATTTTTTTCCTGTCTAAGTTACTGGAAATCATCTCCCGTACAAAAGCTGAAACTTGAATAGGTTTTTGCTGAACTGTCGTGGGATTCTTTCTTGTCAGAGTTTTTCTCTTCTCCTTTTCTAATTGATTTTTTCTCAGATTCTCCAAATTGCTTCTTTGTTGGCATCCACCCATCTATCCATCCTCAACCCCTTTTTGCCATTTTGCATATGGGATTAGGGTGTCACTTTCAGCAGTGACAATCATCTCGAGCCAAGGTTTACACCACTGGGTGGCTAGCCATGTTGCTGTATTTCATCTCTACCATTCACTCACACACACAGTCACACCTATGGCCAATTTAGAGTGTCCAGTCCACCTACTGCATGTCTTTGGAATGTGGGATGAAACCGGAGCACCTGGAGGAAACCCACACAACCACAGGGAGGACATGCAGACTCTGCACAGAAAGCACCCCAGCCGAGAATTGAAGTGAAGAACCTCTTTGCTGTGAGGCCACAATACTAACCTCTGCACCACCACGGCCACCATATAATTACTAACCAGTATTGAATTCTACCCAAAATGACAGTTTTAGAGGCCTTTTTTCTTAGTTTCTGTTTTCATGGTGGGAAAGCTGAAAACAGAGCACCTGGAGAAAACCCACACAACCACAGGGAGGACATGCAGACTCTGCACAGAAGGCACGCCATCCAAAAATTGAACTGAAGAACCTCTTTGTTGTGAGGCCACAATGCTAACCTCTGCACCACCGCGGCCACCGTATAATTACTAACCAGTATTGAATTCTACCCAAAATGACAGTTTCAGAGGCCTTTTTTCTTAGTTTCTGTGTTCATGGTGGGAGAGCTGAAATCAACATTATGTTCAGTGTGCGGCCATCTTGGAAGTCAGGAGGGGAGGATCCCTTTGTCACTTTTCCAAAGAAGAAAAAAGCATGAAAAGAATGAGGTAAAATGGAGATTCCAAGAAATGTATTTTTTAATGGCCCTAGTGGCAACATTCAACAGTTCATAATGACTTCATCAGTCCTGCAAAGGCCTGAGGGTGCCAGATCTGTAGAGATACTGACTTTTTCTTCCTTGGTTTAATGGCCTGTGTGGTACTGTCTCTCTGCTTGTCCTGACCCCTTTGTAATTAGACAGTAGGAGCCTATATTATGTGTCTGGCTATGCCTGAATTGAAATGAAACCTGTAGGTTAGGCACTGGTGTTTAGGTACCCATAACAGAAATACATCCTTCAGAAATACCTAATTAACAGTCAGGTGAATTTCCCTCCATGTCTTCATTTCCATCTTTGTGTTAGAAGCTTTGAAGAGTCCTGTAGCATTAACTTTGCCATCCTACCTACATCCCCAACAGAATTAAGTGTGCTTTATTTTTGTGCGAGGATAAACTCCAAAGAGCTGGATGCCTTTGCTGCATGTCTTGACCCTGACCTCTACCACATTTGATTGTCACAGGTTTGCTGAAGTATGTAGATTCCTGGAATAGGACTGGCCCACAAGCGTGATCAGGCTTCAGTGTCAGAGAATGCCCATCAATAAAATTGAAAGAGAACTGCTCTCCTCCCAAGTTTTAAAATATTGCCTGTATGAGGAGGATATGGCTTACTCTATACAGGTTTTGTTTTCTTTTGCTCTATGATAGCAGTGATCACAAGGCAGTTTTGTTTGGATCTGCTCATAAAGATATTTCCTTCAGAGAGGCTCTAAAGCTTATAATAAAGCATTTTAAGTCAGGCTACAAAGAAGTCTCTGAGTCACATTAAGTATATTTAGACATCTTGGAGACTGAGAAATGAAGACATACTGCAGCACCTCTGATTTTCCAGCTGTCTGAGAACGCATTTAATTTGACCACTCTAGAGCATGACTGTCTGCACTTATCTCTCAAGAAAACAGACATCCTACAGGGTTGTGGAATTTTATGAGTATTTGCAATAGAATCCTGTAACAAATCCTGTACTTGTTTCCATGGTCATTATCAGGGGAGTACTATTACCTCTTAGACTTGATATTCTTTGTAATGATAATCAAAGCAGAGTTCTGGGCAGAAATGGCAAAAAGATATGCATTTCTGCAACTCCAGCTTTTAGAGCGAATAGATTGATAATAAGGGTTTGAAAATTATCAAGAGGAAATCTTCATGCAAAGTGAGGATATGACATAAGAAATCTAACATAAAGTCATGAAGGATATGTTATCTGTTCTCAACAGTGGGACATGGATATTAAGAGTGAAACAAAGCCTGAGAGGTGAATCTTGACATCCATGTCGAGAACACATGACAACTGATTTATGATCAAATATGCCCAGTCTTAATTCTTTGTCATACCTGGAGATTTATCTGATGCACTGCTGCTTACAGAAGAAAAAAATGTAGGAGTGTGAAGTGTTGTACAGTTTTGAAAGCTGTGACACCCTTAGTGCTGCCTTGCAGACAGTGGTTAGAACCAAAGGAATCTCATTCTTTAAATAATCTGTAATAAGCTTTGTGCTGTCGTATACAAAAAAGAAGTATGGCAGTCAGAAGTATTTTATAGCTTTCAGTGCTGTTTTAGCATCTTGCCTCTGTTTATGCTGTAGCACAAGAATGGAACTTGACAACACTAAATGTTGCTACGGCTTTATCCTTCTGTCCTTCACTTTTTGTCTTCTTGCATAACCTAAGCTTCTAGACTGTCATCTGAAAACCTAATAGCTTGTCATTGCTATAGTAAAACTAAAATGCAAATTTGTCGAATATAATGATTTCCATGATCTCTCTCTCTCTCTTCTGTTTTTATATACTCATTTTTGTGTATTGTATGTGATAGTTAGCATTTGCTCTTTTTGTCATGTATTGTATTGCATTGTATGGTATCTTATAAGATTTGTTTACTCTAACTGTATTGTATTGCATTGTATGGTATCTTGTAAGATTTGTTTACTCTAACTTTTCTCCTTGGGCCTCCGCTGAAAAGGAGCCTGTTTTTGCTCAGTCAGAATTCCCAGTAAACAAATGCTAATAAATAGTGATTCACAAAGCTTAGTTAATGGATTTATGATACATTACTTCCCATTTCTCTGATTACATAAACTACAAAACAGTTTAGTTTGAAGTTACTTACTGTAAACAGACATGCAAGCTTTTTTGTACATGGGGGCATGCCCCTTCACCCCCATTGTTGGGGAAGAGATCCATTTCCTTGACTTGTATATACTAACTCTGTGGTCACACAACAGTGGGTAAACGTACATATTCCACATTTGCTAAAAGAGGCTTTCAGGGAACTTGTTTCACTGTATTGCCAGTTGGACAAACTGTAGTCAATTAGCCGTCTGCCTGCCTGCCTTTTTTTAAAGGTAACCTAGCCTAGTGAGTACTTATAAACCATGTTAAAGATGCTAATATTTTAAGCATTCTGGAAATGCTTGCATAGGTCATAGGAGAGAGTGTTCCCTTTCAGGAACAAAGAAATGTATTTTACTCCACACTTTTTTCTGGTTGTAGAGAAAGGTGCCCTGGAGTTCTGCTCTTGATCTATCCAGGATGTACACATTTTTAAAGGTAACCAAGTTAAAGATGCAATAGTAGGGTACTACTACTACTGTTTTATCCTCATACTGTGTTTGAGACAAAAGAGATTAGGGTGCATGTGCAATACCTGGGGTTCAGAACACAGTACTAGCATTTCAGGTAGACTTTCTTGCCCTTTTGGCTGCTCACAGTGCTCAGAGCATTCACCAGATGTTTAGCTTCAATATACGGCTACCGTAATATCCAGGGGATCCATATTTACCGTAACTGGGAACTGCCTCATGCATGCTGCCTTAATGGGTGGAAATGCAGTGTGTTGTGAAGTGCTCACTCCATTATCTGTTTACCCTGGTGTCTTCCCTGAGCTTCCACAAGCCAGGCCTACACCAGGGAAGGTAGACACTTCTCTGAGAACATTTTTCTAGACACAGAAGAGAACTGAACAGGCTGTTCTTTTCACAAGACAAAGTCCTGCAGGGACTTCCAAGATGGCTGCATATTGAGTAACAGCTTAATTCTAGCTCTCCCAGTGTGAAAACAGAAACTCAACAGAGAAGACCACTGGATTTTTGTGTTTCTAGGTAAATTTCAGTAACTGGCTAGTAAGTGCACTGCCTGGATGCCAGGAAAAAAGAAATACAGAGGAACTGAAGGAAATTAGCTACAAAAGGTGAGGAGAAAACACTGACTGGAAAAAGTGCTGCAGCTGTTTAGCAAAAAGCAGTGCAGTCTCCAGACATGACTTCCAGTAATCTAGAGAAAAGCATAAGACAACTGGACACAGATCTGGTTAAAATAAATGAAACCCTGATGGAGTACATCAACTCAGACAACAAAAAGCTAGATAAAAATGGAAGAAGCTTTAAACAGGTATTCAGATGAGGTGATAAAAAATCAGAGATCGAAAGGAAGAAAAGGCTGGCTAAATATGAGACTGCTCAAGAAGAAATGTTTCAAAAAATAATAGAATTAATTAATAGAATTAGAGGACAAAACATGTAGGGAATACCTGAGATTTTCAGCTGTCCCAGAACAAATAAGCAACTGGACTAGTATTCCACATCAAGAGTTTTTAATTGAAAGGGCACATTGTGTGTATGCTCCAAACCTAGTTATGAGAAAGCAACCTGGAGCTTTAATAGTAAAGATGCAATCCTGCCAGCAGAAGGAGTTGATTCTGACAAAACTGTGGTAGAAGGACAAAATACTAAAAGTGGAAGACGGCAGAGTATTTTGGAGAATGATTACTCATTGTACACCAGGCAGAAGAGGAGTAAATTTATTCCACTGATCAGGGAATGTTGAGAAACAGGCATGAGATTCAAACTGCTGCACCCAGCTATCTTCAAAATATTCTCTGGAGGGTCAAAATCATTTTTGGTGAAGTACATGCTAAGGAGAAAATACAAAAGTTTGTCCAACAAAAAGTGAGGTGTGAAACAGAAGGAGATTCTGCTTCTTGTTCTCCTGCTGATAAAGACCACAGAGAGACTGTGCCACAAGAGTTGACTAGAAGAATAGAGAATATTTTGGAAATGATGCAGAGACAGGATTTGAGAGATGGTGATGAACAGGAATAAAAGCAGTAACTTGGACATTGACAAATGTGAGATTATAGAGCAGTAATCATATTTGTGAAATATGACAGAACAAGAAAATCTGGAAATATTGGATGTTTTTTGGACTTTGCTGGACTTGTGGGGGACTGTAAAGTACATGCCCTGCTTCATGTTATTAATGTTCAGAAAAATACTTAGGGGAGGGGAAGAGGAGGCAGAAAGCTTACTATAAGCAAAACATTTTTTTCCTTAATAGTACTATTTTTAATTCTGTATGATTTTCTTTGTGTGCTATAAAGTAAAGTTTTCTCAGTTGTGTTCAAGTGTAATCAGGGAAACTATTGTAAACAGGTGCTCTTGTTTTTTTTTTTCTTTCTCTCTTCTTCTGTCCTTCTCCTTGTTTAGTTTTAAGAACTGTAGACAGTGCAATGCAAAAAAAGTCCAGTTAAAAGAGCATGACAAAAGAAAAATTGGTGTGCTTTTTCTGATTCTTGCATGGGGGGATGACTGGATTAAGGTCCTTAGCTTGATCTAGTAACAAGTTTTAAGAGAAAGCAAGTAAATGAAAAAGAATATTGAATATTATAAGGCTTTTTTCTAGCAAATAAATGTATGCTTAATAGCAGTTCTGTATCTTATACTCATGTTTCCTTGGAGATAGTATTATAAAGAAAAACTGGCTACAATCTCATGAAGAGACATTGGCTAGAAAACAAAAGTAATTGACTAGGAGATAATGTTCTTTGAAAGTATTCAGGTATTTCCCAGCTGGGAGAGCTATAAAGACTTTTGAAAAAACATATGAAAATATTTGGCAAGGAAGATGTGAATTCAGTACTAGGAGTTAGGAGTGAATTTACTTATTATTCCCCAAAATACAAAAACTGGGCTAGGCTAGACAGAAATTTCATTTCACAGGAATATGTGTATTTTACTGAAGGCCTTGATACGCACCCAATAACTATTTCAGATCATGCACCAATAATAACTAAAATAAAAACATAGAATAATGAAATAAAAATGAGAGGCGGTCACTTTCCCACCTATCTGTTGAAAAGAGACATTTAAGGAATGGGTAGTGGAAATCATTCAGGAGCTATTAGAGAGGATGTAAATTTCTTCTAAAAATATAGCTAGGAAGTGGGGAAAAATTAAAGTGGAGTTTAAAAATAGGGTAGAAATAAAAGAAAGGCAGATATGGTTAAGAAGTTACAAGAATTATTTAGAGGGACTGAGAAATGTGAAAGTATTGCAGAATAGAGGGAATGTCACAGAACAAGAGGACCAACTGCTGAATGCTAAACAGAAAATAAGGGATTACCTCAGTAGTATGCATGAGTTTAGAAAGACTGCTGTTAAGAAACTGTTTTTTGATAATAATGCTAGAGCACAAGAACTCTTAGCATGACTCAGACAACAGAAAGTAGAAAGAGCTGTTGCCAAGCTTAGCTATAACAATGAAAGGTAACAAGAGAGCCTCTAGAGGTATTAGAAATATTTTGGAAATTCTATGAAAGTCTGCAGAAACATATGGAAATCAAGAAAAAGTACAAGTGAAAAGGTTTATGGAAGAATTAAAAATGCCAAGGTTAGAGATAGATGAGGCTCAATTACTAACAGGATAGAAGGCGATGAGATAAAAGTGGTGATGTATAGCCAGGAAAGTCCTCAGGAATAGATGGTATTCCTGTGAAATTTTTAAAGTTAGGAGAGAAAAATGATAAAGATCTGGAAGGTTTTGTTTAACAGTTTTTAAGAGGTGGAGAAGTACCAACATCCTGGAAGAAAGCGGCGGTGTCTGTACTACCTAAAGAGGGTAAAGGTCAATCGCATCCAGCTTCATACAAGCCCATTTCAGTACTAAAACATGATTATAAAGTGTTTATGACTATAATGTGTAAAGAATGGCAGAATTGATGCAAAAATTGATAGATATGGATCAATGTGGTTTTGTGGAATGGGGGCAAACATTTGACAACATTAACAGAACACTGATGATCCAGAAGGAAGTAAAAATGTAAGAAAATACCACTGCTGTTGGTGGGTCTTGATGCAGAGCAAGCATTTGACAGAGTAATCTGGGACTTTATGAGCAAGGCAATGGAAGTATTTGCAGTCCCTGAAAAAATTATAAGGTTGAAAAAACACAAATACCAACCCACTCTGGTAAATGAGTCCCAATATAAAAAAACAGCCAACAGATAATTATTCCAAAACAAAGGGATTCCAAAATGGCCAGTTTCAATGAAAAACTTTATTGTCGACACCACAAGCACTTTCACAGACTAAGCTGCTTCATCAGGTAATGTCTCTCAATTGAAAAATACTGACTTAAATAGCATTTACTACCCCCTCAGTTAGTCATGTGGTACTAGTGTGCCTGCATTTAAACAAACATCCTCTTAAAAATAAGTAACACATACATAAGCATATATACAATAAAATAAACATATATCATGTAAAACATTTAAAAAATATATTTTTGACATATAACATTTTTTTGAAAACTCTGAATCTTTAAAACATTCATCATGTTAAGTTCCTAGATTTTTAACTTGGGCTGTATAGGCACCAAATCATGAAGTCCATGGCCACTATCACCTCTTAATCTAATAATCCATTTGGATTCAAGTTGCTCAGTAGTATTTCTAATGTCACCTCCTCTTAAGGTCTCATGAACCCTCCCAATAACCAGGAACTTAAAACTATGCTCTGGACTACTAGCCAGCGCATGCTTGGCTAAAGCATTAGTTTTATTCCCTCTATTAATATTATACAGGTGTTCCTTTATTCTTTCCTTGAGTGTTCTGTCTTACCTACATAGAATCTAAAACATCATGAGCAGTAAGCCAAATAGACATGTGAGGTACTACAGGTCACAAAAATATTGAAGTAGATTTTCTTCTGATCTGGGTGTACAAAACTAACACTACTATCAGTGTAAGTGCAAACACCATTGCCACATGGTCAAGTGGCGTTATGGCTTTATTCGTGTTTATTCCTAGGATGACATAAAGTTCTTTTCAGAGATTTCATATTTTTAAATAAAAACTTAGGTGTAGGATCTAGTACTCTCATTATGTCCTTATCTGTTGTAAGTACCTTCCAATGTTTTCAGATGACATTCATGTACATAGAAACATTGCTGAAATAGTGCAGTGGCACCCTCAGTTTATTATAAGTATTCCTATTATTTGCTGTTTTAACTGGCATATACTCTGAAAAATATAAGTCTCACTGTGGTCCACCTTAAACACTTAACCTTTTCTCCATTCTCCACTGTTTCATGGTCACTATAACCCCTTTCCTTTCAGCAGTGCTGGGTTGTCTTAATCTGTTCTTGAAAATCATTTATCACGTACATTTAACCTGGAGGCTCTAAAAATTAGATTTTTGACCACATTATTGAAAATGTAGTCAGGGTGCATGCTATCTCTGCACAAAAGATAATTAACATGACAGGGCTTTTTATATAGCTTTGTGACAATAGAACCATTGTCATCTGCCTCCACAGTAACATCAAGAAAATTTATACTTTATGCAGATTCATTCATGGAAAAACACAAATAGCTGGTGGTATTATTCACAAACACCTCAAACTCTATGAATTGTTGTTGAGTACCTGCCAAAGAAAAAATACATTTACAAACCTGCTGTAGAAAGATATAAATTTGGCTTAAGGCCCTTCAAGAACATGTTCCATTTCCCACATAGCCATGACAGTGTTGGCATAGCTATTGGCGCACAAAGTGCCCATAGCTACTCCATGACACTGCCAGTAAATGGAATAATTAAACACAAAAACACTATCTTCCAGCACAATTTTTAATAGTGTACAAACTAGGGCAATATCTACTTCACCCAATTTAGAAAACCTTTCTAAGAACTGTTTAACCTTAATGACTCCCTCCTCATTAGGTATTACAGTAAATAAGGAGGTCACATCCATGATGACCAAAATAAACTTATTTTTGGGGAATTTACCACTTTTCAAATGAACAAACAAGTCATGCAAGAAATGCTCAGTATCTCTCAGGATAAACATATTCTCATTCAACAGAGGCCTTAATGTTTTTTCTAAGTAAATAGAAAGGGGTTCTGTCAGCCAGTTGCATCCAGCTACAATAGGACATAATGGAGGTTTCTTTGCATTTTTATGAACTTTAGGGAGACTTTGTATTATTGGTAACAGTGGATCTTTTACTGTAAGATAGTCTAATAGTTCTTTATCTGCCATTTTTTTCAGAATATAACTTATTAAGCAATTGTTTTATATTCAACTTCATAGACTCAATTCTTTTTAAATTAACAAGTGCATAGAATCTTTTATTTGCTAACATACTAGTCATAGCATCATTATACCATTTTGTGTCCATTAAGACTATCGGTCCCCCTTTAGCAGATGGTCTAATTATGGTCTTATTTTCTTCCAAGTTTCTTAAGGCTAAGTACTCTTCTTTGCTTAAATTAAAATGCACTTTACATTTCTTATAACTATTATAAATACTGTACATTTCTTCAATGCAAAGTTTTTCAAATACACTTACCAACGGATTTAATATAGGCACATACACACTTGGTTATAAGGTTGATTAGGAGGATATATGAGGGATCGGAGCCAAAAATTAAAGTGGGTGGGGTCCTCTCTGATTATTTCTGTTTGAGCAGAAAAACCAGGCAGGGGATGTTCTCATTCCCCTTTGTTATTTGCATTATATTTAGAAACATTGGCAAGGAAAGTGAGGGACGCAGAAATTCAAGGATATAATTGGCATGGTCATCAAGAATAGCTGGCTCTATCTGCAGATGACATTATTTTATACCTCACAAGTCCGGAAAAGGACATTGCAGAGATATGGAACATTATAAGACAGTTTCAGATCTTTTTGGGATACAAAATTAATGAAGCTAAAACAAAAGCATTAGCGGTAAATTATGTACCCACACACATATTGATTCACCAATATCCATATTTATGGTGACATGATAAAATGAAGTATTTAGGAGTATGGATTAAAAATTATTCCAGTGTGACAGCTAAGGATATGTGGGAAGAGACTAAACAAACGATAATACGTGAACTGAGAAATTAGAAGCTCTGTTATATGGATATGAATAGTAAGATTCAAGCATTTTAAATGTTTTTAGTTCCTTTAGTCTTATACACAGGTCAGGCATATTTTTTTATCAACCAGAGAAGTTGGGGATAGCAATTAATAAAGAGCTGAAGGATTTTATCTGGGAGGAGAAGATGACAAGAGTCAAGTGTGAGAATCTGATTCTTCCTGTGACAAAGGGTGATAATGCCAGCACATCTATCTGGGATTTTGTAAATAATTATATGCCATTTGTGAATGTCAACATGATTTATTTAAGATTATTGTGTTACAATTGTATCAGAAATGTATGACAGATGTATATCAAACTGGTATGTGTGTTAAAAAGGTATTTTATAAAGTGCTTGTGCTTAAGATGTAACCACAGTGTGCCTTGCTGGAAGAAAACAGAAATGTACATGCACTATTGTAGCTGTTTAAATGTATATATTTGAGCAGTGGCAACTGGAAAACCGGAAGTTAACTTCAGAAAAATAGCTGAAATTGAATTACTTAATGGCTGTGCAATAAAATATGGTATATTTCAGATTTCAATGCAGTTAGACCCAGAGTATCTGGTGAAAAGCTTTCTGTATTGTCCTTAGAGTGAAATAAGTACTACCTCTGAAAGTATGAAGGAATGCAATTGTTGTATGACTTTCAGAATCTGCCAAAGATCTGAGGTCTGTATATTTTCACAAGTAGATGCTAAATACTGCCAAACTTCCAGCAGTGGGAGGTTTATCTGGGATAGTCAGATGACAGAAAATTATGTCATTCTGCAAGCTATCCTAGCAGTAATATTTGAGATATTAATTTGAAAAAACTCTGAGAGAGACAGGGCATTATGTATTCTGTATTGAACCTAACAAGAACCATTCACCACAACATTTGCCTTGCTCTGTAAGTAATTTCTAGGTTATAGTAATTCTCTTAGATACAGACAGGGATATAGTGAAGCTTAGTTTAGATATTTTTCTTTATTTATTTGAGACTGTCTTGCAGTATTGTTTTAAATATTTCCTGTGATTTTGAACTCTGAAGTCCTTGAGAATATATACTGAGTATTTTCTTATTCTTTTATGATTTATTATTAAATATATTTAAACCTTTCATTGTGGCTCGATGGTGCAGCAGTAGTGTTGTCGCCTCACAGCAAGAGGTTTTTCCGTTCGATTCTTGGCTGGAGCGCTTTCTGTGTGGAGTCTGCATGTCCTCCTCACAGTTGAGTGGCGTTTGAAAGACATGCATAAAATGGGCGTGCCTTCATTGAAGGTTGGGCGTCGGGCTATCAACTCAGCACCGTAAAGTAGCTAATAAGGAGTTGGCTGGTGGCAGTGATAACTACCTTATAGTCTGGGCAAAAGGGGGCATAACTAGTAAACCTGTGCCAGCCTTTCTGAGGTGAGTGTGTGTGTAAATCAAACCTCAGAGTGTGTGTGTCAATTACTTGGGCAGGGACATGAAGAACTGGTTGGACAGAGAGGGTGCTGGAGGTCTTGGATGGCCAATCTCAACTTTATATCTGTGCCAGTGGGGAGTCTTATTAGGGATCTGGAGAAAGAGGAAGAAAACAGCCTCGGACTGACTGTGGTCTCTGTGTGTTCTTAAGGGAAATTGCACTTGATGCAGAGAGCTGCATCTGGAAATACAGTGTGTGTATTTGTCATCCTCCCAGTGTACATCCCCCACTGTTGCCATTGGTAAGGATTGAGGCTCCTTGTTTACTGGTCCAGTGGTTGGTTGCCACACTTCCAACAGAGCAAGGTGGATTGGGATTACCCTATTTGAATGAGGTATTTCAGAGCTACACAGTTAAGGCTCCTATACATAGTACAAACAGAAACCAATAATTCAAAATGGAAAAGGATGATGAAACGGGGAAGCTCAAGAAACAAGGAGAGACTGGGATTTTGGATGTAGATCTTTAAGGAGAATAACAATAATCATACAGAATATTATATTCATAAAGTAGCAGAAAGTATTCTAAGAACTAAACCAACATGGGAATGGAGAAAGGAGATTCTGCTGATAGGGATGACTGCAATTAGCAATACAGACAGTAGGCAAGAGGGAGCTGGAATTTATTGGCAAAAAGTGACAAAGGAAGGAAGATATTGGGAGTAAATAACTAGAGAGGGAAAGGTAATAGAATGGGAAGACATGAAGAACTTATTTGGACTCCAAGTTAGAGATTGCCTTCACTGTCAAGGATTGATGTCAGAGTATAGGCAAAGAGAAAGAAATAGGGGGGGGGGTTCCTAAGTGAAAGACCAGCACTAGTAGAGTTTTTAGTAGAATCTAGAGCAGAAGCCGCTGTTAAAAAATGAATAATTAGTAGAGCATATAAAACATTGCATGATAACCATAATTGTCAATCAGAGAAGGTTAGAAAGGATTGAGAAGTGAGATTGGATAAACAATTTGCAAAGAAACAATGGGAGGGATATAGGTATGTCTCACAAATATGCAGTAAAACATAGAGGATTTAGGATTTTTGCTTGGAAATGGTTACTTGGGGTATAAACATATCTATGTAGACTCCAGAGAATTTTTCCTCGGGTATACAGAAAATGTTGGAAGTGTGATGGGAGAAGATGGAGATAATTGGGAAAATATTTTTCTGGGAGAGTAGTGAGTTTGCAGACTTTAAAGATTTGCAGACCCAATGCTGAGAAAAAAACACGACCAAGTATGATTTACATAGCAACCTGTAAAAAAAATGCCCCTGTTTTTATGTTGGCATGACCAGCGGGAGATTGAAGGATAGGGTACTTGAGCATGTAGGTGACATAAAGAGAGATGTACCTACGAATGCTCTGAATAACCATGTTAACCAAATGGAAAGGCACTCCTTTTTGATTTTATGGTATTGTCTCCTTTATGAATTTCTGTACAGTTTTCTGCATATATGATGTGGCAAAATTTTACGCCGGATGCCCTTCCTGACGCAACCCTCCCCATTTATCCAGGCTTGGGACCTGCACAAAGAAATGCACTGGCTTGTGCATCCCCAGTGGTTAACAGCGACCGCCACCAGTACTGTTGGCCAACAGGGTGCGGGCGGAAATTGGGCTACTGTTGGCCGAAGGAGGAGAAGAGGCGGAAGGCATGCCCGAAGGCAGGTAAAGGCTAGGACTGTGATAGTGAGGGTCGGAACTTTGAATGTTGGCAGTATGACTGGTATAGGGAGGGAGCTAGCTGATATGATGAACCGAAGGACGGTTGGTATATTGTGTGTGCAAGAGACCAGATGGAAGGGGAGCAAGGCTAGGTTATTGGAGGCGGTTTCATATTGTTTAACATGATGTGGATGGGAGGAAAAATAGCATAGGCATTATCCTGAAGGAACAGTATGCCAAGAGTGTTTTGGAGGTGAAAATTGTGTCGGATAGAGTGATGTTTATGAAGCTGGAAATTGATGGTGTAATGATGAATGTTGTTAGTGCATATGCTGCACAAGTTGGGTGTGCGATGGATGAGAAAGAAAAATTTTGGAGTGAGTTGGATGAAGTGGTGATGACTGTACCCAAGGGTGAGAGACTGGTGATTGGAGCAGATTTCAATGGGCATGTTGATGAAGGGAACAGAGGGGATGAGGAAGTGATGGGTAGGTATGGTATTAAGCAAAGGAATGCAGAAGGTCAGATGGTAGTGGATTTTGCGAAAAGGATGGACATGGCTGTGATGAATATGTATTTTAACAAGAGGGAGAAGCATAGGGTGACATACAAGAGTGGAGGAAGATGCACACAGGTGGATTATATCTTATGTATAAGGGCCAATCTGAAGGAGATTGGAGACTGTAAAGTGGTGGCAGGGGAAAGTGTAGTTAGGCAGCATAGGATGGTGGTTTGTAGGATGACATTGGTGATCAAGAAGAGGAGGATGAGTGTGAGGGCAGCACCAAGGATCAAATGGTGGAAATTGAAAAAGGGTAATTGTGAGGTGATGTTCAGGGAAGAGTTAAGACAGGCACTGGGTGGCAGTGAAGAGTTACCGAATAGCTGGGTAACTACAGCAGAGCTAGTTAAGAGAGATGGCTAGAAGGGTGCTTGGTGTGACATCTGGAAAGAGGAAGGAGGACAAGGAGACCTGGTGGTGGAATGAAGAAGTACAAGAGAGTATACAGAGAAAGAGGTTGGCGAAGAAGTGGGATTGTCAAAGAGATGAAGAAAGTAGGCAAGAGTATAAGAAGATATGAGGGGCATGGCAAAGAGAGAGGTGGCGAAGGCTAACGATAAGGCGTATGAAGAGTTGTATAAAAGGTTGGACACTAAGGAGGGAGTAAAGGACCTGTACCGATTGGCTAGACAGAGGGACCGAACTAGTAAAGATGTGCAGCAGGTAAGGGTGATAAAGGATAATGAGGGAAACATACTCACAAGCGAGGAGAGTGTGTTGAGCAGATGGAAAGAGTACTTTGAGGGGTTGATAAATGAAGAGAATGAGAGGGAGAGAAGGTTTGATGATGTGCGGATAGTGAATCATGAAGTGCAGTGGAATAGCAAGGAGGAAGTAAGGATAGCTATGAAGAGGATGAAGAACGGAAAGGCTGTTGGTCCAGATGACATACCTGTGGAAGCATGGAGGTGTTTAGGTGAAATGGCAGTGGAGTTTTTAACTAGATTGTTTAATGAAATCTTGGAAAGTGAGAGGATGCTTGAGGAATGTGTTTTGGTACCGATTTTTAAGAATAAGGGTGATGTGCAGAGCTGTAGTAACTACAGAGGGATTAAACTGATCAGTCACAGCATGAAGTTATGGGAAAGAGTAGTGGAAGCTAGGTTAAGAAGGGAGGTGAGGATTAGTGATCAACAGTATGGTTTCATGCCAGGAAAGAGCACTACAGATGCGATGTTTGCTCTGAGAGTGTTGATAGAGAAGTACAGAGAAGGTCAGAAGGAGTTGCATTGATTCTTTGTGGATTTAGCGAAAGCATATCACAGGGTGCCTAGAGAGGAGTTGTGGTATTGTTTGAGGAAGTCGAGAGTGTCAGAGAAGTATGTAAGAGTGGTACAGGATATGTACGAGGGTAGTGTGACAGCGGTGAGGTCTGCGGTGGGAGTGACAGATGCGTTTAAGGTGGAGGTGGGATTACATCAAGGATCAGCTCTGAGCCCTTTCTTATTTGCAATGGTGATGGACATGTTGACAGACATGATCAGACAGGAGTCCCCGTGGACTATGATGTTTGCAGATGACATTGTGATCTGTAGTGAGAGTAGGGAACAGGTGGAGGAGACCCTGGAGAGGTGGAGATATGCTCTAGAGAGAAGAGGAATGAAGGTCAGCAGGACTAAGACAGAATGTATGTGTGTGAATGAGAGGGAGGACAGAGGAATGGTGAGGATGCAGGGAGTAGAGGTGGTGAAGGTGAATGAATTTAAGTACATGGGATCAACATTTCAGAGTAATGGTGAGTGTGGAAGAGAGGTGAAGAACAGAGTACAGGCAGGATGGGGTGGGTGGAGAAGAGTGTCAGGAGTGATTTGTGACAGATGAGTACCAGTATGAGTGAAAGGGAAGGTCTACAAGAGGGTAGTGAGAACAGCTATGTTATACGGGTTGGAGACAGTGGCATTGACAAAAAGGCAGGAGTCAGAGCTTGACATGGCAGAGTTGAAGATTTTAAGATTTGCACTGGGTGTGATGAGGATGGACAGGATTAGGAATAAGTATATTAGAGGGTCAACCCAGGTTGGAAGGTTTGGAGACAAAGCCAGAGAGGCAAGATTACATTGGTTGGGACATGTGCTGAGGAGGGATGCAGAGTATGTTGGGAAAAAGATGCTAAGGATGAAGCTGCCAAGTAACAGGAAAAGAGGAAGGCCTAAGATAAGGTTTATGGATGTGGTGAGAGAGGACATGCAGGCGGTTGGTGTGACCGAGCAAGATGCAGAGGACAGGAAGAAATGGAAACAGTTGATCTGCTGTGGCGACCCCTAACGGGAGCAGCCGAAATAAGAAGAAGAAGTCTCCTTTATGAGAATATCAGAGGGGGTAGCATGCTTAATAGAATAGAAAATGAGGAACTAAATAGGTTATAACCTTGCAAGCAGATAAAGGCTTTTGGTTGAAGAATAGTGTTTCTTTAAAACCTTTTTTTGAAAAATTGGAGGTTGATTCACTGATTAACTTGCCATTTTGGTCTTTTTATTGAATAACTGTTTTTATTGGTTGACTAATTAATTGATTATTGAATTGGATGAGTATTTAAGGACACTAGATTTATGTTTATTTTATGGCCTGATGAAGTGTTATACGAAAATGCTTACTTGTAATTAAATTATTTTAACTAAGGCTTTGGTGGTTGTATTTTTTCTCATTATTGGGACTGTAACACTGTTCTTTTGAGAGAAGATTGACAGGCTTTTTGATAGTGCATATCTGATTTACTTTAAAGATTCCCTGAAGAGTAGTCTGTTGGAGATACTGAGTGAGCAAATTAGTGTAACTAGGGGAATTATTTTTTGAGTTATGAGTTGGCTAGATATAGTAAGGCCTTGTTGAGTCTAATTATGATGGCTGCCAGAAAAGCAATTACTAGAAAATGGAAATCAAAGTCTAAATCAACTGTACTAAAAGTAGTATATATAGTAACAGCAATAAAACAACTGGAATTGGGATCTTTAAGAAATGGTAGAGGCAAATTACACAGGAAAAATGGGAATTGTAGGAACAGCGCATACAGGGGAGGAATTAAGTTAGGACTTGAATGAGCTATGTAATGTTTGACTGACAACAATTGTGTAAATTATAAGTGATGTATAATGTTTGTAACTACAGTCATGTCATCATGGTTTATAATGTTTGCAACTGAAATTATGTTGGTATAGTGTATTTTATATAAATGTAAGATTGCTTATGTCATACATGATTATTTAATAAAGAAAAGAAAAAAAAGAGGCCTTCAAGAAAACTTGCAGACCCTTCTTGCGATCTTAATTTTGTGTTAGAGGAGCCAACATCTGCTTCTTATGAACCAGCTAATCTGGCTTACTTGAGGTTCTTGACATGAAAAACTATTTTACTACTTGCTCTGATCCCTGGAAGAAGAATATCTGAATTGCAAGTTCTTATGATGCATCAGCTATATCTCTTTTTCCACAGAGACAGTTTTTTTTTAAACTAATCCTTCTTTCATGCCTGAAGTGATAGCCAAGTTTAGTTTAAACCAAACAATCCCTCTTCCTTTTTTCTTTCCTGAATATAAAAACGAGGGAGAAAGGATGCACCATAATTTGCATGTTCACAGACAATTCAGGTACTATCTTGACAGAACTACATCTTTCAGATCTTTGGATCAGTTTAGTTCTTGTGAAGGTAAGAAGAAAAGAAAACCTGTGTCAAAACAGACTATTTCCAAATTGTTGTGTCAGACAATTACCTTTTGTTATACTCTTCACAACAAATTTTTCCAGGCAGGATCAAGGCCCACTCTGACAGGGCCTTGAAGTCATCTTTGGCTTTTTTAAAAGGGTTGAATTCAAAAGTAGTCTAGAAGCAGCAACATGGTCCTTTATACATAGATTTACATGGCACTGAAAGCTTGATTCCTACTATGTCTAGCCCAGGCTTTACTAGGATCCTCCTTGGGCTGCTAGACTCTTCCCCTTCCACCTCCCAAATTTACTAAGGAGGATAATTGACCATATATAGGTAAGGCTACTGCAGCATTTGTCAATATGATGAACATAGTACAGTTGTGTTAAGTAAACTTACCGTAACATTAGATGTTTGAATGATCATTTCTGCAGTAGCCACTCTCTCTTTCCAATCCCCCTTTGTTTCCTGGCATGTTGTCTATGCCAAGGTGTGGACACTTATTTTTTGTTATTCCTAGCATTACCTTTTCAGTGCTCAGCCTTCCTGGTTTTGGTGGCATTAAGGCTCTGAAGGGCTTGGCACCCAAATCTGCCTTTTTAGTCAGCTTAGCTCAAGAAGACTAATGGTTTGGAGGTGCGGTAGGTGCCCTGATGCTTTGGAAGCTATGTAGGATATAACCCATATAGATAAGGCTACTGCAGGAGTAACCATTCAAATATATACCGTTCTGATAAATTTGCTTACACATCTGTGCTTTACTAGCTGTACGGGTTAGTGGTCATAACCTGAGACATAGCCCATCAAGCAGCATTTCATTTTCAAGCATCTTGTATTTCTTCTGACCTGTACTTGATAGCTGAGCTGTTAAGCATATCAAGGAATGCCAGTTATGAATGGAAACTAGACCCTAGGGTCTCAGAGTACCTTAAGCAAACTAGAGCTAGATTTGTTGTCACAATGGTGAAATGCCATTTTAATGGAATTTTGCTCCAGACACCATTGACAGGAAATATAAACAGTAAAGGAGCTCTCTATTCTTGCATGTAGGTTTTCTCTAAGACATTCTGCCCCATTCTATTTCCAAATTTATTACATAAAGAAAGAACACAGTGGACAGGTTTGGTGCTTATGGTTCCTCTATGGTAAAGACAGCCACATTTCTGTAAGCTATTCTACATGACCAGAAAAGGACGTCTATGGCTTCTACAGACTTGCATTCTGGTGACACAGGAAGGGTCAGTGGTGCATCCTAGCCTCAAGAGTCTGAATTGAGCACCACAGACCTTAACAGAATATTCCCCTTCAGTGTCAAATTCTCAGTGGAGGTGCCTCATATCCTGTAAGAAAAAAGGACGCCTAGCATGAGAAACTCATGTTTGGCCAAATATAAAACGCTTTCCCTGTGGTGTAAACAAGGAGGAATACTTCCCATGAAAACCACACAACACAACCAGAAATTTTGAAGTAACTGGTGTCACTCTTTGATAGTGGCCTCTGCTTTGTCTTAGATAAGTGTATCTGTCTGCTGGATGGAAGTCTCACTGGGCTTGATGAGGATGCATGTCTCCACTGTTGATCGCTTATTATGAATTAAAGTTTTAATTTTGATTTAGAATGACATTCAGTGATTTCCAAGATGGGTGCATACTGATCAGCAGATTAACTCCAGCTCTCCCACTGTAAAAACAGAAACTGAGAAAAAGGAGTGGCGTTGAAACTGTTTCTTCTGTGAAATTCAGTTACTGGTAAGGACATTGCTTGGATGTCAGCAGAGAAGAAATTTGGAAAATCTGAAAGAAAATCAACCAAAAAAGTTGAAGAGAAAACACTGGGAAGGATTCTGCAACTGTTCAGCAAAAATCAGTTTAAGCGTCAGCCTTGGTTCAGGAGATGTATTCCTGTAATTTAGAGGACAAAATAAATCATATGTATTCAGAGGTGATTAAAATAAATGAAACATTCAAGGAGTATATCAACTCAGATAACAAAAGGCTGAAAATAATAGAAGAAGCCTTAACTAGCTTGTCATATGATCTAATAAAACTGCAAAAAATCAGGGTTTGAAATGAAGAAACATTTGGTTGAATATGAGGCTTCTCAAGAACAGCTGTTTAAAAAAATGTAGAGTTAGAAGACCAAACAAGCAGAGAAACCTAGGATATTCTGCTGTAGCAAAGAAACTGGAAGGACCAGACTGTATTACTTTCAACACAACTAAGCAACTGCACTAGTATTGTACAGCAAGATTTGTTAATTGAAAGGGCACATTGAGTGTATGCTCCAAATCCAGCCATGAGAAAGCAGTCAAGACATGTATTAATAAATGTGCAGCCATACCAACAGAAAGAGTTCATCCTAACAAAACTGTGGCAGAAATGCAAAGTATTAAAAACTGGAGAGCGCAGGGTGGTTGTTGAATTTTCTTTTTTCACTGTACACCAGGTAGAGGAGAAGTAATTTATCCCAGGAGTCGGGTAACATCAAGAGGCAGATGTGAGGTTCAAGCTGCTGTATTATCCAGGAGAATCAAATACATTTTTAATATGGAACAAGTACGGAGGAAATAAAAATATGTAGCTAACAAAAAGTGAGCCAGCAAGCAGAATGGTACATGCTTCCTATTCTGACAGTAAAGTTTAAAGAGAAACTTTCTCAGTGAAACCTTTTCCACTGTTCCAAAGCAAAATGCTTGAAAGACAAAAAAAAAGCACAGGAATTGTCTAGAAGAATGAGGAGTACCTTGGACATGAACCAGAGTCTAGTGTTGGGAGATGCATGTGATCAGGAAGAAGACCAGCAACACTGCAAGTAGTGAATAAATGTGAGATTATAAAGCATCAGTCACATTTGTGAAATATGGTTTTGCAAATAAAAGTGGCTGAGAAATGACTGGAGTTTTGTTGATTTTAACATGTGGATGGACTGTAAAGCATATACCCAGCATTATGTCTTTAATGTTTAGGAGGACATTAAAGGGGAAAATTAACCAAGTAAAGATTTCTCTGCTTCCTTCTAAAATGACATCAAGAAGGCAAAGGCATTGACTGTAAAACAAAATCATACTCCTCATGGTAGTCCCCTTTCAGGCAATATTGGGGTATAACAAATTAGGAAAAAATAGTAATAACCACTTACATTGATAATTAAACACTAGTAATGCAGAAAAGTTAGATACACTGCAACATGTATGTCTGTCTGTTACGTTTGTGGGGCAGTTCTCCTTTAAAATAAAAAGTCTTAAAGAATGTGTCAGAAGTTCAAGAGGGGATGAGAAGCAACAACTGTGTAAAAGATTATCTTGCCAAAAGTTAATGTGTGCTTGTAACTCAGAAGTTGGAAATACACATTCAAAACAACTATCATGCATAATAAGTGGGAACAATAGCTTTTTATCATAAAATTTAGTCTGTCCATAGTAACTTGGAATGTAAATGGCCTAACAGGTATAAACAGACAGGAAAGAGTACTGAATTATATTAAAAAATGCGGAGTGTAAATAGTAATGCTGCAGGAGATGTATTTGGAAAGAAATGAGCATGTAAATTTGACAAAGAAAGCGTTTCAAAAGGATATTCAGCAGAATATCAGGGACAAAGGAAAGGGAGAGTAATAATACCAATTATTACATGGGCTTCAGTAAGAACAGAAGAAGAAGAAAAAAATAATCGTAGATTTCTGGTAAATAAGGGGCTATTGGCAAGGGAGGAGAATTACACTAGCATGTATTTATATTCCAAAAATACTGCTTTTATGGAGCGTTAGAAAGTTTTGGCAGAACTTATCAACTTTCAGCATGGAATATTACTTATATATGGGGACTAGAACTTGATTTGCAACAGTAAAACTGCATCTGGGGGACCTAGAAGGGAAAATATAACAAAAGAGGGCAGATTTCTGAAGATGTTTATGAAAATATTTGGTATGGAAGATGTGATTTCAGTACTGGGAACTCAGACAGAATTTATATATTATTCCCCAAGGTGCAATAACTGAGCATGACTTGATAGAAATTCATATCACAGGAACATATACATTTAATTGAATGCTTTGACATACGTCTAATAACCATTTGCACTGATAAAAACTAATATAAAAATTCAGTGTAATGAAGTAAAAATGAAGCATTGATGCTTTCCCACCTACCTAACAAAAAGAGGGGGATTTAAGGTAAAGGTTGTAGAAATTATTCAAGAGTTATTAGGGAAGATGGAAATTTCTCAGAAGGAAAAGCTAGTGAGTGGGATAAAATGAAAATGGAATTTAAAACTTGGTTGAAATAAAAAAGAAAGGAATATGGTTAGGAAGTAATAGTAATTATTTAGAGGGGCAGACAAAGGTTAAAGTATTGTAGAATAAGGGGAATCTCACAGAAAAATGAAAAAAAAAACTACTGCGGAATTCTAAACATAAAATAAGAGAATACTTGGGTAATATGCATGAGTTTAAAAAGATTGCTGTTAAGCAATTAGTTTTAGTGGAGTGACTTAGCACAATGTATAAAGGGTTCCAGCAAACTTACAGAACCTATAACAAGACAAATAACCAGAGCTCCTATAGAGATATTAAAGATATTTTGGAAATTGCATTAACATTTGTATAAAGCAGATGGATGTGGAAACCAAGAACGAACACAAATGGAAATATTTATGGAAGACTTAATCATGCCAGGATTAGAGGAAGATGAGTCTCAAAAACTAATAGCTGAAATAGGAGGAGGTGAGAGAATAATGGTGATGTATAATCACTCTGCCGGGGAAGTCTCCAGGAACAGATTGTATACTTGTGGAAGTTTAGACATTAGGAGGGAAGAAAGTCATAAAGATCTGGGAGATTTTGTTTAATAGTACTTTAAAAGGAGGGGAAGCACCAACATTTTGAAAGAAAGCTGTGATGGCTGTATTACCCAAAGCCGGAAAACAGCAGTCAGACCAGCTTCACATATAGACCCATTTCAATTTTAAACCATGATTATAAAGTTTTCATGTCGATACTCGCTAAAAGAACGGCATATGTATTGCCAAAACTGATAGCTATGGATCATTGTGGTTTTGTGGATGGGAGCCAAACATTTCACTACATTAATAGAACCATGATGATCTAGAGAGAGGGAGAATGTAATAAAATGCTACTGTTATTGGTGGGGTTTGATACAGAGTAAGCTGGGATTTCATGAGTAGAGTAATAGAAGCATTTGGATTCCTGAAAAAATAAGGTAGATTAGGATATTTGAATTATTAAAGGCAATAATTATGGAGGGAGGGTTCCTCTGAACAGAAGACCAGGCAGGGATTGCCTCTTTCCCCCTTTATTTGTTTTGTGTTTAGAGCCATTGGCAAAAATAATAATAATAATAAGGGACATAGAAATTCAAGAATATAATTGGTGTGCTAATCAAGAATACTTGTCTTTGTTTGCAGATGGTGTTATTTTGCACTTGATAAAATCAGTGTTGTGGAACATTTTAAGACAGTCTCCTTTCTTTTCAGGATATAAAAGTAATCAAGATAAAACAAAAACTATAGTCATAAATGCTATGCCCACTCATGACTTGGTTTAGTAATACCTATATATATATAGGGACATGATAAGATGCAATATTTAGGAGTTTAGAGTAAAAAGGCTACTGTTGTAGCAGCTAAAGGTATGTAAGAAGAGACTAAACAAATGATAGTACAAAAGTGAGAAACTGGAAGCTCTAATTTAAGGAAATGGATAGTAAGATATAAACAGTGAAAATGTTTTTAATCCCTTTAGTTTTATATGCAGGTCAGGCATATTTTTTATCAACCAGAAACATTGTGGACAATAACTGATAAAGAGATGAAGGAATTTATCTAGGGTGGAGGACAAGAGTTAAGTGGAATAAGCTGATACTTAAAATTTCCTGATTTGAAGGGATATTTTAGGGCTACATGGATAAGACTGATATATGTAACACAAGCAGGAGGTTATAAGTCAAAGTGGAAAGGGATGATGATGAAACAGTGGAAGGAGATCAAGAAATGAAGAGGGAGTAGGGTTTTGGATGTAGATCCTTAAGGAGAATAAAAGCAACTCTAGAAATAATTATATTCATAAAGTTTCAGAAAGCATTCTAAGAATTGAGTCCACACAGGAATAGAGAAATAAGATTTTGCCAAAAGGGATGACTTCAAAGAGGGATTCATAGGTTCATAGGTAGGTACTAGGCTATCTGCCCAAGAGCATTTTTAAGCCTAGCCAGAGTGTGTCGGCTTTCGCCGCCCCATTGATTAATTAACTGAGCCTCTGTCAAGCAGAGCCAGTGAAGTGATCCCAGGGGTGTATTTTCTGTTACCCATCCACTCGTCAAGGCTTCTCTTGAAAAGTGCTAGTGAGGGGCTCTGCCTAATGTAGTTAGGAATTTTGTTCCAAAGCATGGGGAGTCTGTGTGACAGAAATCTATCCCTCCAGCATGTTCTATTTATTGTTGTGGCGAGGTTTAGCTCACTAGAGCGCGTGGCTCGCAGTGACTTGGATTTCTTTAGGTGGAGCATGTCCATCAATTCTGAGTTGGACATGGCTTTGTAAGTCAGGCAGAGATCACCTCTGAGTAAGCGATATGCCACTGAGTACAGCTGGAGTTTTTTCAGTCGGGCTGCATAGGACATATGTTTGTGGCCAGTAATCCTCTTGGTGAGGTGCTTTTGTGGTCTTTCCAGCTGTTGGAAGTGTCTTGGAGGTACATCCCAAATGGAACGTTGTACTCTATGATGGGTCTGATGAGTGACGAGTAGAGGGGCACTATAACCTCTTTATTTCTAGATGTGAATCCCTTAGTAATTAGATGGGCCACATAGAAGGATTTCCTAACTACTTTGGCAGTATGATTGTCAAAGGAGAGATTACTATCTACCTGGGTCCCCAGATCTATTATTACCTCTTCTGTATTAAGGGGGCTGCCGCCTATGTGATAATTCGTGGGTGTTTTGTTTTTCCCAAATGGGATGACTATGTATTTTTTGGCATTTAGCTTGAGGCCATGACTTTGACACCAGGTGTCTGTCTCAGTAAGGCCTTTTTGAAGGATGTCCGGGTCAGCCGGAGAGTCAATTATGGCTCCCAGTTTGTAGTCATCGGCGAACTTGGTTAGCCATAGTCCTCCTCTGTTTGCCTGTACTTCTGAGAAGTATATGCCGAACAGTAGGGGTCCCAGGACCGAGCCGTGTGAGACATCACTTGTGACTGGTTTAGAGTCGGACCTGGAGCCCGCTATTCTTGCCGTGTGAGTTCTGTCTGTAAGCCAGTTGGCAACCCATCTTGTGATGTAGGGGTTTATGTTCAGGCTGGTGAGTTTTTCTATAATACTCAAGTGAGGAATGGTGTCGAATGCCTTGGCGAGCTCAAGGTAGGCTGTGTGAATCACCTTTCCCTCGTCTGTGGCCTTGGTGACTGTCTCGAAGAAGTCAACCAGGTTTAGTAGGCATTTTCTGCCCTTAACAAAGCCGAACTGGGTCGGGTCAAGTGTTTGGAGGTTCCCCATGTCTTTGTTAATGAGTTCCGTGATGCGCTCCATAGCCTTGGAGACCAGGCTAGTCAGGCTTATGGGGCGATAGTTACCACGGTCAGTTGTGGCCCCTCCTTTGTGGAGCGGAATAGCCGTTGCTGTGTGCCATTCTATAGGCACGTAGCCTGTGGAGAGGCTGAGGTTGAACATCATATTTAGGTGGGGGGTTAGTTCGTTCTGTAGTTCGTGCAAGACGCAGCCTGGGACACCATCTGGCCCTGTTGTTGCTGTGTTTTTGGCTTTTGAAAGGGCTGTTTTCACCTGTGCTTCTGTGATTTCTGGGACACTACACTTTTCCGGTATTCAGAAAATAGGCAAGAGGTGGCTTTAATTTACTGGAGGAAATTGGCAAAGGAACCAAGATATTGGGAGCACATGTTTAAGGAGGGAAATATGATAAAGTGGGATGAGGTCAAAAAGAAGTTTGGACAGCAAATTAGCGACTGCCTTCCCTGTTGAGGACTGATATTAGAGTATAGGCTAAGAGAAAGAGAAAGGGTAGTCTGAAGTGAAAGACTTGCTCTGGAAGATTTTTTTAGTCAGTTCTATAACAAAAGCTGATTTTAAAAATGGGATAATTAGAAGGGCACATGAAATATTGCATGATAATTATAAGAATCAATTAGAAGAGGTTAGAAAATATTGAAAAAGAGACTGGAAAAGCAATTTACAAGGGAACAATGGGGAACATATGTATGACTCCCAAGTATGCAACACAATCAAAAAGGTATAGGTTTTGTGCTTGGAATTGTTTGCATGGGTACTTTTGTACACCAAGCAGACTTCAAAGAATTTTTTTCTTAGGTAGATACCAAATGTTGGAAGTGTGATGGAGAAGAAAGAGGTAACTGGAAATTTGTTTTTGGGAGTGTAATGAGCTGGGAAATTAAAAAAATCCTCTGTTAGAATTATTCAGGGAGCAAATGACTGTAACTAAGGAAATTATTCTTTTGTGCTGGGACACAGGATCTGAATTGCGTAGACATAGTAAGTCCTTGTTAAGTTTAATTCTGTTGGCTGCCAACAAAGCAATTACTAGAAAATAGAAATCAAAATCTAAATCAACTGTATTAAAATTATTGGATATTGTAAAATAGATAAAAGAACTGTAAGAGGGATCTTTTGAAAAGGGAAGTAGCAAATTACTTAGAAGTAATGGAATTGTGGGAAAAATACATGCAGACTAATGTTCAGGAGGAGGAGTTAGATTTAAGGGAAGGCAGGAATTTGAATAATTTGTGTAATATTGAGCTGAAAGACAGTTGTTATAAAGAGAAAGAAGATGTAATGTGTAATGAGTGTAAATGGAAAAACATGTTAATTTGGTTTATTTTCTTTTCTATTAGTGTATGTGGGTCTATGTCTTAACTAATATTTTAATAAAGATGTTTAAAAAAATGATATTCAAATGTTAGCTGAACAAATGAGTACTGAAGAAATTTCTGCTGATAGTAATTTAGAGTTAGCCAGCCATCACAATGGTGCTACAGTGACAGGAGGACAAAAACATTTTTTTTTTAATTTGGGAGATGGCAAAACGTTTGGAAAAATTAAGTTTGGATTATAATGCATATTTGGTGTATTGAATGGGTATATCTGGTGATTTAAAATGGTTTGAAGTTAAGAAAATGCATTTTTACCTTTTCAGTGACTTGCAGTGATGCCATTTCAGCAGCAGATAGTGGAAGTGCAAAGCAAGATGGAAAATGCAGATTGTCATGTGAAATGTGTGCTGCAAAGTTGTGGCCATAGTGGAGGTTACAGCTCAAAAAAATAATCTGAATATGAATTGCATACTGGGGGAGGGTGATGAATGTAATAAAATTTGTGAAAATCAATATGGCACTATGGACAAAGTTTTCAAAATTGTCTGTGGGGACTGAGAAAACATCATATTGTCATCTACCAGGAAAGCAAATCAGAGTAGCAAGCAAAGTGTTGTATGTGAATGATTTCTGGATGTTAACTTTTTAACTAAGGTTGCAGTTTATGGATATTATTAAGAATGTAAGAGACATACAACTAAACACAGACCGTTTTTCAGCTGTACTGAAAGTTTATTCACCACAGGGTGTTTTCACATTTACAAATGTTAAAGAAGCAAAAAACTGTTTAAAAGAGTTCCTTCCATATGCAGTCATTTTGAGAGGTAATAGAAATCCTACTTAGGAACAGAAAATTCATGAGACTGTTCCATTTTGATGTATGTGGATTAGAGGGACAGCAGAAGCAGGATGGTAATAGGTTCATAGGTGTATACTAGGCTAACAACCACCGGGGCCCTTATAAGGCTAGCCATGCAATTCAAATGTGACCCACAAATTTCATTTATATAAGTGGTGGTTTACTGACTGCTTCTGTCCATCAGAGATGTAGGAACCAGAGCAGGGGCGAATTTCTGATTACCCATTCACTGGTCCAAGTTGCACTTAAAAATGGATAGGGAGGAACTCTGCTTCAGTGAGTGGGGAATCTGTTCCAGAGAATGGTAATTCTCTGAGAAACATATCTGTTTCTCCAACATGTCCAATTTATGTCGGAAGCAAAATTTTGGTCTTTTAATCTAGTAGTTCTGATGCTGTTTGTTTTGAGGATGTGCAAAAGACTCACCAGAACAGGGTCCAGGGATGCCCTGTATGCCAAGCATAGATCACTTCTCAGAAGTCTGTATGATATTGAGCAAACAGACAGGGCTTTGAGGTGATCACTTTAGAACATTGTGTTTACTCCCTGTATCCTTTTTGTGTGATACCTTTGCAGAAGTTCCAGTTGTTGCATGTGTCTGGTCAAGTACCTACCGAAGGGGAAATTATACTCTATGATGCATCTGATGAGGGCCGAGTACAGTGGTATGATGACCTCTCTGGACCTAGATTCCATGCCTTTGCATATGCATGAGTTCCCAGATCCCTCACTAGTTAATCGACTTTTAAGTGTGCTTTATTAATGAAGTAGTTATCTGGGGTGGCAGACTTCCCAAAAGGTACTATGATGCATTTCTTGGTACTGAGTTTGAAGCCATGGCTTTGGTACCAAGTGCTTGTCTGTATTAGACCTTCCTGAAGGGTGTTCACATCTTGGGGCAATTTAATGACTTCTCCCAGTTTGCAATCATTTGTGAACTTGGTCAGCCAAATGCCTTTGACATAGGTGTTGACATCCAAGAAGTAGATGCCAAAGAGGAGTGGGCCCAGCACAAAGCCCTGAGGGACTTCACTGATGAGCAGCCTCTTTGTGGAGGTGGCCTCACCAGTTCTAACCTTCTGGGTCCTATCAGTGAGCCAGCTAGCTACCCAGCGTGTTATAAAAGGGGTTCTACCTTGTTCCATAAGTTTGTTAACAATGCCCAAGCAGATGTTGTATCGAATGCTTTAGCCCAATCTAGGTAGGCATTATGCACCATTTTTGTTTTCATCCATTGCCTTAGTGACCTTTTTAAAGAAGTCCACCAGATTCAGTAAGCATGACCTTCCTTTGACAAAGCCATATTGGGATGGATTTAGTGTCTGGAGGTTTCCTGTATCCTTGTCAATACTTTCCATGGCTTTGTAAATAAGACTAGTTGGACTAATGGGTCTGTAGTTTCCAGGAACGGTTGAAGGTCCTCCCTTATGAAGAGGGATGACCATTACTGTCCTCCATGCATGTGGCACAGATAAAGATTGCCTTGAGGCAAGCCACCTGGACAGATATGGCATGAGGGTTTCTGTTAGCTATCTCAGTGTGTATTTATGGTCAGAGATATGTTAATAACAAAGTTTGGTACTGAGTACACCAGAAAGAATGTGTATCTTTAATTATGTTAAATTGGACATTCATAATATTTAAGAATTGGGCTGCTTACTGGAATTAATGGAATTTTACAATAAACCACTTTAAAAGAAAAATGTGCTCCCTTAAAGCTGTGGTGACAAATAGTCTGACAGCCATAGTGATCTTTTGGCTAACAATGCATGTATCATGTCCAGCTTCCCGGTGCTGTCTGTTTCATTCTCTGGATTAGAGAATCTGCAGTGTCTGTTATAATCCACAGCATACATTTATGTCATCACAGTCAGGTACAGAAGCATAAAGCAATGCTATCTACTGGAAACAAATGTACCTTCACTGGGTAGATCATCAGTTTTACTTGATGTGCTTGCCTTTGGTTGATTTGATTGTTTACTTATTTAGATAAGTACTCTAGTTTAAAGGACCTTATTCAGCTGCAGCCAGTTGCAGCAAACTACAGCAGTAGATGCTACTATAAAATATTACAGGAAATGTAAAATTAAACATACAGAAACTAGCAATAGAAATATAAGAACAGCTGTCCTGCAGTTAAGTGTAGAGAAAAGTCTGTAAAAGTTCCATAATTACTTTTCTTTGTTTGTTTGTCTTCTGTGTAACTTTGAGAAAGTCACTTAACCAGGCAGTCCTTTTGGGTCACACATGAAAAAAGACACTTGTATCCAGTGGGTTTACTTGGTGAACAAGTGAATAAAAAACAAATTAGATTAGATAGAGGGATAAATAGCTGGATCGATTAACATAACATAACATAAAGACAGGTTTCTGTTAGACCAGCCTAAATGCTATTGCATCTAAGAAAGACAAAGCCTTCCAGGAGACTTTGATATATCGGCAACATTTAGTTCTCTTACAACAATCACGTTTGTCATAGTAAAAGGTTTTCATCTCAGAATTAAATGGGGTAAATATGGCAGAGCTTTTAATGGAGATTCATAAGGTGTAGGTAAGGTATTCCAAATATTGGATGCTTGGATGGAGAAGGTTTTATTGGAGTATGTAGGTGAGAGCAAGGCTTTGTCTTATCACTGCTTAACATGTATAACATCTGAGCAATTAAAGTGTATTGGTCTTGCTCTAAACCAGATGTAAATAACAAACCATTGAAGTTGGGTATAAACTCCTCACCATGTGCATACATTACCAAATAACAGTTTTTGATGCAAAATGTCTGTTGATTTTGGAGTTTATTTTGTTGGTAAGGGTAGCCCCCTGGATATTTTCCTTAGAGCTGAAAATCCCTGCCATGACATCATAAAAGACTGAACCATAATGCTTCATTACCTATATTAATGCATAATCTACTGTATTTCCATGTTAAATGCATCAGAAGTAGTTTCCTGCTCCCTAGAAAGACAAGTTGTCAGGTATTGCAGATAGAATACATCACATTGAAAATTTACACATAACGATGTAGTATTGAAACCACAATGTAAATAAAAAGCAGTTCCTCCACAGAGGGCAGTTATTCTTATTATCCATAATGCTTTTCAGTTGCATGTAAATCATTGCTCAATACCTACCATGACTAATTTTCTAGGTGTGATTATCCAGAAAACGCGAATAAACTGTGAAACTAAAAAAATCAAAAAGCACACTATAATTTTTATTTTTTTGCAAAATCACTTGCAGTTTTATCATGAGGAGAAAACCAGGAAATTAAACTAATTGTAAAACAATCATGCTTCCAGATATGAGCAATGCATTTTAAGTTGCAGTTAGCCACCATTATTTGAAGTGCTGTTGCATTCCTTGCTGCTTGGATAATGTCCTTTCTTATTATCTTAACACTTTGAAACTCTGCACATAAGGGTAAGTGGTACATGATTATTTACAGTTCAGGGAGGAACAATCTGAGGACATGCTGTACAGTCATGTCTAAATCATCAAAAAGCAGCAGGACCTCCTTCACGAATAAGTAATGGTATATGTAGCTAAACTTAATTCTGCCCAAGTTATTTCAGAGAGATGCTATAGTTTGTGAAAGTCTTTCTGAAGACATGCTGTCTTCTTTATTGTCCATTTTTTCTGTAAGCTGATGCTTCACTGAAACAGAATGATAGTATTCTATTCTGTTGGTCCATACATCTCTGCATGGTTTCACTACTGACCAATTGACACATGAGGTTCTAAAAAAATGATTACTGGGACTCTGCAGGATGTACTGCATTCATAAGGCAGTGTATTGTAGAGGGAATTGCAATATATTATCCATGTATGTAGAGCCTTTTGATCTTCCCATTCAGAGTACTAATAACAATACCCAAAATCCATCATTCATTAAAGATTTCTGGGATTTTTAAAGTTAAGTTGCTCTCCTAGCACTGATGTCCTTTAACTCCCCTTTAAGCTGTACTATCATTTTTAGTGAGTCATTGCTACATCTGAAACCTAGTAGTGGTATTTTAAAAGTTGTTCGTATGACCTATGTGACTGTTGCATTGATTAAAGTGAGTTTTGAAGTGTTTAGAGTAGATATTAGTGTTATGTTAAGGGATAGGAAGTATATGATCAGAAACTTAAGAGACAGATATCTTTGCTTAGAGTCTTGTTCATGAAAATAAATATCTGGGTTTAAGCAGTGACAGGATTTGCAAGTTATTAGAGGAGGTTCTGGCCTTAGACTTCAGACATAATAGTTATAGACCTCAGAATTAACAAAAATTGGATAATCTGGTCTAGTTCCTTGAATAAAAATGATAGTATCAAAATGTTTGAAATTTTTGTATGCAAGATTTTCAGAATATTTTCTATAGCAACTATCTCTGCTGTACATCTGATTAATGCTGCATTTTAAATGTTCACTGGTGATTGGACATGCCATAATATCTTAAATGAACATTGAAAAAGGGGGGGGACAAAAACATTTTCTTGTTAAAAAAGAGATTTATAATCAAGTCCACAATGATGATTTATGAGTGGCTCTGGAAAGGTCTTGTTTTCAAGTTTATGTATTATTTTTATATTCTGTGTTGTATTTATTTTATAGTTCAGCATTGATTTGAGTCAGGCACTGGAAAAAAAGCAACCCATAAAACATTATATTCCGTTGCATGTAAATGTTGGTTATGGGGGTAGTAACACTATGTACATGAACTGGGCCCAGTGTTAGCCATGGTATCTCATCCCTGACCCCTAAGCAAAAGCAGAGTGGATTAGTAAAAAATGTTGTGTGAGGTAAATTGGCATGTACAGATTGAACACACATGTTCATCCTCCTAATTAATTGTTTACGGACAGTTATTCTTTAACTGGATGAACCGAAAGAATTAAGTGACAGAATATTGCTGTTGGTGTGGAGAACCAAGAACATATTATGTATAAGAGAACCTATCCTGTGGGATGAACATGCCTCTCAACTGTCCAGACTTTTGTATAATGTCCAGATATTGCCTCATATTTTGGTCTGTTTCTCGTAAAAATTATGGTTTTCTGGCAAATCACTAGCAAATCATTGAGGACTTAAGTCAGAAAATAATGTCAAAGATTTGAGTTTCAGACTTCATATCCTTCAGAAAATTCATGTGAATGTGAAACCTGTCATTCTATCAACTTTCTAAGTTTATAAGAGCGATATTTAAAAAGTGGTCCCTATTTCTAGGCATTTCCCCTCATTATTTGTGACTTTGTCCAGATTTTTTTTTCTTTAACAGGTTGAGAAGTATGGAGATGTGTGTTGTAGGCTAAGATTGCTCTTTTGTCTATATACATTAATAGTATTATGTTTTGTTTTAAAAACTTGATGTAGTAGATACGTGGCAAGGAGTGTCCTGGAACTAGATTTTTTTCATTTCTACTGCTACCAGGATATGCTGTGGGATATTATAACCACATTTTATGTTATGCTGTTACTTTACATTACTTTACCATGAAGTTAAACTTGACTACAATATTTATATATTTATTAAGCCTTTTAGCGGTATATATTTTAATAGGTTATGAGTAAAAATGCATACACAGAGTGTTATGGATCATGTGTGATACTCTGATACAAATAAAAAGGGAAAGTCATAGATTGCAATGACAAATCTAGAAATATTTGCTGAATGGAGAGAAATGCAAAGTGCTTACATTATATAAAATGTAAATATTTTATACTCAGGTAAAATGTATACTACCAAAACAAAATTGTAACTTCTTGAAGCAGAAAAGTATTTAAATAATCAATATGTCTGTAAACAGAGACGTAAAATTCAAATATCATCTTATCCTTTGCGGTAATAGTATAGTTGGGTACAGAATGTTTCTGTGTTTTTTTTTTACCCACATAAGGAAATTAAGATAAGGAAAAAATTAAAACAATCAAGTACTGAGAAGTCTCAGAAGATGCAAAGCAGTTTTAATTCGAGTTATCAGACCGTGGTAATGGCTGAACTCTGCGACTAGAAAAAAGTCGTCAATTTTTCTAGCCATTGCAGCTGTTTGTGAACCTAGCAATATTAGCTGTAGTTGCCTTATGAAACACAATAATTATATTTGCAGAGCAGTATTAAATAAATTTAGAACAGCAGTTAGTTTTAGGGCATCAATAATGTGCACCTTATAAATCACAAAAAATATACATCTTCAGGGGTATGTATCAGTTCGTCGAAGACTAACTTCAGTGAACAGCCGTTCATTGAACATAAGTCAGCAAATGGCCATTCATCAAACATACAGATCAGCAAATGTTTTTCACGGGGCATCTAATAGAAAAAAAAGCCATCCAGCAGGTCCCGCAAGGCCACTTAAGATCCAGAGTCTGTTCCAAGTTCTTTTTAGTTCCAAAGAAAACAGGGGACCTCAGGCCAATCTTGGACCTAAGCCACATCAATTAGTTTCTGAAATAGACAAAGTTCCTGATGGTCACGGTTCAATCCATTCTCACTCTGGTGAGAATGGATGACTAGATGTGCTCCACAGATCTCTGGGATGCCTACTATTATATCTAGATAGAGAGGCATAGGATGGGTGCTATTCATTTCCAGTTCAGGGCATTGCCCTTTGGTTTCACCACAGCCTCCAGGTGTTTACCGAGTTCATGGCAGTGGTAGCATCATGTCTCAGACTGCTGGGATTCTGGGTGTTCTCATATTTACATGATCAGGTTCTCCATTGGGGATCTCTCCAAGTAGGGATCTTCTAGTTTAAAAGAGGGACTTCTTGAGCCATCTGCTACAGCAAAGAGTCAGTTGACACCTGCTCAACAGATAGAATTCATTGGATGCCTACACAAGGTAGTTGTTCAGGTTCTTTACCGTCATTGGATGCCACATGAACATGATCAGTTAAATTGCCAAACTCCTAAATTCCAGGATATTATCCCTATGCTAGATGGTATTTCAGGTTATTCAACACCTCTCTAATCCAGCAAAACTTATTCTCGAGCTGCTAGAGCTGATGGCTTCAGCACCACACTAGTTCTCCTAACGAGATAATACATGAGACTTTTCCAAGTGGACCCTGATGGCTCAATGGTTACTGATGTCGCACCCATTACATGCTCAAGTCCACCATCTGCAGGATGTATCAATTGATGGCTGACCTCCCCAGTGATTTTGAATGGTCAGTCATTTTCTGTACCACTGCCTGTGGCTACAGCAATCACAGATGCACCCCTCCTGAGGTGAGGTGGGGGCATTTCCAAGGGAAGACATTCCAAAGTTCATGGTAACCCATGGAGGCCAGTTTTCATGTCAGTATCTTGGAGATGAGGCAGTCCTTGCATTGCAGGCTTTTCAGGATTTCCTTCCTGAGAGTATGATTTCTACCCAGACAGATAACTTTGCAGTAGTCTAGTACGTCAACAAGCAGGGGGAGAACCTGCTCATACCCACTTTGCCGGGAATCCATGAGAGTGTGGCATGGGTGATGTTTTCCCATCAGTTTCTTATGGCAATGCACATTATGAGGACTTCCAGTGTTCTAGTGGACAAGATGAGCTGGTTCATTCTTCTGCCTCATGAGCAGTCCCTCAATCACAGAGTGGCGATACAAATCTTCAGACACTGAGGCAGACCTTGTTGTGATCTTTTCACTTCATATTTAAATAACAAGTGCAGTCGTTTCTTTGCCCTTATCCCTCCTCAATGTCAATCACTAAGGGGTGCTCTAATCCTTGATTGGGGCCCGGGTCTTCTGTATGCCTCCCCCCATACCCTTGATAATGAAGTTTATGCAGAAAGCCAGAAGGTGCAAGATCAGATTAAACCTCATTTCTCCCAGCAAGTTTGGTTCCCCCTCCTCTGGCCTCATCTACTCCATTCTCCCAGGATGTTGAGCTCCCATCCAGATCTTCTAAGTCACCCATCCAACAGCCTCACCTGGATCTAAAGGACATGAATCTAACCATATGGTATCTCCAATTCTAACAATGATCAGAGATGGCAGGCTGTCAGCTTTGGTGGTTCATATGTTAACAGCTTCACAAAAGTGAAATACTAGAAAAATTATCTTAACAAGTGGAAAAGGTATACTATTTGGGTTTCATCTAAGGGAACAGATCCCTTTTCAGCTCCTCTCCCATCTGTCTTGGACTTCTTGTTAGATCTCTTCCAAAAAAAAAAGGTTCAGCCAGCAAATATTTCCAGTTTCCACATTGGACACAATCAAACTCCCATGGCTTCCCTAAAGATTTCAAAAGCCTTTCTAAAGGGAACTTTTCTGTTGAGGCCTCCTATTAGAGATCCAGTTCCTCTATGCAATATTACATTTGTGCTACAGGCCTTAACTCAGGTTTCTTATGAACCTGCAGCCATGGTGGATCTAAAATATCTTTCTTGGAAAACCATCTTTGTGTTGGCTGTTATATCTGCAAAGAGGATCCCATAATTCCAAGCATTGCCCTGTAAACCCCCATACATGGTCTTCCATAAGGACAGGGTATCTTTGAGAACAAATCCCAATTTCCTCTCAAAGTTGGCATCCGAAGTGAATCTTAAATCCCAATTTCACCCCAAAGTTGGCATCTGAAGTGAATCAGTCTGCCGCTATTCTTTAAAAAAGTTTCTAATAAAGAAGAGAATACTATACACCTACTGGGTGTTCATAGACAACTCAGTTTTTATGTGCACAGGACTAAAGACATTAGAAAAACAGATCAGCTGTTTGTTGCTTTCACTAAAGTGAAGTTGGCCAAAGTATATCAAAGGGTCATCCTCTTAAGGTGGCTTACTGATTCTATAATGTTTGTTTGCAAAAGACTAGGTCTGTCTTTACCTAAGAAACCAAAGGCTTATTCTGCAAGGGCAGTCGCTACCTCTGCTGCCCTTCTAAACAAGAGTTGCTATTGATGAAATTTGTGTTGCAGCTGCTTGGTCTACTGTTCACTTGTTTGTATCTCTCTGCAAGCTGGATGTACAGTCCAGGACTCATGCATCCTTTGGCTTCATCATTCTCAGGAATATCCTTCCTTGATGCCAACCAGGTGTTTTCTATAGTTTGGAAACCTTTCCCGAAGGTTGCATTGGACAAACGCAGACAACATAGAATTCGAAAGTTATGTATTTGCCATAATTGGGAGATCTGTGTTGTCTTGTTTTCATCTGGTTCGTCATCCCTCCTTCCATCCCTGTTCCTAAATTGTCACCATATACTCCTTTGGAGTGGATAGACTTCACCAGGAACCTTGTCCTTGAACAGCCTTAGTTGCCTTTTCTATTTTCTATCCTTTTGTTTAGCCCTTGCTATAGGCTAGCCTGTTTATACTGATTATTGAATAATGTACTGGTTGTGAGCAGGCAAACTCAATCTAAGGTAGCTTGCAGGAACAGAGGGAATTATGGGTAGGGGATGATGCAGAGCCCTGGATTCATAGCTTCCAAAAAGTTGCTAAGGTCAGATAATAACCCAAAGGTTGAACTAGACAAAAACAAGACGGCACAGGCCTAGTATTATGTTAAGTACATAACTTTAGATCTGATGTTATCAGTTTTCATTTTGTCCTCAACTGATGGGTTCAGATCCAAGCCCTCTGATCTGACTTGACCGTTATAAAAGCTCATGGCAAATTTGAACTCTCAAGCTTCCTCATTACCTCGAATGCACCAACCCCTGTTACTTCAAATCTCGCTTGCCGCTTCCAGGAAAAAGATGTAGTCCTTAATTCTCTCGAGCTTGGAGTGATAAGTAGCTTTAAAACTTAACTCTGTACCTTTAATCTCTTATAAGTCTCTCAACTTCTTAACAAAAGTTTTTTTATTAGTTATTTTTCTCCCTTACCTTTTACTTCGAAACCTGTGTTTTTCTGCTTACCATTAGTGTTATTTCTTGCTACTATCATTAGTAGCTTCGTTCTCTCTCTGTCTTCTACCTTTTGTTGTAGCCTTCAGTACCATTGTTGGCACTTTCTTTCCTTTTCTGCTTAAAAAACTCTTTCTTTATTTAAAGTTATATTTCTGATTTACTGTTGTTATTGGTCTTTTCTTCTTCTTTTTTGACAGCTGATAAGGAAAGTGGGAAATGTGATCAGAAGATTCCTATGTCTGACTTGCACACTTTGTGTTTTCTTTGCTTATATCATCTCCACCTCCAGGAGAATTGTGCGATCTGCCGTGCTTTTAACCATAGATCATTGGTAGATTGCAGAAATTAACTTATTCTAAAGGGACTTTTGGCTTCATCCCTTGACCAAGGAATATCTGATCTATCCAAGGAAAAACTTAAGAAAACATCTCTCACTTCTCTGAGCACCTGTTCTGCTTCCTCCATGTCCTCAGAGAAATCCATAAAAAGAACTTCCTGGATCCTGTAGTTTTTTCGGATCCTACATAGAAGAAACAGAAGAGGCTGGATACATTCATTTTTAAGTCCAAATTCAGGTCCTTGGATCTGACGGCTTCTTTAGATCCAAAGTTTCTGAAAAGCAAGGATTCATCAGATCCAAACACCTTGGATTGCACACATATTTTACTGGCTCTGCCTACAGAAAGGTACTCCCCTTCACTGGACCCGGTTTCCTCTCGAGTACCTTTTCCCAATTTTGGAAAGACCAAAATCTCCATCAGCTCTATCCATCCGATCATCTAGGGGTCTCACTGAAGCAGATGTAGAGAGGCTAGTGAGAAAGATCATCCCAGCGCAGAGCCAGCCTGCCCTCTTCTCGGCTCCTACCCCATCTGGTCAGGAAGCCCATACATCCACAACTCCACCACTACCAATTCTTCCTTTGACTCTTACTCAGGTTTCAGAGCCATCGGAAACGAGTCATCCAGCTCTGTCTACTTCAGATCAGGGGATTTTTGTATCCCCAGATCCGAGACTTGCTCTGAGCTCTTTGGTCCAGTTGGCTGATGAGAGCTGTCGGAGCTGATTCTGCCCTTTCGGGTCTAAGATTTTGCAGTCAACTGTAAAGCTTTTGGAGCCATCTGTGCATCTCGGAGCCTCAACGATCGTTAGTTCGGGTCCGTCTTCAGCCGTGGGGTGGCTGTCCTCTGAGCAGGATGGGAATACATATCAGAGGCTTGGCCTGTCAGATCCAGGTCCTTGTTCCTCTCCAGGACAGTCTGCCTTTAGGGTTTTGGAGAGAGCTCTGTCTGCATCTCAGACCCAGGTGGTGCTTCCTCCATTGGATCCTATATCTTCTTCTGTTCCACCTCTGCGCCTTGAGTCTCTACTATCCTGTTTACAGGGGCAGCTAATATCAAATCCCCAGACTTCACACAAGGGTATCCCCCCCCCTGTTCTGATACCTCCATGGAGTATCCCACTGAGGAGGTCCCTAAGAAGAAGACATGCAAGAAGAAACATAGAGGTTCACCTGAATCTGTCACAGAGGAGACAGATTTTGTTGAGAGTGAGGGGTCCCCACAGTCACCTGCTGATGATGTCTCATTTGAAGGCATCCTTGAGATCTTGAAACAGAGAGGTGGCTGGAAGCCCAGTAACCCTTCATCAGAGGAATCTGTGCTACTGGAGGCTTTTGGTACCGGCCCATCTACTTCCTGGGTGATCCCACCCGCTGAAGAGCTTCTGGAGTTGGTCTTGCAGTGAGCATGGAAGGAACCTGACATCACTGAACCCATTCCCAGGAAGCCAGATAAGATTATGACCCCCCCTCCCCCAGAGTCTAAACAGTTTGGTTCAAAAGTCCCCCGTGTATGCCATAGTTGTGGTAGTGACCAGCAAAAGAAACTTGCTGACAGAAGTACCTCCATTCATCCCTCTGACAAGGAGTTGCAGGTGATGGACAGATTTGGGAAGTGTGTCTATGCTTCAGCAACCTTTGACTTAAGGTCTCTGAATTATTTGGCACATTTTATTAGACTTCAGAGGGATCTGATTAAAGAACTTTCAGGTACCCTCGCAGGAACCGTGTCTGAAAAGGTGAAATATTCCATCATTTCTCAGCTCACAACCCTACAATCAATTTCCAAGTCATCCATGAGGCTTATTTCTAATGTGACAGAAGGAACCTCAAGGGCAGTGGGTTCAGACATAGACATCACTTGGATACATTTGGTTGATTTTATGGAGCCTTTTAAGTCTATGTTTGTCAATGTTTCTTTTCACAGCACCTCTCTTTTTGGCCCCAAAGTAAGAGATAATGTTGTCTAGGTGTGAGGAGGATGGAAAGATCCTTTCTGCCATGGGTGTATGTTTTTCAAACCCCAGAGATCCTTTATGAGGTTTCATCAAGGTGGTTGAAAGATATCATTCAAAAAATCACAATGATTTTTCCAGGACACAAGTGGAGGGTCTTCCCCAGAGACAGAGGGGAAAGTTGAAATGGTAGATGCCACCCTTGAAGCAGAGAAGGCCCACAACATCAAGGATCCAGAGAATCTTTCTTTGGCAAACCTTCCAGTGCTCCTGAAAGGAGGCCCAATTGTCCCCTTCTGGAGGCAATCGGGACTCATTTGTCCCTGCACTGGAGACCCTGGCTAGAAGTAACAAAAGATACTTGGGTACAGAGGATCGTATCCAGAAGATATATAATTCAATTTTCCCTTCTTCCTCTAAATTCCAGGAAAATCCCTGATGTTCCATACAGTCAGTTGGAGCAAGCAGCCATTGAAATACAAAAGTTGCTAAACAAGAGAGTCATCCAAGAGGTTCCCCCAGGATCCATAACTTACTCAAGATACTTTTTAGTGCCAAAGAAAGCAGGGACTGGAGACCAGTTCTGGATCTCAGCAATCTAAGCAACTTTGCTTGGGAGACAAAGTTCCGGATGTACACGGTTCAGTCTATTCTTCAGCTTTTGGAAAAGGATGACTGAATGTGCTCAATAGATCTCCAGGATGCATACCGTCATATAAAAATGAACAGACAATCCAGGAAATTCTTATGCTTCCAGGTCGGAGACTGTCATTACCAGTTCAGAGCACTGCCCTTTGGTCTCACCACAGCCCCCAGTGTGTTCACCAAGTGCATGGCAGCGGTAGCAGCTCACTTGAGACTGCACAGATTCCAGGTGTTTCCTTACTTAGACGACTGGCTCATCTCTGCCCCAAGCAGGCATCAGCTCATTATAAGCAAGAGAAGAAGTAATCTGTACTCGTGCATGATTAGACATAACCATACATTTCAAAAAATCACATCTTCAACCAACCCAGGCTATAAAGTTCATAGGAGCACTGCTCGGCAAAAGATCAACAATAGCCTCCCTTCCTCACTCCAGAATTCAAACTTTAAGATCGCAAATCAAAAAGTTACTTTGCAGTGCCACAGTCCCAGCTCACCTGGTCCTACAGGCACTAAGTTTGATAGTGTCAGCAATAACCCTTGTTCTGCTGGCTAGATTCCACATGAGAATTCTTCAATGGATGCTGCCATCTCAATGGTCAATACTTCAGCCACCCTTTATCTGCTTGAATATGAATCACCGACTCGTACAACAAAGATTTGAGGTGATGGACCCAGCCAGAATAACTGCTACAGGGCTGTTTATTTGTCCCTTCACAGCCCAAGGCCATAGTGACCATGGATGCTTCCCAGCATGGGTGGGGGCATTACCTGGGAAAGATGGTCCAAGGCATGTGATCCCCTAAAGAGACACATTTGCATATAAACGTTCTGGAGTTGAGAGCAGTGCTTTTAGCGTTGCAAGCCTTTCAGGTACCTCTCCAGTCAGGAATGATTGCAATACAAACAGTTGATATGTCATTGGTTTGATACATCAACAAACAGGGAGTAACCAAATCGTACCGTCTATGTCGAGAAGCACTAAGGGTGTGACAATGGGCAATATCTTTTCCAACCACTTTCTCTTAGCAACACACATTCCAGGGAAGTCCGGCGTGGTAGCAGACAAACTGAGCAGGTGCATTCTGTTACCTCACGAATGGTCCCTCTACCAGAATATACCGGAAATGATTTTCTGCAAGTGAGGCCAGCCTTCCTGTGATCTGTATTCATCTCCCTAAGCAACAAGTGCAGCAGCTAGTTTGTCCTCATTTCCCCATAGGGAGAGTCACCAAAGGATGCTGTTCTCCACGATTGCCCCCCCACCCCGGGTTACTGTATGCATATCCCCAGATCCCTTTAATACTAAAATGCCTTCACAAAGCTGCCACGTTGAAGAGCAAGGTCATTCTCGTTGCACCCTTTTGGCCTTGACAAATTTGGATGTTCATCGTGTTTCACTGCTGCAGTCATTACACTTGAGTTATCCTGCTGTCAGGCGGTCCCGCAGTCGGCCAGAGTTCCAAAGTCTTGGTCCGGGCGTCGGTTGCTGTCGCTTCTTCCCTGACGTCAGTGCGCCAGGGGTATACAAGATGCAGCCGACACCATTTTCTTCAGTCTTTCTTGCTGCGCGGTGCCCGAAGCAAAAGCAGTTTGCAAGTGCCAGTCGGCCGACTCCTGAGATTTTCAATTCGAATTTCAGAACCAAAGTCTTCAATAAAGCTAAGTACCCCGTTGGGAAAACTTTTTCTTGCCTCAGACCGATGTCAGTAAAAGTTAATAATTGTATTTCTTGTGGGAAGCAAATACCTCATAAGGATTTTCATTCTTACTGTATTCCATGCCTAGGCCCAGACCACGACGCCACTAGTTGTCGGTTTTGTGCTAGATTTAACAAACGCACTATTAAACATTGGTTTGATTTTGCTCACCATTACTTTGGCCGAAGGTTTAATTATACCATGCCGTCTGAACAACCGACGACCGGAATACACAAAAAACGCAAAGACAAGGATAAGGACAGGTATCCGAGGCCCAAAATTGACGATGAAGCCTCTTCTTGGCCAGTCGCCGGTTTGCTGGTTCTCAGTGAGGCGCTTTCGCAGCCCCTGACACCCGCTACCTCAGAGCCTCAGGCTGCCTCCGACTCCCACATGGAGATGTCTAGGCCTCTGGATACTCAAGGTGTTGGGCCTACGAAAACTAACCCTTCAGATGGGTCCGGAGCCGCTGAGCAGGCATCGGCTTCTGAGGGTGTTTTCAGACCTTCACAGCTTACCATAAAAACTACAGCCAAGTCTAAAACTCCATTAAAGACAAAGAAGCAAGTACAGCATTCACCTGGACAGGCCTCCATGCCTAAAAAACAGATGCTTAAAATGGCTGAAGACTTAATTACTCTGATCAGGGGTTCCCATCCCTTCCTGATAAAAGGCCTATGCAGGATACAGACTATGATTCCTCTGACCAGGTTTCCATTTCTTCTGATTCCTCTTCAGACCAGGGATATTCTTTACCCCCCTATGTGGATTCTGATGCTGAAGAATCAATTCCTTCAGCCTTTCCTCCTGAGGATTATTCTTTTGGGGAAACTTTACATACCATGAGGGAGCATTTCCATTGGGAGGGCTAGGATTACTCAGAATCCAAGAAAAGGCTCAGAGACTTTCTTTTATTGCCTCAGCACAGGCCCCATGCTTTTCCGCCAGTGTTAGATATTGTGGATGATGTGTTCTCCGAATTCAGTTTAAATCCTGATTCTTTGCCCCCTGCTCCAGTCAAGCCAGACAGGTACTACAGAGTCCCTGACTCTCACAAATTTCTTTATAAAAACCCTGTTGCTGACCCATAAACTATTTCCCAGGGTCCCAAAGGGGTAAAGGCATTCCACGGCTAAAAATCCAGTTCCCTCTGACAGGGATTCTAGAGCATTAGACAGATGGGGGAAGAAAGTTTACACTTCTGCAACTTTAGCAGTGAGAGCTTTAAATTGCCAGTTTCACATGCTTAAATACCAACAATATTTAATGTCTCTGTTGAAACAGAAAATGATTACAAGTTCAGAACATCCTGACTATAAGGAAATGCAGGATTTATTGCATGCAGCTGAACAAGTGGGAAAACATACTCTGCAATGTGGTTTTGATTCTTTAGAGGCTTCTTGTAGAGCAGCAGTTACAGGATCTGTGATTCGAAGGCATGCTTGGTTAAAAGAACAAGGTTTACCTGATCATGTTAAGGCTAAATTATTGGATGCTCCTTTACAGCAGGATATTTTATTTGGTGTTAAGGCAGAAGAGGTATTAAAGAAAATGAAGGATAAGGCAAAATCTATGCAAACAGTGAAGGATTTCTTACGGGTACAGCCACCTCGATTTAGCAGAAATTGGCCTTCAAAGAATTGGTCCTTTCCAGTGTCAGACAGACCACAAAGAGGCAGATACAGACGCCCAAGAGGCAGATCTCAGCCCCAAAGCTCTTACAGATCATGACAGTGGAATGCTTCAACCCCAAAAGGAGGTGAAGACAAGTCACAACCTTACAGGAAACAGTCCCAATGACTTCCCCCTTCGAATGCCAAACACTTACCTTTTGGCAGCTCCCTTAGGGGGAAAACTAGCACTTTTTTCTCGAAATTGGCATATAATCACCCAAGACAAATGGGTTCTGAATATTGTGTCTCAAGGTTACAGGTTCCACTTTCACACTCTACCAAGGCTAAAAGGAATGCCAGACCTGCCACAAAATCAATGGGCAGAGGCACAAAAACAAATTACAGCCCTCATGGACATGAGAGCTATTCAAAAAGTGCCACAACAGGAACAAGGACAAGGATTTTACTCAAGACTTTTCCTGGTCCCCAGAAAGGACAAAGCCTGGAGACCCATACTAGACCTTTCTACTAAATACTTACCTGGATTTTCCGAAATTCAAAATCTTGACACTACAGCAGCTTCTTCCCATGCTGTGCAAGAAGGCTTGGCTTGTTACTTTGGACCTCAAAGAGGCATACCTGCATGTCCCTATCAGACAAAATTGCAGAAGATACCTCAGATTCATAGCTGGTTCAATGCATTACCAATTCTCTGCACTGCCCTTTGGCTTATCTACTGCACCCAGGGTCTTCACAAAGTGCCTGGCACCAGTAATTGCATTTTGCAGACAAAAAGGAATTCAAATATATCCATACCTGGACGACTGCCTTATTCAAGCAGAGAGCAAGGACATTCTTCTAAAACATCTGGCGTTTGTAAAAAAGATTGCTAATTTGCCTAGGGTACACAGTAAACGAAAAGAAGTCAAAACTAGTGCCCTCACAAGAGATAATATTCCTGGGTGCCAGCTTAAATACAACGGCCCAGATGGCTTATCTCACGCCAGACAAGCAAGGACAACTGACTCAGTACTTTCAATTGATAGCAACAAAAACCCAACTCCCTGCAAGAAAAATTCTGCAGGCCTTGGGATTCATGGCATCCTGCATACTACTAATTCCATAAGCCAGACTGCATATGAGGAAATTACAATGGTACCTAAAAAGTGTTTGGACTCAACACTGTCACAGTTTGGAAGCAGTAATACCACTAATTCCCTGCCTACAACAGGAATTTCGATGGTGGGCACAGGCATGTCACTTCATCAAGGGACAGCCTTTCACTCTACCCACAGCCAGGCAGACACTAACAACAGATGCTTTGGATTACGCCTGGGGAGCACACATGGCAGGAAAATGTATTCAGGGCAAGTGGACCACAGACCAAATGCATCTTCACATCAATCAAAAAGAGATGTTGGCTGTACAAAATGCCCTAACAGCTTTCAAGGACCTTCTGCATCCAGGACAACTACTGTTAAAGACAGACAACACCACAGTCATGTGGTACATAAACAAGCAAGGGGACACTCATTCTTATCCCCTCTGCAGACAAGCCATGACCTTGTGGAACACAGCTCTAACCTATCAAGTTCATCTACAAGCACAATTCCTGCCAGGAAAGAAAAATACTCTGGCAGACGACTTAAGCAGAAACATCATGGATCCTCACGAGTGGAGGTTAAATCCACAAGTATTCAGCATGATAACGCAAAAATGGGGGTGCCCAGACATAGATCTTTTTGCTTCCCCAATGAATTGCCAACTACAAATATTCTGCATAAGGACTTATCACACACAAGCATGGAAAGTGGATGCTCTCTCATTCAGCTGGAAAAGCCTAAAAGTTTATGCCTTCCCACCACTGCCTCTCCTTTCAAAGGTACTCCTAAAAGCCAGACAAGAAAAACCACAGATGATCCTGATTGCCCCAAACTGGCCACTCCAGCACTGGTACCCAATCTTAAAGAACTTAGCTCAAGGCCCACCATGGATTTTACCTCAAACTCCGCATCTTCTGACTCAACAAAACAATCAGATCCTGCACAGTCAGCTCAAAACCTTAAACCTGGCTGCATGGCAGATTCATTAGTCAAGCAGACAACACCTCTCTCTAAAGCTGTTATGGATGTCATTTTGGAGGCCAGAGGCCTAGCACCAGGAAATCTTATTCAGAAAAGAGGAAGAGATTCTGTGCCTGGAACCAGGCTCAAAGCTTTGACCCTCTTGTCCCAAATATTCCTCAGATATTACAATACTTAACTGAGATGCTGGACAAAGGACTATCCTTTTCATCCATTAAGATCCACGCCTCTGCCATCTCGGCTCATTACAACACAGATCCTCCTATTTTTTCTCATCCATTGCTAAAACAGTAGCTCAAAGGGGCTAAAAACATAAGACCGCCCCAGAGAGCACCAACACCAACTTGGGACCTCAATTTTGTCTTGGAAAACCTAACCTTACCTCCTTTTGAGCCAGCCAATTCAGCAGAATTAAAATATGTATCATGGAAAACTGCTCTGCTTCTGGCAATGACCTCAGCACGAAGAGTCTCAGTGTTACAGGCACTAATGGCAGTGGAGCCTTTCATCATTTTTCACCAAGACAGGGTTTCTTTAAGAACAAACCCTTCATTTATGCCTAAGGTGGTATCCAGTGTGGCTCTTAACCAAACTATTCACTTGCCAACTTTTTATCCAAATCCCCAGAATAAAGGGGAGAGACTTCTGCATTCCTTGGACATAGACCATTACATTTCTACTTAGACAAAACAAAAGCTTTCAGAAAAACTGAGCAATTGTTTGTAGCATATGCTGCAAGATCACAGGGAAAGGCTATTTCAAAGCAGACCATTTCAAAGTGGATAGGACACTGTATCCGGTTCTGCTACACACAGCATGGAAAACCTGTACCTACTAACATTAGGCCACATTCCACCAGGGCAACAGCCGCTTCAACTGCCTACCTTAGAGGAGTACCTACCAAAGATATCTTGGAAGCTGCAACTTGAAGTTCAGTGCACACCTTTACCAAGCATTATCACTTGCCTCTTTATTCTAGAAACAGAGCTGGCTTTGCCACTGCAGTGCTGCAGGGCCTCATAGCCACCCTAACTCAGCTTTGGGATTCAACCCAAGTGTAATGACTGCAGCAGTGAAACACGATGAACATAGTACAGTTTTGTACCTACCATAAATGTAGATGTTCGAGTGTCTTCACTGCTGCAGTCCAGGTTACCCACCTGCCATCCCCTCTTTCTTAGCTGGGACTTATCTATACCTTTCTACCCTATACTACCTATGTGGTGTATTTGCTGGTAACTGAAGGTTTTGTTTTTACCTTTATTGTATGTTTTATTAGCAATATTAATTGCCTACCTGTTTGGGGGCACCTGACATCTGGGGCAAGAAAAACTGAAGAAAATGGTGTCTGCTGCATCTTGTATACCCCTGGTGCACTGACGTCAGGGAAGAAGCGACAGCATCTGACGCCGGACCAAGACTTTGGAACTCTGGTCAACTGTGGGACCGCCTGACTGCAGGATAACCCAAGTGTAATGACTGCAGCAGTGAAGACACTCGAGCATCTACATTTATGGTAGGTACAAAACTTCCTTTGGCCTCATTTGATACATCAACCCTGGATTCTGGATCCAACTCCAGACCCGCTGTAACACCTGACAGACATGACTCATCCAGACCTTCCAAATATCAAGCTGATTGCTTGGTTTTTCCATTTCCAGTAGTAGCCAGACAACCTATGCTCTCTTCCCCTGCCCGTCAAATTCTATTATCTTCACTCAAACCAGCTGCCAGGAAAGTTTATGCTAGCAAATGGAAGAGATTTGTGCACAGAGTACTTCAAAATGATGTGGACCCATTTTCTGCACTGTTTTACACTGTTCTGGATTTTTGTTGTTGCTTTTTGATAAAGGGGCCAGTTCTTCCACAGTAAAGGTCCAATTAGCAGTGATTTCCAATTTCCATGTTGATCTTGATGGCTCTTCCCTTGCTCCCTATAAACTTAGTAAGGCCTTTCTACGAGGAACACTTCTGTTGAGACTCCCCGTTAAAGATTCTACTCCTCCTTGGGACTTAACATTGGTAATGCAAGCTTTGGACCTTCCACCCATCAAACTGGCACATAAATACTATCTAAAATTTCTGTCTTGGAAGACTTTGTTTCTGGTGGCCATTACCTCTGCCAGAAGAATTTCAGAACTTCAGACCCTGTCGGTAAAATCTCCATACCTAATTTTTCATAAGAATAGAGTTGCTTAGTGAACAAATGCTTTCTTTTTGCCAAAAGTGATATCAGATTCCAACATTAACCAATCTATCAGTCTACCAGTTTTCTTCCCAAATTATACAAGCAAAGGCAAATATTTGTTGCATTCACTGGATGTGCATTGGCAATTGTGTTTCTATATACACAGACCAAAAGACTTCAGAAATTCAGATTAGTTATTTGTTTCCTTTGCTGAAAGGAAATTAGGCAAGCCAGTGTCTAGAGTTTCCCTAGCCAAATGGCTTACTAATTGCATTTCCTTCATTTACAATAAATTGAACTTGCCTTTAAATAAGCAATTGCATGCTCACTGTACAAGATTGATAGCAGCTTCCTCAGCCTTTCATTCGAGAAATTTCTGTAGCTGCAACTTGGGGTTCATCTCACACCTTCATCTTTCATTACAAACTGGATTTATTTTATAGAATTACAGTATCATTTGATTCAATGGTGCTTAGGAATACCCTTCCTTGAGGCCACCCTGGGATTCTAGTAGCTGGGGACTCAGTTGAGGATAGAATGAAAATTGACAACATCAGATAAGAAGTTGTGTACTTAGCATAACATTGTATTGTCCATTTTCATTCTTCCCCAACTCCCCCATCCACCAACCCCCAACCAATGTTTTGTGGAAGAGTAAGTTGATAGAGCAAGTTTTTTGAGGCCTTCCCCTTGCATTCTACGAGCTCCAGATATAGCTTTGTGCTACCTTTTTCTGCTATAATACTACTAAAGATTTTTTCCATAAGCGTAAAGTGTCTAGTATTTTCCTGTAGTCTGAAAACAAGATCTGAAGTAATAGGGGTTGGTGCATTTTGGGTAAGGGAGAAGCTTAAGAGTTCAAGGTTGCCACAAGCTTTTACAACAGCTAAATTTGATCCGAGGGCTCGGATCCAAACCCATCAGTTGAGGAAGAATGAAAAATGGGCCACACAGATGGAATGTTACGGTAACTACATAACTTCTTTTTTCTGTTACAGAGCATGATGAAAGTGATATTACACTTAAACCACTCCTCTGATGCATGCAGACCGTTCCATGGTACTTGCCTACAGTAAGAAGATATCTTTATGCATTAGAATACCTGATGATAGGCTTATGATCATCAACTTCCCTCAATTCACTTGATATTTTCTTGCTGTTTAGGTGTTTATAGTCAGGATATTTCAGTAGCTGAGTGTTAGTGGAGCTACTTACAGTACATTTCTGGCTAGGCTACAACATTGTTCTAGCCATCCTTTGGTTTAGTGTTCCACTGCTCAGTGACAGTAATCTGTAACTGTTCGAGGTAAAGCCTTCAGTGTGAATACTTAACATTTATTTCTTTTAGTGTCGCTCAAGAGTTGTTGTTATGGCACAAATAAGCTTTGAACTTTTATGATTGATATTGGTACTTTTTCCTTACCTTATTATCTGGAAGATCAGTTATTTAGGGCCCTAACCCTTTAATATTGCTTCATTTTCTCAGTAAATAGCACTGAGGGTTCTGTAGAAATTATGTACAATCCCAGTATAGGTTTTATTAAACCTGACTGCCTTCCTTTTCTAAGTACCTAACATTTCGCACATCAAAGCTACCTTTAGAAAAGTTAAGGTTCTTTCATAGGTTCATAGGTTCATACTAGGCTATCTGCCCGAGGGCATTTACAAGCCTAGCCCATCGTTTTGTGGCTTACGCCACCCCTTTAGTATGGGGAACTATACCCATTATTTTGCTGTGCCTCTGTCGAGCAGTGACACTGAGGTAATCCCTGGGGTATATCTGCGATCTCCCATCCATTGGTCAAGATTCCTCTTGAACAAGGCCAGCAAGGTGCTCTGCCTCACATGTACCGGGATTTTGTTCCACAGCATAGGGAGTCTTTGGGTGATGAATCTATCCCTCCAGCACGTCCTGTTAATAGCCGTGTCGAGGTTTAAGTCTCCCGCCCTTGTGGCTCTGATGGATCTAGATTTTTTGAGGTGAAGCATATTCATCAAATCTGGGTTTGACATGGCCTTGTATGTTAGGCAAAGGTCACCTCTGAGCAAGCGGTGGCGACTGAATAGAGCTGGAGTTCTTTCAGTCGGGCATCATAGGATAGATTTTTGAGACCCTTTATCCTTTTGGTGAGGAACTTTTGTGGCCTCTCCAGCTGCTGCAAGTGTCGGGTCAGATACATTCCGAATGGGGCATTGTACTCAATCATTGGTCTGATGAGTGATGAGTAAAGGGAGACTATAACCTCCCTTGATCTAGATGAGAATCCCTTCATGATAAGGTGGGCAATGTAGAAGGTCTTCCTAACTACTTTAGCTACATGGGTGTCGAATGACAGACTACTATCAACCTGGGTCCCCAGGTCCCTGATAACTTCTTCTGTGCTCAGTGGATTGCCACCTATTTGGTAGCTAGGGATAACCTTGTTTTTCCCGAAGGGTATGACTATGCATTTTTTGGCATTTAACTTTAGGCCGTGGCTCTGGCACCAGTTATCCGTTTCTGTGAGACCCTTCTGAAGGATATCTGTGTCAGATGTGTTTTCTACTATGGCCCAGTTTGCAGTCATCTGCAAACTTTGTCAGCCATAACCCTCCTGTGTTTGCTTGTACTGGAAAAGTAGATGCCAAACAAGAGTGGGCCCAGGACTGATCCCTGTGGGACACCACTTGTGACAGGCTTTGAGTCTGACATGGCGCCAGCAATTCTGATCCTGTGGGTTCTGTCACTCAGCCAGTTTGCAACCCATCTTGTGATGTATGGGTTAACATTTAAGCTGATGAGTTTTTCAATGATACCCGAGTGGGGTATTGTATCGAAGGCCTTAGCCAGATCGAGATAGGCTGTATGGACTGCCTTTCCCTCATCAATGGCTTTGGTGACTGTTTCGAAAAAGTCAACCAAGTTTAAAAGGCATGATCTGCCTTTGACAAAGCCAAACTGGGTTGGATCCAAAGTCTGCAAATTCCCTATGTCTTTATTTATGAGGTCCATTATGATCCTCTCCATGGCTTTGCAGATAAGGCTTGTCAAGCTAATGGGCCGGTAATTTCCAGGGTCGGTGGAGGCACCGCCTTTGTGAAGTGGGACCACAGCTGCAGTGCGCCACTCCCTGGGTACGTATCCAGTGGTAAGACTTTGATTAAACAGCTGTCCTAGCTGTGGGTTTAATTCCTCATTGAGTTCGTGGAGCACACAGCCGGGGACACCATCAGGTCCCATGGATGCTGTGTTTTTTGCTTTGGAGAGAGCAGTTCTCACTTGGGCGCTGGAGATGTTTGGGGGGCTGCAATCATTTGGTATAGATATCTCTCCTTTTGCGGGGGGAGAGAAATTTGCACTGAACCTGTCAGCCAGTATGTTGGCAATGTCTGTAGGATCAGTAATCTTCACATCATTTTGAACTAGTTCTGAGCATATCTGGGAGTTTCCTCCTAGGTTTCTAACATAGCTAAAGAAGGCCTTATGATTGTCTTTTGAGTCTTTAGCTATTTTTCTCTCAAATTTGCTTTGGATGATTTTATGAGAGCTCTTAGTTTTTACTTATAGTGATCAAGGGTGTCTTACCTTTTAAGGATTTTGCTCTATCTTGTAGTAGCTTCCTCCTTTTGTTGTAGAGTTTGTTTATGGCTGGGGTCCACCAGACTGGACGCTTGCCTTTGGTACAAAGAGTCTTTGTTTTGCTTGGGATTGCCTTATCCATGCAGTCCTGCAGGTGCTGGTAGAAGGCATTTGTAAGTGATTCAGCGGCTTGAGTACTGTTTTCCTCGGCTCGGGGCCTTAAAGGAGACCACACTAGTCTTTAGAAGTGTGAAGTCGGCTTTTGAGAAGTTCTTTACTGTGGTCTTTTTATTTCAGGTGGGGTGGGATGAGGACCTCCAGCGAGATTAGTTTGTGATCTGATCTCACCAGTGAGGGGTATACTTCCGGTGTTGAACATTGTGCTCCCATGTTCGTGATGATGAGATCAAGTATGTTATCTCCTCTTGTGGGGATGGTGACTAGTTGTTCCATGGCATTTGAGTTTATGAATTCCAGGAACTTTTGGGCTAGGGTGTTTGGGCTTGAGTAGTGTTCCCAGTCTATATTTGGGTAATTGAAGTCACCTAGTATGATGGTGTTTGGTGATACATTTATCCCCTCTAGTGTTTTCAGGAAGGCCATGTGAGGTTCCTGAGTTTGTGAGGGTGGCCTGTAACATGCTACAATTTGCAGAGCAGTCTTGCCTATGGTTAATTGCACCTGGATGGTCTCCGATGCATCATGCGTTGCCACCAGTCTTGAGGTGTGGGTGTCCTTGATGAATATGGATACCCCCCCTCCTTTCTTGGTATTTTCCTGATTTTGGGGCCGGAACGCATAATATGAGGTAAAACCTGATAGCGCTGGGGTGCTCTCAGGAGCCTTGAACCAGGTTTCTGTCACAGCACAGACATCGATGTTCTCCATACTGAGAAGGGCCTCGAGTGCATGCATTTTGAGATTTAGACTTCTGGCATTGAGCAGCATTACCCTTAGTTTTTTTCCTTTTTTGTGTTCTAGGGTGGTAGGTTTAGAATTTGAGCCTTGCCTAAAAAGGCACTATGGGGTGGCAAGAGCCTTTGCCAATATCCGGAATCCCAGGGTGACAGGTGCAAGCCGTCCCTTGCGAGCAGCGTGGCTTGTCCAGCATGTCATCCCAGGCAGACAGATACTGGATCCCCTTTGAATGACACCAGTGTTTAAGCCAATTGTTAAAGCTGATCATCTTATCTCTGTATTGTGGCATCATTCTTGGTGAAGGTAGGATACTGCTCAAGGTCAGGGTCATACCTGCCTGGGCTACATAATCAGAGAGCTCCTCAATGTCTCTTTTCATGTAGTCCAAGGAGGTACGTCTCAGGTCGTTTACACCAGCGTGGACAATGACTGAGTCATATTTGTACCTGCTGTTGAGAGACCTGAGTGCTTGCGTTATGTGGCGGATTCTAGCGCCCGACAGACAGCTTACTGTGACCTTCTCCTTACTCAGTCTGGTGAGCGGGACGTCAGTGTGTCTGACTATGGAGTCACCAATGACTAGTGTGTCTGGCATTGTGTTTGGCCTTAAGGGCTGTGACTGTTTGACACTCTGACTGTGAGGTGTATGTGTTGCAGGTGTTGTGTTCTGAGGTGGTGGTTGTTTGGGTGTCTGCTTTGGTGGCCTCTGCTGTTTTGGTAGATTTTTGATCAGAGCCTCCGAGTATGTCTTTGTGTGTTTATGTGTATGATTTGAGGTTGTAATGGTACTATGTGAGACTGGGTCTATAGTGTGTGTGGTAACCTTCTCCTCCTGACTGGTCTTGCCAGTCCTATGTTGAGAGAGCTCAGCCTCCAGTTTGGCCGTATAGTTGCATCTCTCGCATGTATTTGTGTTTTGTGGGAGGAGGAGAGGGTTGTCTGTGTACATGAGGCAATTGTAACATTGCCTCAATATTCCCAGGTTCACCAGCTGAGCAGGAGAGGACACTAGCAACTGATCCCTCGACATGCTAGAAGGATAGACAAAAACTTTAAAAGATTCCGGGGATGTGGGTGACCGAGAAATGGGGGTTGCCTTTTTGGGGTGCTATCTATAAGAGTGCCGTATCAAGGTAATAAGTACTGTAGGAGCAAGTGCTAGGTTTAACAGATAGAGAATAGTCTACTTAGAGTCAAGTAGAGATGATCTTTTTAGTTATAGGATACGCTGATTAGATCAGTAGTATAGGTCGAGGAAGGTAGTTTCAAGGGAAAATTTGAAGAGTGGACTTTAGGTAGCCCGAATAGTTTAAACCTGCTTAACCGGCGCTGCCCTAGTGTGCAACAGTGGCAACTCCGCGCTAAATCACGCTAAATCGCGCTAAAGCGTGCTTTATAGCAGGGGGCTGGAAAAGACAGGAAATGACCCAAAATGGCCAATAAACTACAAGTTACTGCCTTAAACCACTCCTCTGAGGACAAACAGGCAGCTCAGTACTCCCTACTCCCACTAGTGAGTAAAGAAACTACCCTTTGACCAAACAAGGAAAATGGAGAAAACAGGAACCAAGACAAAGCCCAGGGATCAGCAAAATCTGGTCTCTGGAACACTAGTTAGGAAAGTATGGAAAGCAAGGATATTTTTTTTTTTTTTCAAGTTTTTTACAGAAAAGCAGAAAACACAATAAATGCTATGATTTTCGATTAAATGCTATCAAAAGCTAGTACACTTGAGTGTATTAGCCTGTAGTTCAACTTTTAGGCAAAACTTAAACTAGCAAGTGCAGTAAACAGTTTTAGCTTATAAACACAGAAAAAAACAGTGCAAACTTTGATAAAATAAGCAGAAACAGTAGTCGAAAGGCACAAAAAGTCGAAAAAAGCCAAGAAAAATACTTAAAATCTGGAAAGGTAGTCTTTTCTGGTCTCTGCTGCTAGAGGAACACTGCTGGCCACCACGAGGAGCTGTGCTGAGTTCTCAATAGCTGGAAAAGCCCGCCAAAACGTGCTTTATAGCAGGGGGCTGGTAGTTTTCTTTTGATTGTGACAACGTTGTGTATTTGAAGCCATCTGTAGCAAATTAAGATTTGGTGGAGGTTTGATACAAACTGAGTATGCTTTCATTTAACCAGTTGTCATGATTTTTGTAAAATCCTCCACTATTTTTAAACTTGTTGGAACAAAATATGTTATGTATGTTTGTATTACCATCAATGTATATCATGTATTTACTGTGAAGAGCTCTTACCTCTACCTGTTTTACTATGTATGGTGTTTTAGACCAATGGAAAAAAAATAAATAAAAATTATTGGAAAAAAAATGTCATACAAAAAATATACTTTTTAATATAAATTAAGTGAAAATGCTTTATGAAAGGCAGCAGTGGCATAGGCAGTCAGGAGCACAAATAACTGAATTTATTTTTACAACACTGCTTAATTATTTTGTTTATTTGCCAGTGTCAAAACTCTTTATTAAGTAAGCAGTTTAATCCTTACTTCTGAAAATGACTATTTTCTATACATATTTTTATTCCTTAAAAAAAGTGCTACATAGCCAATTATGGTGAATAAAATATCAATGGCAGTAAATAAACCAGGCCCTTATAAATATATTTTAGAACGCAGTCTGGAAGAAGAGCATTTTCTGAACTGTCAGCAGAAGCTTGCATTGCATGTTAGATATAGCACAATATTTTACCGTTTTAAAAATCTTACTTTTCATATAAGTGCTTGAATTTTATTAAGAATAAAAGCAGTAATTAGTAGCAATAAACAGCACTGGTGGATGATCTTTGACGTGAGTTGCTCTTCTTCCTTGGGGTAACTATGTAGCTAGCGGTCTTTTTTACCACTGTTGTAACCTTGACTTAGTTTTACATGTCTGACCTTGCCTATTCGAACATTATTTATTTATTTATACATAAAATTACAGTATTCTTATCATTTTGGGAGTCTCTTTCTACAATTTCTAGATATTATGAGATGTTTACATATTTTATATTTTTGATGACCAAGTCTTTTTAGTAGGATTACCAAGTGGTAGATTTGTGTCTGGAATTAGATTCTGAGGTATAAAATAATATGTACTCAACTTTTATCAAACGCTTGGTTCATTTGCCTCTTCGAATGCAGAAAAGACAGTAGATGTGGGTGCAGCAGGCTTTACATCAGGAAATATTGAGGATTTTGTTCAGTTCTGGCAGCATTATCAGTCAGGATAATACGATTCAGTCACCTTAAGGGTTGTTAGAACAGAGAATCACCATTTAACATATATGTAATTCTGTTTTCTAATGCATTTATGTCTGTCATTGGAGTAAGACAGCCTAAACATGCCAAGTACTTTCCAGTTTCCAATTGTATTACTAGCTGCCACATCAGTTTGTTTTCTGCAAACATATTGCTACATTTCTTATTGGTATGGCACTAGAGTGAAATATGCTGCCTTAAGGGTTTTAGAAAGTGCAGTCAAGACCTGGTTTTAAAAATTATTTGGCATCACACATAGAGGCAACTAAATTCTTGTGGTGCTACAAAAAGATGCTTAGCAACCATGAACCCCAGTAAAACTGAGTCAGACATGAAATAGATTAATTATATACCTTGTAACAGCATTGCTATTAGGACTTGGGTTTGACAGCACATTTTAAAATCCTAAAGTCACTTGATGAATCTTTAGGCAGATCATTTTTTTTCATTAGATGGGCTTCAGCGGATGATGCATGTCTTCTCCTTTTTTAAAATATTTCTAGAGTTTGGCACAGTGAGTAATGCTAACAAGCAATCAGACTTCTGTGCTAAATGCTGCTGGGTGAAAAGATGATGCTTGTCACTTCATCTTCAAGATACAAGCCCTGCTTTTTGCAGTTTAACCTTAAAATATCAACTCCACTTGCTCTTTAAAATTTGTTGAAGTAAAGTTAAATTGAAAAGGCCAGATATGAAAAAATTAGAGCTGTAATAAATGAAATAACTGTTACTTCTCATCAGTAGAACTTTTTCCCTCTGCATGTTATTTAATTTTCAAGTGCAGAATATTTTTGTGACACTTTGTGGTGAGAATAGTCGCACTGCATGGAACTGCTTTATTGCTGTAATATTCAAGGTTTGTCCAGCGTGAATCAGTTTAGTGGAGGTAATCAGTGAAAAAAAAAGTTTATGTATATGTGTCATCATTGGAAATAAACAGGAATAATTCTTGGTAAGAAAATATCTGTTTTTATTTATCCTTTATTGACCAGATAACACACGTGTAAACATGGAAAGAAAGGAGTTGTGTATGGATGGATGTTGACTGTATAAGTCCCAATAGGCTAGCGGCCTCTCTTTCAGGGGAGACCCGAGCTGCTAAAGGAAATTGTCCAAGCCATTGGGGAACTTTCCCTAATCTTTTCAGTAGGCACTGTGGGATATTGTACATCCACCTGAGCTGCCACCAACTCAAGCAGATTGGACCTCAGTTTAACATCTCATCTGAAGGATGATGCACTCAGGAGTGTGGTACCCACTAATGCTACACTGTAGTCAGCAAACCAATCATCTGGAGTGGGAAAAGAACCTAGAGCCTTCTGGTCTTCCAGCACGAAAACTGAATGCGCTACTCTTGCACCACTGCCACTGAATAAAATGAGTGCTATTCATTGCATATGTTTGGCATTTACATTGCAAGTATACTGGATCATTTCGTGCTATGAAAATGACCGAAGTACATTGATCAGAGTCTGTGCTTTTGATTATGTATCATTAAATAAACGACCTGTAAAATAAAATGTATAATATTTAACAAATGCCTTTACAGTTAAATACATCTAAAATCTCAAAGCCTTGATTGTTAAATAGCTTAGTATTTTTTTTATCCCTTTACAGACTTTCCTCTAGTTATTCCTGTTGCTGCAGATAGCGTTCTAGTCTAATGTAACAATACAAGGAAGGGATTTTTCTTTGTGATTCTTTGTTTAGAGGGTTGATTAACCTGATCCCTAGGATTATGTTTTAAATGATAATCTATTGCCCTAGAGGCTGTGAACCTCTTGACGTTAAACAAGCTTCCCTAAAATCAAATCATTATAAATAGCAATGCATTATGGCTCTTTTATTGTTGGCATTGTATATTTTATTGTGAGTGATATTGATCTGTTGTTGTAATTTATATTCTGTGAAAATAGGTTCATGCACAGTTGGACTTTCCCAGTAAACAAATGTCAATAAATAAATTTATGCCAGGTATTCTTCTTGACAAGCTTGCTTTTAACCAGGTAATGAGTATTGCCTTGGATATATTTCATTTTGCCAAAGGTATGACTGTGACACTTACTGTGGTATAGATTCTCACTTCTCCTTTTTTTCCTCCATTTTTAGTTATCTAAACAAGCCCATCGGAATAATTGGCTTCAATGTCTACTCTATTTTGTCGATCTAATGCATTTTGCTTTATAAAATATTTGGTGAGAAAACACTTTGCCAAAGTTGGTTTTCATTTTAGTCACGCTGGAAGATAATACTGTATACCTGAATTACCTGGTATGCAAAATATTTTTGAGAGTTTCAGTATTCTGTCCCAGTTAAACATCAATCAACAAGATTCCATAATATTTCTGCTTTAAGTGCTAGAAGCTTAAATAATGCATTTGCTGAATTTGAAACTTTCTTGTCTATAGAAAGTGTTGCTGTTGTGCTTTTCACGAAACTTGGTTCAGCCCAGAAAAATACATTTGATTTTATGAGAACAATCATAACTTAAGGTAAATTTTTTTGTCCGAATCTCTACTTTAGTTAAAGGAAACAAATTGCACTTAAAAGGATACTGTTTCACATTTTTTTTATTGCAGTACTGGTTTGACACTGAAGAGCATGATTTTATGTCCTCATTTAAACTACATATGGATTAATCTGTCTCTCTTCTCTTGGGAATTTAAGTTTTGCCAGTGCTAACTGACTTGTACTCTTCCTTGAACAATTCTGAGCTAAGCCTTTTGAACAATATTATTAGCAAAGTATAGGAGTCTGTCCTCCTTGTGTTTGAGTGGGTTTCCTCCCACGTCCCAAAGACATGCATTGTGATTTGGGCACTCTAATTGGCCATGAGTATGGTTGTGAGTATGAGAATCATGGCAGGGGTTGCCACCCTGTGGTTTGAACCTTGGCTGTTGATGAGTCACTGTTGAAGTGACACCCCGACTCCATGTGCAAAAATGGGAAAATGGAGTTGTAGATGGATAGATGAAATGATTCAAGCCTTTTGAATTGTATTATTAGCAAAGTATATTCAAATTTTCTGTAGCCATACTCATTATGACAACATTTTGGAGTCTGTTTTTGTTCATCTCAATTTAAACAGACTGACGTTTACTCCTTATGGCTATTAATTTAATATTTGGCTCAAATGAGGTCTACAAATGAGTGTATAGAATTAGAACCCTCAGATTAGTAATAGGTAATAGCATGCTCATTATTGACAGTTGGAGTAGTGATAACACTCAAGACTGGTACAGAAGGCCCAGTATCCAGCCAGACTTCTTGAGTTTTTTTCACCTATCGCCCTCCTAACCAGGCAGATGTCCTCCTGCCTGGAAGTCAGCACATCTGTGATATAAGCAAGATGTCTGCCTGTGCCATGCTTACTTCTTTCTTGCCTCAGTGTGAGGAAGTTTCTTGGATGATGTGAGAATTGAATATTGTCAGTCCGTCGGTCTGGCTTGTCTTCGAGAGTACAGAAAAGCACTCCACTGGGGAAAAAATGTTATTTTATTTTGTATGCTGCTTGTTTATAGATTAAGGAATTGTTGGGCATCTGTGATAGCTTCTAAAGTTAACAGCTGTAAGAAGCAGGTCTCACATAAAGACTCACATAGTCATGTTTTGTTGTGCTTAGGGACAAAAGACAATGTCTCCTTCGTTAACAGCTGTAAGAAGCAGATCCCACGTAAAGACTCCCATAATCAGGTTTTGTTGTGTTTAGAGACAAAAGACAATGTCTCCTCCTTTCCTTGTTGTGTTCAATCAAATGATGACCCAACAGTGAGGCAAATCTCTCCAGGACTATCTTAACCGGAAAAGGCTGTGCTTTTGTCTAGTTTCACCACAGCATCACATCTTGTTTAAAAATGCAAAGAGAAGCACCCAGGACAGAAGAAAGCATAGAAAACCGATAACACAGTCATCAAGTCTGAAAGCAATCCTAGGCTCAAGGGTGTTAAGAATGAGCATTGAGGTGCATTTGCAACCTCTGACTCTGATGCCTACTTGGACCAGGGCCAGTGGTAATGCCCCTCAGGAGGCCATCATGTTCTCTGATGATGGCATATTCTTCTAAGCAAAAACCCTGCAGCAGACTTACAGTCTGAACATCTTTCTTGGGCATCTGGTTCCAATGCCATATTTTGATAACTGAGGGTGAGGTGGTGTTTCGTTAGTTTTGGTGTGAAAGAATGTCTGCATCTCGAAAAGTTGAGGTTATTGGCACGTTTCTTTGTCTAGAGACTTCTAAGGTGGTCCATAGCTCCAAAATCTGGGCCAGGGCATCCAAACTTTGAATGGCTGCTATTCCATTAACTTGTGATGAACAGGCCCTTCTCCCTCCCTCCCTTTACAAAATACAGTATAACTGTCTTGGGACGTCGTAGTCTTCCTCAAGGACCTGCAGCCACCATTAGAGTAGCCATCAGTATTAAGGGTCTATGCTTTGAAAAGGAAAAGGGTCAGAATCCTTTCCAAATGAATTTGATTCATCTGACTCTGAGATGAATGAACTGGCTTATGTGGAATATCTGTCTTCCCCTCCTTCTTATAAGTCAGACAATGAGGGCAGCCTAATCTTTGTCTCCCCACCAGAAGATTTCATATTAGGAAACCCCCTGAACAAGATGAAGGCTTTCTTTACGTGGGTGACTAAGAATTGCTGTGAAACTGAAAAAGGTATTGAGTTTCTGAGAATACCAGAACCAAAATTCTTAGACATTTCTTCAGTGATTGAACCCTTAGAGGATGCATTCAGTAGGGCATCTTTCAAGCAAGACTCCCAGCTCCTTACTCCCTAAAGGCCCAATAATTTTTACAGAGTTGTGGAATCCTGTAAGTGTCTGCACAAAAATCCCATTGCTGGTATAACTGTGATGTCCATTGGTTTCAGCAATGTGTCTGTGTGGAGCTTTGATCAAGAATCCTGTTCCCAGTGACATGGTAGGTAAAATACTAGAAGACTTTAGTAAGAAGGACACCTCTGCTATCCTAGCCTTTAGGGATTTAAAATGTCAAAGTCACATCTTAGAGTACCCGGGAAACTCTCCTTTCCAACTAAAGGGAAACTTTGACAACATAGATGACAAGGCCCTGAGGGATTAAGTGCTGAAATTGTGCAACCTCACCTCCCGGCTTAGCAGACAGTCTTACAAGTGTGGTTATGATGCAGTGGATGCATCGTGCAAGGTGTCAAGCAGTGGGACTGATTATTAGGAGACATGCCTGGTTGAGGAGCCAGACCCTGCCAGATCATATGGAAGCACAGCTTCCCATTGCCCCATTAGAAAATAAACTTCTGCTTGGACCCTTGGATGAACAGGTGTTTAAGAAGACGGGCAAAGAGAGAAGACTTTGCAGCCTGTGAAACAGCTGTTTCACTCCCATGCCAGATGTTGTAGAAATGATCCTACTAAGAGTTGGACAGCCTTCCACTTTGGCTGGTTTCTCTTGTCTTGCCTCTGGTAGAAAGGCCAATAAAGAAAAAAAAAAGGCAACCTGGCAAAAAAGCGCAGCCTGTTGACCATCAGAGCTGAGACACTTCAATGGAAGAGCTAAGACTCAGCAGAGCTTTCCCTTCCCCTACTCCTAAAGTTCCTCTTCAGTCTACCCCCTTCCTGACACACCTGCTGCTTCCTTCATGTTTACCAACTTTTAAGTGGCTTATGCTCTGGTGTCAGTATAGACCCATGCAGCAGATGGGTAATATCTAAAGATGGCACAGAGAGTTGTCCCTGTCAAGTCATGTGTGATGATGTCTGGGGGAAGGGTGAAAAGCTCTGGAAATTTGGCTGGGTGTTAGGCCTTCTTCAGCAGACATCCTGAGAGTTAGCACTACAGAAATAGTGAACATACTTGAACATCTATAATTATGGTTAAGTTGCTAATACATCTGATCTTTCTTTGCATTCAGCTATGGCAACATCTATAAAGATTTGAAGTTTGGAAATAGTTAGTTGATCTTGATTCACTAGATAAGGCTATGAAATCTTTTTATTTCATTTTTTTATGCATCACTCATTGATTATTATATTTCACTTTCCAACAATATAGGCTATAAAACAGACTTAACTACTGCTGGAATTGGGGGGTAGGAAAATTAGAAACAACATTAATCACAAGCATATAAGAAATACCCTAATGAAATTTAAGTTGGTTTTAGACGTCTGCTGTTTCTGAACCAGTGTCATGCCATAGAGGGATAAAGCCCTAACTATAAGCCAGGTGATCTGGGTTTGATTAGCGTCCCAGGCTTATGAGGTGCTGGAAGGGATTATAGGTTCATAGGTAGGTACTAGGCTCTCTGCTCGAAGGCATTTATAATTTTCTGTTTCCCATCCACTTGTCAAGCTTTCTTTTGAAGAGTGTTAGCGAGGATCTCTGCCTAATATAGATTGGGATCTTGTTCCAAAGCATGGGAAGTCTCTGGGACAGGAATCAGTCCCTCCAGCATGTCCTATTTATTGTTATGGTGAGGTTTAGATCCCTAGAGTGTGTGACTCAAAGGGATAAGGTTTTCTTTAGGTGGAGCATGTCCTTCAATTTTGGGTTGGACATGGCCTTGTATGTCAGGCAGAGATCACCTCTGAGTAGGCAGTATGCAACCAAGTACAGCTGGAGTTTCTTCAGTTGAGCTGCATAGGGCATCTGTTTGAGGCCAGTGATCCTCTTGGTGAGGTGCTTCTGTGGTATTTCCAGCTGTTGCAGGTGTCTTGTAAGGTACATCCCAAATGGGGCATTGTACTCTATGATGGGTCTGATGAGTGATGAGTAGAGGGGCACAATGACCTCTTTTGATCTGGATGCGAACCGTTTTGTGATTGGGTGGGCCACGTAGAAGGATTTTCTAACCACTTTGGCAATGTGATTATAAAGGTGAGATTACTATCTACTTGGGTCCCCAGATCCCTTATTACGTCTTCCGTATTTAGGGGACTACCACCTATGTGGTAGTTTGTGGATACTTTGTTTTTTCCAAAGGGGATGACTATGCACTTTTTGGCATTTAGCTTGAGGCCATGATTTTGACACCAGGGATCCTTCTCAGTGAGACCCTTTTGGAGGATGTCTGTGTCAGCTGGAGAGTCAATTATCGCCCCTAGTTTGCAGTCGTCTGTGAACTTGGTCAGCCATAGTCCTCCTGTGCTTGCCTGTACCTCTGAGAAGTATATGCCGAACAGGAGGGGTCCTAGGACTGAGCCCTGGGGAACGCCACTTGTAACCGGTTTAGAGTCGGGCATAGCTCCCGCAACTCTCACCATGTGGGTTCTGTCCGTGAGCCAGTTGGCAACCCATCTTGTGATGTAGGGGTTTATGTTCAGGCTGGTGAGCTTGTCTATAATACCAGAATGGGGAATGGTGTTGAAGGCCTTAGCGAGGTCTAGGTAGGCTGTGTGTACCACCTTTCCCTCGTCTATAGCCTTGGTACCTTTCTCAAAGATGTCCACCAGGTTTAGGAGGCATGATCTGCTCTTAAAGCCAAACTGGGTAGGGTCCAGTGTTTGGAGGTTCCCAATGTCTCTTTTAATGAGTTCCATGATGATGTGCTCTGTAGCCTTGCAGACCAAGCTAGTCAGGCTTATAGGGCGATAGTTCCCGGGGTCTGTTGTGGCTCCACCTTTGTGGAGCAAAATAACCATTGCTGTGCGCTACTCTATGGGTACTTAGCCTGTGGAGAGGCTGAGTTTGAGCAGTGTGTTTAGGTGAGGGGTTAGTTTGTCTTTGAGCTCGTGTAGGACGCAGCCTGGGACACCGTCCAGACCCATTGATGCTGTGTTTTTGGCTTTGGAGGGGGCTTTTTTAACCTGAGTGTCTGTGATTTCAGGGACTCTACATTCTTCTGGTATGGTCATGGGCCCTTTTGGGGGTGAGAAGGGGGTGAAGTTTGCGCTGAACCTGTCTGCCAGGATGTTGGCGGTATCGGTCGGTTCAGTGTATTTTGTGCCATTCTGCACTAACTCCGAGCAGATCTGAGCATTGCCACTTAGGTTCTTGACATAGCTAAAGAATGCCTTGTGGTTATCTTTGGAGTCCTTGGCAATTTTCCTTTCAAAGCTTGCCTTGGATTATTTTATGGGGGATATTAGTTTCTTGCTGATACTTATCAGGAATGTCTTCCCTTCTTGGGATTTTACTCTTTTCTGTACTAGTTTCCTCCTTCTATTGTATAGCTTGTTTATGGCAGGAGTCCACCAGACTGGTTTCCTTTTCTTGGAGGAGTGAGTCTTGGTTTTGCTTGGGATGGCATGATCCATGCATTCTTGTAGGTGCCCATAGAAAGCATTAGTAAAGGATTTTGCAGCTTGGACAGCGTTATCCTTCAGCATGGGGGCTTTGAAAATTTCCACCTCGGACTTAAGTAACATGAAGTTTGCTTTTGAAAAGTTTTTCACGGTGGTTTTCTTGTCCGGGGTGTGCCTATCCTAGGGAAGATGATGTTCATTTATGTGTTACTTGTGGGGAGGCATGGTCCATAGAGTGGGGTAGCCCTCGGATGAAACAGGCAAATGCAAGGGAGGGAGGGATTAAGGGATAAGTCGTATATGAAAAAAATCCCCTAGTGGTAACAAGTCAATAGCACAACCCCCAAGCCATCTTTAGGTTCCATGCCAGCCCCAGCCTGAGAATAGAGGTAGTCCAGCACCTGAAGGAGAAGCTGGTAGACCCAGCAGTGGTTGGGCACTGGAGTAAGCCAGAAAAAATGAAGCAGAAGGAGAGCTAAAATAAAACAGACCTCTGCTGTTAGACTGAAAAATATGCAGGGCATCAGAAGGCAAAACATAAGTTCTACATAGATAAGGACATAGATACTGATCACAAAAACATGAGCAAAAGCCAACTGTTCTAAATGCAAACCAAAAGAACACTACCACAGGATAAAGTAGTCTTCCAGATTTATTGATCACTTTCATTCTGATGAAATTTATAAGGAATGAAAGCGCTCAACATGACCATTGATACCAATGCATTCTACTGATATACTAATTTCTAATCAAAGTTCTAGTAATAGCATTAATCAACTGGAGAAGGGACACATGCTTACATATGAGAAAGGAAACTTGGTTCAGTTGCACAGCGATTATTTTTTTCATGTGTTAAGTCAACAGTATTGCATTAGTTTATTAGTGATGATCAGCCACCAACTACCCCATGTCCTTGAGTGAATTTAAATTTGTTCCTTACCTCACTTCATAAGACAAAAGCCAGAACAAGTACAGAACTTGGTAATTTTCCATGTATTTTCTTTAAGCACCTCTGAAATTTACATGCACCTATGTTGCAGTACCTGTTCAAAACTCTGTGTCTAATATTTATAGTTTATCAGGCTTGGAAAGAGATTGCTGTTATCCCTTTTCCTAAGGATGGAGACAAGAACCTTGCTCATAACTGCATTCTTATTGATTTGATATCAGTAACAGGAAAATGTTTTAAAAATGTCCTTTTTTATGTTCCCATTTGCAGTCTTTAGAATTTAATGACTAAACTCTCACAGCATTACAAGACTTTGATCTTGTTTACGGAATTTGATTTATTTCTTCCTAAGAGAGTTAACATCATCAATTTGGGTTTACTAGTTGATGTCATACTACTAGAAATATTGGCATGACCAATCCCTTAACTTTAAGTAACATATCGAAAAAACTAGATTAAAAATAAACCCACTCTTTTTCTGGGCCAAAAAATCTCTCTCTTTCTCTCCATTGCCACCGAGTCAGCTATTAGTAAAGTAAACTTCCAGGCCCAATGATTACAATCTTGCCACTTTTGCTTCAGCCTGTAAACGAACCATATTCAACTTCATTTGTCAATTCATGACTTAACTCCCGTCACAGTGCCACATTGTTGAAAAACTAAACAGCTCCCCATTTCAAAAAAGAGCCAACCTTTTACTGGGAACTCAACTTTTTAAACTACTGTACCTTAACACATTTGCTCCACGTCTGCCAAACTACACATAAAAAAAAAGACTTCTTCATACAGCCATATATTTCTTCTCTCAAACTGCTTCCTCTTTGTGCACGCCAAGATCCTCCAGTCTATTAGACATGCCTTCTTCATACATGCTCTTTCTCTTTGGCACTCCTTCCCTCCATAGCTCAGAAAGCCTTTGGAAAGATCCGTGACAGTGATACTAGACCTACACCTGTCTACTGCTGCTCAGAATGTGGAAAGGACTGCCACTCTTCAATTGGATTGCACAGCCACAGAAGGAACTTCTTGAATCAGTCCAACAGGAGCACAACCCATGATCCGTTGGGCTCAAAGGATGACAATGTGAAGCACATGTAACTCTCCAACCAGAAGTGTAGCTGGCTGGTCTCATGAACTAAGGCCCCAACCCCTCAGCTCACCAAGTTAACAAATGAAGAGAAGAAAAAAAAAAGAACTTATGTAAAACATGCTTCCTGCAGTACCCGATCCACATGCCAACCCCCAACTAAGCTCTTCAAGAAAAAAAAAAAGTCTGTTCCGTCTACTGCCACACCAACCAGGCCCTGTTTCTCTGCCCTGCCCCCAACTTTCCTACCTCACATTTAATTAAAAAAAAATATTTTAAACTGTAGCAAACTGCCTGTTACAAATTTAGCAAACAGTTGCTACAGTGGGTCTATATCATCAGATTGAATGTTTAAAATCTTGGACATTCTAAGGAGTGAAAATGCCGGAACTCAAACTCTTTATTGTGGGGGGCTGCGCCCCCCCAAATATATATTCTAACTCCAAGATCGCACTACCTTGAGGAAAGGGCAAATATTCCTATCTTCATTGTACCGCAATCTCAAAAAAAGCACTTTGAGTTCTGGCATTTTTGCTCTTTAGAGCGTTCGAGATTTTAAACATTCGATCTGATGATATAGACCCACTACAGTTTATACCTGCCAGCATAGAGCACAGCAGCACTCATGCTTTAGTTTAAAAATATATATATTTTTTTAAACTGTAGCAAACTGCTTGCTACAATTTAGAGTACAGACAGAAGCACATCTTTTTTTAAACACCTTTATTGACTTATCACATGTCACACAGGCAAATTCACATTTATATGAAAGTAATCAAACTGTATTAACACACAGCGTAGGTTTGACAGCAAATACAGTAACAGCTTTTAAAAGCTGGTGTTGCACTAAAGAGTGCTCAAGATGGTAGATGGCTGATCATGTCCCCCCCCCCCCCAACACTTCACTCTCAGGGCAGTTGCTCCTTTCTGCCCATTCCAGCTATGTTACTGTTTACTACTTGCATGTGTTAAACATTATAGTTTACTGCATTACTCTCAAATTCTTCTTACACTTGTTACTTGAATATCTCTGTATGACACATTCAGTTTTGTATTGCTCATATTTTATGGCTTTCTTATTGTTTATTATAGGAAAGTTTTCTCTTTGTATCAAATACCTTTTACGTTTATAAATTGTAAATGTTTTTTCTTTTGAACTGCCGCTGCAAATGGCCAGTTTTGATCAGTAGATTGTTTTTTTTATTTATTTATTTGTCCTTTGTTGATGGTTATGGAAATCCAAGGTGGTGCTTATACTACTAAGGGAAATTTGTCCAGTGCATCGGGGAACTTCCAGTACTCTTCTTGATAGGTGCCATGGGATATTTTATATCCACCAGAGTTACCACCAACTCAGGCAGATGGGACCTTAGTTTAACATCTCATCTGAAGGATGACACACTCAGGAATGTAGCAGCCCCTTTATGCAGACTACACTGTCAACGATCTACCTGCCTGGTGTGAGAATAGAACTCACAGCCTTCTGTACAAAAGGCAAGTGTGCTACCTGTTACACCACTGACATTACTCTGGTAAGCAAATGTAAGCAAAAACAAAATAAATGCCAGGCATTTTACAGCATACATATTGCTATATTGGAGGACCTTAAAAATTACTGATACTGAAGTATCCATGCCAGGATTTGAGTAGCTTAGATTAAGAATAGGTCTGCTTCACCAGCCTCTATTACATGTGGAGGATTAAAGGAATTTGCCTTAGGTCCGTTTAAATGTAATGATATCATATTTTATGTGCCTTTTCAAATTTAATGTCTTTATGTTCTCATTTATGGAACCATGGAGAGTGTGGTATTCTAAATTCCCAGACAACTGCAAAATTGGATGGTCTATCAGTATCTTGGGAGATTTTATCATTCTCCGGACCTTTCTCATTAACGCTGGACATGGTCATGTGATTATTTTACAGTTAATACTGCTATTGCTAACTAACATGGTTAGAATTGCTGGAGCCATGTCAGACTCCAAACCAGTTACAAGTGGCGTCCCACAAGGCTCAGTCCTGGGACCTCTCTTGTTCGGTATATATTTCTCGGAGGTACAGGCCAACACGGAAGGACTGTGGCTGACCAAGTTCGCAGATGACTGCAAACTGGGCGCCATAATCGACTCTCCAGCCGACACAAGCATCCTGCAAAAGGGCCTCATAGAAACAGACAACTGGTGCCAGAGCCATGGCCTCAAGCTAAATGCCAAAAAGTGTATAGTCATCCCCTTTGGCAAAAACAAAGTGCCCACAAATTACCACATAGGTGGTAATCCATTAAGTACAGAAGAAGCAATTAGGGACCTGGGGACCCAAGTTGATAGCAATCTCTCATTTGACAACCATGTGGCCAAAGTGGTTAGAAAAACATTTTATATAGCCCACCTAATCATGAAGGGATTCACATCTAGATCAGGGGAGGTCATCGTGCCTCTTTACTCATCCCTCATCAGGCCCATAATTGAGTACAATGCCCCTTTTGGGGTGTACCTTACCAGACACCTGCAGCAACTGGAAAGACCCCAAAAGTACCTCACCAAGAGGATCAAAGGGCTCAAACAGATGCCATATGCTAAAAAACGACTCAGCCAGTAAATCCAATAGATTTATTTTCGTAATAGACTTCTCTTCTCCAGCGCCTTGGCATAAACCTTTAACAGAGTATAACAAGAACTATTTCTCATTCCTTTTTATAGTAAAAACAGTTGTAATAAAACAGTTAAAAGAGTAATTGATTATAACAACCATTTCCAATTAAGTTCTCTATTTAACCCCTTAGGGTATAAGGTATCAAACTTTAAAATAAACAATGCTTCTTTCCACTGTAATTTATTCTTAAGGCATATGCCTTTTTCACAATACACTTTTTCTAAAATTGTACCTACTAATTTATTTCCATCACTGTTATGATACTTTTTAAAGTGTAAGCCTAATGGGCTTTCCACCTTTTCATTTTTAATATTTCTCAGATGTTCTAAAAATCTAACACGGAAACTTCTTTTAGATTCTCCTATATAAAATAAATTACACTCACATTTAAGCACATAAACAATGCCTTCTGTATTACAACTGTAACTGTCATTCACACTAAATTTCTTTCCATTTATTTGATCAAAAAAATTCACTGTTTGATTACATATACTGCAGTGTCCACATGCTTTAAAACCACCATCAGATATACATTTAGTTAATCTTACAGCAGGAAAAATGAAATAAGCATGTACTAACATATCCTTAATACTTTTTCCACGCTTGTATGACACCATAGGACTTTGAGGTATCATTTCTCCTAAAAAAGGATCTTGTGTCAAATATTTCCAATAAAACATAATTATTTTAACTATTTCCTCTGTATATACTCCATAAGTGGTCACAAAAATATCTTTTCCACTTGTTTATTATGTATATTTTTATCTGATCTACCACAATACTTTACTTGCTTATTACTTTGATTTTTTAAACTCAAATTCTTCGTAGCTTGTTCTACATCTTCTATACTATAGCCTCTTTTTATAAATTTACTACAAATTTGTTCAATTTCTAATTCTTTATGTTGCCTATCACTAGTCAATCTTGAAATGCGCAATAATTCATTATAGGGAAGTGCTGATATTAAGTGTGGTGGATGACAACTAGTCCCATGTATAAAGTTATTAACTCCCTCAAATTTATAATGGACTGATGTCACCACTTCATTATTTTTTACTTCCAAATTCACATCTAAAAATGTTACTTTATCTCCCCACTGAGCTCCATCAAACTTTATACTAAAATTATTGCAATCTAAATCCTGGATAAATTTATGTACACTGGAACTACCCCCTTCACATAGAAAAATCAAATCATCTATGTAGCGATAGTACTTTATCACATAATTTCTAAAAAAGCACATCCTATATAGAAATTCTATTTCAAAGTGACCTATAAACAAATTTGCATATGTAGGAGCAAACACTGCTCCCATTGCTGTTCCCTTTATTTGTTGGTATAAAATATCGTTAAATTCAAAAAAATTATTTTGAAGACAGAACTGTATTAAATCAATTATGTAATAAGTCAGTGGTGTATCACCTAGATGAAACTTTAAAGCTTTAATACCCAATTACTGTACAATATTCATATACAAATTTTTAACATCTAATACTATCCAGTATCTATTTTCATTCCACTGTGATGTCCTTCAAGGATGCATCTGCAGTCCTTACAAATGGGTTGTCCTGTCGTCAGGCAGCCCTTCCGTCGGCCGGATTCCAAAGTCTGGGTCTGGCCCTGGCCTCGGCTGGTGTCGCACTTCACCCGACGTCATCTCTGCTGGTCTTCGGGTATAAAGGCATCAGCCGACGCCATTTTCCTCAGTCTTTCTTGCCGCGTGGCGCCCGCAGCAGAAGCTGTTCGCAAGTGCCGGTCGGTCAGATCCAGAGATTACTACTACCGAATACTACTTCGAAGACTTCTAAAAAGCTAAGTACCCCGTTGGGGACTCTTTCTTGCCTCAGCCGATGTCAGAAAAAGTGAATAACTGTTTAACTTGTGGGAAACAAATACCTCATAAAGATTTCCACTCTTACTGCTTACCTTGTTTAGGCCCAGACCACGACGTAGCAGCTTGTTTAGCCTGTACTTCTTTCAACCGACGAACGCTTAGGCATCGGTCGGAGTTTGCTGAACAGTTTTTCGGCTCAGATTTTGCGTACATAATGCTGTCGGATCCTCCGACTACTCAAATTGTTAAGAAACGCAAAGAAAAGGACCGACACTCGCGGTCCGCAGTTTCGGCCGAAACCACGGTTAAGCAAACCACGAGTGTCTCGGTTTCGGCCGAAATCGAGCAAACGGTTCAGTCTTCAGCCGAATCCATGACTACTACCGAGGCCCCCTCTACCCTAGTTGAATCGGCCTCTGAAGTTTTACCTACTACTGTGGTTTCACAAGACTTATCGGACACCATCATTTTGGATGTCTCTACCCCAGCACGTGGTGCTGCTAGGCCTCCTGCAGCCATGTCTATAAAGGCCTTTGCCAGGGCTAAAGCAGCCAAAACTTCTAAGTCTGTGCCTGTTAAGCCCCCCTCTCACAGGCCCAGCTCCAGTTCCCAAATGCTTACTCTGGCAGAGGATCTCATCTCTTTAATAAGGGGATCCCAATCTCACCCAGACAGGGCCTCTCAACCTCCAGAAAAGAGACCTAGAGCAGAGCCCCCTGAGCCAGTGTCCTCAGATGACTCTTCTGATGATACAGACAATACAGACCATCCAGAGGCTCCCTTTTCTACTTATGAAGATTCCGATGCTGAAGAATCGATTCCTTCTGCTTCTCCACCAGAGGAGTTTTCTTTTGGGGAAACTTTACATGCCATGAGAGAGCAATTCCAATGGCAAGGGCAAGATTTCTCAGATTCTAGGAAAAGGCTTAGGACCTTTTTACACTTACCGCAACATAGGCCTTTAGCTATACCTCCAGTTCTTCCTGTTGTGGATGATGCATTTAATGATGCTTGCACTGCTCCTGATACTTTACCTCCAGCCCCTGCTAAGCCCGATAGGTTCTACAGGGTCCCGGACACTCATCACCATTTATACAAGGCTCCTTTCGCAGATCCTGAGACTATCTCCCAGGGGCCTAAGGCAGTAGCTTTGACCTCAGCTAAAAACCCTCTCCCTTCTGAAAGGGAATCCAGGTCCTTAGAGAGATGGGGTAAAAAAGTATACACCTCTGCTACTCTCTCAGCTAGAGCATTGAACTGTCAGTTCCATATGATCCAATACCAAGAGTTTATGCTTGATCAGTTAACTAAGAAACTGTCCTCGGATGATTCTTTAGATAAGAAATATGTTCTAGAAATGGTGAATAACATTCAGCAGGTTAGTAACCATTCCTTAAAATGTGGCTATGATGCACTGGAGGCTTCATTTAGATCAGCCATGACTGGCACAGTTATAAGAAGGCATGCATGGTTGAAAGAACAAGTCCTGCCGGATCATGTTAAAGCAAAGCTATTAGATGCTCCTATGGATAAGGTCAGTTTACTTGGTTCTCCTGCCCAACAGGTACTGAAGAAAATGGAAGAGAAGGCAAAATCTGTACAAACAGTAAAAGATTTCTTACAGGTTCAGCCTCCAAGGTTTAGCAGGAACTGGCCTTCCAAAAATTGGTCCTTTCCAGACTCCTCTAAAACTCAGAGAGGGAGGAATAGGCGTTCAAGAGGCAGAAATCAATCCAGAGGAGGTGCCTACAGGGGACGCCAGTGGCAAGGTAACAACCAACGAGGCACAGACACAATCACTGCCACTACAACAGGACAATCACAGTGACTTGGCTTTGACACCGCCTACCAGGGAACAAATAGCAGCACCCTTAGGCGGAAAGTTAGCATTATTTTCAAAAAACTGGCACTGTATCACAAGAGACAAGTGGATTTTGCAAACTATAGACCAAGGCTACAGGTTTCATTTCCACACTTTACCCGGAAAAAGAGGAATGCCAAACCTACCACCAAATCAAAAGACAGAAGCTCTAAAACAAATAGCTCAATTAGCAAGGATGAGAGCTGTGGAAAGGGTACCATCTATGGAACAAGGCAAGGGATTTTACTCCAGACTCTTCCTGGTACCAAGAAAAGAAAAAAAATTGGAGGCCTATTCTCGACCTGTCCGCTTTAAACACATACATCATTGTTCCAAAATTCAAAATGCTGACCCTACAGCAACTTCTTCCCATGCTGGGCAAGGAGTTTTGGCTGGTAACTCTAGATCTCAAGGAGGCATACCTGCACGTCCCCATACGACCACATTGCAGAAGATACCTCAGATTTCTTGCAGGATCAGAGCATTATCAATTCTCAGCATTGCCCTTTGGCTTATCTACTGCGCCCAGAGTGTTCACGAAATGCCTGGCATCAGTAATTGCTCACTGCAGGCTTCAGGGAATCCAAATTTATCCATACCTGGACGACTGCCTAATACAAGCGGACAACAAAAACAAGCTAACAGAAGACTTACAAAGAGTCATTTGCTTACTACAGGCCCTGGGATACACAGCCAATATAAAAAAGTCAAGACTGATACCATCCCAAACAATAACCTTCTTAGGTGCAGAATTGGACACAGTAAAACAGATGGCATTCCTAACTGCAGAAAACAAAACAACTTCCTCTCTATTTTTTGGCATTAACAAAGCAGAACAAACTAACAGCAAGGAAAGTACTGCAGGCCTTGGGCTTCATGGCATCCTGCATAATCCTGGTCCCTCATGCCAGACTACATATGAGAAAACTACAGTGGTACTTAAAGAATTTATGGTCTCAACACAGGCACAGCTTAGAAACCGAAATACCACTAATTCCATGCCTGAAACAAGAGTTCCTGTGGTGGGCTCAGGCATGCCAGTCAAACCCAGGTTTGCCCTTCCACAGCATTCAACCAAGCCAAACCATCACAACGGATGCCTCAGACCTCGGTTGGGGGGCCCACATGCTGGACAAGTGCATACAAGGCTTATGGACTCCAGAGCAGCTGCACCTGCACATAAATCAAAAAGAAATGCTGGCAGTACAACTAGCAATCCAGAATTTCAGACCATTCCTCCAAGAAGGCCAGTTGATGATAAGGACAGACAACACCACAGTCATGTGGTACATCAACAAACAGGGAGGCACTCATTCATACCCTCTATGCCGAATGGCCCTGGACCTATGGAATATGGCTCTGAGTTACAACATTCAGTTACAAGCAATTTTGTACCGGAAAAGAAAACATCCTAGCAGACATATTAAGCAGAACTACCTCGGATGCTCACGAATGGATGCTACACCCGGACATCTTCAAGGCCATCACAAAGAATTGGGGACTGCCACAAATAGACCTATTCGCATCCCCACTCAATCACCAGCTCAAGAAATTCTGCACAAGGACATACCACCCACTTGCTTGGAAGGTGGACTCTCTATCCTTCAGTTGGAAAGGCCTGACAGCATATGCATTCCCACCTCTTCCTTTGATGCACAAGGTGCTATTGAAAATCAAAGAGGAATGTCCAAGGATAATTCTGATAGCTCCAGACTGGCCAAGACAACATTGGTACCCATTACTATGGAGCATGTCTCGGGGGAGAATGTGGACACTACCCCTGATTCCCTTGATGTTAACCCAGAGCAACTACAACATCCTGCATCCAAACCTGAAAACTCTGCAACTGACTGCCTGGAACATTACATAAGAGCAACTAACCCAGATTTATCCCAAAGGGTTAAAGACATCATCCTTGAGGCCCGCAGACCCTCAACAAGAAGGAACTATGCAGGAAAATGGAAGAGGTTTCTCATTTGGAGTACCAACAGGGGCAAAGATGTGTCAAAGGTAGACATTGCTAACATCCTGGAGTATTTGGCAGAGCTTTTCCATACAGGCCTGTCCTATTCCTCCATCAAAATACATGCATCAGCTATTTCTGCAGAATACAGCTTCGATCCACCTGTCTTTTCGCATCCTCTACTCAGGCAGTTTCTGAGAGGAATTAAGAATGTAAAGCCTCCTAGGAAACCACCATTGCCAGCATGGGACTTGAACTTTGTACTAGAAAAATTGACACTTCCCCCTTTCGAACCAGCAGCAACAGCAGATCTTCAACACCTATCCTGGAAAACTGCTTTCCTGCTGGCAATTACCTCAGCAAGAAGGGTTTCGGAGCTACAGGCTTTAATGGCAGTACAACCCTTCCTAATCTTCCATCAAGATAGAGTGTCCATGAGAACTAATCCTACATTTATGCCTAAGGTGGTATCCAGAGTATCTTTAAACCAGGCAATCCACCTACCTACCTTCTTTCCCAATCCACAGAACAGGGGGGAAAGACTGCTGCATACCTTGGATGTACATAGATAGTTACGCTACTACCTGGACAGAACCAAGGGTAATAGAAAATCTGACCAGCTTCTGGTAGCATATGCAACAGGAAGGGAAGGAAAAGCAATTTCCAAACAGACAATCTCCAAGTGGATAGGAAATTGCATTAGATTCTGTTACTCCTACCATGGAAAGCAAATTCCACAGAACATAAGGCCTCATTCTACAAGGGCTACAGCCACTACCACAGCTTTCTTACGAGGAGTGGCTACCAAGGACATTATAGAGGCTGCTACTTGGACCTCCGTGCATACATTTGCCAAGTATTATAACTTACCTTTATACTCTAGATCCCGAGCAGGGTTTGCCACTGCTGTTTTGCAAGGGATCCTAACTACACCATAATTTCTTCTTCCTCCTCCCTAGTTTAGCTATGGTATTCTACCCATTTGTAGGACTGCAGATGCATCCTTGAAGGACATAGTACAGTTTTGTACCTACCATAAATGTAGATGTCCGAACAGGATAGCATCTGCAGTCAGGATTACCCACCCTCCTTCCCCTCTGTGGTACTCCTAGGGTATTTGCCCACCTAATAGCTAGCTGGGGGGGGATCTCTTATGGTGTATTTGTTTGTATATATGTACATACATGATTATTTTTTGTGTTTGCCTTCTACTATTTGGAAACATTGGCATTTATCCAAAAATTTAGCTTTCCAAGAGGGCAACTGGCATCTGGGGCAAGAAACACTGAGGAAAATGGCGTCTGCTGATGCCTTTATACCCGAAGAACTGCAGCTATGACGTCGGGTGAAGTGCGACACCAGCCGAGGCCAGACCCAGACTTTGGAATTCGGCCGACCGAAGGGCTGCCTGACGACAGGACAACCCATTTGTAAGGACTGCAGATGCTATCCTGTTCGGACATCTACATTTATGGTAGGTACAAAACTGTACTTTCTGTCTACTTTTTCAAGGAAGTCAAAAGTGTCTCTAATGTACGGTGATAACTTCACAACCTTAGGTAGAAGTAATTCATGTAATACAATTCCTGTGTTGTGAAGAAAATAATTACATGCAGACACTATTGGACGACCCAGAGGGTTACATCTATTTTTGTGTAACTTAGGAAGACAATAAAATTTAGCCATGGTACATTTATCTATGGAAAACTTCTTCTCAATGTCTTTCTTAGTAAAGTAACCCAACCTATACCCCTTATATATTAATTCATTATATGCCAACAAAGCTATATCATAGTCTTTCCTTACTGCAGTTCTGTATATTTCATCATTATTTAAATTTTCCATACAGATCTTATAGTACTGATCTACAGTCATTACTACTAACTTATTACCTTTGTCTGAGGGCTTGAAAATAATGTCATTCCTATGTCTCATTTTTTTCAATGCCTCCCATTCATTTTTATTCAAATTATAAGAAATTTTTCTCTTTTGTTTAAAAATATCTTGCATAGAATAATTTACTACACTAGAAAAATATTTTACTGTTTCATTATTAAAAGGAGGTATATAGCTGCTTTTAATGCTAATTTTATCAGTTTGGCAACAAACAGTAAGCATTCATAATTTCATCATTTTCAAAAGAAGAATCACAAGAAAAAAATTCCATAGAAATTGTTTCATTTAAAGAATCGTGCATTTCAAAGGAATTCATTACTTCTACATTATTTTCTTTATGCCTTGAAAAAAACACAATAAATGTAATTTCCTTACTAATTTAAAAATATCTATTTTAAATGAATGCATATTCGAAATAACAGTAGGAATAAATTTAATACCACGATTTAATACTGCTATTTCAGTGTCTGTAAAAAGACTGCCAGTTAAATTGAAAACATATTGTTCACTTGGCTCACAATCAGTGTTATAAATTTCAGAAAAATCAGTACCATCTTTTTCTTTTCCCCTGTTGGTTCTGTTGTTGTTGTCTGCCCCACGTCGTATCCGATGTCCTTCATGGATGCATCTGCAGTCATAACAAATGGGTTGTCCTGTCGTCAGGCAGCCCTTCGGTCGGCCGGATTCCAAAGTCTGGGTCCGGCTCCGGCTGATGTCGCACTTCACCCGACGTCATCTCTGCTGGTCTTCGGGTATAAAGGCATCAGCCGACGCCATTTTCCTCAGTCTTTCTTGCCGCGTGGCGCAAGCAGAAGCTGTTCGCAAGTGCCGGTCGGTCAGATCCAGAGATTACTACTACCGAATACTACTTCAAGACTTCTAAAAGCTAAGTACCCGTTGGGGACTCTTTCTTGCCTCAGCCGATGTCAGAAAAAGTCAATAACTGTTTAACTTGTGGGAAACAAATACCTCATAAAGATTTCCACTCTTACTGTCTGCCTTGCTTAGGCCCAGACCACGACATAGCAGCCTGTTCGCCTGTGCTTCCTTCAACCGACGAACGCTTAGGCGTCGGTCGGAGTTTGCTGAACAGTTTTTCGGCTCAGATTTTGCGTACATTATGCCGTCGGATCCTCCGACTACCCAAATTGTTAAAAACGCAAAGAAAAGACCGACACTCGCGGTCCGCAGTTTTGGCGAAACCACGGTTAAGCAAGCCGCGAGTGTCTCGGTTTCGGCCGAAACTGAGAAAACTGGTCAATCTTCAGCGAATCCATGACTACTACTGAGGCTCCTGCTACCTTACCTGAATCGGCCTCAGAAATTTTGCCTACAACTGTGGTTTCTAGTGATTTATCAGACACCATCCCTTTGGATGTCTCTACCCCAGCACGTGGTGCTGCTAGACCCCCTGCAGCCATGTCTATCAAGGCCTTTGCCAGGGCTAAAGCAGCCAAATCTGCTAAATCTGTGCCTGTTAAACCCCCCTCACACAGGCCCACTTCTAGTTCACAAATGCTTACTCTGGCAGAAGATTTAATATCCTTAATTAGGGGATCCCAATCTCACCCAGACAGGGCCTCTCAGCCTCCAGAAAAGAGACCTAGAGCTGAACCCCCCGAGCCAGTGTCCTCTGATGATTCTGCGGATGACTCAGACATTACAGACCAGCCAGAGGATCCTTTTTCTACTTATGAAGACTCCGATGCTGAAGAATCCATTCCAGCTGCCTCTCCACCAGAGGAATTTTCCTTTGGGGAAGCCTTACATGCCATGAGAGAACAATTCCAATGGCAGGGACAAGATTTCTCAGATTCAAGAAAAAGGCTTAGAACTTTTCTGCACTTACCACAACATAGGCCTTTAGCTATACCTCCTGTTCTGCCTGTTGTGGATGATGCATTTAATGATGTCTGCACTGCTCCTGATTCTTTACCTCCAGCCCCTGCCAAACCAGATAGATTTTACAGGGTGCCAGACACTCATCACCACCTATACAAGGCCCCACTTGCAGACCCCGGAACTATTTCCCAGGGGCCTAAGGCAGTAGCCTCGACCACAGCAAAAAACCCTATTCCTTCTGAAAGGGAATCCAGGTCCTTAGAGAGATGGGGAAAAAGTTTACACCTCTGCTACTCTCTCAGCTAGAGCTTTAAACTGTCAGTTTCACATGATCCAATACCAAGAGTTTATGCTTGATCAGTTAACTAAAAAACTGTCCTCTGATGAATCTTTAGATAAGAAATATGTATTAGAAATGGTGAATAACATCCAACAGGTTAGTAACCATTCCTTAAAATGTGGCTATGATGCACTGGAGGCTTCATTTAGATCAGCCATGACTGGCACAGTGATAAGAAGGCATGCATGGTTGAAAGAACAGGTCTTACCGGATCATGTTAAAGCAAAGCTATTAGATGCTCCTATGGATAAGGCCAGTCTATTTGGTACACCTGCCCAGCAGGTAATGAAGAAAATGGAAGAAAAGGCAAAATCTGTACAAACAGTTAAAGATTTCTTACAGGTTCAGCCCCCAAGGTTTAGCAGGAGCTGGCCTGCCAAAAATTCGTCCTTTCCTGACTCCACAAGATCCCAAAGGGGCAGGAATAGACGCTCTAGAGGCAGAAATCAATCCAGAGGAGGTGCCTACAGAGGACGACAGTGGCAAGGCAATAACCGAGGCACAGACACAACCACTGCCACTGCAACAGGACAATCACAGTGACTTGGCTCTAACTCCGCCTACCAGGGAGCAAATAGCAGCACCATTAGGCGGAAAGTTAGCCTTAATTTCGAAAAATTGGCACTATATCACAAAAGACAAGTGGATTTTGCAAACCATAGACCAAGGCTACCGGTTCCACTTTCACACCTTACCAGTAAAAAGAGGAATGCCAAACCTGCCTCCAAATCAAAAAATAGAAGCTCTGCAGCAGATAACGGAATTAACAAAGATGAGAGCTGTGGAAAGAGTACCAATAACAGAACAGGGCAAAGGAGTCTACTCCAGACTCTTCCTAGTACCAAGAAAAGAGAAAAGTTGGAGACCTATTCTAGACCTGTCCATCTTAAACACATACATCATTGTCCCAAAATTCAAAATGCTGACCCTACAGCAACTTCTTCCCATGCTGGGCAAGGAGTTTTGGCTGGTAACTCTAGATCTCAAGGAGGCATACCTGCACGTCCCCATTCGACCAAATTGCAGAAGATACCTCAGATTTCTTGCAGGATCAGAGCATTATCAATTCTCAGCATTGCCCTTTGGCTTATCTACTGCGCCCAGAGTATTCACAAAATGCCTGGCATCAGTAATCGCTCACTGCAGAGTACAGGGGATCAAAATTTATCCATACCTGGACGACTGCCTGTTACAAGCGGACAACAAAAGCAAGCTGACAACAGATTTACAAAGGGTCATTTACTTGCTACAAGCCCTGGGATACACAGTCAATTTACAAAAGTCAAGGCTGATACCATCCCAAACAAGAACATTCTTGGGCGCGGAATTGGACACAGTAAAACAAATGGCATTCCTAACTGCAGAAAAACAAAAAGAGCTCCCTCTTTACTTCTTGGCATTAACAAAGCAGAACAAACTAACAGCAAGAAAAGTTCTGCAGGCCTTGGGCTTCATGGCATCATGCATAATCTTGGTCCCACATGCCAGACTGCATATGAGAAAGCTACAGTGGTACCTAAAGAATTTATGGTCTCAACACAGGCACAGCTTAGAAACAGAAATACCACTAATTCCATGCCTAAAACAGGAGTTCCTATGGTGGGCTCAAGCATGCCAGTCAAACCCAGGCTTACCCTTCCACAACTTTCGAGCAAGCCAAACCATCACAACGGATGCCTCAGACCTAGGATGGGGGGCGCACATGCTGGACAAATGCGTACAAGGATTGTGGACTCAGGACCAACTGCACCTGCACATAAACCAAAAAGGAATGCTGGCAGTAAAACTGGCAATCCAAAAATTCAGACCATTCCTCAAAGAAGGCCATTTGATGATAAGGACAGACAACACCACAGTCATGTGGTACATCAACAAACAGGGAGGCACTCATTCATACACCCTATGCAGAATGACTTTGGACCTTTGGAATCTGGCTCTCAGCTACAACATCCAGTTACAGGCAATATTTGTACCGGGAAAAGAGAACACCCTAGCAGACATGTTAAGCAGAACCACCTCGGATGCTCACGAATGGATGCTACACCCGGACATCTTCAAGGCCATCACAAAGAAATGGGGAATGCCACAAATAGATCTATTCGCTTCCCCACTCAATCACCAGCTCAAAAATTCTGCACAAGGACATTCCACCCACTTGCATGGAAGGTGGACTCTCTATCCTTCAGCTGGAAAGGCCTGACAGCATATGCATTTCCACCTCTTCCCTTGATGCACAAGGTACTACTGAAAATCAAAGAGGAACGTCCAAGGATAATCCTGATAGCTCGAACTGGCCAAGACAACACTGGTACCCATTGCTGAGGAGCATGTCTCGGGAGAAAATGTGGTCAATACCCTGATGCCTTTGATGTTAACTCAGAACAACTACAACATCATGCATCCAAACCTAAAAACCTTGCAACTGACTGCCTGGAACATCACATAGCAGCAACTAACCCAGATCTTTCCCAAAGGGTTAAAGACATTATCCTTGAAGCCCGCAGACCTTCAACAAGAAGGAACTATGCAGGAAAATGGAAAAGGTTTGTCATTTGGAGTACTGAAAGCGGAAAAGATGTGTCAAACATAGATATTGCTAACATTCTGGAGTACTTGGCAGAGCTTCTACATACAGGCCTGTCCTATTCCTCCATCAAGATACATGCATCAGCTATTTCAGCAGAATACAGCTTTGATCCACCTGTCTTTTCACATCCTCTACTCAGGCAGTTCCTCAGAGGGATCAAGAATGTAAAACCTCCTAGGAAACCACCATTACCAGCATGGGACTTGAACTTTGTGCTAGAAAAGTTGACACTCCCTCCGTTTGAACCAGCAGCAACAGCAGATCTACAACACCTGTCATGGAAAACTGCTTTCCTACTGGCAATTACCTCAGCAAGGAGGGTTTGAACTACAGGCCTTAATGGCAGTGCAACCCTTCCTAATCTTCCATCAAGATAGGGTGTCCATGAGAACTAATCCTACATTTATGCCTAAGGTGGTATCCAGAGTGTCTTTAAACCAGGCAATCCACCTACCTACCTTCTTTCCCAATCCACAAAACAGAGGGAAAGAATGCTGCATACCTTGGATGTACATAGACAGTTACGCTACTACCTGGACAGAACCAAAAGTAACAGAAAAACTGACCAGCTTTTTGTAGCCTATGCAACAGGAAGGGAAGGAAAAGCAATTTCCAAACAGACAATCTCCAAGTGGATAGGAAATTGCATAAGATTCTGTTACTCCTACCATGGAAAACCAATTCCACAGAACATAAGGCCTCATTCTACAAGGGCTACAGCCACTACCACAGCTTTCTTACGAGGAGTGGCAACCAAGGACATTATTGAGGCGGCTACTTGGACCTCCGTGCATACATTTGCCAAGCATTATAATTTACCTCTATATTCTAGATCCCGAGCAGGGTTTGCCACTGCTGTACTGCAAGGGATCCTAACCACACCATAATTTTTCTTCCTCCTCCCTAGTTTGGCTATGGTATTCTACCCATTTGTTATGACTGCAGATGTATCCATGAAGGACATAGTACAGTTTTGTACCTACCATAAATGTAGATGTCCGAACTGGATAGCATCTGCAGTCAGGATTACCCTCCCTCCTTCCCCTCTGTGGTACTCCTAGGGTATTTACCCTCCTAATAGCTAGCTGGGGAGTCTCTTATGGTGTATTTGTTTGTATATATGTACATACATGCTTATTTTTTGTGTTTGCCTTCTACCTTTTTGGAAACATTGGCATTTCTCCAAAATTTAGCCTTCCAAGAGGGCAACTGGCATCTGGGGCAAGAAACACTGAGGAAAATGGCGTCGGCTGATGCCTTTATACCCGAAGACCAGCAGAGATGACGTCGGGTGAAGTGCGACATCAGCCGAAGCCGGACCCAGACTTTGGAATCCGGCCGACCGAAGGGCTGCCTGACGACAGGACAACCCATTTGTTATGACTGCAGATGCTATCCAGTTCGGACATCTACATTTATGGTAGGTACAAAACTGTACTTTTGTCCCCTTTTCTGACCTCTCTCACTTGTATTGGGTCTATTGTGAAAATGTTCATACATATATTCACTTTTTTGGGGTGGGGGAAGTGAAGGAAAGTCTACATTTACATCCGACCATTCTCCTGAAGCTTCAGTTGCGTCCGACGAAGCAAACGAGACACCATGTTTTTTCTTTGCTACTTTTTTACCAAAAGACCCGCCCATAGTCTTCTGATAGTTTTTATTAGAGAACGCTGTTTCATTAGCATAGTCTCTTAGGTCTCTCTGTAATTTGCGTATTTTTCTGTCAATCAACACTTCTGTTTTACTCAGAACTTTTTCATTTAAATCTTTTAACACACCCTCAAATCTAGGGACCATCAGAGAATTACACAGACTTGAACACAGCTTAGTAATATCACTTTTAATCTGTTTTTTGTTTTAACAGGTCTCTTTCAACTAGAATGGCCACCCATTCTGTTGTACAGCGATGTGCTGCCATCGCCCATCTTTTAGCAAATTGCATATCTTCTGTATTTTTCTCATCAAAGGGTGTAGAAGGATTTTTATACGGTCTTAGTCCTTTTGGAGTAACATTTAACTCCAAATACCTTTGCAGGCTAATAATATTATAATGCGTTGCATTTTCTCTAAAAAGTAAACTTTCAAGTTTTTTAACAGTACCTTGTAATTCAGCGGAAATAGCTGTAGTATGGTTCTGTCCTATGGTGGAAAAAGGATTAACTGTTCACTTTTGACATCCATCCATCAGTACTTTATCCCAGATCTTTTGTGACTCACCCAACTGGGATATAGAATTCATACCTCTTTCAGGCAAACGTTCTCCCACCTGTAAAATATTTTGCTCAAATGTTCTCTGAGTGGTTTCTCCCAGATCCTCTCGAAAAATGCTGGGAGTTTGAAAAGAAGGATCACTGGCCATATGTAAAGTATATGACACCACACAATGAAATAATAATCCAAAAAATGACTCAGCCAGTAAATCCAATATATTTATTTTCGTAATAGACTTCTCTTCTCCAGCGCCTCGGCATAAGCCTTTAACAGAGTATAACAAGAACTATTTCTCATTCCTTTGTATAGTAAAAACAGTTCTAATAAAACAATTAAAAGAGTAATTGATTATAACAACCATTTCCAATTAAGTTCTCTATTTAACCCCTTAGGGTATAAGGTATCAAACTTTAAAATAAACAATGCTTCTTTCCACTGTAATTTATTCTTAAGGCATATGCCTTTTTCACAATACACTTTTTCTAAAATTGTACCTACTAATTTATTTCCATCACTGTTATGATACTTTTTAAAGTGTAAGCCTAATGGGCAAGACAACAGCTATTTATATAATAATCCTGATGTGCGCAAACGTCTAGTAGATGCAGGCTGTACTTTTTTTCTGTTGCTAGTTTTTGTGATGCCCATTTATTATGGAATACCAAATAAGGCAGTTTATATGTGGAAGCTTGTAATGCTTAGATTATTCTGTCAGATGCCTTATGCTGCCCGGTTAAAGAAACTCCAGCTCTACTCAGTGGCATACCGCCTGCTCAGAGGCGATCTGTGCCTGACGTATAAAGCCATGTCCAACCCGGAATTAATGGACATGCTGCACCTCAGAAAATCCAAATCCCATCAAGCTACACGCTCGAGAGACTTGGACCTCAGCACTGAAATAAATAGGACATGCTGGAGGGACAGATTCATAACCCAGAGGCTCCCTTCACTCTGGAATAAAATCCCAGTCCAGGTTAGGCAGAGTCCCTCATTGACTCTCTTCAAGAGGAATCTTGATGAGTGGATGGGAGATCGTAGGTTTACCCCGGGTATCACTTCTGTGTCACTGTTAGACAGAGGCACAGTATACTAACCTCAAAAAAGGGCATAGCAAAATTAATTTAAAATGGGTGGCAAAAGCCAAACACATTCTGGCTAGGCTTATAAATGCCCTAGGGCAGATAGCCTAGTATGAAAGAAAAAAAAAAAAAATAGTCACCATTACCAGTATGCCATAGATAATACAATCATTGGGCAAACTTCATGTTACACTGACTTGGGATCCATAATTACTGACACATTCATCTTTCCAATCAATACTTATTGTCAAAAGATGGTACTTTTATGCTTCAGGACGCATTTAATGAATATTTTAATCCAGGAAAGCTGTTGCAGTGGTCCCTCCATTTAGATGTATTATGAGGTCACTGAGTACAGTGCAGCCTTTTAAGTTTATTCAGTTCCATATTTGAAATGCCTGGAAAGTTTCCAGAGGAACTACATAAAACAAATGTTTTGTTTGAGTAGATTGAAATGTAAAATAGATGGTAATATCCTGACTTGTGATCATCCCTTACAGGTCTGTTATTAAGGTAAGTATACTTTTATATAACAGCACAGTCTTCCTCTGGTTGGGTCATTGTGACACAATAAATCATTTGGGTAGATTTCTAAGCAGTAGTATAGCCAAAGGAAGTGTACATTTCCGGGAGCCACTGAAGCACACTCATACCAACATCTGTCCTCCTGAACTGTGCATCAAACTTAGTGTTTTATAATGGTCCTGCAGATGTGCCCGTCACACTATCAGAAGGTACATAGAAAAGAGTTACTGCATTTCTAATAGAAACAAGACAACAGCTATTTATATAATAATCCTGATGTGCGCAAACGTCTAGTAGATGCAGGCTGTACTTTTTTTCTTTTGCTAGTTTTTGTGATGCCCATTTATTATGGAATACCAAATAAGGCAGTTTATATGTGAAAGCTTGTAATGCTTAGATTATTCTGTCAGACGTAAAAGTAACCAGAATGAGTGCTTTTCCAGTGAGTTGGGTTAACTCTAATTAATATTTGGCTCAGAAAGAGGTTTAGATATATTTTCCATCATAAAGTTAAAATGCTATTGAGGGGGTGTATATCTTTTTGGAGTCATATTTTAGAAGTTCATTAAGGCAGTCCTTAAATGAAAGGTGAGCTACTTTGTATGTGGTGGCAGTAGACAGACAGAGACTGCAGAAATGTGAAACTTGATTGATGGGTTAAACCAGATTTGAATTGAATTAGTAATTCAAATAGAAAAGTAATGGTATGGGGCAGTGTAAATGATCTAATCCTTGTGTGATTTTCCATGCAATTAATGTGTTCTACTTCCATATGAAAGTTTTCCTTGTACTAGGCCTTACAACATCTTTAAAAATGTGTACTACTTTTAGAGAAACTGAGTATTGCTAAGTGTCAAAATGCCATGCTCCATGCTGACTTGTTCAAATGAGGATAGAATGTAGAACTTTGCCATGTATATTACTGAGGGGAACAACAAACAGATCTACAATTGGAAGGACCCCCCCCCCCCCAAACACACACATGCACACATAATTCCAATACAAAAGCTCTAAGGACTCTTTATTACAAAGAGTTCTTGGATTCAATTTCTATTTTTGAGCTTGAGTGATCCTCCTGTTCGCTGTTTCTGATTTTGGTCAAATAGTACTGGAATGTGAGTTTTAGCTGTTGAAAATTATGTTGCAGTGCTTGCTTCCAAATCTGAATTGTCCCTCTGCAAAGCTGAAAAGATTTAACTTCTCCCTCCTTATTTATATACTACATTTTTGTAGTGTTGTCCATGTTGATTTGCAAGTATTTTAGATGAAACCTATCTTGATAGGTTGTCAAGTTCATGTTAAATGCCTTAGTTTCCTTTAAGTTGGGGTGAATTCATTTTTATCTTGAAATCATTTCCTTTAACTGACATTGTGTTGATGTGGGCTTCCCAAGAGTAATCTGACAAGTATTTGGTTAGCATTTTAGCTTTGGATGGTGGAAGCAGTGAGATATTTATGAATAACATGTCTGTGATTGTCCACCTTAGTTATTTCTTCTCTTTGTCCTGTGTTTATAGGAATCACCATTTCCAAGGAATATGTGGATTGACTTTTCTGTTATGCCATTGTATCTTTCTTGTATGCATTCATACATGATGAGCTAGAAGAAGGCAAGATGACATTTTATTATCAGATTTCCTCCAAAACAAGCTTTGTTACTGAAAGAGTTGTAACAGGGTGGCTGATTATTTTCGCCTTTCTCCTGGGGTGAAAAGACCCTCATTATCAATGAATGAATACTCCTAGGAAGATTTTTGCAGTGTACTGTTATCCCTTGTACCTTGAGCAGTAAAGTGATAAACTAACTGATCTTTTGTATTGGAAGTTCCTTTGTGTTTGCAACTGTCATGCAGTCATCTGGCTTGAGGATAATGGTTATGTTTTGCTTTCAGTGATGTGCTAACACTAAAGCTAAGCATTTGATTAATAATTTTGGAACACTGGATGGCCAACATGACAGATTAGAGGACTGAAAGTGATGAATATCTGACTGGAGTCTTAGATAGTTTTTGTGAGAATTTCTTGGTATGTGAAATTTCTGTGAAAAATTCTCATTGGAATATTAAGATATGCATGTCTGATGTTGCTGTGAAAAATGACTATCGCTTATAGGGTTTGAATCCCACTACTACCAACAAATGAGTTGTGGATGGCAGAGTGTCACCAATTCCCACAAGACATCATGTATGCCGTCTTGGTTTGTGTGTATAGGGGGGGGGGGGGCTTGAATGCATTGCTTTGTCCAAAATGAGTCATCTGGCCACCAGAAAGATGATATCTTGATTTAGATCACTGGTACCAAAAAGGTTAAAAGTAAAGTGCAAACAAGTCAGATTTTATAACCAGTTCACCAAATGCAACCTGGTGCCAAGAGCATAAAGAAAATAGACACTGCTGTTCAGGCTCTGGGCTTTCACCATCCATACCCAGAATAGGACTGCAGACTGATCGCTTACAGAGGTGAATCTCTGGCCTAGTACCCCAAGCCTTTTTCTCACCACTTTCTCTGTGTGAACCACTGTGGTCTCCAGTGTTCCTTACCCATTTTAACTGATTTGAAAATAAATTATTTTCTCACACATACAACACACAATACACACACAAACATAATTTCCAGGAAAGGCTGGCGGAACTCTCCAATTCTTTTGCATTCTTTTTTTTGGTATGGTAGCACTGCCAGTAGTCTAGATAGGGAAAGAGACCCAAACACACTTGTTACCTGACTGTCTTGATCTAGCCAAATGTAAAATGTTAAAGTGGATAGTTCACTGGTAGTAGGCACAAGCAGTCTAGCTAAATGAAGTTGAAAACCACACTTGCCAACCTACTGTACTCATTATCCCTTTTCAGATAATAAATAATAATGTGCTTTGTAAGTTATAAATGCAGTGGTGGTACCATGAAAAGTTTTTTTTCTAAGGTAAGGTACAGGGCTAGGAGCATTGTTAGGGTTAACACACATTATAATGCCTCCTAACCCTAACCTTAACCTGCCTTATGGTTTTCTTACAGTGTTTTTTTATTTCTTTTGAATATAAACTGGAACGGTAGGGTTTGTCATTGTTCATTAAGTTCATGTAGGCATTTTTGAGTTAGGTATTTTGATATGTTGACATGAACTGTGTCTGTATTTTAATGTGATATTTTTAAATACTCATAATTTTATAAGTGTGTGTGTCTCTATATGAGTGTCTTATCAGGTCATTGATGCACAGTTGACTGAAACTCACATGACTGAAATCCCCTTTGACTGAATACTCATTTCACTGAATCACAAATCATAGAAAACATTCTACATAACACAATACTAGTCACGAATGGAGTCCTACAGGGTTCGGTCCTGGGTCCTCCTCTGTTTGGTATCTACTTCTCTGAAGTCCAGGCCAACACAAAGGGACTCTGGCTGACAAAGTTCGCAGACAATTGCAAGTTGGGAACTATTATTAACTTCCCAAGTGATGTTGACATCCTGCAGAATGGCCTCTGAGACCAACAACTAGTGTCAGAACCATGGCCTTAAGCTTAATGCCAAAAAATGTGTCTTCATCCCCTTTGGGAAAAAGCCGGTTCTCATGAATTACCACATTGATGATAGTCCACTGAACACAGAAGGGATTATAAGAGATCTGGGAACACAGGTTGACAGCAACCTCTCTTTTGATCACCACATTGCCACTGTGGTCAGAAAGTCCTTCTATGTGGCACATCTCATTACTAAGGGTTTTGCATCCAGGAAGAAGGAGGTCATTGTCTCCCTCTACTCTTCCCTCATTAGGCCAATTATCGATTACAATGCCCCATTTGTCATGTACCTCACTAGACACCTGCAACAACTAGAGAGGCTGCAAAAGTACCTCACAAAGAGGATCCTAGGCCTTAAACACTTGTCCTATATGGGCAGACTCAAAAAACCCCAACTATTCTCTGTCTCATATCGCCTACTTAGAGGCGATCCCTGCTTGACTTTCAAAGCCATGTCTGACCCAGCTCTGTTAGAAATGCTACATCTAAAGAAATCTCAATCCCTCTGCACCACATGCTCCAGAGACCTCAACCTCATTACCACAATTAACAAAACATGCTGGAGGGACAGGTTCATAACCCAGAGACTGCCCATGCTATGGAATACACTTCCCATACATGTCAAGCAGAGCACCTTGCTCCTCTTCAAGAGAAATCTTGATGAATGGATGGGAAACAAAAAATTCACCACAGGGATCACTCCAGTGGCGCTACTCAACAGAGACACTGGGAACTGAGGCTGGGTGGTACTATGCCAGGGAAATCCTGTCCTATGGCTAGGCTTGTAAAGGCCCCAGGGCCATTACTCTAGTACAAACCTATGAACTAACACTGTTTGGGATACTAACAGAATATGACCAAGTTCTTCCTTTCACAATCAAGAGACAGAGCCAAAATATCAATAATTATAGGCAGAATTGAAATTGTTTCTAATTAAAAAACTGTTATAGACAGAAAATTTAAATAAAATCTTTTTGTGATTTTATCTTTATCTTATGTGCAGTACTAATGCCCCTGTATTACCTTAAGTGTTGCTGTTTTATATCCACCCCTAAGATGAGATGGCAAAGACAGGATTTATTTTTTGGCAAAGATTTCTTGGTTCTTTCCACCATATCATAGTGTATCATGCCTTTCTTTTTCCCTTGACGTTCCTATTTCCCATGACATGGGTGATGTGATGTGAGTAACCCAGGTATTGGTTTGTAATTCTTTAGACAAATTTTCACTGAATTTTACAGATGATGCATTTTTATTTTTGTTAGTTGTCACTTCACGGTCAGGGTTTAATATTCATTTTCAAGTAAACAGTTGCTACTTTTCTTTGTTTTGGAAGGAAAAATTCATAGGTTCATAGGTAGGTACTAGGCTATTGGCCCTAGGGCCTATGTAAGCCTAGCCAAAAAGGTACCCTGGCTTTCGCCACCCAAGAAAATTATTTTCCTGTGTCCCTGTCTTGCAGCGCCACAGAGGTGATCCCTGGGGTGAATTTCCTATCTCCCATCCAATCATCAAGATTTTTCTTGAAGAGTGCTAATGAGGAGCTTTGCTTGATATTGATAGGTAGTTTGTTCCAGAGTATGGGAAGTCTCTGGGACAGGAATCTATCCTTCCAGCATGTTCTGTTTATTGTGGTGACAAGGTTTAGGTCCCTAGAGCATGTAGCTCAGGGAGATTGGGATTTCTTTAAGTGGAGCATGTCCAACAGCTCTGGGTTTGACATAGTTTTGTATGTTAGGCAGAGATCACCTCTGAGTAAGTGATATGCAAAGGAGTGAAGCTGGAGTTTTTTGAGATGGTCTGCGTAGGGCATCTGTTTGAGGCCGGTAATCCTGTTTGTGAGGTATTTCTGCGGCCTTTCCAGTTGTTGTAGATATTTTGTGAGGTACATACCAAAAGGGGCATTGTACTCTATAATGGGTCTAATGAGTGACGAGTAGAGGGGAACAATGACCTCTTTTTTCTTGGGTGAGAAACCTTTTGTGATGAGGTGTGCCACGTAGAAGGATTTCCTGACTACTGTGGTGATGTGATTATCAAAGGAGAGACTACTGTCACAAGGTCTCTTATCACACTTTCGGTGTTAAGTAGACTACCATCTATGTGGTAGCTCATAGGTACAGAGTTTTTACCAAAGGGGATGACAGTGCACTTTTTGGCATTGAGCTTGAGGTCATGGCTTTGACACCAGGCATCTGTCTTAGTGAGGTCCTTTTGTAGGATGTCCACATCGTTAGGAGTTTCGATTATGGCTCCTAGTTTGCAGTCATCTGCGAACTTCATTAGCCAAAGACCTTCTGTGTTAGCCTGTACTTCAGAAAAGTAGATAGCAAACAGGAGAGGTCCCAGGACTGAACCCTGTGGTACTCCACTTGTCACTGGTCTGAAGTCAGATTTGGAGTCTGCTACTTTCACAGTGTGGGTTCTGTCAGTGAGCCAGTTGGCAACCCATCTTGTGACATAAGGATTTATACCTAGTTTAGTGAGTTCATCTATAATTCCAGAGTGGGGAATGGTGTCAAAAGCCTTGGTGAGATCTAGATATGCTGTGTGAACCACCTTACCCTCATCTACAGCTTTGGTGACTGCTTCAAGGAAGTCTATCAGGTTTAGGAGACATGATCTGCCTTTTACAAACTCGAATTGGATGGGGTCCAGAGTTTCGAGATTACCAATGTCTTTGTTTATAAGTTCCATGATGATACGTTCCATGGCCTTGCAGACCATGCTCGTTAGGCTAATGGGGTGGTAGCTCTTGGGGTCCGTGTTGGCTCCCCCTTTGTGGAGTGGGATAACCGTTGCTGTGTGCCATTCAGTGGGCACAAAGCCTGAGGTGAGGCTATGATTGAACATGGTGCTTAGGTGGGGTGCCAGTTCATTTTGTAGTTCATGTAGAACGCAGCCTGGGATGTTGTCAGGTCCCATGGATGCTGTATTCTTGTTTTTGGAGAGTGTGGGTTTTACGTGTGCAGCCATGATTACAGGAAATTTGCATTCTTCCGGTATAGAGATGGTCCCTTTTGGGGGTGAGAGAGGGGTAAAGTTAGCACTGAACCTATCTGCTAAGATGTTGGCAATATCAGTTGGTTCTGTATATTTAGTGCCATTGTGCTGTAACTCAGAGCAGATCTGAGTGTTGCCATTGAGATTCTTGACATAGCTATAGAATGCTTTGTGGTTGTCGCTAGAATCAGTGGCGATTTTGTTTTCGTAACTAGCTTTGGAGGATTCTATGAGGGATCTCAGCTTCATACTGAGGCTGACCAGGGAGTTCCTCCAATTATGGGATTTTACTCTTTTTTGCAATAGCTTCTTTCTTCTGTTGTAGAGTTTGTTTATGGCAGGGGACCACCAGATTGGCTTCCTTATTTTGGAGGATAGCATCTTGGTTCTGTTAGGGATAGCACGATCCATGCACTCATGTAAGTGCTTATAAAGTGCATCTGTGTAGGATTCAGCAGTCATACCTCTATTGTCCGTCTGTATGGGTGTCATGAAGTTTGCTACTTCTGTCTTAAAGAAGCGTGAAGTTGGCTTTGGAGAATTTTTTATGGTGGTTTCCCTAATTGGGGGTGGGGGCGGGATGTGGATGTCTAGAGTGATTATCTTGTAGTCGGATCTGACCAAAGAGGAGTTGACCTCTGGTGTGGAACACCGGTCGCCCATGTTGGTAATGACCAGGTCTAGGATATTGCTGCCCCTGGTGGGTGTTGGATAAGTTGATCCAAGGTATTGGAATTTATGAATTCCAGAAAACATTGAGCAAAAGAGTTGGTACATGAGTAGTTTTCCCAGTTAATGGTGGAGTAGTTGAAATTGCCCATTATGAGGGTGTTGGGTTGTGCCCTAATATTTTCCAGTGTATCAAGAAATGAGGAGTGTGAATCCTGTTGCATGATGAGGGAACTGTAGCAAGTTACAATTTGGATTGCGGTCTTGGCCAGAGTTAGTTGCACTTGGATAATCTCGGATGCATTATGCTGAGCAACTATCCTGGAGGTGTGGATATCCTTAATGAATATGGACATTCCTCCACCTTTAGTGTTTTGGTCCAGGTTAGGTGGCCAAACGGTGTGGTATGAATTATAGCTTTGTAATGTAGGGGTGCTTTCTGGAGCCTTGAACCAGGTCTCTGTCACTGCACAGATGTCGATGTTCTCCATTTTAAGGAGTGCCTCGAGTGAATGCATTTTGAGGTTTGGACTTCTAGCATTGAGTAGCATTACCCTCAAATTTTGCTTGCTTTGAATTTGTCATTTGATCCTTGCCTAAAAAAGGCACTATAGGGGTGGCAAGAGCCTTAACCAGATTCCGGAATCCCAAGGGCGACAGTTGCAGGCCATCTCTGGCAAATTATATAAAAACAGGGGTAGTGTTGTCTGTGTGGATGATGGTATGCCATTTACACAAAAGCAAGATTAGGCATTACTTGTTAAGAGGCTCATTGAATTCTTTCTCTGAGCTTGTAATTGGTGTAAATAAGAGTAATTAAAAATCTGAGGACTAGGTTTGCCAAAACTAGAACTTTGGGGTAGTTGTATGAACATCCATTTTACATGAAGAACTGTATCCTCTTGTTTAATTATCTTTGCTCTGAGAAGTGAACTATTAAAACCCACAAAAATAACATTTATATGGAGCTGTTTTTTCAACAGAGGTGAAGGCTTTATCTGTGTGGCTTGTATCATTCGCGTGCATTAATCCTTACTGAATTCATGCTTATTTCAGGCTCCAGTGTCGCAGTTGTCTGGGAATTTGTTCATTTGATCTAGTTCATCTCTCTCTCTCTCTCTGGCAGTCATGAGATTTTTGTTCTCTGTACTTAAGTCCACTCTCATTTATAGGCTAGTACACCATGGGGTTCTACAATTTACCCCTATTTTGTATTTTAAAAAGTCTAACTTACAGCTACATAATTTTTCATGATTTTACATATCTGAACTTATGGAGGGGCTCTGCCAACAGTTGCTGCATTATTTATGTAAACATAGCTAAAATCTAAGGTTCAATGCCATTAGCTTTCAGAACAGTCTGATTTTAATTTCCTGGTAACAGTGGAAGGTCTTAAAATACACAACAAGCTGAAAAATCACTAACCAGCTATGGGTCCTTAACTTTCTCTTTCCATACTGTGGAGCCTTGAGCAAATCTTTAAACTGATTTATGCTTCCTTGTTATCCATGAAAAACAACCACTCCTGCCTAATGGCTTATGGGTTGGTTATCTGTATTCCTTAGTAAAATAAACAAGCTGCCACTGTATTTGCATTGGTTTATATCAACAATTTCTATAGTGGACTGAGTCAGATCTTAAAAAATTAATTATTGCAGATTTTTATTTCATCTTTTTAGCTTTGAGTATAACCCTTTGGCTGTGGTGAAAGTTATTCAGTTTGTATACATGCATTTAAAATTAAAAAAAAAACTCACAGATTGTTTCTGCCTTGTTTTGGCTATGTAATACATTTAAAGTGAATTACTTAATGCTTTTCTTACTATCTAATGTTTTTTCTTTCACTAGGGAAATTATCGCTTCTTGAGACTGCTTGTTCGGAGAGCAAACTCAATGCAGAAGGATTTGGAGGAGATGACACCACTACACCTTGTCACCCGTCACAAGAATCCTAAGTGCTTAGCATACTTACTGAAGAATACAGCTCCAGGTGAAGTAGACACACAGGACAAAAACAAGGTAAGAATGCTGGAAAAATGGTTTACTATTAAAATATCGAAAATAAAAAAAAAAGGTACTTAACAGCGAACTAATTAGCCAAAAGTGCACATTACCTAATGGTCAGCTGTTAATGCCGAAAATGTCGAACACGACATTTTACGGCACTTAATAGCAATGCCACCCTTGCTGTAACTCCCTAACTACCACACGTAACATCCCATTTATGGAGGGCCCCCCCCACCCTCCCAACTATATATTCCAACTCCGAGATTGCACTACAGTGAGGAAAGGGATGTATTTCCCTAACTGTACTGTGCTGCGATCCCTGTACATAATCGAACGTTCATATTTGCGAATGCACAGTTCATTCGCAGATATGATGTTCGATTATGTAGCTTGCACACATATGAACTATTCGAAAATCTGTAGTTCGAATAGTTCATAGGCGTACAATGCTACGTCGAAATTTTAATAGTAAACCTGCAAAAATAGATATATAAATTATATGCTTCAAAATAAAAGCATTAATCAAATGTCTCACTCTGTATAAACTAGGACTTGATTATCAGAGTGTAAGATATTTTGAAATAGTGGTGAGCCAGTGACATATAACCCAAGAAAATTCATTCCTTTTTGTAGTTTTGCAGTGAATTTTTGTTTTTATTTATTAATAGTGCCAGGTGCAACAAAAAAGTGTTACACAGAGGGTTATCATTTGGTCGTGATCATAACCACTTTGTTCCATGTTCAGTGGAATGATTCAAAGAAGTTTTGTTTTGGTGAAGTTCTTGAAATCTATTTTTGAACACATTAAATTTATTTATTTTATACTAGTGGAGGTAAGGATCACCCTCTGCAGACTTCTAAGGCTATCTTACATTTAAGCAGCTGTGTTCTTACAGAGGGATGAAACCATGACCACAGCCCAGGTAGTCGGTGTTCCATTAGCAGTATAGATTCCTGCTGGAGCTGGCATAAGGAAGATGGGCATGACTATCCACAGGAATGATGTGGCAGTCCTGTGGGGGCAGTTTAGGGCATGCATTTGGATCACCAATCCGTAAATATGGGACCTTCCCTTAGCAAGTGCATGGAAAATGTCATGTGCATGAGGAAGCATAAATACCCCCATGGTGACATGGGTTGCAACTCCCTCACCCAAGGGGAAGGAGTAGAACTTACAAGAAAAAGGCCCTCTTTGCCAGGATGCTAGCAAAAGTCCAGGAAAACCTTGTGACTGGCTGGCTGATGTCCCATTCAGATTTGGGGAAAGATTGATGGTCAACAGTCATGGGAGCAAAAAAACATACAAAAAATGAGGATGCAGTTCGCTGATGTCATTTCTGAAATTTAGGGATGAGGTGGCTTGTGGCAAAAGGGTGAGGACCCAATGCTGTTGTAAGACATCCCACAAGACATGTTTGAGTATCAGACCTCCAGAAGATATAGGTTTTTAAGTATATACTAGGATATGATGTTGTCAATTTTCATTCTGTCCTCAACCTATGGGTTCGGTTCTGATCCTCAGAACCGACTTGGCTGCCACCATAGCTTGTGGGAACCAAAACACTTTCGGGCTTGTCCCTTACTCACAATGCACCTATCCCAGTTACATCAGATCTCGTTTGTTGCTTTGTGAGTTAGACGTGGTTACCAGTGCTCTCGAGCAGATAAGTGTTTGATTATTGGATATTTACTTAAAAACTTTACAAAACCTTTTAAAATCTTTCTTTATTATCCCGTTTCCTGTTTTTAAAACTCATCTTACACCTTTCATACATTAGTACCCTTTGAATACAATTGGTAGTATTCCCTTTTTTCTACACGTTGCTGTAGTTTGTCAGTTATCATTGCTGACAATTCCTTTTCAATTTCCTTTATCTCCTTAAAAAAATAATAATAAAAGGGAAAAAAAGGGTTTAAATTCTCATTCTTAAATTTTGTCTTTTTTTCAGTTACATCTAACTGCTGGCACTTGAGTGCTTGTGTGTATGTGTGTGAGACTGGCAGACAAAAAGAAAGACCTGGCTGGGTTTAAACGCTCTGTGAAGTATGGTCAAAAAATACCTTATTCTGACTCACACTCTTTGTGTAAACTGTTTGGGACACCTACATCTTCAAGAGGACTGTTCCATCAGCCATTCATTTAATCACAAAGCTCTTGTTGAAAGAAAAAATAAATTAATATTGAAAGGCTTAATTCCATCTTCTTTTGGTGAAACTGTATCTGGAAATTCTGAGAAATTAAAAAACAAGTCTGACCTTCCTAGCCCTTCTTCTTCCTCCTCCAGGCTTTCAGAGAAGTGCTTCAATTCTAACGTCTCCTTTTGTTCCGACTGCTAAGAAATTTAAATCTTCGGTTCCATCATTTCCATCAGAACTGACTTCAAAAAAGTCAAAAACCTGTGCTCCGACTGATCTGTCAGACCCGAGAACAGAATCTAATCCTTCATCAAAACGGATCCTGTCGGCTCTGAAGACACATGGAAAAAAAAAGAAGACATGTTTCAGTGCCAAGATCGTCGGATCCAACATCACAGTTACAGGATTTGACAAAAATTCTTCTTCCAAGAACAAGTTATTCACCCTCCATTGATCCCTTTCCAGAGAGACTTCCATCACCATTCTTGGAGAGACCTAAATTGCCTTCTGTGATGTCAGCCCGTTCCTCTATAAGTCTAACAAAAGATGATGTGGAGAGACTGGTGAGAAAAATCCTTTGGGGGAAAGGTATGACGGGATCCAAACTTGGTTCCTACCCGACAGGTCAGGGATTCCATTCTTCAGCTACTCCCCTTTTACTTCCTCCTCTAACTTAAATTGAAGGCTTAGAGACTATGGTTCTGAGCTCCCCGGTGTAATCTGTGTTAGAACCGAAGATATCTTTATCTTCGGAACTAATTATTGCTCTAAGCTCTTTGGTTCAGTCGGAACCAGAGACCTCTCAGGGACGTATCTCTCCTTTTGGTTTTCAGAGGCTAGAGTTGACGCCTGTGTTTTCAGAGCCTTCTCTGTACCTTAGAGCTTTGACATGGACCAGCTTGGTTCTGGATTCTGCTCTGAGAGGAATCTCTTCGAAGAGGGAGGTGACCTCTGTTCCCAGACCTACCCTTTCAAATCCAGGGTCCCTCCCTTCTCTGAGTGGATCCGCTTTCAAGACTATGGAGAGAGCTATGACTGTAGCAGTCAGTCAGTTGGCCTCTTCCTACTTGGAACGCACACCCTTATCATGCCTTTGTTCAGTCTCAACCATTGCCTCCACAAGGACAGCACGTACCAAAACCTCAGGAGTTCCAAAAGGCAATACGCTCTTCTTCTGATACCTCCCCAGATCATCCCACTGAGGCGGTCCCTAAGAAGTAGTGCAAGAGGAAGCACTTGGATTCCCTGGAGGAGTCTGCCACAGAAGACACAGACTTTGATGATGGTGAAGAATCCCCAAGATCACCTCCTGATGATGCGTGCTTTGGAGACATCCTAGAAATCTTAAAACAGAGAGGTGATTGGAAGTCCAGCAGTCCTTCATCTGAGTAGTCTCTGTATTTTCAGACTTTTGGTACTCACTCATCTACCTCCTAAGTAACTCTGCCCGCTGATGAGCTCATTGAGTTGCTCTCTCAGCAGGTATGGAAGGCCCCTGATACCATTTAACCCATTCCCTGGAGACCTGACAAAATTATCACTGCCCCAGAAGATAAATAATTCTGGTCAAAAGATTTGCCTGTTGATGTTATGGTCATAGCGGCAGCAACAGAAAAAGGAACTAGCTGAGGAAAGTTCCTCTATCCATCTACCCAACAAGGAGTCTCAGGAAATAGATAGGTTTGAAGAATGGGTTTGTACTTCAATGACCTTTGTGTTGTGGTCCTTGAATTTCTTGGCACACTTCACCAGACTGCAGAGGGATCTGATTAAGGAGCTTTGAGATACCATTTCGGGATCCATCTCTGAAGAGATTCAGGAATGTGTTGCCTCTCGGTTGGCTACCCTACAGTTCATATCCAACTCTTCCATGAGGCTCATTTCTTATGCAGCCAAAGGGATAACAAGAGCAGTGGGTACAGACATTCCCATCAGGAGAAAACCCTGGATGCGCTTATGTGATTTTGCCAAGCCCTTCAAGTCTTCATTCGTCAATGCTCCCTTTGATGCACTTCCTTGTTTGGCCCTAAAGTTAAAGAAATTTTGACCAGGTGTGAGAAAGATGGAAAGACCCTTTCTGCCGTGGGTGTCCACTCCTCAATGATCCTTTTCAAGGAATCAGAAAAGTAGTGGAAAGATGTGGTTCAAAAAATCCCAAGGGTCCTTACAAGACACACTTGGAGGTGGTTCCCCCAGGGGCAGAGGGGGGAACTTCAATGGAAGACACCTCCCTCGTGGCAGAGGTGGCCCACAAAACCAAGGGTACAGAGGTTCTTTCTTTGATAAACCCTTTCAGCGCTCCTGAAATGAGACCTGATTGTTTTCCTCTGGAGGCAGTTGGGGGTTCACTATCCCTGCATGAGAAAGCCTGACTAGAAATAACATGAAATACCTGGGTGCAGAGGATCATTTCCAGAGGTTATATTATGCCATTTTTTCCTTACACCTCCCATTTGCAAAAGACTTCCTGATGTCCTACCCGATCAGAGGGAACAAGCAGTACTACAAATTCAAGAACTGCTAAAAAAAAAAAAGAGTCATCCAAGAAGTCCCGCCAGACAAGAGAAAATCTGGAAATTACTCAAGATTCTGTTTAGTGCCAATAAAGACAGGGGACTGGAGACCAGTTTTGGATCTCCGTGTTTTGAACAAGTTAGTTTGACAAACAAAGTTACGAATGATCACGGTTCAATCCATTCTTGCATTTATGGAACAGGATGTGCTCAACAGACCTTCAGGATGCATACTGTCATATAAAGATGACAGGCGATCCAGAAGGTTTCTCCATTTTCAGTTAGGAACCAGTCGGTATCAGTTCATAGTCCTGCCCTTTGGTCTCGTCACAGCCCTCAGGGTGTTCACCAAATGCATAGCAGTAGTAGTGGCTCACTTGAGACTGCTGTGATTCCATTAGTACCATACTTAGATGATTGGCTGATTACTGCTGCAACCAGGCATCAGTTGTTAGAGGCAAGAGAGCAGGATCACCAGACATATTCCTATCTAGGGATAACCATAAACTATAAACAATCTTACCTCGAACCAACTCAGACCTTAGAGTTCATAGGAGCCATCCTGAACACAAAGACAACAATAGCCTCTCTTCCCCCATTGAGACTACAGAAAATCACATCACAAGTCAGGAAGATAATCAAGAGCAAGAAAGTATCTGCATGCCTAATTATACAGGCCCTGGGGTCCATTGCAGCAGCTATAACTGTAGTCCCCTTAGCCAGATTTCATATGAGAATTTTACAATGGGTGCTTACAACACAATGGTCAATACTATACTTACAAATGTAAACTTTGAATGCAATCACCAGCATTTGCAAGAGAGATCTCAAATGGTGAAATCAGTCGGATCAAATTCTAAAAAGCTGTCCTCTCACTCCCTCTCAACCCAAGGCCACAGTGACCATGGACGCTTCCTAGTTAGGGTGGGGGTGGGGCATTATCAAGCGAACATCGTCCAAGGGACTTGGTCCTTCATAGAGGCCAACTTGCATGTCAGTGTCTTAGAGATTAGAGCAGAGAGCAGTGTTTTTAGCACTACATGCCTTCCAGGATGCTCTCCCTTCAGGAACAGTTGTGATTCCAACGGACAACACATCAAGAGTTTGGTACATCAGCAAGCAAGGAGGAACCAGGTCCTATCCCGTGTGTCGAGAAGCTCTCAGAGTGTGGCAGTGTGCGATCTCATCCAACTGAATTCTCATAGAAATGCACATTACAGGAAAGTCCAGTGTGATAGCAGATAAACTGAACAGATGCATAATCCTGCCTCATGAATGGTCCCTCAGTCCAAAAGTGACAAAGAGAAAATTCCATCATTGGGGCCAGCCTTGCTGTGATCTTTTCACCTCTCCCCTAAACGACAAGTGAAACAACTACTTTGCCCTAATCTCCCCTCGGGGGGAATCACAGACGAATGCTGTTGTCCGCAATTGGCCCTCCAGTCTTCTTTATGCCTTACCTCCGATTTGTCTTGCTCCGAAGTTTATACAGAAACCAATCAGGTTGAAGAGCAAGGTAATCCTCATTACACCTTATTGACTTTGACAGAGTTTAGCTGCCCTTTCTTTGGCCTCATCTAATTCACCAACAATTTGATTCTGGACCTGGTTCCAGATCTCCTGTCCCATCCGACAGGCATGGCTTGCCTGGACATCTTGAACCTCAAGCTGACAGCTTTGGTTTCTCCAATTCCATTAATAGCCAGAAAATCTATGCTCTCTTCACCTGGCTGACACATACTTTTGTCCTCTCATAAACTATCTGTGTGTAAACTTTATAACAGTAAATGGAAAAGGTTTGCCTTTTGGGCAAGTCAAAATAATGTTGACCCTTTTTCAGCAGCTATTTGTAAGATTCTCGAATTTTTAGCCTCTTTATTTAGTGAAGGGGCTTCATCTTCTACTATTAAAGTTCATTTAGCAGCTATATCCAGTTTTCATATTGGATTTGAACACTCATTACTTGCTTCTCATAAACTTTGTACAGTCTTTTGTAGAGTTACTGTTCTTTTAAGGCCTCCTTACAAAGATCCAGCCCCTCCTTGGGACCTGAAGTTGGTGTTGCAAGCAATCATGCAGCCTCGTTTTGAACTGGCAACAGATTGTGATCTTAAGTTTCTGTCCTGGAAAACTCTTTTCTTAGTAGCTATATCTTCCACCAGAAGGATTTCAGAAATTCAAGCTTTGTCTTATAAACCACCATATTTCATTTTTCACAAGGAAAGGGTTGTGCGAAGAACCAACCCCTCTTTTCTACCAAAGGTGGTTTCAGAAGTCAGTATCAATCAAACTATTAACCTACCATTTTTCTTCCCCAAATTTGCTAATACATGTGAATATTGTTTATACTTATTAGATGTTAATAGACAATTATGGTTTTATCTTCACAGAACAAAACATATCAGAAAACCTGACCAGTTATTTATCTCTTACTCAAATAAAAAACTAGGGAAAACCTGTGAGCAAAGTGACGTTGGCTAGATGGCTAACATATTGCATTTCATTCATCTACAACAAAATTGGGAATTGGTTTACTGAAACCTTTAAAAGCACATTCAACTGGAGCCATAGCGACTTCAGCTGTCTTTCAGTCTAGAGCCTCTGTGGATGATATTTGTACAGCAGCAACCTGGGCTACTCCCCATACTTTCATTACTTATTACAAATTGGATCTGGTCTCCAGAGCAGCATTCAGTTCAGTGATGCTCAGGAACATCCTTCCTTGAGTCCACCCAGGGTCAAATGTAATATAATATTTATAATATATATTTACCATCTCAAAGTACTTACTCCTCTCTGTACTCTTCTTTTCTAGACCTAACACCACTCTTAAGTATTCAACTGCGGTACCACCTTTAACAGTCTTGTAAGAAAAGCGCAGTCCGGGTCTGAACTGTCTGCAAACAGCTACAGTTAACTTTGAGTATGTGTCTACCTGTTTGAGCCAATATTCATTTTCCCCTGGAGAGCACTCTGCTTTGGTTGTAAGCAGCCCCCCCCCCCACCACCACCACCACACACACACACACACACACATCTTCCACTTTCTCTTATTCCCTTCTGTTAGCAAATAGCATCCATAACTGATCAATACTGTGTGTTTGTAAATTTAAACTATGACCACAGTAGCCTACTGATACAAGGTTATCCTGTTTTTCCACCTGAGAAATTAAGAAATGACTTACAGTTTCAGAGCAGTCCTTGGTCAATTGTGATTGTTTCTTAACACATACTTGTCTTTGCTTTGTGATTATTTCCAGCCCCTCATACGAGCAACTAACAGGGTCTCTACCTGCTTCGCTCCCCACCCTGCCCCCTATTCCCTTCCGCCCCCGGTGGTCCCACATTTATTGCACTCAAACCCCTCCCATCTTTCTAATAGCCAACCACAGCACTAACCCAACACTACCTCCTCCATCTTCCCACTACTATCACACCTCCTCAACTAACATGTACAAGCATACCTTTCCTATGCTCACTGCATGCACTCTCCTTGCATATCTTAAATCCTTCCAAAGCCCCATCATTCCCCACTCAACCACTACCACTGTACTACTACTCACACCACCGCTCATGACTCACCCACACTCAGCTCCCCTCCCACCAGCTCAAGAACCATCCCTATCCACCCCCCACATATTCTACCAACTATATTACTCAAACATAAAGAATCCCTACAACTTAACATAGTAACCCTCCCACCATACCTGTTACCCACAGAGCACAATCATAAAGTTTCCCTTATAAACAAACACATTCAAAAACTGAGAAAACTAATAATCTCATGCTTATCAAAACTAGCCCTAAGTGGAGACATCCACCCCAACCCTGGCCCTACCATCTCCAACCCCAGTCTTCATAATCAGACTAGAAACCACTACTTCTCCCATATTGCAGCCAATAGAAAGCCAAGTGACTTCCTTCTACTGTACCTTAATATTAGAAGTATATCCAACAAAGTCCATAAACTCCATGCCACCATAGACTTGTACTCCCCAGATATAGTCATCCTGACAGAAACCTGGCTAAAACCTCACATTACCAGTGAGCAAATACTCCCTACAGGTTACGGCATACTAAGAGTAGACCGGCTAAACAAAAAAGGAGGTGGTGTAGCTATAATATTTAAACAGCATCTAAACATCCAGATCTTAAAATCATCAGCTCCACAAATGGGCAATGAAGAAATAATATATACCAACCTCAAAATTAACCAAAACAAAACCATCAACATAATTGGATGCTACTTCCCACCTGTCCAAAACATCCCTCCCCTAGAAAACCTCCTCAGCTGGTCTACCCACCATCTCCCCCAAGAAACTATCATCTTAGGTGATTTCAATATTGACTGGCAATCCTGTTCTGGCAACAATCCAACCCATCATGTACACCTCCATGGCTTCACTCAACTAGTCCAGTCACCAACCAGGATAAATAAAAACTCCACCAAGCACACTACCCTGGATTGGATACTAGTCAGTAAGAGCCCCCAGTCATATATAACAGGCTGCTTATCAGATAGCCTCAGTGATCACTCCCCAACATTCCTACTCAGAAAATACCTATACCAAGCTAAACCTGTTATCTACCGTCAAATACGTAAAAAACTAAACTTTAACCCACTCACATTCATCTCATCCCTCAAAGAATGTAACTGGCATCCTCTAAAGTACCTCAGTCTAGATGATGCAGTTGAATTTTTTAATACTACCTTCCTGAACATCCTTAATTACCATGCCCCCATAAGATTCTCCAGAACCAAAGCACAACCCTCCCCATGGCTACAGAAAACCACTAAGTCAGAAATGAAAAACAGGGATAAAGCCTGGGAGCACTGGCACAAAACCAAAACCCCCTCAGCTAGACAGAAATTCCTAGAACTACGCAATAGAGTCAAAAGCTAATAAAACAGGACAAATCCCAATACTACCAGTCTGCCCTAGTCTCCTCACAACACAGCCCCAAACAATTCTGGTCCTCCATAAACTCCATCCTCCACCCAGGTAAAGTCAGTACCCCTCCTCCTAACATCCCTCACTCCTCAGAAAATATTGCTACCTCATTCAACACACACTTCACCCAAACCATACTATCACTAGCTAAACAACACAACCCCCCTCCCCTCCAACCCACACCTTCAACTAGTATTCTCCCCACTGCCTTCTATTTTTCTCCTGTACCTACCTCCAACATAAAAAAACTCTTAACTAAACTTAGACCCACCAAATTAGCAGCAGACAGCCTCCCAAGTGAATACCTACAAATCGCAACTGATGCTCTGGCTTACCCAGTATCCATCTTGATTAACCGATCTCTGTCAGAAAGTTACGTTCCCACACTGTGGAAAGTATCACATATAATTCCCCTCCACAAAGGCGGACCCTCCACAGAACTAACCAATTACCGCCCCATAGCTATTCTCTCTCCACTCTCCAAAATACTAGAGAGATGCATACACTCTCAGGTCTCAGACTACCTCCTTACTAACAACCTCCATTCCAGTACTCAGCATGGTTTCCGACCAAACCATAGCACCACCACTGCCTTACTCTCCTTTACTAACACTATCCTTCAGCATAAAAACAATGGCTATCTCTCCTCTGCTACTTTCCTAGACCTATCTAAAGCATTTGACATGGTCCCACACAAACAACTTATCTCTGTCCTCAATAACCTATCCTTCTCACAATCAGTCACCAACTGGTTTCAGAGTTACCTGTCTGACCGCCAACAATCCGTTGTATGGCAGAATGACATATCTCCCCAACTACCTGTCTCCATAGGGGTTCCCCAAGGATCCATCCTTGGACCCCTACTCTTCTCTGTTTACACCAATAATCTAGCCTCTGCCACCAAACATGGCACACTCATACAATACGCAGATGACTCGACCATCATCTGCTCAGCCCAGTCCCTACCAAAACTGCAAAAAGTCACACAGGAAGCCTTTTCCTCTGTTGAAACATGGTTATCCGATGCCTGATTAATACTCAACCCAAACAAAACTAAACTACTCATCTTCCAACCCACCAAACATACTCAAAACAACTCTCACTTTAACATCACGGCAAAAGACAACACCACTATGTACCCAACTGAACACACCAAATTGCTAGGTGTGGAAATAGACAATAAACTAAAATTTGACATTCACATATCCATGACTATAAAAAAAGTCCACAAAAAACTAGGAGTGTTATACAGAAATAAGCAATTTCTCACCAAAGCAGCAAAGATTTCAATAGGAAATTCCCACCTTATCTCCACCCTACTTTATGCCTCTCCAATATATACCAACCTAAGGCAATGTGATCTAAACAAGCTAGAGACCTGCTACAACAAAATTGCCAAATTCGCCACAGGGGCATCCTACCATAGTCACCACGGTCTTTCACTTGCTGAACTGGGCTGGTTTGAACTCCCTCACCTCCTTCAGTGGTATCAACTCTCACTCGCCCACAAACTAGTAAACCATCCACTAAATGTCCCATCCCTCCAGAATCTACTCCAACCCTATCGCACCACCAGACCACTATGATCCAGCAGCAAAAATCACTTGCAGATCACTAAAGCCAATAACTCTGCTGGTGAAGCACTATTCTCTTGCGCCATAGCCAAATTATGGAACTCACTCCCACCCACAATTACCTCCATACCATCATGCACCCACTTCAAAACTTTACTAAAAAACGAACTAAAAACATGCTGGCTATGCCCTTGCAACTCCCACTGTAATATCATCCACCCCATCCAACCACTACCTTTCTTTCCACTCCACCAACTACCTTGATTATAGCAAGCTCAGATGCTCATAAGCCAGTACTTATTATACAGCACAAACTTCTTCTTCTTGTAACATTTGTTAATGTTTGGTATGCACTTCACAGATAAAGATTCTAGTTGTCTACTGATGTACTATGTTCTTCATCTGTAAATATGTTGTAAGTAATTGCTATGTAAATTGTTATTCACTATGTAATCCAATGTATATACTGTCTGTTTATTTTAACTGTGGAGCTTTTCTCCCCGGGCCTCCGCTGAAAATGGACCTACGTCCAGTCGGACACTCCCAGTCAACAAATTTAAATAAATAAAAATAAAAATAAATAAAATGTAGCTAGAGACTCTGTCCCACAGGTTGAGGATAGAATGAAAATTAACATAATCAGATAAAGAAGTCATGTACTCACCATAACATTCCATTTATGTTGTCCATTTTCATTCTTCCTCAGCTCCCCTCCCTCCAACCTCCACACCATTGGATTTCTAGACGAATACATGACTAGCAGATTATTATCCTTGGTATATGTCTGTGGTTGCAGATACAGCTTCAATGAAAGTCTTACGACTAATCTTTCCTTTGGTCTATCAGCAGACTCGATCTGAGGTAACTGGGATAGTTGCATTGTGGGTAAGGGGTAAGCTCGAGAGTTTTTTTTGTTGCCACAAGCTATGGTAGCAGCTGAGTCAGTTCTGAGGAACAAAACCATGGACAACACAGAAAGAACATTATGGTGAGTACATAACTTCTTTTTAATGAAAATCAGGGCCTTTATAAGCCTAGCCACACGACCAACTCCAATTGCGTCCCCTTGTAACATGTAACATGTGTGTCTAAAGGGGGGTTGTTAGGAGGGTGATAAAAAGCTATGCGGGAGGTTATGTTAATTAAGGAATGTTTACTGTTAGCCTCTGTCTATAAGACATATGGAGGCCAGTCTGAAGATTAATTTATGATTACCTATCCAATGTTAGTTAGGGGATGTTTACTGTTGGCCTCTATCTATAAGAGACATGGGGGCCAGCCTGGGATGAATTTATGATTTCTCATCCAATGGTCAAGGTAACATTTGAATAGGGTTAGGGATGGGCTCTGCTTCACAAGGGTGGGGAGCCTATTCTAGAGCATGGGATCCTTTGAGTCTCAAATCTGTCTTGCCAACATGTTTGATTTATGTTGCAAGCAAAGTTCAAGTACCTGAATCTAGTGTTTCTAGTGCTGCTCATTTTTCAGATGTGCAAGAGCTCCATCAAGGCCAGATCAAAGGATGCTTTATAGGCCATGCACAGATTGCTTCTCAACAACCTGTAGAGACTGAGTACAGAGACAGGGCTGTAAAGCAATCTGTATAGGACAGTGTGTTAAAACCCTGGATTCTCTTGGTGAGGAGCCTCTGTGGGCATTCCAACTGTTGTATATGCCTAATCAGGTACATGCTGAAGAGGGCATTGTACTCAGATGGGCTTGATAAGGGATGAGTAATGTAGTACTATAACTTCCTTGAACCTGGATGCCATACCCTTACGTATAAGTTGGGGAACATAGAATGATTTTCTTATTACTCTGGCTATGTGTTGATCAAAGGCCAGATTACTGTCTACATATGTTCCCAGATCTCTTACTACTAGGTCAGCTCTTAGGGGTGTATTATCAGTGGAGTAATTTGACTGGGTGGACGTTTTCCCAAAAGGGACAGTAATGCACTTCTTTGCATTGAGTTTTAAACCCTCATTTGTTTGTGTTAGACCCTCTTTCAGGTTGTTAGTGTCTTGGTTGGCATTTATGATCGCTCCAAATTTGCATTCATCTGTAAACCTGGTGAGTCAGAGACCTTTGACATTAGCTTTGATCTCCAAGATGTAGATGCCACACAGGAGTGGGCCTAATACAGAGCCCTGTGGTACTCCACTGGTGATCTGCCTCTTGGAGGAGGTGGTTTCATCAATCCTAACTTCTCAGTTCCTATCTGTGAGCAAGCTGAGAATCCAGCAAGTTGTGTAGGGACTTATGCCTAGTTCAGTATGTTTGTCCACAATACCTGAGTGAGGTAGTGTGTCAGATGCCTTAGCCAAATCTATATAGGCAGTATGCACCATTTTACCTTCAGCCATTGCCTTGTTTACCTTCTCAAAGAAGTCTACCAGGTTAAGTAGGCATGACATTCCTTTGAGAAAATGGGTCCATTCTCTGTAAGTTGCCAATATCTTTGTTGATCAATTCCATGATAATTCATTCCATGGCTTTGCATATTAGAATAGTAAGACAATGGGTCTGTAGTTTCCAGCGTCAGTTGATGGTCCTGCCTTTTGAAGGGGGATAAGCATTGCTGTCCTGCATTCCCTTGGAATGTAGAGTGTTTAGTGGCTGCAGTTGAAAAGTGACTCAAGTGGCCCTGATAGTTCATGTTTAAGGCTATTTAGTAGGCAGCCTGGGATACTTTCAGACCCCATTGAGCTGGTGTTTTTAGCCTTAGTCAGTGCCACTATGACTTGCTCCCCGCTGACAGTAGGTGGGGTTGTGCTGGTAGAGATTTCACAAGGGGAGGCACGGAGGAGTGGGGGGTGAAGTTTGAGTTGAATTTCTTGGCCAGCAGGTTCGCTACGCCACTGTGCTTAGTGAAGGTGGTACCGTTTAGTACCAGTTCTGCACACACTGTGTAGAGAGGACTGGCAAACTCCCATGACATCTTCAGATTCTGTGTAAGGGAAAAGTTGATTCACTTTTCCAAGGCTGAGATAGATTTTTGCATTATTTCTGAATAAGTTGTTTAGCTTCCTTTCCAGCCATCTTGCACAGGCTTTCCAAGGTAAACTGAAAGTTATGACCTACCTGTAACTGCAACATAACTTTCTGTCCCATTTTTTGAAAATGGGATCACTGTCTCAGTTTGCCATTCAAAAGTTAGCTTCCCCACATTCATTGCAGCACAAAGAAGGTATGTTAACCATAACACCTAAGCAGTGGCTTGTGCCTTTAGTATTTTCAGCAAGTTCTCATCCTTTCCTGTAGCTTTACACGGCAAAATTGTTCATTTGATGTAGTGACCTTATGTACTGTAATGGATCCAGTCAGACTAGTTGCTTTGGCCATTGCCCCTTACTAGAGGTCATAGTAACTGAATTCATGAGTACCTGGTAGTGTTCCTTCCATGTAACGACATTATTTTCAGTCGGTGTTATTTTGCCACTCTTACTGTGAACATCCTGCATAATATCCTGTACCTCATTTTAAAGCAGATTTTTTGCTAGAATATTTTTGAGACCATCTGGAAGTTATTCTTCATGGTGTTGACAGACTTCTGTCACTCTTGGCCCTTCATTTCTGTGACTACTACAACTGATGCCTTCATGGACTGCCAGTAGCTGTTAGTACCTATTAAGGAGATTCACAGATACCCTCCCCCCACATGCTAAATATGCACAGAAATTTTTCTTTAACTTAATGGTTTCCATTACCTCTTCTGTCCAGCAGCTTGTCCTTAAGCTACTGTGTTATCAGATATTGAGCACTAACAGTCTTAGCTTCCTACTACCATCTTGGTTGTTGAGGACTTGAGCATAGTCCTTTTGGACTCCATATCCTCAGTCTCACCAGGTATATGGGAGAAGCTCTTCCAGAGATGAAAATTACACATCCTGCTCAGAGGCATTAATTAGGCATTTCCAGGACAATGTCACCATGTCTGGGTTTCTTGGATCTGCCTGACTGCCACCATCATCATCTTTCCTGACTCACCACCAAATGATGATCTGTTGACTGCACAGTACCTGTCTCTTTTTTTAAAACCTTTGTTCAATTATCACTTAAGACATAGACAAACATACATTTATATAAAAGAAAACAAACCAGACAATACCCTCATCACCCCAGTACCACATAACAAACTGCTAGGAATAATCATTCACCAAAATCTGAAATTCAATATACATATAGCCCAGACCATAACTAAAGTCCACAAAAACTAGGCACCCTTTATTGATGGAAAAACTACCTGACCACTTACAGTAAAGCCACCATAGACAGATCTCATCTACTCTCCACCTTACTATACTCATCCCCTGTCCTAACCAACCTAAACAAAGGACGACTTAAAAAAATTAACCACATACTATAACAAAATAGCAAACTTTGCTACCAACCCCGCCTATCAATCCCATCACCGTCAAGCCCTTAAGCAATTTGGCTGGCTGGAATTGCCCAGCTTATTAAACTTTAACCAATTTACCCTTGGGCATCAAATAGTCTACCACCCCAATAAAACACCAGCTCTTACAGGCCTACTCAACCCTTACAACTACCACCGCCAACTTCTTCTTTTGGCTGTTCCTGTTAGGGGTCACCACAGCAGATCATCTGTTTCCATTTCTTCCCATCCTCTGCATCTTGCTCTGTCACTCCAACTACCTGCATGTCCTCTCTCACCACATCCATAAACCTTATCTTAGGCCTGCCTCTTTTCCTCTTACCTGGCAGCTTCATCCTTAGCATCCTTTTCCCAATATACCCAGCATCCCTCCTCAGCACATGTCCAAACCAACGCAATCTCACCTCTCTTTGCTTTGTCTCCAAACCGGCCAACCTGAGCTGACCCTCTAATATACTGATTCCTAATCCTGTCCATTCTAGTTGCACCCAGTACAAATCTTAACATCTGTAACTCTGCCACCTCCAGCACTAACTCCTGCCTTTTTGTCAGTGCCACCATCTCCAACCCATGTAACATAGCTGGTCTTACCACCCTCTTGTAGACCTTCCCTTTCACTCTTACTGGTACCCGTCTGTCACAAATAACTTCTGACATGCTTCTTCACCCACTCCACCCTGCCTATACTTTCTTCTTTACCTCTCTTTCACACTCACCATTACTCTGAACTGTTGATAAAAGTATTTAAACTCATCCACCTTCGTCAACTCTACTCCTTGCATCCTCACCATTCCTCTATCCTTCCTCTCATTCACACACATATATTCTGTCTTAGTCCAGCTGACCTTCATTCCCCTCCTCTCTAGGGCATGTCTCCACCTCTCCAGGGTCTCCTCAACCTGTTCCCTACTCTCACTACAGATCACAATTTCATCTGCAAAAATCATAGTCCACGGGGACTCCTGTCTGATCCCGTCTGTCAACTTGCAAATAAGAAAGGGCTCAGAGATGATCCTTGATGTAATCCCACCTCCACCTTAAATGCATCCATCACTCCTACCCCAGACCTCACCACTGTCACACTACCCTCGTACATATCCTGTACTACTCTTACATACTTCTCTGCCACTCCCGACTTCCTCATACAATACCATAACTCCTCTCTAGGCACCTTGTCATATGCTTTCTCTAAGTCCACAAAGACACAATGCAACTCCTTCTGACCTTCTCTGTACTTCTCCATCAACACCCTCAGAGCAAACACCGCATCTGTAGTGGTCTTTCCCAGCATGAAACCATACTGCTGCTCACTAATCATCACCTTCCTTCTTAACCTAGCTTCCACTACTCTTTCTCATAACTTCATGCTGTGACTGATCAGTTTTATCCCTCTGTAGGTACTACAGCTCTGCACATCACCCTTATTCTTAAAAATCGGTACCAAAACACTTCTTCTCCTCTCCTCAGGCATCCTCTCACTTTCCAAGATTTCTTTAAACATTCTGGTTAAAAACTCCATTGCCATCTCTCCATAACACCTCCATTCTTCCACAGATATGTCATGTGGTCCAACAGCCTTTCCATTCTTCATTCTCTTCGTGGCCGTCCTTACTTCCTCCTTGCTAATCGGTTGCACTTCCTGATTCAATATCCCCACATCATCCAACGTTCTTTCTCTCTCATTATCTTCATTCATCAGCCCCTCAGAGTACTCTTTCCATCTGCTCAACACACTCTCCTCGCTTGTAAGTACATTTTCCTCACTATCCTTTATCACCATTACCTGCTGTACATCTTTCCCAGCTGGGTCCCTCTGTCTAGCCAATTGGTACAGGTCCTTTTCTCCCTCCTTAGTGCCCAACCTGTCATACAACTCTCCATATGCCTTAGCCTTCGCCACTTCTCTTTTCACCATACGCCTCATCTCCTTATACTCCTGTCTACTTTCTTCATCTGTCTGACAATCCCACTTCTTCTTCGCCAGCCTCTTTCTCTGTATACTTTCCTGTACTTCCTTATTCCACCACCAGGTCTCCATGTCCTCCTTCCTCTGTCCAGAAGTCACACTAAGCACCTTTCTAGCCGTCTCCCATACCAGCTTTGCTGTAGTTACCAAGCTATTCGGTAACTCATCACTGCCATCCAGTGCCTGTCTTAACTCTTCCCCTAAACTCCGCCTCATAGTTACCCTTTTTCAACTTCCACCATTTATCCTTGGCACTGCCCTCACACTCCTCCTCTTGATCGCCAACATCATCCTACAGACCACCATCCTACGCTGCCTAGCTACACTTTCCCCTGCCACCACTTTACAGAGTCCGATCTCCTTCCGACTGGCCTTCCTACATAGGATATAATCCACCTGTGTGCATCTTCCTCCATCCTTGTATGTCAGCCTATGCTCCTCCCTCTTCTTAAAATATGTATTCACCATAACCATGTCCATCCTTTTCGCAAAATCCACTACCATCTGACCTTCTGCATTCCTCTCCTTAACACCATACCTACCCATCACTTCCTCATCCTCTCTGTTCCCTTCACCAACATGCCCATTGAAATCCGCTCCAATCACCACTCTCTCACGCTTGGGTACACTCACCACCACTTCATTCAACTCACTCCAAAATTTTTCTTTCTAATCCATCACACACCCAACTCATAAACTTCTCTCTATCTGACACTCTTTTCATCTCCAAAACATTCTTGGCATACTTTTCCTTCAGGATAACCCCTACCCATTTCTCCTCCCATCCATACCATGATAGAACAATTTGAACCCGGCTCCAATACACCTGGCCTTACACCCCTTCCATCTGGTCTCTTGCATGCACAATATGTCAGCCTTCCTTCTCTCCATCATATCAGCTAACTCTCTCCCTATACAAGTCATACTGCCAATATTCAAAGTTCCTACTCTCACTACCACACTCCTAACCTTCCTCCTCTTTTCCCTGCCTTCAGGCATGCCTTCCCGATCTTCTTCTCCTTTGGCCAACAGTAGCCCATTTTCCACCAACACCCTGTTGGCTAACAGTACTGTTGGCGGTTGTATTTAACCCAGGCCTCAACTCATCCAGTATGGAAATCTGTATTGTTGTCCGCATATGTCATTTGGTAAAAGTTTTACACCGGATTCCCTTCTTGACGTAACCCTCCCCATTTATCCAGGCTTGAGACTGGCACGAAGAAATGCATTGGCTTGTGCATCCCCAGTGGCTGGGTTACAACAACCACCACCAACTAAGATCCACAAACAGATCACTTGTAGAAATGTCCAAAAGCAAATATACATCAGGTGACTCCCTTTACTCAGGTGCAGTTGCCAAAATCTGGAACTCACCCCCCCCCCTTGAAATCAGAATGCAAGATAATAAATCTAACTTCAAAAATCAACTAAAGCCCTACCTAACCAATTCCTGGATATGCAACTGTCAAGACCCAGACCAACCAACTCAGTTGATACATACTCCTTTCTCATAATTAGTCATAAGTGGTGTATTCCATGGTAAAGTACTAAGGTTGCACCAGGCATGACACTTCAGTGTATATCACTATCTCACATTTGCCACCTGTACCTAACTTTGTGGGTACTACTTTAACGTATTTTGTAATGACTATGTTGAATATATTTGTATTGAACGTTTTGAATATTTGTATTATGATTATGTTGAACATCATTGTACTAAATGTCTTGAATATTTTTTTATATTGTAATGTACTATGCTGAGCTTTTCTCCCCAGGCCTCTGCTGAAAATGGGCAATTTCTGCCCAGTTGGACTTTCCCAGTAAACAAATGTAAAATAAACAAAATATTTCCAGTTTAAGAACAGTATACATCACCTGTGATTTTTTGTATAATTATCACCAATCCAACATTACATAAATTGCTCATTTCCCACCTCCTCCAAAACATTATTCTGCATGTGTGGTTTCCACAGTTTCCATTTTTTTCTATGCAATTTGCATCTACCTTTTCCTGAAGATCCCACTTACAATTCTTTTTTCTCTGTTACAATATTTAGTACTTCAAATACAGTTGATTTATATTCTGATTTCCATTTTCTAGTAATTGTTTTTTCTGGCAGCCACCAGAATTAAACTTAGCAAGACCTTACTATGTCTAGGTAATTCAGATCTTGTATCCCAGCTCAAAAAATCATTTCCTTAGTTACATCCAGTAGTTGTGATACTGTACTCTAAAGCAAATTTTTGAAGTCTGCCAACTCATTACACTCCCAAAACATATGCTCCCAGTCACCTGTTTCTTCCCCATTACACCCATCTACCCAAGAAAAAAAAAATCTGTGGAGTCTGCTTGGAATATAAAAATACCTATGCAAACACTTCCAAGCAAAAATCCAAAATCTTCTAGACTTTGTTGCATACTAGGTAGCCATATGTACACCCCTCTAATTGTTTCCTTGTGAATTGCTTATCTAATCTCTCTTCCCAATCTTTTCTAACCTTCTCTGCTTAATTCCTGTAGTTACTATGTAATATTTAATTTGATATTGTTAATCCTCATTCATTCCTTATGCATGGGTATCGGTTCCAAGCTCGGAACCAAGCCGACCATTTTCCAAGCTCGCGTCAGCTTCAAACTCTCAAGCTAAACTCTTACCCACAGTCTCCTTCTCCCTGTTACCTCAGGTTTCGTTTGCCGCATTGCCATTCGGTCGTGTCAAGCTACTTCTCTTGAGCTAAGTACAGTCAGTTGTTGTTTAATTGCTTTATAGATTACTTTTCTGTCAGAAAAGTTCATATTTTATTGTCTCTTGCCCTATCGCATCTAGCGTTCATAATTTCTTCAGGTTTTTCTGCTTTTTCTTTACTACTTTTACCGTGAGGTATTCTCCCTTTACCATCGTTGGTAATCTTTTTCCCTTTTCTCTCTTATACCTTCGGGTACTCACTTGTACCATTGTTGGTACTTTTCTATTAATTAATTTGCTGTCATGGCAGATAAAAAAGGTAGTCTGGGGTTTAAGCGGTGTTCTGATTGTGGACACAAACTGCCTACTTCTGATGCACACTCTTTGTGTGTTTATTGTTTGGGAGCTTTCCATTTGTCTGTTGATCCACCCTGTACTGTTTGTGACAAAGGCTAGGCATAACCATAAACTGGCAGAAATCCAATCTCACCCCATCTCAGTCGATGGAATTCATAGGGGTTATCTTGGACACAAAAAACTGCAGAGCTGCTATTCCAGAGCACAGAATTCTAAGGATAAAGCAACAACTAATTCCAATCCTTTCAAAGGAAAAATCCACGGCTCACTCGGTTCTTCAGCTATTGGGTTCCATGGCAGCCTCCATCACCATTGTTCCCCTGGCCAGGTTTCACATGAGGCTTCTACAATGGCTACTGCTCACCCAATGGTATCTTTTTCAGCATCCTCTTTCAGCCATGATTTGAGAAACCCACAGGTGCAAACAGGATTTAAATTGGTGGATAACACACAATCTCTCACAATAGTCTCGCCCCTTCTCCCCCCAGCAACCCAAGTCCACAGTGACCACGGACGCCTCCCTGATGGGGTGGGGGGGGCTATGTCAGGGACAGACAGTCCAAGGCACTTGATCCAAACTGGAGGCCCATCTGCATATAAATGTTCTAGAGCTGAGGGTGGTGCTTCTGGCGTTGCAAGCATTCCATCCCTTGCTGCTGTCTGGGACAATTGCAATTCAATCAGACAACACGGCGGTGGTCTGGTACATCAACAAGCAAGGTGGAAACAAATTTTACCCCCTTTGTCGAGAGGCCATGAAGATATGGCAATGGGCGATGGCTACCAACCGTTTTCTTCTAGCAACACACATTCCCGGGAGTTCCAACATGATAGCAGACAGAATCAGCAGGTGCATTCTTCAACCTCACGAGTGGTCCCTGAATCCCTTGATAGCGGCAGAGATCTTCCACCGCTGGGGCCGTCCTTGCTGCGACCTCTTTGCATCCCTGACCAACTACAAATGCAGCAACTACTTCGCCCTGATCCCCCCTCCGGGACAGTCACCCAGGGACGCTCTAGTCCACGATTGGCCCTCGAGTCTTCTTTACGCATTTCCACCCTTTCCCCTCATTCCCCAGTTTCTGAAGAAAGTACATCTGTTGAAGAGCAAGGTGATCCTCATAGCACCATATTGGCCTCTTCAGATTTGGTTCCTCTTCATTTGGCCTCACCTGTTGGAGCGACTATGGATTCCCCATCCAACCCCGGAGTTGATCTCACACCCACAGAACCTGATTCATCCCAACCTGAACAGCCTGAAGCTCGCGGCTTGGCTACTCCAATTCCCTTGATTGCCAGGCAGAATGATCTTTCTTTACCAGTACGTGATATTCTCATTGCTTCTCATAAGTCTTCCACTAGAATTACTTATCTGAGCAAGTGGAAAAGATTTACCTGTTGGCTGAAAGATAAACAAATAGACCCCTTTTCAGCACCAGTGTCGATAATACTAGACTATCTAGCCAACCTGTTTCAATCGGGGCTATCGGCCTCTACCATTAGAGTTCATTTTGCTGCAATTTCTAATTTTTATGAGGGTGTCCAAAATTCCTCTCTTATGTCCCATAAATTGTGCAAGACCTTCATAAAAGGTGTAAATCATCTGAAGCCACCTTTTAGAGAACCTATTCAACCATGGGATTTATCATTAGTTCTACAAGCTCTGACAGTGTCACCTTTCAAACCAGCCTCTTCTTGCGACCTCAGGTATTTGTCATGGAAAACCTTGTTTTTGGTCGCTATTACTTCTGCCAGACATATTTCTGAACTTCAAGCTTTATGTATCAAGAGTCCATACTTGATTTTTTATAGAGACAGAGTGTCTCTGAGAACTAATCCATCTTTTCTGCCTAAGGTGATCTCTGAAATGTCCATTAATCAAGCCATTGAATTGCCAGTTTTCTTTCCCAGTCATTCAAACTGAGGAGAGTATTGCCTACATACCCTAGATATCCACAGGCAAATCCGTTTTTACTTAAACAGGACTAAACCCTTTTGTAAATCTGATGAGTTATTTTTGGCCTTTTCTGGACCTAGAGTAGGATCTGCTGTTGCTAAGGTCACATTAGCTAGATGGTTGAAGGACTGTGTGAACTTCATTTATACACAACGTAATATCTCTTTGCCTACTACCATTAAAGCTCATTCGACAAGGTCGGTGGCAACTTCTGCTGCCTTCCATGCCTGAGCTTCTTTACATGACATCTGTGCAGCTGCAACTTGGGCTACGCCTCATACCTTCATCGATCATTACAAACTGGATTTGGCCTCCAGGGGAAGAGCATCTTTCAGTTCTATGGTGCTCAGGAATGTCCTTCCATGAGAGCCTCCCAGGAATAGAGATAGCTGGGGACTCTGTCCCATGTGTAAGAAATGAACGAGGATTAACAATATCAGATAAAGAAGTTATGTCTTACCATAACGTTCCATCTGTATTGTTGATCCTTGTTCAGTCATTACGACCCTCCCTCCTTCCCCCTCCTGTGGTTTCTAGTGGATCTTACCATCCGGTTCTCTTAGGTTATTTGACCAGAGGTAGCCGCTACCTTCTTTGACTTGCAAACTCAATCTGAGGTAACAGGGAGAGGGGGATTGTGGGTAAGAGTTTAGCTCGAGAGTTTGAAGCTGACGCGAGCTTGGAAAATGGCCGGCTCGGTTCCGAGCTCGGAACCGATACCTATGCGTAATGACTGAACGAGGATCAACAATACAGATGGAAAGTTATGGTAAGACATAACTTCTTTATATGCTCTACTAATTATCCTTTTTTTAACAGCAGCTTCTGTTCTACAGTTAATTAAAAATTCTGTCAGAGCAAGTCTTTCACTTAAGATTCACCCAATTTTTTTCTCTTTAACAAGGAAGCAGAGGAGGCAAGGTAAATGAACTCCCAATCCACTTTATTAAAATCCAAGTCAGTAGTTAAGCGCTTTCATCCCTATAAGGGATTATTACTGGTTTTGAGGCGTTTGGTGCATTGCTGTTCATTCTTTTCTCTTTGCCTATACTCTAATAAATCCCTGATAGGGAAGGCAGTCTCTAGCCTGCAGTCAAAATGTCTTCTTCACTTCTTCCCATTTTACTGCATTTCCTTCTCTAGTTATTTACTCCCAATGGTTCCTTTTTCCACTTTTCTCTAGTTAATTCCAGCCCTTTCTTGTTTATTTTATGTACTTCTAATTGCAGTCATCCCTATCAGCAAAATCTTATTTCTCCATTCTTGTGTTGGCTTAGTTCTTAGAATATTTTGTGCTTTTTAAGAATATAATATAATATTCTGTATGACTGTTATTATTCTTCTTAAGGAACTGCATCTAAAAATCCCACTCTCTCATTATTTGAATTTTCCTCCTGTTTCATCATCAAACCTTTTAACTTTGATTTAAAGCTTTCTGCTTGTGTTGTATAAGAGCTTTAACTGTGTAGCTCTAAAATACTCTTTCAAATCAGGTAATCCTAAACCACCTTGGTCTGTTGGAAGAATTAACTTATCCCACTTGACCCTTGCCCTGTTCCCCTTCCAGATAAATTTCTTCAAATCTTTGTTAATTATCTTCTACAACTTCTCTAGTTGATAACAATTTGCCTGACCTGTATATAAAACTAAGGAACTAAAACCATTTCAATGGTTGTATCTTGCTATCCATAAACAAGAGCTTCCAGTTTCTCAGTTTTTGTATATGTCCTTCCATACCACTGTTACAGTATTCTTTACATAAGAGATCTCCTGCCTAAGATAGCCCAACATCCGGCCAGTATACCAGGGCTATTAGATCTTTTAGGTGCCATATGGCACATATATGCTCCCCACACAAGGCATAGGGCATAAATGAGACGTATGGCACAAACACTCAGAACTTCTTCGCCACCAGTCCGAACGCCATTATTGAACATCAGTCTGAATGCCCTTTTGCTGTGCTGGTTCCCAAGCCGTCTTCGGATAAGTGCCCAATTGGAGTTTCTTTTTTTTCACTTTTTTTATTGTATTAGAGTTCATGTTATCCAAGAAGGGAAAATGTCAGTGTGGCAGGCAGATTTCCCACACAGACCATAAAGACCACCACAACCAGCATCTTTTTTCTTTAGTTGCTTCCCACAACCATACGCAGTGCTCTGTCTGTCTCTGTCAAGTGTTGGTCCCTAAAATCCTAAGTAGTTGCTTATCTTCCATATCCATATACCTTGAGAACCAGTGACTTAAGCTGTTGTCTCAGGGTGCTATGACGGAATCCTCCTGTCCCGAGGATCCACCCTCTGCCAAGAAAGCCAAAAAGTCTAGGCCTAATCCAGTTGCTGTCTAGCCTCATTCAGATGTCTCTTTAGAAGCTGGTGACAGCTCTGAAGACCATTTGGTACTTGCCTCAGATTCCTCTGCTGTGGACCCTTTTCGAGGCTGGCATGGATCTGAATTCTTGTGTATCCTTGGAGGCTTTTCCATCATCTGTTCCAGATGTTCAGGGGAAGCCTCAGATGATTATTTCCAAGAGGCTTAGGGGATTCCTCAGATTTTAGAGGGGGAAGAGGTTCCTACTAAAATTAACGAATCCCGCCAACCATCTTTCAGGTGGACATAAAACTGTTGCTAAAGATCCCCAATGTGAATGGCAAGATTTTTGTCAGGGCCTGTTCAGTGCTTTAATGGCCTTGAGGCCTCCCCCAGGGTGTCAGTCTCTGCTCCTGTTTGGTCCTCCATTCCTTTTAAGAGGTGTAGGGAATTGGATTCTGAGGAGGAATCCCTTGCTTACTCCTTTTAAGTTCCTTCTCTTCTAGACTGTGGTTCAGAATAACAGGATTCTTTTAGCCAAGATTTACTCTTGGAAGAATTTTCCATTGGAGATAATATTGCTTGTATAGTGGAGTACTTTAAATTGTTCTCAGGTCTCTGACATTCAAAAGAGGTATTATGAGCTTGTACAGATGGAGTCTTCTAAGCTGTCTGCCTTGCCTTCTGTTTTGGCAGCCCTTTTGAACACCTTTTCTGCTGCTTCTGATTCTCAGCATCCAGCTGCTAAGAAACCTGACAGGTTCTACAAGGTGCCCGAGTATTGTAAATTTTTGTACAAATGCCCTTCTAATGATCCTTCAGTGGTTTCAGTTTCATCTGATAAACCTTTTAAGCTGTTGGCATCTACTAAGCTCCTTCCTTTGATAAAGTCAAGCTATGGAAAGGTTGGATAAAAAAGTATGTACTCTTGCCACCTTGTCTGTTATGGCTATTACTTTCCAACCCCATGTGACTAGGTATGTTTTGGCTTTTCTTTCTCAGGTGGCTAAGATGGTGTCTGATCTTCCTGATTCTGATGGGAAGGCCCTTTCCCTGCTTGGGTCCACTTCCCAGGTTGCTCTTCACTCCATAAAATGCAACTATAATGCAGATTATGCCCCTTCCAGGGCTGCTGCTTTTGGTTCTGTGATGAGGTGTTATTCCTGGCTACGTCTTCAGGCCTTACCTGATATTAAAGCCAAGCTTTTGGATGCCCCTCTGGATAACAAAAATCTTTTTGGGACAGCTACTGCTGACCTGTTTAAATACATCCCGGATCAGGATAAGGTCTTGCTGGAGCTTAAACATACTTTTGCCTCCCATATTCCCTAATTCTAGAGGCATCATCCTTCTAAGTCTTCCTTTATACGTAGGCAGACTTGCTCACTGCCTGAAGGTAAGAAAGGACCTAGGTGCATTCCCCCTGCTAAATCCTCTTAGACTTCTTCCCTTCTTTTCAGGACAATACTGCCTCTGTCACATTGGGCCATCTCTTCCCCTCCCCTCTGCCAGGTCCCTTTGTTCCTCTGCCTTTCTGTGTCTCTTCCAGTTTGGCGTCAGATTACCTCAGACTCTTGGGTGTTCTCTGTCATTCATCAGAGATATTTCATGGTTTGGAAATCCTTTTCCCCTTTTTTCAGGCATTCCTCAACCTCCTGTGGTGCAGCTTCTTCATTTTCCAGAGTTTCTGCAGTCCCTTTGAATCAGGGCACCATTCAGCCCATTCCACCCGCCCATGTGGGAAATGGATTTTACTCCAGGATGTTTTTGGTTCCTTGAAAGGACAGTATGTGGAGACCAGTTCTGGATCTTTCTCTGCTTAACACCTTTCTTAAGGGCACTTCTTTTCAGATGATGTCTCTTCAGACCTTCGGCCTTTTTCCTCAAGACATCTGGGATGGTTACCTGCACAGCCGCATTCACCCTCTGTTACGGAAATGTGTACGTTTCTCTGTTTCTTCCTTGCATTTTCAGTTTTCTACTTTGCCTTTGGCCTTTCTTTTGCCGCAAGGGTATTCACCAAATGCTTTGCTCCTGTCATTGCTTTTTGCAGGCTTTAGGTGATTACAGATTTTTCCCATTGTGGATAACCTGTTCATTCAAGTTCCTTCTCCTTGCAGTCTGTTGCAAGATCACCAGTTTACCACTTGTCTTTTACAAATTCTGGGGTTCACCATAAATCTCAAGAAATCAGCTGACTTCCTCCCAAGATCATGTTTTTCTTGGGTGCAGGCTTCATACTATTCCCATGCTGGCTTCTCTTCCTGTTCCCAAGGTTTTGTCTTTGACAACTTTTTTCTAGTCTCTCCTTCCTCTGTCCTGTCTCATGGGAATTTCTCAGGGCTCTGGGATTTATAGCATCCACTATTCTCAAGCTCCTCTTGCTAGGCTTCATATGAAGAAGTTTCAATGGTACACAAATCATTATGGCTTCAACATTGCCACTTCCTGGAGTTCCCTGTTCCTTTATTTCCTTGCCTCAAACTTGAGATTCAGTGGTGGAGTCATCTGTCTCACAATGCAGGGCTTTCCTTCCAGGCTGCAATTCCTTTTCAGGAATTGTTCACAGATGCCACAGAGTTGGGGTGGGGGGCTTTTTCTGGCCTCATGAAGGTCTAGTGTCTCCTGCCTCTTCATCAAAGGTCAGACAACATCAACGTAAAAAAGATGAGAATTCTTCTTTTGTCTGTGCAAGCTTTTCATCCCCTTTTCCACCTCGGCCTCCTCAAAGTCTTCACAGACAATACCACCTTGATGTGGTACATCAACAAGCAGGGGGGCACAAGGTCCTATCTTCTTTGCAGATCAACTCTTCAGTTATGGGATCTAGCTATCAGGTATCAAGTGACTCTTCAGATGGTCTACATCCCTTCAGAGCACAGTTTAGTGGCAGACTGATTGGTCCAGAACACAGGCTCATGAATGGATGCTTCACAAAGGCATGTTTCTGGACATAGCCATCGGTGGTATATTCCTCAGGTAGATCTTTTTGCCTTCCCTCTGAACAGACAACTTCCTCTATTCTGTTCAAGAGTACCATGTCCTCTGGCTTAGAAAGTGTATGTCTTGCCTTTTGCTTGGAAGAGGCTGTTTCTGTATGCCCCCCCCCCCCCCAATCCTCTGTTGTCACCAGTCCTGCACAAGATCAGTCAGGACTCTCCCAAAATATTGTTGGTAACTTTCTTTTGGCCCAGATAGCATTGGTTCCCCGTCTTTATCACTTGGGCAAGAGTAATCACCACAGGTTACCTCACTAGGTATATCTTCTCATACAAGATAAGGGATCTCTTATCCATCCTCACCTGTACACTCTTCAACTGACACTGTAAATTATAGGATTTTGATTCCTTTCTGGCACATTTTTTCTGAGCATGTGCTCCAGGTTCTACAGGAAGCCAGTAAGCCCACTACCAGAAAATCATATATGTCCAAATGAAAGAGATTTTCTGTCTGGTGCCTGTCTCACCATCAAGATCCACTAGGTGTGGAGTTTACTCTGGTTCTCTCTCATTTCTATGATCGTCTCCATGCTGGGTTGGCATATTCTTCACTTAAGGCTCACCTTTCAGAAATTTCAGCTCATCTGCCCTTGAATCCTTATTTGGCCTCTTTGCTTGAGGTCAAGCAGTTCCTTAAAGGTGTCCTTCATATCAGGCCTCCCAGAAAGTCTTTTCTGCTTCTTGGGACCTTAAAGTTTTACTTGAAAAATGGACTCAAGCTCCTCATTTTGAACTGGCTGGTTCAGCTTCCTTGCAACATTGTACTTGGAAGACTGTTCTTCTTTTGGCTTTTACTTCAGCCAAACAGAATATCTGAACTTCAGGCACTCATGGCTATGCCATTCCTATTTTAGTTTTTCACAGATTCTGTTCAAACTTATCTTTCTTTTTTTCCTAAAGTGGTTAATGAGTTGTCCCTTAATCAGTCTAATCACCTTCCTTCCTTTTTTCCTTCTCCACAGTCTGCTAGTGAGAAGGTTCTCCACACAGTTCAGGTGTTATTTAGGTAAAACAAAGGCAGTTTGCAGGTCTGAACAACTTTTTTTTTCACCTCAGGGCTTTGGGTCTGGCTGTTTCTTACCAAACCATCTCATGGATTTCCTTTTATTATTCTTTCCATGGCAAATGTCTTTCTTCATATGTAAATTTACATTCTACCAGGGCAGTTTCCTCATTTGGTGCCTTTTTCAAGGGTTTTGGACACCAGTTCCATCCTTTAGGCTGCTACTTGCTCCTCTGTTCATACTTTCGCTAAACATTATAAAATTGGATGTTATTTCCTGGCCCAGTGCGGGTTTTGCCAGAGCTATTCTGCATGGATCTGTAGAAGGCTGTTCCATGCCTTCCTCCTCCCAGCTTTCTTCTTAGCTCTTGTACTCTCTCTTATGTAAGGAATACTACAGCAGTGATATGGAAGGACATAGTACAGTTGTAGAAGATCATACCATAACAGTGCATGTCCTTCTCTGCACTGTTGCAGTAGTTGGTCCCTCCCTCCTTCCTCCTCCCTCCTCTTTTCTAGCCTTTGCCTCTGTGATTTTCTTACCCTCCTGGCTGAGGGCCTCTTTCTTTTTTTTTCTTCTCCTTTTGGATGTATATGTTTCTCTTTTCCTCCTGGAGCAATTCAGTTCTGAGTGTTTCTGTCTATATGTCACCTTTATGCTTTATGCCTTGTACAGGGAGCATATGTGTTAAATAACATATGGCACCTATAAGATCTTAAGGCTCTGGTATACTGACCGGACATTTGGCTATCCTAGGCAAGAGATCCTTTATGTAAAGAATACTGCAATAGTGAAGAGAAGGACATTTGCTGTTATGGTAAGATTTTACACAACTGTAATTATATTTTGTTTAGTCTCTTCCCACATATCCTTAGCTGCCATAACCGAATCCTTTTCAATCCATACTCCTAAATACTTAATTTTTATCGTATATCCATAAATATGGGAATTGCTGGATCAACAATTCATGTTTGGGTACGTAGTTTACAGCTATAGCCTTTGTTTTATCTTCATTAATTTTTATATCCTGAAAAGACTTGAAACTGTCTGAAGATATTCCACAACACTGACATATCCCTTTCTGATTTTACCAGGTACAAAATAATATCATCTGCAAAAAAAACAACATTTCTTGATAACCATACCAATTATATCTTTACATTTCTGAGTCCCTTATTTTCTTTGCCAGTGGCACTAAATATAAAGCAAGCAACAAATGGAAAAGAGGACACCCCTTCCTGTTTCCTCATTTCAGACACAACTTATCAGAGAGGAACCCCTGATACCTTATGTATGCTGCTAATTAACCTTATTATTGTATCAGGGAATGCAAATGTTTCCATTGCCTTACTCATAATATCCCAGCTTACTGTGTCAAATTCTTTATCTGCATCGAGACCCACCAACAACAGAGGTATTTTATTACATTCTGCTTCCCTTTGGACCTCCTCTCCACAAAATCCCATTGATCCATATCTATCAATTTTGGCAACACTTGTGCCATTCTTTTAGCTATTATTGACATAAGCACGTTATAATCATTATTTAAAATTGAAATGAGCCTATGTGAAGCTGGGTCTGATTGGTCTTGATCATCTTTAGGGATTATAGCCACCACAGCTTTCTTCCAGGATGTCGGTGCTTTCCCTCCTTTTAAAATGCTGTTAAAACCTTCCAGACCTTTATCATTTTCTTCCCTCCTGTCTTCTAAACTTCCTCAGGAATACCATCTGTTCAAGGAGACTTCCCTGCAGCTCGATTGTATGTCACCATTTTTATGTCGTCTCCTGACTTCATGTCTTGACTCATTCATTCCAAAGGACCTCAGGAAGTTTGCACTGTAACTTTCAATGTGCAAAACCTAAGCCATTTGAGAGAATCAAATGATGTTCTCACATTTCAAAGATATGTTCATATCTCTAGAACCATAGGAGTTATGAAAGGCAAAAGCTTCAGCACAAACTGTTTTTGTAGTGGTAGTATTCTTTAGGTTCTAGGTCTTAAACTGAATTTTATAAGTCACAGTAAATACAGTAACTATTATGTTTGTAATATTTTGTAAACAACTTACAATATCTCAGCAACCGCTCAGGTTATACACATACTGTCAGCAGCATTTTATTCTTCTAGTTGAGGGCTTTCATGTGAAACTAAGGAGTTCTGTCTGTGTTACTTGGTTGTTGAGATATTTAGAAAAATGTGAAAATTATAGCCATATAAATTAATATTATAAAACAGCAGTTAATATCTTTTTACCTGCACTAGACAGAGGTCAAATATTAATGCAGTTGAGTTTGCCATTGTGTAAGCTTTAAGGTTAAATCTTTCTTTTAAAAAAAAATTGTATATAACATGGATATTCTTCGTGTTTCACTGTTACAGTCATTACATTAGGGTAATCTGCTGGCAGGTTGCCCTCAGTTGGCCTGATTAACAAAGTCTTGGATCTTGCATTGGTTCCTGTCCCTTCTTCCATGACGTCAGGTCATCAGGGGTATAAAACATGCAGCCGACGCCATTACATCAGTCTTTCTTGCTGTGCGGTGCCCGAAGCAGAAGCAGTTCGCAAGTGCCGGCCGGCAGACTCCTGACATTTTTGTTTTCGAGTTTCAGAACCAAAGTCTTCAACTTAAAGCTAAGTACCCCGTTGGGGAAACTTTTTCTTGCTCCTTACCGATGTCAGTAAAAGTTAATAATTGTATTACTTGTGGAAAGCAAATACCTCATTCTTTGTTTGTTTCCTCCTCAGGAAACAAACCAAAATCCTCAAACCTATGACCTATAAAAACATCAGGGATGATCGTAACTTAACCCCAGATATACTAAACAACATCCTCCACCAATGTAACTGGCTCCCCCTAAAAACCCTACACCTAGATCACGCAGTAGAATACTTTAATAATACATTTATCTCAGTTCTAAATTCCATAGCACCTTTAAGAAAGAGAAAAATCAAAGTAAATTGTGCACCATGGCTAACTCGGGACAGGAGAGCCCTCCTTAAAACCAGAGACAAGACCTGGATGCATTGGAAACAAGACAACTCTGAACAAACCAAAGAAAAGTACAAACAACTTAGAAACCTAACCAAAATACAAACCAAACAGGACAAACAAAACTACTTCCTAGGCCTTCAAAACAAACACACAAACAACCCCCAAAAGTTTTGGCATTCTATCAACTCACTGCTAAAACCTGGAAAAATTGCTACCCCCACCTCCCCATATACTAACAGCAAAGATATTGCCTCCCAGCTTAACTCTTACTTCATAAACTCAATACAAACTCTATCCAACCAGCTAACAAATAACAACACCTCATCTCACACAAGCACTAGAAACACTCCTGACAATACTACCAACCAACCATCCTTCTCCCTCTCTCCAGTCCCTACATCAAAAATTAGAAACCTGCTCCACACGCTAAAACTTACCACACTAGCTGCTGACAGTATATCCACTAACTTCCTAAGAATGGCAGCTGACTCTCTTGCTTATCCAGTATCAATCCTAATTAACAGGTCCATTCAGGAAGCCTATGTACCACAAATATGGAAAATATCTTACATTATACCTCTACACAAAGGAGGCAAATCGTACGATTTTTTCCAACTACAGGCCAGTAGCTATTCTTTCCCCATTATCTAAGCTCCTAGAGAAATGCATACACTCTCAAGTTATGCAATTCCTAGACACTAACAAACTTCTCCCATCCACCCAACATGGTTTCCGCCCTCACCATAGTACAACTTCTGCTCTTCTCTCATTCAACAACCTGGTTAACCAACATAGAAACAACAACAGCTATGTATCTGCTACCTTCTTAGACCTCTCAAAAGCATTCGACATGGTCTCGCACCCTAAATTACTGGACAGCCTTCATTCTCTACCCTTTACTTCCTCTACCATCTCCTGGTTCAGTAGCTACCTATCAAACAGACAACAATCTGTACAATGGAATAATGAGCTATCCTCTCCCCAACTCAATAGGTACCTCAAGGCTCTATACTTGGCCCACTACTTTTCACAATTTTTACAATCTATATACTTTCTCTAAGCAGTCCTCACTAATTCAGTATACAGATGATTCCACTTTCATCTGTGCAGCCCCATCTGTCAATACCCTTCAACAACTAGCCCAGGAATCTTTCTCTGCTATTGAAAATTGGGTCACCAACATCCAACTTGTACTTAACCCTAACAAAAACAAACTTCTGCTGTTCACACCTAATAAAACTAAATCCTGCCCCTCCACTTTCTCTATCTCATCTAGGAATGGCACTATCATCTCTCCATCCACTCACACAAAACTCCTAGGAGTTGAAATAGACAACAACCTAGCATTTGATCTTCACATAGCACAAACTATTCAAAAGGTTCATAAGAAAATGGGAACCCTATAAGGCACAAAAACTATCTCAAAGAAAAAGCACGAATCACTCTAGCTCAAACACACCTCCTATCTACACTTACTTATGTCACACCTATCCTAACCCACGCTAAAAAATCAGATCTGGATAAGTTAGAACCATGCTACAACAAAATAGCTAAATATGCCAATAATTCCCCCTTTAGAACGCATCACTGCCAAGTAATAAAAGAAATTCAGTGGCTGGAATTTCCTAACCTACTGTCTTACCAACAACTCACCTATGCCTTTAACATCAGAAACCACCCAGACAAAACTCCAGCTCTCAGTAACCTAATAACCTCCCACTCTTCCAGTTGCCCTCTACGCTCTTCCATTAAACCCCTACTCAGTGTTACTACTGCTAACAACACTGCAGGAAAAGCCCTATATTCCCACATCATAGCCAAAAAATGGAACAATCTCCCCACCAATATAACCTCCACAACAACAAATGCAAACTTCAAACAATCACTCAAATCTCATCTCAGGACAACTTGGATTTGCCTATGTATCACATGACAATCCCTATACCTTTCTTCTATTTTCTATCAATCTACTCCAGTCTAAACACCACACTGTATCTATGCACATTGATCTTCTATCAATCTTCTCCAGTCTACATATCACACTATATCTATGCACATTGAAACACTTACTCTTATCACATATCATAGTGTTCTTTTTGCTCCCTTCTATACATACTTAATACACCTGTAAGCAGTTCTTACTACCTTTGTAAAACTGTCTCAAACTGTATCTTTTGTCCTGCAAAATCCTGGTAGCTACTGGAAGCCAAATTCTGAAAAATATCTGTCTAAACCCATTTCACTGAACCCTTGTACTATTTCTCAAAACTGCATCTTACTCTTGCACTGCAAGTTTAACTATAGTTAACAAAGTAAGAATAACTCTACTTGTAAATACAGTTTTCACTACTACCTGTTTTGTATGAATATCTCAAATTGTATAAATGTATGTATATCTGTAATTGTATAAATGTCTTCTTAATTGTGGAGCTTTTCTCCCCGGGCCTCCACTGAAAATAGACCTGGTCCAGCTGGATTTTCCCAGTTCACAAATGTAAAATAAATAAATAAAAAATAAAATTTTCATTCGTACTGTATTCCTTGCCTAGACCCTGACCACAACGTACCTTGCTGTCGGTTTTGTGCTTTATTTAGTCAGCACAGTATCCGTCGTTGGTACAGTTATGCCTCTAAATATTTCGGTTCTCGGTTTAATTATCTAGAAATGTCATCGGTTAGCCATCTGACTACTGGAATTCTGAAAAAACGCAAAGATAAAGACAGAGACAGGCCACCGAGGTCCAAAACTGCCAACGATGCTTCTCCTAAGCCAGTCGCCAGTTCAGCGGTACTCAGTGAAGCGCTTTCACAGCCCCTGATACCCTCTACTACTGATTCACAGGCCTCTACTGAGACCCATTCAGAGACCGGTATTCCGCGAGATGCTTCACCTATGGAACCCGCAGATGTCTCTACCTTGGATGGGTCCGGAGCCACTTTGCAGGCACCAGCTTCTGAGGGTGTATTCAAGCCTACAGACTTGCATATTAAATCGACACCGCCTTCATTACTAAGGCCTAAATCTCGATCTATGTCTAAAAAACTGACGCCCAAGGCACATGTTCAGGCCCCTATGCCTAAAAAACAAATGATCAAAATGGCTGAAGATCTAATTACTCTAATCAGGGGTAGTCGTTGGCAGTATGACTGGTATAGGGAGAGAGCTAGCTGATATGATGGAGAGAAGGAAGGTTGATATATTGTGCATGCAGGAGACCAGATGGAAGGGAAGTAAGGCCAAGCGTATAGGAGGCGGGTTCAAATTGTTCTAGCATGATGTGGATGGCAAAAGAAGTGGGGTAGGGGTTATCCTAACAGAACAGTATGCCAAGAGTGTTTTGAAGGTGAAGAGAGTGTCTGATAGAGTGATGTTTATGAAGCTTGAAATTGATGGTGTAATGATGAATGTTGTTAGTGCATATGCTCCACAAGTTGGGTGTGCGATGAATGAGAAAGAAAAATTTTGGAGTGAGTTGGATGAAGTGGTGGTGAGTGTACCCAAGGGTGAGAGACTAGTGATTGGAGCGGACTTCAATGGGCATGTTGGTGAAGTGTACAGAGGGGATGAGGAAGTGATGGGTAGGTATGGTGTTAAGGAGAGGAATGCAGGTGGTCAGATGATTGTGGATTTTGCGAAAAGGATGGACATGGCTGTGGTGAATACGTATTTTAAGAAGAGGGAGGAGCATAGGGTGACGTACAAGAGTGGAGGAAGATGCACACAAGTGGATTATATCCTATGTAGGAGGGCCAGCCTGAAGGAGATTGGAGACTGTAAAGTGGTGACTGGGGAAAGTGTAGTTAAGCAGCATAGAATGGTGGTCTGTAGGATGATGTTGGTGATCAAGAAGCGGAGGAGGAGTGTGAAAGCAGTGCCAAGGATTAAATGGTGGAAGTTAAAAAAGGGTGATTGTGAGGTGGAGTTCAGGGAAGAGTTAAGACAGGCACTGGGAGGCAATGAAGAGTTACCGAATAGCTGGGTAACTACAGCAGAGCTAGTAAGGGAGACTGCTAGGAAGGTGCTTGGTGTGACATCTGGACAGAGGAAGGAGGACAAGGAAACATGGTGGTGGAATGAGGAAGTACAGGAGAGTATACAGAGGAAGAGGCTGGCGAAGAAGAAGTGGGATTGTCAAAGAGATGAAGAAAGTAGACATGAGTATAAGGAGATGAGGCGCATGGCAAAGAGAGAGGTGGCGAAGGCTAAGGATAAGGCATATAGAGAGTTGTATGAGAAATTGGACACTAATGAGGGAGAAAAGGACTTGTACCGATTGGCTAGACAGAGGGACAGAGCTGGGAAAGATGTGCAGCAGTTAAGGGTGATAAAGGACAGTGAGGGAAACATACTCACAAGTGAGGAGAGTGTGCTGAGTAGATGGAAAGAGTACTTTGAAGGGCTGATGAATGAAGAGAATGAGAGAGAGAGAAGGTTGGATGATGTGGGGATAGTGAATCAGGAAGTGAAGCAGATTAGCAAGGAGGAAGTAAGGACAGCTATGAAGAGAATGAAGAATGGAAAGGCTGTTGGCCCAGGTGACATACCAGTGGAAGCATGGAGGTGCTTAGGAGAAATGGCAGTGGAATTTTTAACCAGATTGTTTAATGAAATTTTGGAAAGTCAGAGGATGCCTGAGGAGTGGAGAAAAAGTGTTTTGGTACCTATCTTTAAGAATAAGGGTGATGTGCAGAGCTGCACTAACTACAGAGGGATAAAATTGATCAGTCACAGCTTGAAGTTATGGAAAAGAGTAGTGGAAGCTAGGTTAAGAAGGGAGGTGATGATTAGTGATCAGCAGTATGGTTTCATGCCAGGAAAGAGCACTACAGATGCAATATTTGCTCTGAGAGTGTTGTTGGAGAAATAGAGAAGGTCAGAAGGAGTTGCATTGTGTCTTTGTGGACTTAGAGAAAGCATATGACAGGGTGCCTAGAGAGGAGTTGTGGTATTGTATGAGGAAGTCGGGAGTGGCAGAGAAGTATGTAAGAGTGGTAGAGTATATGTACAAGGGTAGAGTGACATTGGTGAGGACTGCGGTGGGAGTGACAGATACGTTTAAGGTGGAGGTGGGATTACATCAAGGATCAGCTCTGAGCCCTTTCGTATTTGCAGTGGTGATCGACAGGTTGACAGATGAGATTAGACAGGAGGCCCCGTGGACTATGATGTTTGCAGATGACATTGCGATATGTAGTGAGAGTAGGGACCAGGTTGAGGAGACCCTGGAGAGGTGGAGATATGCTTTAGAGAGGAGAGGAATGAAGGTAAGCAGGGCTAAAACAATATATGTGTGTAAATGAGAGGGAGGGTAGAGGAATGGTTAGGATGCAGGGAGTAGAGTTGGTAAAGGTGGATGAGTTTAAGTACTTGGGATCAACAGTCAGAGTAATGGTGAGTGTGGAAGAGAGGTGAAGAAGAGAGTACAGGCAGGGTGGAATGGGTGGAGAAGAGTGTCAGAAGTGATTTGTGACAGACGGGTACCAGTAAAAGTGAAGGGGAAGGTCTACAAGAGGGTAGTGAGACCAGCTATGTTATATGGGTTGGAGACGGTAGCATTGATAAAAAGGCAGGAGTCAGAGCTGGATGTGGCAGAGTTAAAGATGTTAAGATTTACACTGGGTGTGACTAGGATGGACAGGATTAGGAATCAGTATATTAGAGGGTCAGCTCAGGTTGGGCAGTTTGGAGACAAAGCAAGAGAGGCGAGATTGCGTTGGTTTGGACATGTGCTGAGGAGGGATGCTGGGTATATTGGGAAAATAATGCTAAGGATGGAGCTGCCAGGTAAGAGGAAAAGAGGAGGACCTAAGATAAGGTTTATGGATGTGGTGAGAGAGGACATGCAGACGGTTGGTGTGAAAGAGCATGATGCAGAGGACAGGAAGAAATGGAAACAGATGATCCACTGTGGCGACCCCTAACGGGAACAGCCGAAAGAAGATGATGATGATGGAGTGGTAGTCAAACCCCCCCCCCCCCACCAAGAGGCGTAGGGCTGAGATTGATTATGAATCTTCTGATCAGGATTCTGTAACTTTTGACTCTTCTAATGACCTGTATTTGTCCATACCTACTTATGAGGATTCTGATGCAGAGGATTCCATTCCCTCTGCTTCCCCTCCAGAGAATTTCTCTTTTGGGGAAACTTTACATACTTTAAGGGAGCATTTCCACTGGGAAAGTCAGGAATTTTCTGATTCAAAAAAGAGGCTTAGGGATTTCCTTCTTCTAACTCAGCATAGGCCTTTGGCTATACCTCCTGTACTAGACATTGTTGATGACGTGTTCTCGGAATCCAGTTTAGCCCCTGATTCCCTGCTTCCGGCTCCTAGTAAACCTGACAGATACTACAGGGTTCCTGAGTCCCACAAGTTCTTTTTCAAAAATCTTGTTGCAGATCCAGAAGCCATGTCTCAGGGGCCCAAGGGCATTAAGGCTTCTACTGCTAAAAATCCTACCCCTTCTGATAGAGACTCCAGGGCGCTGGATAGATGGGGTAAAAGGTTTACACTTCTGCAACCTTGGCAATCAGAGCTTTAAACTGCCAATTTCATATGTTAAAATATCAACAGCATATTATTGGAATGCTTAAACAGAAAATGATGTTGATTCCTGATTGTGTGGAAAATAACGATTTACAGGATGTAATGCATTCTGCTGAACAAGTTGAAAAACATACTTTGCAGTGTGGTTTTGATTCTTTAGAGGTCTCCTGCAGGGCTGCTGTTACTGGGTCTGTGCTTAGAAGGCATGCTTGGCTTGAAGAGCAATCTTTGCCTGATCTTGTTAAAGCTAAATTGTAGGATGCTCCTTTAAATCAGGACCACCTGTTTGACAGTACGGCTGAAGAAGTTCTAAAAAAGATGGAAGATAAAGCTAAATCTAAGCAAACTGTTAAATATTTCGTACAAGTGCAACCTCCAAGATTTAGTAGGCACTGGCCTACTAAGAATTGGTATTTTCCAGCCCCTTCCAGATCCTCTCAGGCCAAACCCAGACACAGCAAAAACCCCAGGGTTTGGTCCCAGGGGACTCTCAGAACTAAGCAGTGGGCGGCCTCCACTTCCAAATCTGGAAATAACAAGACACCCCCCTATGGTAAACAGTCTCATTGACTTCCTTTTAAAATTATCAAGCACTTACCTTTTAACTGCCCCTTTGGGGGGAAAGATTGCTCTTCATGCAAAGAACTGGGAACTCATAACCCAGGACAAATGGGTTCTAAATATAGTGTCCCAGGGATACATATCTCATTTCCACATGTTGCCAACACCAAATGGGTGGCTAGACATGCCCTCAAATCTCTGGGCAGTGGCTCAAAAACAAGTACTTTCCCTCTTAAACATGGGGGCTATTCAACTGGTACCAGAAAAGGGACAAGGTTTCTATTCCAGGCTTTTTCTGGTACCCAGGAAAGACATATCATGGCGTCCAATCCTGGACCTGTCTACTCTAAACACCTTTCTTGAGATTCCAAAATTCAAGATGCTGACTCTTCAGGAGTTACTTCCTATGCTAGGCAAAAATGCCTGCCTCTAGATTTAAAAGAAGCATACCTGCACATCCCAATCAGGGAATCTTTCAGAAGATACCTACACTTCAAAGCTGGCTACTTGCATTATCAGTTCTCTGCACTGCCCTTTGGCTTGTCTACTGTGTCCAGGGTATTCACAAAGTGCCTGGTTCCAGTTATTGCATTTTGCAGGCAAAGAAATATTCAAATATATCCATGCCTGGACGATTGTCTAATTCAGGCAGAAAACCAGAGCATACTTCTAAATCATCTGGCATTTGTAAAAAGGGTTCTAACTTGTCTGGGGTACACCATAAACGAAAAGAAATCACAACTGATACCCTGTCAACAGATTACATTCCTGGTTGCAAGCTTGAATACAACTGCCCAGATGGCTTTCCTCACGCCAGAGAAGCAAATTCATTTGGTAACTTACTTCAAACAAGTGGCCACAAAAACCCTGCTATCTGCAAGACAAATACTGCAAGCCTTGGGGTTCATGGTCTCCTGCATTCTTCTAATTCCATATGCAAGACTGCATATGAGGAAACTACAGTGGTACTTAAAAAGTCTATGGAGTCAACATTGTCACAGCCTGGAAACAATGATTCCTATCATACCTTGTCTATGCCTGGAGTTCCTATGGTGGGCAGAGGCCTGCCACCAAAACAAGGGACTGCCATTCACACTACCCCCTGCTGCCCAAACCCTAACTACAGATGCATCAGACTATGCATGGGGGTCTCTCCTGGCAGGGAAGTGCATTCAGGGCAAATGGAACCCAAATCAAATGTACTTACATATCAATCAAAAAGAAATGTTAGCTGTACAGAATGCTCTGACAGCCTTCAAGGACTACATTCTTCCAGGACAACTAATGGTAAAGACAGACAGCACCATGGTTATGTGGTACATAAACAAGCAGTGGGGTACACATGCCTACCCCCTCTGCAGACTAGCCATGACATTGTGGAACACAGCCTTGAGCTACCAAGTGCACCTACAGGCTCAATTCCTGCCAGGAAAATTGAATACACTGGCAGATGGACTAAGCAGAAAACTCATGGACCCACACAAGTGGCAACTGGAACCACAGATTTTCAACATGTTGACAAGCAAATGGGGGAGCCCAGGCATAGATCTATTTGCCTCCCCCCAGAACTACCAGTTGGACAAGTTTTGCACAAGGACTCCCCACAAACAAGCCTGGAAAGTGGATGCTCTCTCCTTCAGCTGGAAAAAACTATCAGTCTACTCCTTTTCCCCTCTGCCTCTGCTCTCCAAAGTTCTGCTAAAAGTCAAACAGGACAAACCAAGGATGATTTTGATTGCTCCAGACTGGCCGCGCCAACACTGGTACCCACTCCTGCGCAGTGTGTCGCAAATATCTCCATGGCACCTGCCTCAGACCCCTTCCCTGCTGTCTCAGCAGGAGAACCAAATTCTGCACCCTCAGCTTCCAACATTAAACCTTGCAGCCTGGCTAATCACTTAAATTCACCCTTATCATCCCTCAGCAAACCTGCGATAGATGTCATCTTGGAGGCGAGAAGACTTAGTACTAGAAAATCTTATGCTGACAAATGGAAAAGATTCTGTGCCTGGAACCAATCTTTAGGGATGAGCACAGCAGCATCCAATTTACCTCAGATTTTGAAATACTTAACTGAGATGCTTCTCAAGGGCCTGCCTTTTTCCTCTATTAAAATCCACGCTTCAGCTATTTCAGCTCACTATAACACAGAACCACCCCTCTACTCTCATCCTCTGCTCAAGCAGTATCTCAGAGGGGCAAAGAACTTGAGACCACCCAGGAGAGCTCCAACCCCTGCCTGGGACCTTAACTTTGTTTTAAGAAGCTCACTCTACCTCCTTTTGAGCCAGCTGTTACTGCAGACTTAAAATTTCTTTCTTGAAAAACAGCCTTCCTTTTAGCAATCACTTCAGCTAGAAGGATATCTGAATTACAGGCCCTTATGGCAGTGGAGCCTTTCGTCATCTTTCATGCAGACAGGGTATCTCTCAGGACTAATCCATCCTTCATGCCCAAGGTGGTTTCCAGTGAGGCTCTTAATCAGTCCATTCATTTGCCAACCTTCTTTCCCAATCCACAGAACAAAGGGGAACGGATTCTGCATTCCTTGGATGTGCACAGACAACTTAGATTCTACTTGGACAGGACTAAATCTCGAAGAAAATCTGAACAATTGCTGTCAGCATTTGCTGCAGGGGCAGAGGGGAAGGCTATTTCCAAACAAACCATTTCTAAATGGATAAGCCATTGCATTCATTTCTGCTATAAGCACCATGGAAAACCTATCCCCCAGGGGATCAGATCTCACTCCACCAGGGCTGCATCTACTTCTGCGGCCTTTCTCAGAGGTGTTCCTACCAGGGATATTCTAGAAGCTGCTACCTGAAGTTCTGGTCATACTTTCACCAAGCATTATCATTTACCAATTTTCTCTAAATCCAGAGCTGGCTTTGCCACTGCTGTATTGCAGGGCCTTATAACTGGCCCTAATGTTGTATAAACTCCTCCTCCCAACCACAGGTTTGTGAATCTTCCCAAACGTAATGACTGCAATAGTGAAACACGAAGAACATAGTACACTTGTGTACACTTACCATAAATGTAGATGTTCAAGTGTATTCACTGTTGCAGTCCTGGTTACCCCCCCTCCAGCCCCCTACTTTTCTCTGGCTATACCTCTACGTTCCTTTACTATGCTTAAAGGCCTTTTTGGTGTATTTGCTTTTGGTTGGAGGTATAATTTTGTGCTTTTAATTTTATGTGCTCCCCATTAGGGGGGCACCTGACATCTGGGGCAAGAAAAACTGATGTAATGGCGTCGGCTGCATATTATATACCCTTGACAACCTGATGTCATGGAAGAAGGGACAGCAACTGACGCAGGACCCAAGACTTTGTTAATCAGGCCGACTGAGGGCAACCTGCCAGCAGATTACCCTAATGTAATGACTGCAACAGTGAATACACTCGAACATCTACATTTATGGTAAGTGTACACAACTGTACTTTTTGGAATTATTGATACAAATGTGAACAAGCAATATTTGACTCTTAAAGGTACCAGTAGGAGTTAACTTCAGACACACCTGGAGGAGTCACTCGGCTGTAATGAGTTTTAAGTATTAATTTTTGAGCCTCAACTATCTCTAACCTTGGCATACTTAAGTATTAAATAAATATTTCCATTTGTGCTCTTTATTCCCTTCATACAAATTTTCATAAAAAAAATATGTCTAATACCTCTACAGGACGTCTGGTTATTTTTCTTGTTACAGACTACCTAAGTTTGACAACAACATTTTCTAATTTTTGTTGCCTAAATCATTGTACTAAAAGTTTTTGTGCTCTGGAGTTATTATCAGAAAGTTGCTTAACGGCAGTTTTTTCTAAACTCATGCATATTATCCATATACTCCCTTATTTTCTCTTTAGCACTCTTTAGTTGCACCTCTTCTTGTTCTGTGAGATTCCCCTTATTCTGCAATACTTGAACCTTTGTCAGCCTCTCTAAATAACTCCTGTTACTTTTTTTTTCTTTCATTTCTACCCTATTTTTAAGCTCCACTTTTATTTTATCCCACTCACTAGCTATAACTTCTGAAGAAGTTTCTGTCATCCCTAATAACTGTTGAATATTTTTCACTGCCTGTTCTTTAAATTCCTCTCCTTTAAACAGGTAAGTAGAGAAGAAGCAGTCTCTCATTTTTATTAAATTACCCTGTGTTTTTATCTCTTAGTTGGTATTGGCACGTGATGTGAAATTGTTATTGGATATGCATCAATGCTTTCAATTAAATGCACGTGTTCCTGTGAAATATAGTTTCTGTCTAGTCTAGCCCAGTTATTGTACCTTGAGGCATTCTATGTAAATTCTGAGTTTTTACTACTGAATTCATGCCTTCTATACCAAATATTTGTATATATTTCCTTCAGAAATCTGTCCTCTTTTGTAATATTTTCCCTTCTAGGTCCCCCAGATATATCCCCTCTGTTAGAAATCAAATCCCAGTCCCCACCTATAGTTAATATTCCCTGTTGAAGCTAATTATTTCTCCCAAAATTTTCTAGAGATCCATAGTAGCAGTTTTAGGTGGACTATAAATGCATGCAAGCATAATCAGTCTCCCTTGGCAATAGTCCCTTACTGCCACAAATCTACCATTACTTACTTTCTTCTTCTTCGGTCATTATTGGAGCACCTCTATCAGTTTGTGTAAAGTGCTCACCTTTTCTTTTGTCCGTGACACTCTGCTGAATATCCATTCTGAAATCCTTTCTTTATCAAATTAACATGCTCACTTCTTTCCAGATGTGTCTTTTATAACATTGCCGTTTGCATTGTGCATTTCTTAGTATAATGCATTACTTTTTTTCTTTCCTTTTTGTCTGTGCCTTTGAGACCATTCATGTTCCAAAATAATGTAGAGTAGCCATTATGATGTTATTTTTCCCAACTATCTTTTTTTAAATATCTGTTTCCAGCTTTTGTGTTGCATGCACCCATTAATGTTTGGCATATCGATCCTTTATACAGTTGTTTCTTGTCATATCCATTTGAACCTATGTCAAATTTTACAAGACTTTTTATTTTAATCACGCAAAAACAATTAAAACTTGATAAAACTACCACAGGGAGAAGTCAGACAAATGGAAAAAACTCTACTAGCCAAAGTTTAAAATTTATTGAGCGCTTTCGTCCTGGTAAGTTGGACTTTATCAGAATAAAAACAAAGCCAATACCCAGACATTAAATACTGTCTGCTTCTACCAGATTGGTTGAGCAATTATGCAAATAAGAAAACTTGATTAGCCATGTTCCACAATAACAGCTTAAAAACATAGCCAAAACATATATAAATATATCCATGAATAAAAAATATATGTACAAAAAGGTATATGCATATAAAACATTTGAGTTCTTTTTGACGTTTTTTTTATTCTAAACTTCATATAAGGTGTATACTTAGTTAACTATGTGGATGGCAGGACTGTTTCAGCCTTTGTTGATGCACTTCTGCATTAAATTTTCCAAAATATCAGTATATTTGCAACAGCATGATAAAATGGTTTATGTATGATTGCATATTATACTGTTTAAATATCTGTAATATATGTTTTATTTATTATATCTGAAATCTATTATATAAGTAGTGGTTGAAACACACTAAAAATGTATTTATTTTGCTAAAGTGTTAGGTTACTTTAAATCACTTGGTTTCCACTAATTATTTAATTGGAGGGGAAAAGGTTGCTAGCAGTGATTGATTTAACAGTGTTTAAAATGTTTAGGCTTTTACATAGAATTTTATGTCTGATGAAGCGTAAGAGTACTACGAGACAGCGCTTACATGTGTTTTACTAAATAAATCATTTGGTTTTATGCTGTGCGTGTCCTTTGCCTACTTGGATTTCTTGCATTATATTTTTGAACCTGGTCTGGACTTTATGTGGTGCAGTGGTTTTGTTTTTGTCTATCAGAAAATTGTCTAGGACTACCTCCATCCATGTTCTCACTGTAAGTATTGTAGTGTGGTCCATTTGTGTATTGGAACACAGGTAGTCGTAAAACCATTCAACACCTTGTTTATGGGGATTAACAGAAAAAAAATCACAAACATCACTAGTGACCATCAGTAAATTCTCATTGTAATAGTCATTGGAAATCTTTGATAAAAAATCCCAGAAGTCACTAAATAAATATGGATGGCAGTCCAAGATATGTTTGATTTTCTGTTCGATGTGTTTGGCATTGCAAAAAGTCTTAGAGGACTTTGCATCTACAATCTGGCATAGCAGGGAGTTAGAAATACTTTTGTGGACCTTAGGGATTCTGAATATAGTGGGAATCCGATGGTGGGGTACATGAAAAAAAGTCATGTTCCTCCAAAATAATCTGCCCATTAAATAATAACTCGTCTAATGTCAGTTCAATATTGCAGTAAGCTATATTAAGCTCATTCCTAGACTTTTTATTTTAATGAAAACCCTCAGACAAAGAAGAAAAAACAAACACACTCCCAGAACATCCCTGTAACCTATTAACTTAAAACAAACACACGTAGCTTTGCATATCTTCAAAGAATTAAGTTTAACCCTCCTGATAGAAACAATTGTCCCAAATCAACAGTTATATACACAGGCATCACCCTAGCTAAAATGAAGGTTATCCATTCTAAGATGCATATTGCAGCTGTGTTTCTACTTACACTAATTGCTGTCTATTCTTGCCTTATCTTTATTCCCATGCAAGATGTTAAAAACAGCTTGTGTACTTTCAGAAAACATTATCTTTTAGTCTTAAAAAAGTGCTCTGGCTTGTATTGTGTCTGGGTCTGTAGTCAGCTTGTCCCCATGAAAACATAAGAACAAAATGTACAGCTGCAGACTTCTCAACTCAGACTGAACATTTATTTGCTAAAGGAGAACTTTTCATTAAATTCAATATTCTGTTATTTACTTGCTTACACTAAAAATTAGATTAAGCCAAGGGCCTTAATCTAGATATTCACCTATGCAAAAGTAAGAGAAAACCTATCATCTCTGCTTATATTATTGTCTGTGCACTTTTACACCCCACCCTCACCTCAACAACCCAAGATTACCGCCTATTAACTTAAACATGCTTTTGTTTAGCCTTCCTTCTCTTTTTACATTGTAATGCCTACATTTCTTAAAACTATAAAAAAGAAAAAAAGATTGTTTACTTTAGTATCGTTATCACATACAACAATAACTGATCATGCTTTACTGTATAACATGCAATTTATATAACAAAATGTTTTGTACAAACACTGTTAAGAAGAAAAAGTTTTACTTAGTTACCCTTCCCTTTAGTATACTTCCAAACATTCATGACATGAAGTGGGAGATATACTTTTCAGTACTCCACAAGTTTAACAGAGTGAACAAAAGTTCAGTCTTTACACCTTATCGTGTACAGCCATATATCACAGATGTGAATGATGCTTTATAATCTCACATTTATTCACTAATTTCAGTGTTGCAAGTTTTCTTCCTGTTCAACTCCACCTCCCAACCCCAGACCCCAGTTCAAGTCCAGTGTACTCTTGATTCTTCTATTCAACTCCTGTGCTTTTTTCTGTCTCTCAAGCATTTTCCTTTGGAACATTGGAAAGGTTTCACTAGCAAAGTCTAGTCTGTGAACTTTCCACAAAACGAAAGCTGAAACCAAAATTAGGTAACGGATGTGTAGTAAACACTAAACAAAAGCCAATGCACGAAGTACGTGAAAATACTTCTTTAATGAACCATTAACAGCATGAACTCATTCATATTAAGCGCTTTCATCCACACTAAGGTGGACTTCATCAGAATGAATCACAACTATTCATTACAATATTTAAAAACCTTTTGGCATGCCAAAAGTCACTCCATACACAAAATTTAAAGTGACACCGTGCCCATTTTAACCATTCATATAATCACATACAAAAATGCTCATTCCCTATCCATTCAACAGTAAAATTCATTAAGCAATAGTCAATATAAATGATAAATATAAATATTGCATGTATAAAAACTAATGAAATATATGAATACATGAATAAAATTGTTGTAAATAGCTGAGTAAATATTGAGAAGCTGAGTACATAATGACATGTACATTTCAGTGAAATATAAAAAACAATCATATCTAATCATATTAATACTATATGACATCCTCATGAAATGTCTAACCTACATGGTATATTTATATATATATATATATATATATATATATATATATATATATATATATATATAAAACTATAAATCTAAATGCACTAAAAAATATGTAAACATACACATTTACACACACACACATATATATATATATATATACTCACACATGTATACATATATATAAATATATACATTCATACATATACATACATAAACATGTTCATAATGGGGTGTGTCATCCTAACTAAACTAGCTTAATTGAAAAATAGGCTTTATAGTAATATACTCATTAAGTCCAGGTTATCTAGCAGCATCAGTTAGTATTTGCCACATAATTTCTCTCTTACTCAGGAAGGCCCTAATATTACCACCACGTGGGTCTACTGTAACTTGATCAATTATCGCAAACTTAAATGTATGAGTATCTCCATGTTTTGCTATATGCCTCTATAATGCATTATTCATGTCCTTAGTTCTAATACTATATAGGTGATTGATTATAAATTCTCTTTTTAAATTGACGTTCTATCTTACCTATATAGTAACCAGGGCATGACATGCATTTAGCTAAATATATTACATTTCTACTATTACAATTACCATGCATAAAATTAATACTAGTCCTAGTAATATTATCTAAAGTCACCCCAACCATATCCAATATCACATAACACTGCGTACAACAACCAAATTTACTACTATGTTTACTCTGATCCTTTCTAATTCCTAATATGGGTCCAGTCTCTAATTTCTTCTTTATGTTAGCTCCCATTTTATGGACAAATATAGGTACATCACCTAATATCTTCTTTATCTCTTGATCCACCACTATTATATTCCAATTCTTCCTCACTACATTCTTTATATAGTTAACATGGGGAGTATTCCAGTACACAAGCTCTAGTATATTGCTTAACAGTACATTTCTCCATTGTTCCCAGATTCTTATCCAGTTCTTTACCTAATAAAGGGGGATATTTCTTTCCCCATTCACCAACTACATAATTGGTGACATCATTCAGCATAAATATGGGATAACCCCTAGACATGAACATAGTTTTAATATAATTAACTTCATCTATCATATCTTCATAAATAGATGTCATGCGGGCAGCTCTAATACATTGTCCCTTATATATATTCTTCATCATGTTCCTAGGGTGATTTCTGGTGTATTCCAAGTAACTATTTGAAAAGGTACTTTTCCTAAATATTCTAGACTGAAAACCATGACTCGAATTAGAAATATATGTGTCCAAATAAGATATACCTTCTGAACTACAAGTAAAAGTAAATTTTAAAAATGTATTTGTACTGTCAAAAAGTCAATAAATGACCGAATACTCTCTGTAGGTCCATCCCATAATATAAAAATATCATCCAGGAACCTGGAGTAATAAACCACATGTTTGTAGTAACTGCTGCAAAATAACTTAGTAGTTTCCCATTCCAGCATAACCAGGTTGGCGAAAATGGGAAACAATATGAGAAACAATATAGCCTAGCAGATAAAAAGACTCCGGTTATAGATAATAAGAAAAGTAAGAAAATCCAGAGGGATATTGGCCAGTACAAACATAATAAGGCTTATCTATGGAAAAAAAGGAGGATAAAGGCAATCAGGAAAGAGTAAAGAAAATTCAGACACAGGGCCAGTGAGAGATTATGAGAATTATCGAGGTCAAAATTTTCAGAGTGGGAGACAATACTCAACTCCGATGGAGCAGAAAAAGGATTGGAAGTGGAGGAAGCAAAGACAAGATTGGAATCAGACACACTATGGGGACAATTATTGAGGGGAGAGGACCACACCATGGTACTAGATGCAACCAATTTAAGTGCTGTTATTGGTTCAGATCAGTGTGATAGTATAGTTAAATTTTATAACAATTTTATGATATATAACTATACTAGTTCTGAGATTAGGCAGGAACATTTTACTTTGTTATCTAAGGGAATGAAATACATACCCAGAACTAAATTTAATGTGGTAGATACTATTATGGAAATTAAATTATATCTTAGAAAGTTAAATTTAGTCTTATATTTTAGAAATAATGCTCAGCCGTATGTATATGATGAATTAAAGAAGAAAAGTACCTTTATACCGCCCACCCATTCCAATTTGGTCATTTTTCAAAAATCGGTGACAAATGATATATGCAAAATTCACAAACAAGTGGGAAAATGGAGGTTTCATGACAATTTATCTGAAGGTGAGAGGGATGTGTTGGTTCAGTTAACTAACAACAAAGATATAAGAGTAATGAAACCGGATAAGGGGGGTGGCGCAGTTTTGTATAGTTCCTTAGATTATATTAATGAGATGTGTAAGATATTATATAAAACAGTGTCCATTAATGAGATTAATATAGGATGCAAACGTATTGATTTAAGTCGTGAGGAATTTTTGTTGGACAATCGTATCACTCTTGATCTGTACAATTATTTGAAGGTGGAACACCCTCTTCTTGCAACTATAGTGGGTATACCTAAAATCCACAAAAGTATTACTCAGCCTCCCTTTCCCCTTATTGTGTCAGGTAGACGTTCTAAAGTGTATCCATTAGGTGTGGTCATAGATAGATGGTTAAAACCTATTTACACAAACATCCCACATCTGATTAAAGATTCATGGGCATTTTTGGCAAAATTAACCACCAACATATGGAAAGAAAATTTTATTTTTATTACCATAGATGTCATAGATTTATTTTCATGTATACCCAAACAACAGGGTTTAGATTAGTTCTGTAACAGTTTAACAAAATGTTCTAATCTGGATTGGGGTAAAATAAGTTTAGTCATGGAAATAATGTCTATGGTATTAGATCACAATTATATATATTTCGAAGGGGAGAATTTCAGACAAACCAGGGGGGGTGGCAATGAGGGCAGCCTGTGCCCCCATTTTCGCCAACCTGGTTATGTTGGAATGAGAAACTACTAAGCTATTTTGCAGCAGTTACTACAAACATGTGGTTCATTACTCCAGGTTCCTGGATGATATTTTTATATTATGGGATGGACCTATTGAGAGTATTCGGTCATTTATTGACTTTTTGAACAGTACAAGTACATTTTTAAAATTGAATGCAACACAACCATGGCAGTAAGTACTATGTCTTTTTAAATTGTTAATATATTTTTCGTGGGAGGGGGGGGGCCATATGACATGTTAATTGCTATTTAAGCTGTTCAAACATGATGTTCAGTGTTCTGATGAAGCCTGGTATTTGGACTGGGTGAAAGCACTTAACAAGGATTTTGTAACAGTGGAGTTCGTTTTTGTGAAGTTTTATTAAACTGGTTATACTTGGCATTTTGAATTTTGGAGATCATTTGTGGGTCCAGTGTCCGGTGTGCTGTGGTTGTGTTGCATTGGTTTTTGTGCCTTGTGGTATTTTTACATTTTTAAAATTTACTTTTACTTGTAGTTCAGAAGGTATATCTTATTTGGACACATATATTTCTAATTCTAGTCATGGTTTTCAGTCTAGAATATTTAGGAAAAGTACCTTTTCAAATAGTTACTTGGAGTACACCAGTAATCACCCTAGGAACATGATGAAGTATATATACAAGAGACAATGTATTAGAGCTGCCCACATGACATCTATTTATGAAGATTTGATAGATGAAGTTAATTATATTAAAACTATGTTCATGTCTAGGAGTTATCCCACATTTATGTTGAATGATGTCACCAATTATGTAGTTGGTGAATGGGGAAAGAAATATCCCCCTTTATTAGGTAAATAATTGGATAAGAATCTGGGAACAATGGAGAAATGTACTGTTAAGCAATATAATAGAGCTTGTGTACTGGAATACTCCCCATGTTAACTGTATAAAGAATGTAGTGAGGAAGAATTGGAATATAATAGTGGTGGATCAAGAAATAAAGAAGATATTAGGTGATGTACCTATATTTGTCCATAAAATGGGAGCTAACATAAAGAAGAAATTAGAGACTGGACCCATATTAGGAATTAGAAAGGATCAAAGTAAACATACCAGTAAATGTGGTTGTTTTAGGCAGTGCTATGTGATACTGGATATGGTTGGGGTGACTTTAGAGAATATTACTAGGACTAGTATTAATTTTATGCATGGTAATTGTAATAGTAGAAATGTGATATATTTAGCTAAATGCATGTCATGCCCTGGTTACTATATAGATAAGACAGAAAGTCATTTTAAAAAGAGAATTTATATTCACCTATATAGTATTAGAACTAAGGACATGAATAATGCATTATATAGGCATATAACAAAACATGGAGACACTCATACATTTAAGTTTGCGATAATTGATCAAGTTACAGTAGACCCACGTGGTGGTAATATTAGGGTCCTCCTGAGTAAGAGAGAAATTATGTGGCAAATACTAACTGATGCTGCTCGAGAACCTGGACTTAATGAGTATATTACCATAAAGCCTATTTTGCAATTACGCTAGTTTAGTTAGGATGGCACACCCCATTATGTACATGTTTATGTATGTATATGTATGAATGTATATATTTACATATATGTATATATGTGTGAGTATATATATATATATATGTAAATGTGTATGTTTACATATTTTTTAGTACATTTAGATTTATAGTTTTATATTCATATTTACATATATATATATATATATATATACCATGTAGGTTAGAAATTTCATGAGGATGTCATATAGTATTAATATGATTAGATATGACTGTTTTTTTATATTTCATTGAAATGTACTGGTCATTATGTACTCAGCTTCTCAATATTTACTCAGCTATTTACAACAATTTTATTCATGTATTTATATATTTCATTAGTTTTTAATACATGCAATATTTATATTTATCATTTATATTGATTATTTCTTAATGAATTTTATTGTTGCATGGATAGGGAATGAGCATTTTTGTATGTAATTATATGAATGGTTAAAATGGGCACGGTGTCACTTTAAATTTTGTGTATGGAGTGACTTTTGGCACCAAAAGGTTTTTAAATATTGTAATGAATAGTTGTGATTCATTCTGATGAAGTCCACCTTAGTGTGGATGAAAGTGCTTAATGTGAATGAGTTTGTGCTGTTAATGGTTCATTAAAGAAGTATTTTCATGTACTTCGTGCATTGGCCTTTGTCTAGTGTTTACTACACATCCCTTACCGAATTTTGGTTTCAGCTTTCGTTTTGTGGAGTTTTCTGTTGTAGCTAGCTGTTTCCTTGGTTTTCTTTGGTCGTATAGTCTGTGAACTTTGTTATCAGAAGAATGAGAAGCAGAGTCACCTGCTGTTTGATGGCTCACTTTTTGTTGGACAAACTTTTGTATTTCCTTCTTAGCATGTTCTGCATCAAAAAATATAACTTTGATACTCCAGGAAAGCTACTCTGAAGACAGCTGGATACAGCAGCTTGAATCTCACATATTTCTCTTGACATTCCCAGAGTACTGGGATACATTTGCTTCTCTTCTGTCTGGTGTATAGTGAATAATTTTCCACAAATGTGCTATTTTCTCCAATTTCTAATACTTTGCCCTTCTGCCACAGTTTTGTCAGGCTCAGCTCTCAGGTTTTCCCTAAGTAGTCTGTCCTCTAACTCTGTCATTTTTTGAAATGTCTCTAATTGAGCAGTCTCATACTCAGCTAGCCTTTTTTTCCTTTTGACATCTTTTTTTCACAGTTTTATTAGTTCATCTGAATAGCTGTTTAAAGCTTCTATTTTTTTCTAGCCTTTTGTTGTTTGAGTTAATATACTCCTTCATTGTTTCATTTATTTTAATCATCTCTCAGCACATTTCACTTATTTTTTCCTCTTGATTACTGGAAGTCACGTCTTTCACCAAAGCTAGAGCTTCAGTTGCTTTTTGCCGAACAGCTGCAGGATTCTTCCCAGTCATTGTTTTTTCTACACCTTTTTTAGTTGATTTTCTTTCAGGCTCTCTAAGTTTCTTATTTGCTGGAATCCAGGCAATGTACTTAGTAACTGAATTTACTAAAACTGGCAGAGTTACTGACCCTTGTCTCTCAGTTCCTTTTTGAACACTGTTGATCAGTGGCAGCCATCTTGAAAGACCTGCACAATACCTCTCTTGACACAGTTGTCTATAACGTATGCCAGTTTTCTACTCTGTTTCAATTCAGGTAAGCCAATCCTCCCATTCAAGCCCTTCTAGTCATTCCCATTATTTCTCTTGTGAGCTCTGGTATTGTCCAGTGCAACTGGAGCATTATTAGGTGGTGCCATATCAGGCATCACACAGAGAGTCTTCAAAGAATCCTAAATATTGAAAATAGTTGTTAGCTGTACATGCACAAACAACAGAAATGCAGCTCATAGCCATGTTGAAGCAACCATTCTGCTGCCTTGACACAAACTCAGGCAACACAGCATATAACCTAGGGTTTTTTCATACCCACACCAGCCCAGGGCCTACTTTTTGAGGGGCTGCTTCAGAGTGGTGGATGGGCGAGAGAATGCCCACTTTTGGAATGTGGTTCACAAAACCGTCCTACCTACATATACAGGTAGGCTAACTAGATGGAACTGATACTTTCAACCACACAAACATCTTTTACTTCCCATTCCATGACCCAAGAGGGTGCTTCCACTGCCAAGATTTATTTATTATTTATTGATCATTTATTTACCAGGAAAGTCCGACTTGGAACAAAGCCAATTTTCATTGGCCCAGGGAGAAACGCTCCAGACATGTCTTTAAAATGTGGGAAGAAACCCACACGAATGCAGGGAGGACATGCAGACTCCACACAGAAGGCACTCCAGCCGAGAATCGAACCAGAGATCCTCTTGCTGTGAGGCAACAACACCACTGCTGCACCACTGTGCCGTCCTGTCCATCTTAATCCTTCCTGCTGTTGCTGCTGCTTGATACTTGACTGGTATTATACTTAACCCTCACTCATCTTGTGGATGATGAGCACAAGCAGCACCTTACACCTTCTCTTCTGAGCTGAACCCAGATAAGCAACAGGGGTCACCTGGCCTCTAGGCACTGACTGGTAAAATCCAGTCTCAGCCTGCCTTCAGAAGTCATTCCAGTGTCCCTGTTGCAGACGTGCTGTCTGATGCTTAAACTTTGTCATTGTTGGGACTGTGCTTTAAATATAGTTAGTTTAGGTCTCCTTTCAGACCAGTTTGCATAGGGTGACCCTACTTGACACAGAAAATTGTAAGAGCCACAGTATCTTTTTTTTTTTTTTTTTTTAAACAGCTTTATTGAATTTTGGGTATAAAAATATCTATGTAAACATTTCCAAGCAGAAATCCTAAGTCTTCTAGATTTTGTTGCATATTTGGGAAACATACATGATGTGAGAGTGTTAGATCTCGCCGTTTGTTCTTACACATGGGTTCGGAGCCGATCCTCGGCTCCGTGTCGGCCGCTTGCAAGCTCTGCATCGAGAAGAAGCTCGAGACAACCTAATACCCACAATCCCCCTCTGCCTTTACCTCAGATCTAGTTTGCCGCTGCAGCGTTCGCATCACTGGGTCGAGCTCGAGCACCTAAGATAAGATTAAGAATTTATTCTTGTATTTTTCTTAGTAATTTCATTATAAAAAGTTTGTTAGTGACATAGTGTGTGTGTGTGGTAAGGTTGAGGGATTCTCGGTTCCGTTAAGTTTATTTAAAACTTAGAGTTCTCCTCGGGGCCTACCACCCCTTACTTGGATTTGACTACCGGATTGACTTCTTTACTGGATTCGACAATTTCACCGGACTTGACTTCTTTACTGGACTTGACTTTTCAGTTATTTAAAGTGAGATGTCTGAAAAGGCTAAATCGGGTTTTAAGCGTTGCCAATGTGGGCAAAAGATGTCAGTTACTGACAATCATAGTTCCTGCGTCTACTGTCTTGGCCCTCTCCATCTGCAAGAAGACTGCTCTATTTGTCATTCTTTCAGTGGGAGGGTCATGACAGATAGGCGCAGGAAACTCATGGATAGGGGTTTGTTAAAACCTACCTTTCAAGAGGCTCTGGATGCTTCAGACCAGGCATCCAAATCCTCGAAGGAATCGAAGACGTCGGAGCCCAAGTCATTGGCTCCGAGCTCTTCAGCTAAAGTTGGATCACCGGTTCCACAGACTTCGGGGCCGAGTGTTCAACTGTTGTCAGTTTCCGAGCCTCGAGTCTTGGAACCGGTGATGGAGCTCCCTCCCCCGACACTGTTGAGGTCGGCTCCGTCTTCGATTCCTTCGACCCATTCTTCCAGGCCCCTCTCCGACACCGATGTTGACCGCGTGGTGCAGAAATTACTGGAGAATACGGCCTTATCCAAACTTATCTCGGTTTCCACCCAATTGGTGTCGAAACTTGAAGGCCTTCCATTATCTCCATCTGTTCCTCCTCCGAGACCTGTCCAGTCTTTGGAGCCGGAAGAGGCTGATCTACTGATTGTGGAGCCCTCGGTGCCAGAACCGTCCTTTTCTCGGTCGGCTCCGTTCACCTCGACTCCGTCGGATCCGGTACCGGAGTCTCGGAGCCGAAGATCCATCCTTGGTTCAGGGACCGAGAGTCGAACCGATGTTTCGGTTCCGACTCTCCCTCTCGGGGCCTCGGCTCGGATCGACTCGGCTCCGTCCTCAGGGTCGATGCCTTCATTGCCTGTTTCGGGATTCTTCCCATTTCTTCGGAACCGGGAGATACCTCGACTCGGGACCCGGGGGCCTTCGATCTCATGAGGAAGGTGTTGTCTACCCAGACAACCACATCAGTAGAAGCAGCCTCTCCTCCCATAAAGGACCGTTATCCTCCTCTGCACCAACGGTCACATCCAAGCGTCGAGCACCGGTGTCTCAGCCACCCCTGGAGGGTGCCCCCTCTTCCTCGGAGGCTTCTTCGGATGCCCCCCCCCCCAAGAAGTCCCTAGGAAAAGATTGTGTAAGAGGAGACACTTAGATTCTCCACAAGAATCTTTGACATCCGATACTGACTTGGATGAGTCAGAAGGGTCCCCAAAGTCACCTTCAGAAGATGTCTCCTTCTCTGACATCTTGGAGATCCTAAAGCAGAGAGGTGACTGGCAGTCCCTCCCCCCTTCTGAGGATGAGTCAGTCTTGCTGAAGGCATTTGGTGCTCGCCCTTCCTCCTCCTGGGTCACTCCGCCCTTCGATGAATTAATGGAGCTGATTGCTCAAAGGGCGTGGGAGGCTCCTGACACGGTGGAGCCAGTCCCTAGGAAGCCTAATAAATACATTACTGCACCCCAGGACAAGGCTTATTTGACAAAAGGAGTTCCAGTGGACGCTATGGTGGTGGCAGCGCCACGAAAAGGAGATGTCGGAATCTTCCTCATCTGTCCATCCGCCTAACAAAGATTCTAGGACTATGGACAGGTACGGGAAGCGCATTTTTAGTTCAGCGGCTTTTTCTATGCGATCCCTGAACTATTTGACCCACTTTACACATCTACAGAGGGATCTAATCAAAGAGTTGGGAGATACCCTCCAGGGTACTACAGATGCTGCTGTTTCAGAGAAAGTTACAGCACATCTCAATACCCTTACATCCATTGTTAACTCATCCATGAGGCTGATCTCATACGCAGCCGAAGGATCGAGTAGGGCAGCAGCTTCAGCGATTGCTCTTCAAAGACAATCCTGGATGCGCTTATGTTCATTTGCGGAAGCCTTCAAGTCTTCCTTTACTAACGCCCCATTTGATGGTGCCACTCTCTTTGGCCCTAAAGTAAAGGAGACCCTTACCCGGTGTGAACAGGAGGGAAAGACTCTGTCTGCTGTCGGAGTCCGTTTTTCCACCCCATCCAGACCGTACCCCAAAGGGCAACGCGGTGGGAAAATGTGGTTTCAAAAACCCCAAGGGTCTTTCCCAGGCACGCAGGGTGATGCCCCCTCTAGAGGCAGAGGAGGGGGCAGAGGTGGAAGACGCCGCCCTGGCGGCAGAGGGGGTCCGCAAAACCAAGGTGACAGGGATACACCCCCTGGAAAACCTTTCCAGCACTCCTGAGAGGAGGCCCGACTGTCCTGCTCTGGAGGCAGTTGGGGGTCGCTTAGCTTTATATCCTCAGGCCTGGCAAAACATTACTACAGACAACTGGGTAAAAAGCGTTGTTACCAGAGGTTACAGAATACCATTCCTATCCACCCCCATTCCAAAGACAAGACTCCCAGATGTGCCGCCCCATCTGCGAGATCCAGCAGCTATAGAAATTTCAAAGCTGCTAGAAAAAAGAGTCATCCAACCAGTCCCAGCGGACCAAATAGGATTCGGAACTTACTCAAGGTTCTTTTTAGTTCCAAAGAAGACAAGGGACTGGAGGCCGATTCTGGACCTAAGCAACCTCAACACCTTCGTCAAGAAAGAAAAGTTCCGAATGGTCACGCTTCAATCGATCCTTCCATTCTTACAGAAGGATGACTGGATGTGCTCAATAGATCTGAAGGACGATACTACCACATCAAAATGGCCAGGGCGTCCAGAGATCATTTGTGCTTCCGGCTGGGAGCCAGTCACTATCAGTTTCGAGCCCTGCCCTTTGGTCTGACCTCAGCCCCCAGGGTTTTCACCAAATGCATGGCAGTGGTAGCGCCTCATCTGAGACGCCTAGGATTCCAGGTGTTTCCGTATCTGGACGACTGGCTCCTTTCTGCCACCACCCGCATCAACTGATACAGGCCAGAGATTACACCCTACAACTTTGTGTTCACCTCGAATTTCCGTAAATTTCGAAAAATCCTTACTACAGCCATCACAGCGTATCTTATTCATAGGAGCAGAATTAGATACGCATCAGTTAATTCTAAGGCTTCCTCCAGAAAGGATAGCTTCACTTCAAACACACATATCTCTTCTTCTGTCATCCAGAAAATCCCCAGCAAAACTGGTACTAAAGGTTTTGGGCCTCATGGCAGCTTCTCTCATTGCGATACCATTGGGAAGACTGCACATGAGAGTTCTACAATGGCTACTGTTTGCACAATGGTCTTTCCAACATCTACCTCTGACACACGAAATCCTGATCACAAACACATGCAAGTCGCACCTAGTCTGGTGGCTTCAGACTTGCAACCTTTCCAGAGGAAGACCATTTGTGCTACCTACGCCGACAGCTACGGTGACCACGGACGCTTCCCTGATAGGGTGGGGGGGCATCTTTCAGGGACAGACAGTCCAAGGCGAATGGACCAGTTTAGAGTACAATCTGCACATCAATGTTCTGGAGTTGAGGGCAGTGTTTCTAGCGTTGCAGCACTTTGCTCCCCTTCTTCCTCTAGGGACTATTGCAGTTCAGACGGACAACATGTCTGTAGTCTGGTACATAAACAAGCAGGGGGGAACCAAGTCCTATCAGCTATGCAGAGAGGCCATGAGAATTTGGCAATGGGCGGAGTCCACGGGTCGCTTTCTGATAGCAACGCACATCCCGGGGTCATCCAACGTCATAGCTGACAGGCTGAGCAGAGCAATTTTGTTGCCGCACGAGTGGTCCCTAAAACAGTCAGTTGCGAAGAAGATCTTTCACAAGTGGGGCCAGCCTTCCTGCGATCTGTTTGCGTCTCCAATGAACGCCAAATGCAGGAGCTATTTTGCCCTATTACCCCCTCCAGGGGAAGTCCCCAGGGACGCACTAGTTCACGATTGGCCCCCGGGCCTCCTGTATGCTTTTCCTCCTTTTCCCCTGATTGCCAAGTTTCTGCAGAAAGCCAACAACCTGCAAAGGACGATCATCCTCATTGCCCCATTCTGGCCTCGTCACAAATTTGGTTCCCTTTCTTCTGACACACCGCATTCGGGGACCCTGGATCCTGGACCCAGAGCCAGATCTACTGACTCACTCGTCAGGGGCTCCCCACCCCTCGCTCTTGTCCCTCCATCTAGCAGCTTGGCTGCTCCGATTCCCTACTTAGCCAGGTCTGATCTTCTTTCACCTGCAGTTCAGAATATACTAGTGGCTTCTCATAAAGCTTCCACTACTAAGACCTACACTAGTAAATGGAAGCGCTTTGTGTTCTGGGCAAATACACAGCATTTGGACCCTGTCATAGCTCCTTTAAACAAAATCTTGGAGTTTTTAACAGAATTGTTCCACCAAGGTGCTTCTCCTGCCACTTTAAGAGTGCAATTGGCTGCCATCTCCAACTTTCATGTGGAAGAATGTGGGGCTCCTGTTATGGCCCACAGGCTTTGTAAGGCCTTTTTAAAAGGGTCTTTTCATATTAGACCACCAGTTAGATCTCCTACATCCCCTTGGAGTCTAAACCTCTTATTATCTAAATTGATGTTACCCCCATTTGAACCAGCCTCTTCTTGTCCATTGAAGTATTTGTCGTGGAAGACCCTCTTCTTGGTAGCCATTACATCCGCTAGGTGAGTATCTGAGCTTCAGGCTGTCTCCGTTAAACACCCATATTTAATCTTTCACTCTGACAGAGTATCTCTTCGCACTAATTCATCCTTTCTTCCCAAAGTTTGCTCTATTAATAATATTAATCAGTCCATTGAATTACCCACCTTTTTCAAGAATCACTCCAATAAAATGGAGTATATGTTACACAAGTTGGATGTCCACAGACAACTTAGATTTTACTTGGATAGAACAAAAGATCACAGAAAATCTGATCAACTTTTTGTAGCCTTTGCTGATAGCAGGAAAGGTGTAGCGGTTACTAAAAGAACTCTTTCTAAATGGTTAACTGATTGTATTATCTATGTTTATGATTCTTCAAATCAAGCTTTATCTGTCAAACCCAAAGGACATTCTACAAGATCAGTGTCTACATCCCTGGCTCATGCAGCTCGCCTACCATTAGACGCTATTTCAGCGGCTGCTACTTGGTCTAAACCACATACATTCATTTCTCATTACAAGGTAGACAAGGTTTCTAGGGACAGGGCAACCTTTGGTTCCACTGTGCTCAAGAACGCCCTCCCGTGAGTTCCTCAGGAACATGGAGCTAGGGACGCTACCCATGTGTAAGAACAAACGGCGAGATCGAACACTCTCACATATAGAAGTTATGTCCTTACCATAACGTTCCATGTGGAGTGTTCATCTCGCCTTTGTTCTTACATTCCCACCCTCAGGAAGAACGTTCTTTTTGGTGCCTGGTCTGGGTTATTCTGCTTCTGCATTGCAGTTGTTGTATATATGATATACATGTATATATATATATATATATATATATATATATATATATATATATATATAGATAGAAGTATTTTTGTGTCTATGTGAGTTTTGGCATGAATGTGTTCTCTCTCTGACTGCTGGTTTGCTTGCAAACTAGATCTGAGGTAAAGGCAGAGGGGGATTGTGGGTATTAGGTTGTCTCAAGCTTCTTCTCGATGCAGAGCTTGCAAGCGGCCGACACGGAGCCGAGGATCGGCTCCGAACCCATGTGTAAGAACAAAGGGGGCGAGATGAACACTCCACATGGAACGTTATGGTAAGGACATAACTTCTATTTTCCTCCCATTGTTTCTTTGTGAATTGCTTATCTAACCTCCCTTCTCAATTCTTTCTAACCTCCTCTGATTGATTCTTATATTTATCATGCAATATTTTATATGCTGCACTAATTTTCAGCTTCTGTTCCAGATTCTACTAACAGCTTTACCAGTGCTGGTCTTTCGTTTAGGACCCCCCCCCCATTTCTTTCTCTTTGTCTATACTCTGATATCAATCCTTGATAGGAAAGGCAATCTCTAAGCTGCAGTCCAAATAAATTATTGGTCTATTCCCATTATCTCTAGTTATTTGCTCCCAATACCCTGGTTCCTTTGCCAGTTTTCTCCAATAAATTTCAGCCCCCTCTTGCCTATTGTGTGTATCTCTAATTGCAGTCATCCCTATCGGCAGAATCTCCTTTCTCCATTCCCATGTTAAGAGCCACAGTATCTTGATCCCAAAAGTCATCACTGACAAGCATACATTGCTGTATGTGACTTGTCATTTTAGGCAAAAGAAAAATGCTATATTATTTTGTGCTGCAATTTGCTACTTTTTTACCTTTCTCATGTCACATTTGTATCAAGTGTTTACTGATATATGCTTTCATTTTATAGAATAAAAACACAGTATGTGCAGTGTTCCCTTCATATACAAATAGTGTATTTTAGGTGTGAAAATTATGGTAGTTGATTTTAGTTTTACTTTTTATGGGGTTGATTAAATATTACATTTCAGATTTTGTATCCTTGAAATTTTTCAGTAAGCAGTGGATTTCCACCAACAGTTGTAGCCTGCCCTAGAGAACAAGCAACTCCACTCTAGCCTCAATATGGATGTGCATAGCAGATCATCCATGGCTGTGTCTGCATTGTCATTGCAATTTGGGTATCCTGATGGTACTGTGAGGGTAGGGTAATGGATCATGTTGGCCTAAATCTTGCCTGTGCTGATCAGTTACCCCTGGCCAGTGGGGCCAATGAATCAGTCAGAAGGCGATATATATGGACTTGATGGTCTCGATGTGGAAGGAGAAAGATTAATTAATGAAATTTTAGTGAGATGCTGAAACTATGAAACTTAATTTCCACTCAGTTGACTTTAGATTCAGCAGGTTCACCACATTTATTCCAGGAAGTATACATACCCCTTTTCTGAAGATGTTATATACTTGTCTTAATTATGTTTGGCAGAGTGTTCAGTATACTATTATCAGTGTTGTAGTATCTTAATGTGGTTCCTAGTGGAGATATTATCTAACTTAATTACAAAAGAATAAGACAGTTGACTTTTGTTAGTCTGAATAACTAAGATTTGAGTTATATTTTTGTTGGTATTCTTAAGGAGCCATTCCTTGCCTGCACTCCTATGGGAGCTGAGGGTACAAGCCCCCACAATCTCCAAACTTATATATACTAACTTCCAGTTTGACAGCAGTGGGGGAGAGTGGAAAAAAACACTTGGTGCACACAGCAATTTTGCACAAACAGCATGGCATCTAGGTCCAAAGAGGTCATTATCCCACTTTACTCTGCCCTTATCAGACCAACCGTAGAGTACAATGCACCTTTTAGTATGTACCTGACCAGGTATATGCAGCAACGAGAGCAACCTCAGAGGTTCTTTACAAAACAAATACAAGGCATAACAAACCTGCCTTAAACAGAGTACCTTAAAGCCATTTCCCTCTATTCAGTCTCCTATAGAGTGCTTAGAGGTGATCTATGCCTAGCTTACAAGGCATCTGCAAACCCCACAGTCAAACAGTAGCAGAAATACAGGGTCTAGAGTCCTGAATTTTGTGTGTGAATTAAACAGTACGTGCATGCTGAAGAGACAGATATGTGTTTCAGAGACGGCCTCTCCTATGGAACAGGCTTTCCATCCATATGGTACTGAGTCCATCTATTACCCAATTTAACTGCAGACTAGACCAGTGGATGGGGAATAGGAAATTTACACTGGGCCTGGCACCCAGGTCCCTTATGGATAGAGGTAAGTTTATAAATGCCTGGCACCTACTGTCCTGTTTGGATACAAGATGCCATTATTCTTTTGGGAAAACTTGGCTAGGCTTAAAAAGTTCCCCTGGGTCATTAGCCTTTTAACGATCTATGAATCTGTGTGTATATGTTTCTGTATGCATATTTATGTTTATGTGTGTGTGTGTGTGTGTGTGTGTGTGTGTGTGTGTGTGTGTGTGTATATATATATATATATATATATACACACACACACACACACATATATATATATATATATATATATATATATGTATACACATATGTATACATGCGCACATATATATATATATATATATATATATATATATATGGGTCTACTATGGTTGATTGAAAACTCACTTGATTGAAAATGAAATTACTAGGACCATTTCTCTGAAAGCTCACTTCACTGAAAACTCATTTCTTTGAAACGCATTTTGTTGAAAGTCATAAATGGCCTTTTCCCCATTGTAGTGCGACCCTGGAGTTAGTATTTAAAGTAAGGGGTGTGAGGGGCACAGCCCCCCACATTGGGGGATGTGGGGGGCGTAAACATTTTAAACTATACACAGTGATACTTACAAGTGCAATAAATAACTGTTTCCAAAAGAGAATATATAACCAAGATATGTGGGGGGGCTTTGCCCCCCACCCCCCCCCAGTGTGGGGGCTGTGCCCCCCGCACCCCCCCCTTACTTTCTATGCTAACTCCAGGGTCACACTACAGTGGGGAAAAGGCCATTTATGACTTTCAACGAAATAAGTTTCAGTCAAGTGAGTTGTCAGTGAAGTGAGCTTTCAGTGAAATGGTCCTAGTAATTTCATTTTCAATCAAGTGAGTTTTCAATCAACCGTAGTAGACCCGAGTAATGAAAGACCACTCTGCCAAAACACACAGCACCAAAAACTACATACAAGCAAAAGCAACAAAGCACCATAACCTCAAACATTTTTTGCCCCCTGTACCCCCCCACCCCCTGCTACTTATATATACTAACTCCGAGATCACACTACAGTGATAGAAAGTGTATGTTTTCCGATTGTCACTGTATTGCAATCTGCACTTTAAAGTACGGATGCTGTAGCGCTGTCAAAATAGTACTTTGTAACATAAGATGCACAAACACTGCATACAGTAAGTGAAAGTTCTGTCTTACCTCTTTCAGTTAAATGAACTTTGGAAAACTGGTCTTTCGTTATTCTGGACTCGGCAATTTGTGTTTCAGTGTACTGAAATTTCAGCAATGTGACTAGGATCTATATATATATATATATATATATACATACATATATACACACACACACACACACACACACACACACACATGCGGGTACTGTTCCCTTTGTGGAATTACCAAGTTAGTTAACAGAGTGAACTGCTAAGAAATTCTGTCAAGCACTCATTATTGGTGCTGCAAAAGTTGAGTGCGCATGTGGATAAGGTAAGTGATGGTTTGGGATTCTAATGCCAAGACTTTCAGGGGTCTATATTAGAACATCGGAGTTTGAAAACCTTGAATGGTGTAATATTGAACCCAAAACAGCGAATTCTGAAAATAGCAAAGCTGCAGAACACCAAATTATTTTCTAGGGAAAGAATTTGGTTGGCCATTTCTGTGGCTTCACTATTTACAGCACTGTGGTGGAAAGTTACGGGTCGGGTTCAGGTAAGTATGCGATTGTGCGGACGTTAGGGTTAGGGCACAGGTTAGGTGAGTTAGGGTTAGGGCGCGGGTAAGGTGGGTGTGCGATAGTGACAGACTTTAGAGTTAGGGTGGGATAGATGAGTTAGGGTTAGGGCGCAGGTCAGTTGAGTGTAAAAATAGTGACGGACCTTAGGGTTAGGGTTTGGGTTAAGTTAAGTGGATAGATAGTAGTGTATGTTCAGTTTAGTGTAGGGTTAGATGTAGGATTTTAAGTGTATGTGTGTGGATTGCTGTTTTTTTGGTGTGCTTGTGTTGTGTGTGTGTTTTCTTGGAACAGCGATTTTTTTCCCTGGGAAAAAAAATGCTGTTCTAAGCCGTCAATGGTTTTGCACTTCGAAGTTAGAAGTTCGAACATATGGTGTTCGAACTTCTGCCTTTTCGTCAAAGTGATATAGACCCAACTTTCAGATATACCAATGTTTTGATATTAGGGTGTAGGAGTGTGTGTATTTGAATGTCTACAGGTTAATGTTAGAGTAATGCCTAGGTGCAGAGATTTAGTGTTGGGTTTGTATGCTGCTGTATGTGATGTGTATCTCAGTATCTTGTATAGTGGTAGCGTTTCAAAAAGGGTTTTTCTAAGGTAAAGGTTAGGGTTAGCGTGCATTAGTAAATAAGTATGGGGGAAATCTCAGGCCCATACTGACTGATATTTGCTAATCATGACCCTGTTCCTAACACCAACCCTACAACTTGCCTAAGAAAAACATTTCCGTAACAGTAGTAGTGTTCAGAAAAAGAATGTCTTACTCTAGTGTTAGAGTTTGGTTATCAAATTGCAAAAAGAATTGTATTTGGACAATATACTAGAAAAACCTAGTTTTCAATAATTAACCTGACCATTTTAGTTTCTTTAAAACATCTAATGGAACTTCCCTTTTTGAAATTTGTAAATGTACATCATTTGATTGGACTCTTGATTGCACCACTGAAGATGAGCAAGAAATACAGGCAAAAATGTACTCCCAGCCTAGCACACTGGAAAAATTATTTGGGGGAATATTCAGAAAGAAACACGGTGTCATTGCACAGTGGTAAATAGTCCTGATTAGATATGCACTAGCCACCTTAGCAGAGCCATGCTGGGGATAAGGCTGCATAATGAAACATCCCAGCCTTGTTAAAGGCAGTAACTATGCTGCTGGAATGACTGTACTGTGTTCAGTCACATGATCCAAGCTAAAGTGGCAGGTAGGTGGCATGCTCACCTCATAGTTGCAACAAGGGCACTGATAGCCCATGCAAGGGCAACAGGAAAATGTCAGTTCATTTCATCATATGAGGGGAAAGGAAGGGAGAGATGATAAAAGCAGAAATAGGGAAGACCAAGCCAAGTAACAAAGCAGAGGGACATGAATGGAAGATATGTGTGGGGGTGGAATAGGTATACTTTTTGCAGGACAGCTGCCCATTTTTCATTTTAGTGAGAAGGAGGAGGTGGCAAGCAACAAGTGTCAGGATGAAGTGAGGGTACAGGGCATGACTTTTGGGCAGACAAGCAAACGTTTTGGCAGACTAAGACTGATAAGGGAAGCAGTGTCCCATAGGGGCCAGTAGTGTACAGATGCAGACTGACAGATGGGTGGATAAATGGTGATGGGGAAGACTGGACTACAAACAGGGGACCAGGACTGTGAAGCATAAGTAAGGGAAATGGATCAGAGGGCCTGCTTGATGGCCACAGAGGGGAACTCACGCAATTGTCAGCTACATCCACAGCAGACATCATGGATGGACATTGCTTATGGTGTACACGAGCAGCCAGCCATGTGAATCATTCAGCTGCAGAATGAGACACTTCACAGTACCATTTCACACATCTAGCTGCTGGTCACCCTCAGTCTTTACCAATCACTACTGTTATGGACCACTCACAAAGGAGGAGCCTTCATCACCACCTTTCCATAGAAGTGACAACAGAGATCACCAATGATCCCTCCAAGTGACATTCCACAGGGTGACGTTTGCCACGCTGCAGAAAGACAGACATTAAGAGTGCTTTAAACCCATCAGCAGCTAACTGGTGCTGATTGAGGTCACTCTTACCTCACTGCAGCTTAGACCGTTGCTGTCCCTGTAGAAAGGGAAGAAAAGAAAAAAAAAGAGAAACATGCAACTGACTAGTACATGTGAATGACACTGTTATAGTACTGTACAGATGGCAAGAAACTACACTCTCTCCGCTGCCTGATGAGTTTGTCATGTCTCCATAGATAGGTCATGTTGTTGGCCTCAATCTCCATTGTTGTGGTAAAGTCATTGGTATAGTGCATTCCTGACAACAGAAGGCAATCGCACCTAAAGGTGAGAGGCCAAATGTTAAGTGCCAGACCAAGCATTAATAAGTTGGGTCCCTCTTTGTAACCTCTGTCCCCTACTGGTAGTGCCTCCGCAGGTCACTGTATTTTTGCCGCTGACATCACTCAGCATCCTGAGGAACTGGTGCCAGGCATCCCCCAGCAGGTACTATTTTTTTTTTTTGTGAAGCAGTAGCAGATGAACAAAAATCTTAGTTTCCTGAATGCACCAGGCTGGTCCACTGCTGAATTCAACAATTTAAGAGGCCATGTACACTATGTAGGCCAGGATAACGAAGAGAGTAGTAGTCTGGTGAGCTCAGCTATTTGCAGAGATTGGGCATCACATGATGCACATCACTGAGCAGCATGGTTGCCAGATGATAATACAGTCTTCACAGTAACCACACAATTGCACACACTGTTCATGATTTGCCAGCCCTGTAAGAGATAGATGTGAACATGGTAGTGCCAACTGTAGCTGATAATGCATCACATTATAGCTGTGAGTCAAAGATGACCACAGTGCATCACCTAATTATTATTAAGTATTGTGCTAAGAGTCTCATTTTAGCCTGATAAAATCTCCAGTCACCATATTGCAGGATGCCACATTGTCATGAACAACTTAGAATAAGAGTATCATGACTCTCAGTATGTACTGTCATGTTGACACATCGATAGCAGACATGACTGTTGGAAGTGGACCTCCCAACTGTATTGAGCATGCAACAAGGCATAAGGGTGATAAGAACAGTTACTGAGCAAAGCATTGTGTGGGGTCATGACAAACTGTGGGTGGCTCAGTCTGACAGAGGTTGGGGAACAGAGAGGTAAATGTCCCAGTCGAGTTTTAATCTTAGCCATGCATCCCAAACATATCTGACATGTTTATGGACTTTAAGATTATTCTCAGTGGCATATGTAGGTTAGTACTAGGGTGGTCAATCATTTATAGGCTTCTTCTGACCACTAAGAACATAGGTGTCTTACCAAGGTGAAATTCCAGTTCCCCATCCACTGGTCCAAATTATACTTAAATTGGATTAGGGAAGAAGTCTGATTTACATGAATAGGAAGCCTGCTGCAGAGAAGGGGTTTTGTTTGAGACACATACTGGTCTCTCCAATATATCATAGTTATGTCACAAGCAAAGTTTTAAGTATTTGGGTTATTTGTTTGACAGATATGCAGAAGGTCCATCAGAGTGGGATCCAAGGATGCCTTATATGCCAGGCATAGATCACCCATCAGCAGTCTGTAGAAGACATGAGGACAGAGATAGAGCTTTGAGGTGATCCATGTAAGGGGATGTTGTTTTTGCCTGTACCCCTTTTTATGAAGCATCTCTGTGGGTATTCAGTTGTTGCATGTCCCTGGTCAGGTGCATACTAAAGCTGGCATTGTACTTCATGATTATGCCATATCCTTGCTTATAAGTTGTGCAACATAAAATTATTTCCTTACTACTGTAGACACATGATGGTCAGAGGCTAGGTTTCTGTATACTTGTGTCCTTATATCCCTGATTACTGTATCTACTCTAAGGGGTATGTTATCATTGAGGAAGTTTCCAGGGGAGGATGACTTCCGGAAGGATACTATTATGTATTTCTTGGCATTGGCTCCCCTACCCTACCCCCATTTTCCAACCACCCCACTACCTCTAAAATCTCCCTACCCACATTTCACACCCACCCACACTCCCTCTAAATTTATACTCTCAACCTCTCTTTCCCATCCCCTTCCTCTCTATTCCTACCAATCACATCCATCTTCTTTCCTCCTCACCATACCCCCCACAACTGCAGACATCTACCTACTTAAGCAGAATTCCGTACACCACCCCAATACTGTACACGTCATTCCAAATTACAAACTCTGTCTCTTCCTTTCTAAGCCTTCTACTCCTTTATTGCTTCCTCACCACACAGCTCCTAACTGTAACTCTTTCCAACCTCCAATTTACTCTTCCTAACCCACAACTACCTTCACATAATTACTTGCATCCTCTTCTGTTTTATATTCCCTTACCTTACCCCTCTCACATATTCTTATCCCACCCTTAGCACTCTTCTCATCTCCATCCTCACTCCTTTTCCTGTTCTACTATTTCATCTCTCTTCTTATACCAAACTATCTCCAATAAGCCCTCCTCCTACTTCTACTCTCCCCCATTCTGACCTGCAAACTCACCACACTTTCCTTATATCACCATCACTATTCAACCCTTCAACCCCACTCTTACTCAAAAATTAATTTATTTTCTGTCCTTCTCACCCCCTAAAAACAAACCTAAATACCATAGCTACTACCTTAAGATTCCTACTGTTCTATACAACCCCAAAAGCCTATTCCTGTCAGGAGATCTACACCCCAACCCTGGCCCCATATCTTGTCACTCCATTAACACCCTGTCCTCACAACTTCCCTCCCCTCATGCCCACTCCTTCCTCAGCATTTTAACCTTATACTCTCTAAATATACACAGCATTCTCAACAGAATCAGTGAATTCCACTCATGGATGGTTCACCACTTACCTGATGTAATAACTCTCACCAAAATCTGGCTCAAACCCCATATCACTGACAAGGAAATTCTTCACCCCCAGATACAATATCTTCCCTTAGAATCCACAAAAAAGAGGTGGTGTAGCCATAATCTGTGCTAGCCAACTTATCCTGTCTCCATTTCACATTTCACTCCCCAATTTCCACAATGCAAGAAATCTTATTAGTTAACTGAAAAATGAATAATCAGAAAAAACTTATAATTGCTGCTCTATATATTCCCCCAGGTAATAATATCCCCATACTGGAACATATCCTATCCTGGATCACACACAACATAACTAACAAAACTTTTCTACTAGATGCATCAACTTAGATTGGCAAACCTTAACCACTGACTCCCCTAACTGCATTATTAATCTTCATGGATTCTCACAACTGATCTTTACCCCATCCCACTTTAACAAGCCAACCAACTCTAGCTCTGTCCTAGTTTGTATTCTTGTATTCAATCCAGACCTTTACCACAACCCCAAAACACTATCTGATTCTGTACATGACCACTCTGTACTAGACCGCACAAATTTAAAGAATGTTGTAGTCTTTCTAATTTCAACTCAGATCAATTTAATAATAGACTCTCCACTAACTGGTCCTTCCTCTCTTAACTCTAGATGATGCCGTACGTACATTTAAACTAATTTTTCTAAATATCCTCAACTCATTTGCTCCCCTTAGGAAAGTGAGGGTAAAATCCCCCTTTGCACCCTGGCTGTCTTGATCCACTCACTTACTATTGCTCAAGAGAAACAATGTGTGGAAAAAAACTGGCTAAACACTAAATCGTCTAGCCATCACCAGACTTACAAAGAACTTAGAAACCTCACTAAAAAACATGTTAACAATGATAAGAACAGTTTCTACCTAAAGCCTCAGGAAAGCCACCACAGCAACCCTAAGAAATACTATCAATAAGATCCTTCATCCTGGTTTCCCTTCTACGCCTAACCCATCCCTGAACTATACTTCTCTAGAAACCACCTCTATTCTAAACTCCTATTTCATAGAGTCTGTCAGTAGACTAACCCTGAATAGTACCACCTCCAGCCTCTCTCATCCCTCCCCTCCTCCGGGCCAGAATATCGCGTTCCCACTGCCTACATAAAATCTCTGCTTATCAAATTAAATCCATGCTGTCCCTTGGCAGATAATCTTCCACCCCTCTTCCTTAAGCTTGCGGCTAGCTCTATGGCCTACTCTATTTCCATCCTAATTAACCAATCCATCCAAGAAGCTACCCTCCTCACAATCTGGAAACAATTGTATATTATTCCAATCCCCAAGGAAAGTTATTACACAGAACTCTAAAACTACCACCCTATAGCCATTCTATCTCCCCTCTCAAAAATAGTTGAGAAATTTATACATAAGCAGCTCATGGACTATCTTTTTAAAGAAAATCTACTCACTCCCACCCAACACAGCTTCTGACCCAACTACAGCACAACCTCTGCTCTAATATCCATCACACAAACTGACAAGCCAGAGATGATGAGAAACTAGTTTCCTGTCTTTTCTTAGACTTTTCAAAAGCATTTGATACTGTATCACACCCCATGCCTCTTGCCAAGGTGTCAGAACTTAGTCTCTCTAATCCCATTATTAGCTGGCTCTCAACCTACCTCACTAACAGACAGCAGTCTGTCAAATGTCTCTCTTCCTTCTCACGCTTTCTCCCCATCAAGAGGGTAGTACCTCAAGGCTCTCCATTGTAGGTACTCTACCATTTAACAACTTGTCTAACTGCCTTCACTCCTCCTGTCCTCACTCTTCTGTTATACAATATGCTACCAGTTCCACAATCATCTCCATTCCTAACAGCCTCTCTGATGATGTACTGGGTATGCGTGGGAACACAAGTCCCATACGCATGCACAGTACATCAAAACGAAGAAGCAGTATACCACAACCGGCAGAAGAACAGTAATCCGCTGTTATACAAAGACATTATTTAAGAAAAGTAAGTATTTTTTTTCTTAAATAACGTCATTGTATAATAGCAATAACCGACTCAGTGGTTGTGGTATATTGAAGATTTACCCACAGTTGCCTTTGCTTAATCACTCGGGCTTTGCCCTCATGATTAAATTACATCTGTGGGTAAATCTTCAATGTACCACACCACATTATTAGTTATTGCTTTAATATTTAACTGTGTATATAGCTACCTCTGTATTAGAATTTTGCTTGTATAAGAAGCTTTTGTACATACTACTATTCATTGTATTTTTAATAGTGTGTACAGTTACTTCTGTATTAGCTGTAGCTTATATTAGATGATTTGTATGTACTGCTATTCATTATATCAAACTAACTTCTGTTTTTGGAGCTTTTCACTCTAGGCCCCTGATGAAAAAGGGCTTATGCTCGGTCGGACATACCTGGTTAGCAAATGCCAAAATAAATAAATTGAGTTTCAGACTATGATTCTGACACTAGTTTATTTGTTTGAGTCAGCTCTTCTTGGAGCATGTTTGTATCTTGGAGGCAAGGGATTGTATGACTGCACCTAATTTACAGTTGCCTGTAAACTTGTCTGCCAGAGGCTCTTGGCATTGGCCTTGATTTCACAAAAGTAGATGCCAAAAAGGAGTGGATCCATCACAGAGCTCTGAGGTACTCCATTAGTGACCAGCCTTTTTCTGAAGGTGGACTGTCCTGTCCTTATTTCCTTTGTCCCATCTCGGAGCCAATAGTAAAATAATAGGAAAGCTGCTGTACTGAATAATTTGAATGGCTTTGTAGGATGTTTTGACAACATTAAGAACAGATGATTAACCGCTTTAACCATCCACTTTAAACATGGAAATAATATTTGTATCATGTTTATGGAACTTGTAAAAGTGGTTTTAAAGCTGTCTTGGTTGGCTGAACGAACTACTTCCTATAGCAAAAGAGAATCAGTAGGGATTAATTTATACAAATTTCAACGAGAGCTTAGAAGGTGTAAGTGGCAGATTTACTGGTAATACTAGTAGGTAGTAGGCTATGAGGTTGGGCAATGTAGAGAAATACTTGAAAATGGATAAGGTAATACAGTTTGTCTTGATAAACTATTGGGCACTTGAGTGTAGGTGAAATTCACAAACGGTGAACTCGCTGACTACCAAATGTGGATCCAGTGGATTTTGACAGTAAGGAATACTCAGGTTATAAAGTGCATCACTACCTGTATATTTAAGATTTCAGCAGTTAAACTGACATAACAAAAACATTAAGATTTTCTTAGGAAAGAAGGTTGGTGCATCAAGCATTAGTCAAAACCATACTCTTTGGTACCCCAGACATAAAAGAAAAGACTGTTAAGTTTCTGGTGTTCATGTTAATAAAATTCAAGAAAAAAATGGCAACATTAAATACTGCTTGCAACACGTTTTGTCTTGTGTTTTCTACCAGCATTATTGACTGACCCCTAAAGGCTTTAAACATTCTTGAGCAAAAATTTGCAGATTTACAGCAAAAGTCCCAAGCAGGGAACAAAACTGCACCTTGAGCAAAATAAACTGGCTTTCTTTATAAAAATTCTGTAGTCATTTCTTGCATCATAATGTCTAAACTGCTTCACAGATGGACACACACACAAACAAACTTTGTTGCATATTTTGGAGCCATACATATTTCTTCCCATTGTTCCCTTTTAAATTTACCCAATTTCCCATTCCAATCTTTTTTAACCTGCACAGATAGATTCCTATAGTTTTTGTGCAATATTGTGTATGCCCTACTAATTATCCCTTTTATAACAGCAAATTATGTTTTAGATTCTATTATGAAAGGTTAAGTCTCATGTTTATTATTTACAAAATGCATACTAACTTGTAGTTTCTTCACAAATGAGCTAAATAAAATGTTTATAATATGTTTATGTTAAAGGCAAAATGAAAAATAGATGCAGGATTATGCAAGATATAGTTTCACATAAGTAGGAGTTTTATATTTCAAGTGTCTTAAAATTGTGCCCTCTCTGTACTGACAGATAGCTGAAGCCAAAGTAAATGCTGAAGGAGTTAAGGAATAGTATGTTTAAAAGTGTCCGGTATCCATGGAAACAAGGTTAATCAACAGTAGACTTTGGCCTTCTCAAGCTGGGGGATGAGTCTTTGCAAAGATGTCTGTGAGATAGTGTGTACTGGTACCAAATAAAAAAAGTTGTAAGCCAGTAAATCTTAAATACAGGTGGTCTTTGTATTAAAAGGCATATTGTCAAGTTTTTACTTGAAGCTTTAAGCGAGGTTCACAAGGACATAAAATATTTAAAAAAATTATTATTTGTCAAAAGCTATGCTACGTCAAAGTTCTGCATGCATAAAATTGATAAAAATGGTATATAAATATATATAAATAAAGTATTCTTCTGTATTCTTTGAGACTGATCTGAAAATTATAGTAGGCAGTCTCACAGCACTGTTTATGGAATAAACAAGTACTTTAAACATCCTGAAGCATTATGCTTGACAAGACTAAAAAGTAAAACTCTGTTTATTTCTGAACTTTAATAACTCAACTGAAAACTGTATCAGAGCAGGTCTTTCACTTAGGACTCCCTTAACCCTTTCTTTGCCTATACTCTGTCAACCCCTGGTAGGGAAGGCAGTCTCTAGTATGCAATCTTAATATCTTCTTGGCCTGTCATTCTACTACCTTTCCCTCTCTAGTTTTGCTCCCAATACCTCAGTTCCTTCAGGATCATCTTTGTTCTATTAATGCTGTCAAGCATTTGTGTCCCCTCCACAAAACCACATTGATCCATATATATTAATTTTGGCAACACCTTTGCAGTTATTTTAGCTGTTATAGACATAAGCATTTTATAATCATGGTTTAAAATTGAATTGGGTCTGTATGAAGCTGGGTCTGATAATGGGTCTTTGCCTTCTTTGGGTATTCCAGCTACCACAGCTTTATTCAAAGATGTTAGTGCTTTCCCTCCTTTTAAATTACTGTTAAACAAAACATTCCAGATCTTTTATCGGTTTCTTCCTTCCTAACTTCCAAACTTCCACAGGAGTACCATTTGTTCCTGCAGACTTTACTGTTAATTTTTGAGCCTCATCTACCTCTAACCTTGGCATAATAGAGTCTTGTGTAAATATTTACATTTGTGCTATTTCATGATTTCCACAGTTCTCAGCTTTTTACACATTTCCATAAAGTTTCCAAAATATCTGTAATGCATCTAGAGGATCTCTGGTTATTTTTCTTGTTATAGTTTCCTAACAGTAGTTTTTCTAAAACTCACTCATATTATTCATGTACTCACTTATTTTTTCTTTAGCATTCTGCAGTTGCACCTCTTTTTGCTCTGTGAGATTCTACCCATTCCTATTACTTCTTAACCATATCTCTTTTCCTTTTATTTTTGACCTATTTTTAAACTTTGTTCAAAACTGATGTTATGGAGCTTAAAGAAATGTGAGCAAAGTAATCAGCTTTCAGTAGGGAATATTACTTATAGGTGGGATTTGCAACAATTAGGATGTATCTGGGGGCCTAGAAGGGAAATATAACAAAAGAGGGTAGATTTCTGAAGAAATTTATGAACATATTTGGCATGAAAGATGTGACTTCAGTAGTAGGAGCTTTGGGAGAATTTACATATTCCCCAAGGTACAGTAACTGGGCTAGACGTGACAGAAATTATATTTCACAAGAACATGTCCATTTAATTGAGAACTTTGATACATATCCAATAACTATTTCAGATCATGCACCAATGATTTCTAAAATAAAAATTAAGGGTAATGAAGTAAATATGAGACACTGGCACTTCCCCAACTACCTGTTAAAGAAAGAGGAATTTATGGAATGGGTAGTGGAAATTTTCCAGAAGTTATGAGGGGAGATATTAAAAGCACTCCAGAAGTTATAGCTAGTAAATGGGTTAAAATGAAAGTGTAATTTAAAAATATGGTATAAATAAAAGAAAACGAGATCTTGTTAAGAAGTAATACGAATTATTTAGAGGGGCTGACAAAGGGTAAAATATTACAAAATAAGGGGAATCTCACAGAAAAAGAAAAGTTGCAACTGCAGAGTGCTAAAGAGAAAATAAGGGCATACCTGGATAATATGCATGAGTTTAGATGGATTGTGGTTAAGCAACTGTTTTGTGATAATAACTTTAGTGCACAAAATCTTTTGGCACAAGAAGTTTGGTAACAGAAGGTAGAAAAGGTTGTTGCCAAACTTGGGGAGCTTATAACAACAAAAATAACCAGAGACCTTGTAGAGGTACTAATGATATTTCAGAATTTTATAAAACAATAAACATCTTTATTAAATTATCACTTATGACATAGGCAGTCATAAATTTATGAAAACAAACATTATTGACATATTTTTAGTTGCAACCGTTATACTTATAATCTATCCTGGCAAGCTCATTCAAATCCTGCCTTCCTTTACACCTCATTCCTCATCCAAAACATTATTCTGCATATATTGTTCCCACAATTCCCATTTTTCTATGTAATTTGCTCCTACCTTTTTCTAAAGATCCAATTTCTGGTTGCTTTATCTCTGTTAATGTATTCACTAATTCAAGAACAGTTGGTTTAGACTTTGATTTCCATTTTCTAGTAATTGCTTTTTTGGCAGCCACCATAATTAAGATTCAGCACGGCCTTACTATATCTAGGCAATTCTGAATTTGTATCATAGCTCAGAAAAAAATAATTTCCTTAGTTATACCAATTTCTCGCCCAGTATTTCTGATAGAGTAGTCAGCAGGAAATTTTTAACATCTGCCAAATCGTTACAATCCCAAAAATATGTTCTCCATTTACCTCTTTCTTCCCCATCATACCTCCAACATTTGCTGTCTGCCTAAGGAAGAAAATTTTTGAATCTACTTGGAGTATAAAAATACCTGTGTAAACACTTCCAAGCAAAAATCCTAAATATTCTATACTTTGTTGCATGTTTGGGAGACGTAAATATATAACCTCTTTGTTTCTTTGTGAATTGCTTATCCGGTCTCTCTTCCCAATCCTTTCTGACCTCTTCTGAGTGATTCTTATAGTTGTTATGCAGTATTTTATATGCTCTACAACTAACAGTTAAAATAGTAGGAGATGAGATAAAAATGGTGATGTATAACCAATCTGCATGAAAGTCTCCAGGAATAGATGGTATTCTAGTGGAAGTTTGGAAGCTAGTATAGAAGTAAGTGATAAAGATCTAGAAAGTTTTGTTTAATAGTATTGTAAAAGGATGGAAGGCAGCAACATCCTGGAAAAATCTGGTGGCTGTAATACCTAAAGATGGTAAAGACGCATCGGATCCAGCTTCATTCAGACCCATATCACTTTTAAACAATTATGTAAAGTGTTTATGTCTATAATGGCTAAAAGAATGGCAAAGTTGATAACAAAATTAATAGATATGTATCAGTGTGGCTTTGTGAATGGATGGCAAATATTTGACAATATTAAGTGAACAAAAATGATCCAGGGGGAAGCAGAATGTAAGAAAATACCATTGTTTTTGGGTCTTGATGCAGAGAAAGCATTCAACAGAGTAGACTGGGGGTGTATGAGTAGGACAATGGAAACATTTGCATTCCCTGATAAAATAATAAGGTTGATTAGGAGGATATATGAGGGATTGGAGGAGAATATTAAAGTGGGGGTGTTCCTCACTGATAAGTTCTGTTTGAGCAGAGGAACCAGACAAGGGTGTCCTCTTTCTCCTTTGTTATTTGTGTTATATTTAAAACCATTGACAAAGAAAATATGGTGCTCAGAAATCCAAGAGTATAATTAGTATGCTGTTCAAGAAAAGTTGTGGAATATTCTGAGACAGTTCTGTTTTTTTGGGATATAAAATTAATGAAGATAAATCAAAGGCTATAGCTCTAAACTATGTACCTACACATGAATTGGTTCAGCATTACCTATATTTATGAGGACATGATAAAATGAAGTGTTTAGGAGTATGGATTAAAAAGGATTTGGTTATTGCAGCTAAGGATATGTGGGATGAGACTAAACAAAAGCTAATACAAACTCTTACCTATGGATATGTATAGTGAGATACAAGCAGTAAAAAAGTTTTTGGTCCCTTTAGTTTTATACAGAGGTCAGGCATAATTTAACAACCAACGAAGAGGTTGTGAATAGTAGTTAGTAAAGAGTTGAAGGATTGTATTTAGGAGGGGATGAGGGCAAGTAGGAAGTGGGACATTTTGATCCTCCCAACAGAATAAGGAGGTTTAAGATTACCTGATTTGAAGTGATTTTCAGTTCAAAGTGGAAAGGGATGATGAAGTGGGTAATTCAAGAAAGAAGGAAAGAATGGGATTCTGGACACAAATCCTTAAGGAGAATAACAGCAGACATATAGAATAGCATGTTAATAAATTAGCAGAAAGTATACTAAGAACTAAGCCAACACTTAGTGGAGGAAGGAGATTCTGCCAATCCGGATGATCTTAATTGTAGATTAAGTACAAAGAATAGACAAGAGTGGGCTGGAATTTACTGTAGGGAGATGGCAAAGGAAGATATTGGGAACAAATAATTGGAGAAGGAAAGATAGTAGAATGGGAAGAGGCCAAGAAAACATTTGGATTCTAGGTTAGTGATTTCATTCCTTATCAGGGATTAATATCAAAATGTAGGCAAAGAGAAATGGATAGGGCAATCCTAAATGAAAAACATGCACTGGTTGAGTTTTTAATTGAATTTAGAATAGAAGCTGCTATTAAAAATGGATAATTAATAGGGCATATAAAATACTGCATCATGACTATAGGGATAAATCAGAAGTGGTGAGAAAAGATTGGGAAGAGAGATTTAGATATGCAATTCACAAAGAAATAATTGGAGTAAATATGTATGTCTCCCAAATGTACAGCAAAATCTAGATTTAGGATTTTTCATGGAAGTGTTTGCATAGATATTTTTATGCTCCAAGCAGAATCCAAAGAATTTTTCTTCAGGAAGATTGCAAATGTTGGGTGTGTCATTCAAGAAAAAGAGGAAACTGGGAACATATGCTTTTAGAGTATAATGAATTAGCAGACTTTAAAAATTCCCTACAGAGTACTCTGTTGGGAATACTGGCTGAGCAAATGAATGTAGCTAATGAAATTGTTTTTGATCTGGATTACAGGATCTGAATTGCCTAGACATTAGTAAGGCCTTGTTAAGTTTAATTCTGGTGGCTGCTAAAAAAAATCAATTACTAGAAAATGGAAATCAAACTCTAAATCTACTATACCTGAAGTACTGAATATTGTAATGTAGGTAAAAGAACAAGAAATGGGATCTTCAGAAATGGGTAGGAGTAAATCATATGAAAAGAAAAACTGAAATGGTGAGATCAGTACATGTAGGAAGATGTTTTGCAGGAGGACTGAGGTTTAAGAGAAGGCAGAATTTGAATAATTTATGTAATGTTGCTTAGCTTATGTGATATATAACAATATATGTGATGTATAGTGTTTGTAAACATGAACTTGTTAATGTGGTTTGATTACTGTTGTAAATGTAAGTTTGCCTGCGTCACAAGTGATAATTCAATAAAGGTATTTAAAAAACAAAAAGATAATATGGATAGCATAGCTGTTATGGTAAGAAATTATTGTTCCCACCTATTATCCATTGCAGTTGTTGGAATGTATATTCCAACTTTTGTATTACATGCACACACTGATGTTTAGCCGACTTTTCTTGTATACAGTTGTTTTTTGTCATCTCCATTTGAACCTATGTCACATTTTTCGAGACTTTGTTTAAATGAAAACCCTCAAACAAAAACAAAATTCAAAATACTTCTATAACCTTTTAACTTAGAAAAATACACAAAATTGTATACATTTTCAAAAAAAATGAAGTTTCACCCTCGCGATAGGAACAATTGCTCTAAATCAACAACTGCACGCGCAAGCATTACCAAACGTAAAGTTGAGGTGACCCATGCAGAAGAGGATGTTACAGCTTTTAATCTTGCTTAACACTGATTGGTGTCTGTTCTTTTCTTATCTCTATTCCCCTCATTTGCTGTTTTTAAAATCAAAATTCAATACTCATGTGAAAGGATAACCTAAAGCTCAAGCCTGCTATTTCCTTACTGATATTTTAGAAATCTAACCTATTTATTGTCAGGGGGTCTGCTGTTCTGTAGACTCCCCTTTTCCGCCACAACCTAAGCCATTTGATAGTGATATTTTACTGATATAAAATTGATAGAAATCTATCCATCCATTGAAAACCCTGTTTTTCCCAGTTTTGCATATGGGGTTGGGGTGCCACATTAACAGTGACAGTCATCTGGAGCCAGTGTTCACACTACCATGTGGCTAACCCTGCCGTGATTGTTCTTCCATACCTCATGTACACACACACACACACACACACACACACACACACACACACACACACACACACACACAAACACATACACACACACACCTACAGCCAGTTTAGTGTGTCCACCTAATGCATGTCTTTAGAATGTGGAAGGAAACCACAGCACCAGGAGAAAGCCCACACGAACACACGGAGAACATACAGACTGTGCACAAAAGGCACTCCAGTTGAGAATCAAACTGAATAACCTCTTGCTGTGAGGCAAAAACCCTACCTGCTGCTCCACTGTACCACTGTATAAATTTAACAGAAGTGTTACATACATATTTAGGATGCTTTTGGAAGTAGTAGTATAAACCCTGATTGTAATGTGTAAATATTTACATTTTGCGCAGTTTATAATGAATGTCATACAAAATGTAATTGCAGAAGGCAGTTAAAGCAGTTTACTAATGATGCACAAAATAATGCATGTATGTCACTATTAAAATGTATTGATGTTTTCTTAACATTTTATTATAGCAAACTGCTTTGCACTGGAGTGCGTACTACAACAACCCCGAACATGTGAAGCTGCTTATAAAACATGACTCTAACATTGGTATTCCTGACATCGAGGGCAAGATTCCCCTCCACTGGGCAGCCAGTAGTAACGATCCCAGTGCAGTTCACACTGTTAGATGTATCCTGGTAAGTAGCATGCCATGATGTTCATGTGTATAGTAGATTTTTTTTTTTTTTTTTGTTCTGTGCTGTTCATTATCAAATTGAAAGCTTTATACTGTAAACTTTCAGACATTATTTGTAGAAACTGGTGATTGGGGGAGGGCTAGAAGTACAGAAGTCTTTTTAGCCATCTTCAGTTTAGCAGGAGTGTCTGTGCATTCCATTAAGTTTTTTCCCCTTTCTTTAATAGCAAAAGTGTTTTTTAATTCTTGCTTTTTTACCACTTTGTTTGTACCACTTAAAAGCTTCCGTGGATACCAGCAAGATCATTGTTGTAATCAAATCTATTACCAGATGCCATTTTAATTATTTCTGAGCTGTAGTAGTTTAATTCAGCTTAGTTTTTAGTACATTAATCAGCAGGGGACAGTGTTGTATAAGTGATGGAGTGTGACACTGTAAAGGACTAAAGCGCTTATTCGATTTAATGTTTGGGCTTCACTGGAAGCATATTTAATTTTATTAAAGTGGCTTTGCTTTAAGATTTTGGGTCTGTCCCCCTTTTTTCTTATTTGTGAGACTGAATTGCTGTACTTTACTTCTGTGTAGTTGCGTTGAGGGGTTGTGGACTGTTTGGCTTAACAGTGTTTTTTTTTCAAAACAGGTTTATTGTTTTAACATATAAGAGAAATATCATAACAATTTTATACAAGTAATTAAAAATAGGTATTATTATAATATTCAACAAAACAACTAAAGTATTTACAAAGACATCCACTACAATCAGATCAATTAATTAAACTAAAATACCATGCTATTGAAATTAAAAATTTTTTAACAAATTTTGTAAATTATCCCATACAATAAAATAAGATGTTTTTCTATTTGTTCTAGTCCTAATTGTGTTTATTTCCATATGGCACACTATATTCATAACATTTTAAATTCATTGAACGAAGGAGGTGTATCTGAAATCCAATTTCTAGTTATTATTTTCCTAGCCACTGCTAGAATAGACCAAAACAAGGGAAGCTTAACCTTTTTAACACTTTGAGGTACAGGTGTGTTGAATAATATAAGAGATTTAGAAATAATGAAATTATCTGTAAAAAGAGCCTGCAAAAATTCATTAATTGACTTCCAGTATTCTTTCAATTTTATACAGTCATAAAACATATGAGCCCAGTCAGCATTAATTCTACATTACATCTCTTACATAGATTATCTTTATTATTTATTTTATTCATCATCAAAGGTGTATAAAAAGATCTATGTAAAAATTTCCATGTATAAAGTCTCCAGACAGTGGAAGACGTAGTTCTATAAGCAGATTCCAATATATATTGTTTATCTTGTTGATTTGGTGGGTCCCCATTAATAGAAGTGAAATAATTCCAGTATGAATCTACACTGTAAAAAGTTTCTTGACTGATAACTTTATGTATGTATGAAAGTTTACCTTTATCAGAAACTTTATGTTGTAAATTTAATATCAAGTAATCAATCAGTGTTGGAATAGATTCTTTAACAGTTATAGACATTAAATCTATTTTATTAATGAGATGTTGTCTAAAGGTCTGAACCTCTAACCAGCAAGTTTCGCTTAGATCAAATTCTTGTTTTAAGAAATCTAGATTTTTAACTTTATTATCAGATATCAACTGATACCAGTACTTTAGATCATTATCTATAGCTAAATGAGTTCCTTCAGAAGTAGATGACAAAAGCATACCCTGAGTATACATTATAGGAAATACAATAAAATTCCATTCCCTATACTTAGGGTGCATGAATATAAAGTTACGATAACTAATAATAATATTTAATGGGTAACAAACCATATGTTTAGGTGTAATAGGTGAAGTACAAAATTCCTTTAGTAACCATAACATGGAGTTATTTACAATCATATTTTTATGTGTTAAGGAGATTTTCATGAAGTGTATACTAATTAGCTCCCAATAATCTTTCCATTTTGTGACATATGACTGATCTATTAATAAAGTAATAACTTTTACAATAGAAGAGATAGTATATAAATTAAAGTCTGGAAAAGAAATACCCCTTGAGACCAGCGATTAGTATGTTTCTTTAATGCAATCCTAGGTCTATTAGGTGCCCATAAGAAATTTAACATTAGTGTGTTCAGTTTCTTGATAATTATTTTTGTAGGTGGAAGTATTATTGATTGTATTAAGTATAAAATCTTGGGGAATATTATCATTTTAATAATTGTAAGTCTCTCCTCCATAGTAAAAAACATATTATTCCAGGTATTAAAAAGATTTTGTATATTAAGAAAACAGGTATTATAATTATTATATATAATAGATTTAATATCTTTAGATAGTATTATACCTAAATAAGTTATCTGACCTGAATTGGGTACATATTTAGTAAAATCACTAATGAGAATATTTTTTCGTGTATATATAGGTATTTTAGTTTTTTCTTCATTGAATATTAAACCAGAAATACTTTTAAAATTCATCATGTTGTCAAATAGAGACTGTATAGAAGAATTAGATCCTGCTGATGTAATTAGAACATCATCTGCAAAAAGTTGAATTTTGGATGTTGTATTTTCATCTATTTCAAAACCCTCTATGTCAGTACTGTTTCTGATCAAATTAGCCCAAGGCTCCATTACTAAAGTGAATAATAGTGGAGAAAGTGGACATCTTTGTTTTGTACCTTTAAGAATGGGTATTTTTTGTGAAACATATGTTCCTACCTTAATATAAGCCAACGTTCCTTTGTATAAATGTTCAATTAGATTTACAAATGCATCCGAGAAGTTTGTGCACTTCATTAAGGTAAACAGATAGTCCCAACTTACTGAATCAAATGCTGAACTTATATCAAGACTAATAAGTGTTAAATCTTTCTTTTTCCTATTTGCAAAATCTATTAATGTTAAAGTTCTTCTTATATTATCAAAAGTATTTCTATTTACAATGAAGCCTGTCTGATCTATATCTATAATGCTGGGAATGATTGTCTTCAATCTATCAGCAAAGATATTCATAAACATTTTATAATCAACATTAAGTAATGAGATGGGCCGATATGAAGAACATCTAGTTGGATCTTTATTAGGTTTTAAAATTGGCGAAATAAATGTATATTGCCAAGATGGGGGGGGTTATTAACTCAGTTTGGGCCAAAATAAAAACCTTATGTATTAATGAATATGTATTTTTAGAAAGGATTTTATATATCTCTGGTATAATACCATCATTACCTTTAGCTTTGTTTGATTTAAGCTTATTTATTTGTGTAATAACTTCTGTATATGAAATACTCTTGTCCAATAGTTTAATCTGTTGTTTATTAAGCTTTTTATTCATATTTGTGGTTATAAACTCCTTTATTTTATCTTTAGGTTCCATGTTAATATTATTATGGTTAATTTTGTGAAAGTGATTTCTAAATTCATCTAGTATTTCTGGTATACTAGAAACATTCTTCTTTTTCCTTAGAGAAAAGATTTCTTTGATATGGTTTTGTTTATTCAACCTTTTTGTTTTATTTTAAGTCTATGTAAGTATTTGGGGCTTATTGAATAAGACAAAACTTGTAGTACTCTAAAGTTATTTTAACTTTATGAGTAAAAATTTCTTTGTATTTCTCATTTAGTTTGTTTATTTCTTCAATAACTTTCTTGTCCATAATATTTTCTTTATTATTATGTTTATAAGAGTCTAATTTACTTTGAATATCTAACAATTCCTTATCCCAAGATTTCCTTTTATTATTATACCATCTGATACTTTGTCCATATAGATATGATTTTAAGGCATCCCAAACATAAACAATGGAGACTTCAGGAGTGTTATTTATGTCTAAAAATGTTTTACTTCTGAAAGTATATATTCTTTATAGTCTTTTAGTTGAGTTAAGTATGCTGGTATCCTTTTGATCTGAACATTATGAGTATTTTTTATCATGAATTCAAAAACAATTGAATTATGATCAGATATAGGACATGAAATGATTTTGGAATTAATTAAATCTGTTACCATCTGGTTAGAAATAAAGACCCTATCTATTTTTGAATAAGTTTTGTATCTGTTAGAAAAAAGGTGTATGGTAATGATTTTGAATCTATCTGATTATTAATATCATTCAAATGATAAGAATTAGCAAAATCCTTTAAATGTTTTGCATTAGATGTAATTCTTCTCTTTCCTATAGTGGTAGTATCACTTTCATGTAGTATACAATTAAAGTCACCAGCTAAAATAATATCTCCTATAGAGAATGATATGATCTTATCAAGATGATGTTTCACTGTATTAATACCAATTCCAGGTATCCAATATACATTAATTAAAGTGTAAGTCTTCCCATTAATTTGTATTGTAACCATACAAAACATTCCTTTGTCATCCTGATAAGACTTAATGGTTTTAGGAATGGGTATACTTTTATTCCATAAAATAGCCACTCCTCTTTTTTTCTGAGTGTGCTCTGAACTAACCAATACTGTATATTTGTTTGTGGCTAGTTTATCAATATCTTTTTTCAAGAGATGGGTTTCTTGTAGGAAGACTAAGTTGGCCTTATGTAAATTAATGTATCTTATTAGGCTTGCCCTTTTACATGGATTATTCAATCCATTAATGTTTAAAGAAATTCCTTTTAAAGATGTCATTTGGCATTTTTAAAACTTAAGAATCTTATAATCAAAATAACAAATAACAAGATAAGTAATGTTACATCTCCTCTTTTAGGTGTACCTTTAAATATAGCTGTATTTATAGAATCTCTTATGGGATTTCGTATAGGATTCAATTTTGTTTGTAGTGACAATGAATGTACAAAATATATTGTGGATGTCAAAACTATATACAAATAACAATGAACAAGTGAAAATAATGTAAGGATTAAACCTTGCATCCAGCCTGGAGTTGTAAACTCCAACTTAGAGTAGTATTTACCACTCAAGTTAACCCCCTACCCTAAGCAGCAGTACGTCAGCTACCACCTTATCAATTTAATACTAGTTATATTTAACTGAAGTTAACAGTTTTCAATTCAATTATCTAGCAAGACAAGACTACACATTTGGTAAAACAGCATCATATAAACTAAAATAAACCTTTTTTTTTTTTTTTTAAAACTGTTCATACTACTATATACATCCATGTAATATAAAACACTTGTATTGAAATAGCATTCAAATAATCTTGATGTTAGAAATCAAGAGGAGAGAAAAATAGGTTCTAACATTCATTTAAATCAAAAACTTTGGCTAATATGATTCAGACATTACATATATTAGGATGCATCTAATTTCTGTCATGTAAATACACTTAACAGCTTCCAAAAAGAACCTTGAATTGCTTGTATATGAGCATTTACTCAAACTCATTATTGCCAATAGAATAAAATATTGTATTCATAGAAATTGTTATAAATCATACTTCATAGTTAAGCAGATTCTCAGAAACATTTATATGCATATCTACATACACACACATACACACACACACACACACACACACATATATTTATATATGTTAAGTTGTCAATCTCGCCTTCATTCTTGCTGGATGGGTTCGGAGCCGATCCTCGGCTCCGACTCGGCACTTGCTTTAGCTCGAGAACTCCTTTTACCAGCTCGAGGCAACCCTATATCCCATGATGCAAGGTGGAACTACCTCAGATCTCGTTTGCCGCTTAGCGAAAGAGGTCTCCTTTGCCAGCTGAGGTAAGTTTTTTCTTGTTAAAAGAAGAAAAAGTTTAGTTAGGGGGTTATTTTTTCCCTTTAGTGTTAGATTAGCCTGTACTTAGTTACAGCCCACCCTATTCCCTTCCTTTTAAACTTTTATAAATAGTTTCAGTTTAAAGTTTTAGTCAGGCCTAGTTCCCCAAGTTATTCCCTTCCTGTGTGTCTGTGTAAGGGATTAATTGGTGTGTTTGTTGGGACTGTTTGTGTTTCTCCCTTCTAGTATGTCAAAAGAAGGCAAGGTCTCAGGCTTCAAGAAGTGTGACCAATGCTGTCAGAAAATGTCTCTGACAGATGGTCACACTTCTTGTGTTTATTGCCTGGGGCCTTTGCACCTGCAGGACTCCTGTGCGTTGTGTCATGCTTTTAGCCAGAGAGTCCTGCAGGAAAGGAGGAACAAATTAATCCTCCGAGGTTTACTTAAACCTGAAGGTTCTCCTCCTAAGTCAGGGGTAGGAAAACCTCTTAAGCCACCGAAGGTTCAGGCTACAGTGTCCAAGCCTCCTCCGGTGGCTCCGGCTCCGGCTGGAGTCGATACTTCTTCTGTTCGAGTAGTGGGTTCGGTGCCGGCCGGCTCCGATACCCTGACTACTGTGGCCTTGTCGGCTCCGGCTGGAGCCGACACTTTATCAACATCGGGCGAGATATCCTCGGCTCCATCTGGGGTTCAAGGGACTTCGGCTCCGATGGCTTCGACCCGTAAGAGATCCCGGTCCCCTTCTATACTGAGTATTCACTCGGCTCCGGGGTCTCCTCTTTTGTCGGAGCGGAGCCATCGGAGCCGATCTTCGAGATCTTCCAGGCTGTCTGACCACGATTTGGAGAGGGTGGTAAGCAGGCTGTTGAAGTCTCAGGCACTGGCCCAAATGCTCCATAGCCCGTCTCAACAGACTTCGGCTATAGCCCCGATTCTTGAGATTCCTCCTCCGACTCCACACCATAGTTTGGAGCCGGAGCTTCTTAGGACAGCAACTGTTTCGATGCCGGAGCCGATACATCCTTCGGCTCCGTCGTCTTCGGCTCCGATCTCCTCCTTGAGACCTTCCTTGGAGGGATCCGGTCGTCGGGTTTCCACTGTCGGCTCCGAGGGGGCTAGTGGCATCGGACCCTTGTCCGACCCCGCTCTCCCTCTCGGGGCTTTGGCTTTGGTAAGCTCGGCGCCGACATCGGCCTCGGAGCCTTCTCTCTCCTTGGAGCCGACCATTCCTGTTTCTTCGGAGCGGGTGTGCTCCGGTCTCCCGGGGAGAGGAGCCTTTGAGGTGATGAGGAGTGTCCTGGCCTCTGAGCCTGGTCAACGGTCTATCCCTCTAGCTCCTCCCTCATCAGTGCCTGCAGATGCCTCTTGCCAGCCTCTTGCTCTCAGGCCCAGGGATCCATCGCCCCAGGTTTCCCCACTTTGAATTTCCTCCTCTTCCGAGGTTTCTCCTGATCCTGCAGGGGAACCCCCTCGGAAGAGGACGTGTAAGAGGAAACACACAGACTCCCCTGAGTCTACTACATCTGATACCGACTTAGATGAGTCGGAGGGTTCCCACGGTCCCCTCTGAGGATGTCTCCTTTTCAGACATCCTTGAGCTCCTCAAACAGAGGGGGAATTGGCCCTCCATTGACCCCTCCGAGGATGAGTCGGTATACCTGGAGGCTTTTGGATCCCGACCCTCCACCTCCTGGGTGTCTCCGCCTTTCGACCCACTCATGCAGGTAGTGGCTCGGGAAGGCGTGGCTCCAGATTCTGTGGAACCTGTCCCCAGGAGACCATCCAAGTTCATCACGGCCCCTTCGGATAAACAGTTCCTGTCCAAAGGTGTCTCTGTGGATGCTATGGTGGTGGCGGCCACTAAGAAGGAACTGGTGGATCCTTCAGTGCCTGTCCATCCTCCTAATAAGGATTCTAGGACCATGGACAGGTATGGAAAGCGGATGTTTTCTTCAGCGACCTTTGCTATGCGTTAAGCTGAATTACCTTTGTCACTTCACCAGGCTTCAACGAGATATTCTCAAGGAACTGGGAGAAGTTGTCCAGGATCCTTCTGCTGCTGGGGCTCAGGAAAAGATTGCCTCACAGCTTGCTATCCTGAATTCCATATCTAACTCCTCCATGCGGCTCATATCTTATGCGGCCGATGGAGCGAGCAGGGCCGCAGGCACAGGGGTTGCTCTTAGACGCCAAGCCTGGATGCGGCTGTGTAATTTTGCGGACCCCTTTAAGGCGTCCTTCACCAACACCCCATTTGACGGTTCGGCTTTGTTCGGACCTCAGGTGAAGGATACTTTGACCAGATGTGAGCAGGACGGTAAAACTCTTTCTGCCGTTGGAGTCCAGTTTTCCACTCCTTCTAGACCATACCCCAAGGGTCAGAAAGGGGGAAGATGTGGTTCCGTAAAGCCCAAGGAGCTACACGGACACCGTGGTCAGTTTACCCCCAGAGGCAGAGGGGTAACAATAATAGACGCCGCCCTAGAGGCAGGGGTCCTCAGAACCAGGGCAACAGGGAGTCTCTTCCTGAGAAGCCCTTTCAGCATCCCTGAGGTGTTGCCCGACTGTCCACCCTTGGAGGCAGTCGGGGAAGAATTTCACTGTACCCAGTAGCCTGGCAATCCCTATCCCAAGAGAAGTGGGTACAGTCGATCATATCCAAGGGTTACAAAATCCCTTCGAAGGTTTCCGTACCTCTACAATCCCTTCCAGACATCTCACCCGGTCAAAGGATTTGGCAAGACAGGAAGTTTCAAAACTCCTGGAAAAAGAGCCATCCAGACAGTGCCGGCAGACCAAGTAGGATCCGGCTTCTACTCAAGATTCTTTTGGTCCCCAAAAGGACGGGAGATTGGAGACCAATACTAGACCTAAGCAGACTAAACAAGTCTGTCAAAAGGCAAGATTCGGATGGTCACGCTGCAATCCATTCTGCCCTTTCTGGGCAAGGACAACTGGATGTGCTCTATAGACCTTCAGGATGCGTACTATCACATAAAGATTCACAGACGCTCCAGAAGGTTTCTCCGCTTTCGGCTGGGAGCCAGTCATTACCAATTCAGAGCACTGCCCTTTGGCCTCACTTCAGCCCCAGAGTGTTCACCAAATGCATGGCAGTGGTCACAGCTCACCTGAGACGTCGAGGATTCCAGGTGTTTCCTTATTTGGACGACTGGCTCCTCTCCGCCACCACCAAGCATCAGCTTCTTGGGTCCAGAGACTACACCCAACAGCTTTCCAAGAAACTGGAATTTCGTAAATTTGAAAAATCCTCTCTGCTGCCTTGCCAATCTATCACCTTTATAGGCGCAGAGTTAAATACCGTCAAAATGTTAGCCAGGCTAACAGATCAAAGGATTCTGGACATCCAGAAATTTGTTCAGCTTCTGTTACTAAGCAACAAGATCAAAGCCAGGTTTGTCTTGAAAGTTCTAGGCCTAATGGCTGCGGCCATTGTTCTTCTTCCACTGGCTCGCTTCCACATGCGTCTCCTGCAGTGGATGTTATTCACGCAGTGGTCGTACCACGATCTGCCCATGAGACACGAAATCTTGGTAACACAATCGTGCAGGGCTCATCTACGATGGTGGATATCTTCCCCTCTTCTTCATCAGGGCCGACCCTTTGTTCCCCCTCCTCCAGTTGCCACAGTCACCACGGATGCCTCCCTGATCGGGTGGGGGGGGCATTATCAGGGCAGGATGGTCCACGGGACGTGGCAACCCATAGAATACCACCTGCACATAAATGTCCTGGAGATGAGAGCAGTGCTTTTAACGTTGCAAGCCCTCGACGACTTTCTTCCCACGGGGACTATTGCAGTACAGACGGACAACATGTCCGTGGTCTGGTGCATCAACAAACAGGGCGGAACCAGGTCCTATCCCTTATGTCGAGAAGCTCTCAGACTTTGGCAATGGGCGATCTCTTCTCAGCGGTTTCTGATAGCAACGCACATCCCCGGCAGTTCCAACCTATTGGCGGACAGGCTAAGCAGATCTATTCTGATGCCTCACGAGTGGTCTCTCAATCAATCTGTAGTAGATCAGATTTTTCTGAAGTGGGGCACCCTTGTTGCGATCTTTCCGCTACCCCTCAAAACAGCAAGTGCCCAGATTACTTCACACTATTTCCCCTTCCAGGCCAACCCTTGAGAGACTCTCTAACCCAGGATTGGCCTCGGGGACTTCTTTATGCTTTTCCTCCCTTTCCATTGATTCCACAAGTCATTCAGAAAGCCACCGTTTTGAGAGCCAAATTGATCCTCATTGCTCCATATTGGCCTCGACAAATTTGGTTTCCGTCTCTACATCGTCATCTTCTGGTGCAGCCCTGGCATCTGGACCCAGTTCCGGATCTTTTGATCCACCAGTCGGGTCAGCAGCACCGGGCCATTCATTCTCTCAACCTCACTGCTTGGTTGCTCCACTTCCTTCCCTAACCAGGCTACCAATGATTTCTGACTCAGAGACATTTTAGTGTCTTCTTTAAAGTCGTCCACTAGAACTATTTATGCTAGCAAATGGCGACGTTTTTCAATTTGGGCAAACGCTAGAAATATTGATCCTTTTACCGCTCCTGTACATTCTGTTTTGGATTTCCTGGCGGAGGTTTTTCATTCAGGATCTTCGTCATCTACAGTCAAAGTACAACTGGCTGCTATTTCCAAGTATCATGTTGGCTTGCATGACAATAACATCATGTCTCATAGGTTATGCAAGGCCTTTTTAAGAGGAGTTTTTCTCCTAAAACCGCCTGTGAAACATCCTCCTCCGCAATGGGATCTAAACTTAATGTTGGCATCCCTAATTCTACCTCCTTTCGAACCATCTGCTACGTGTTCTTTAAAGTTATTGACGTGGAAAACTATATTTTTACTGGCTGTTACTTCTGCAAGAAGAGTTTCTGAGATTCAGGCCCTCTGTATTCGTTCACCTTATCTGGTTTTTCATAAGGATAGGGTTTCGCTTAGAACTAACCCTTCCTTTCTTCCCAAGGTTGTATCTCAAACCAATATTAACCAATCTATTGATCTACCAGTTTTCTTTCCTAACTATTCTGACAGAGCTGAACAGAAGCTGCATTTTTGGATGTTCATCGTCAGCTCAGGTACTACTTGCATAGGACTAAACAAATTAGAAAATCAGACCAATTGTTTGTCTCCTATGCAGAAAACAGGTTAGGTCTTTCAGTTTCTAAAGTGACCTTATCTAGATGGTTGACTTCCACCATTTCCTATGTGTACTCTCTAAGGGGCAAACAACTATCTTCTAAGCCAAAAGCACATTCGACCAGGAGTCTATCCACTTCTGTAGCCTTTCAAGATAGACTTCCCATTGACACTATTTGTGCAGCAGCTACTTGGGCCACGCCTCATACCTTTGTGTCTCATTACAAGTTGGATTTGGCCTCCAGAGATAGGGCCAGTTTTGGTTCCACAGTTCTCAAGAGTCTGTTCCATTGAGCCACCGGGATACAGGTGCTAGGGGCGGTCCCATCCAGCAAGAATGAAGGCGAGATTGACAACTTAACATTTAGAAGTTATGTACCTACCATAACGTTCCATGTTAGTTGTCTTCTCGCCTTCTTTCTTAAGCCCTCCCTCCTTCCCCTGGCCTGGACAGATCTTGGAGAGTTCCTATTAGATTGCTTCCTCTGGAGCATTGTTATGAGGACTTCTTTTAGGAACCATGATTCCTAATTATGTTAGGATAGTCTTTAGCAGGGTCAGTTAGCTGCCAAACGAGATCTGAGGTAGTTCCGCCTTGCATCATGGGATATAGGGTTGCCTCGAGCTGGTAAAAGGAGTTCTCGAGCTAAAGCAGTGCAGTCGGGCCGAGGATCGGCCCGAACCCATCCAGCAAGAAAGAAGGCGAGAGAAGACAACTAACATGGAACGTTATGGTAGGTACATAACTTCTAAATATATACATACATACACGCACATATACATATACATATATATATATATATATATATATATATATATATATATACACACACACACACACACACACACACACACACACACACACACACACACACACACATACACATACACACGCACATACACACACACAAACACACACACACTCACACACACACACACACACACACACACATACACACAAACACACACACACATACACACACACACACACACACATATATATATATATATCTGATCTCACTGAGTTGTATCTTTACTGAGCACCATCTTACATTGCTGTCCCTTCAATAAATTTGTCTGCTTTATACAAAATAATGCACAGCAAACACATTTTAGTAACCAGATTTTACAAACATGCTATACTACTGCTTTAAAATATATCACATGACAATTTCTTCCAGTATAGAGTTATAAAATTATTTATGCTTGTCAATCAGATGAATTAAATGAGTTATAGTAATGTATATGTTTGGGACATAGGTTTTTAACACATATTATTAATCTGCTATTCCTGTATCTGTGATGTGTCAGTGTGATATCTAGGTCAAAGGTGAGACCAGCTGCTTTCAGCTTCTCTGTGAGAATTCTGAGAGTTGAAGCTTTTGAAGTAGCTCATGGACACTGTGCATGAGACAGCCCACATCCCAGATTGTCTCTCTTAACATTTTGGCGGAAACTTATTAAAAACTAGTGACAAACATTCATTTAGCAGTGTAAATGCATCTAAACATGACAAAACCTTCACAATGCATTCTACAGGTTATTACAGACTCTATGTAAGTGAAATCAAGCCCAAAATTATTAATAAGTAACAAAACTCAACATTTTTGTCCCAACTCAACTCCTATGTGAATCTTATTATTTACTGTGTCTATATGATCAAAAGTATTTCTATATATTAATAAAGAAAAGAAAAGAGAGTAGAAAGTAAAAGGGTGTAAGGCAGAAATAAAAAAAAATGTAAGAGAAAGCTATAAGTATATACAATAGAATATTACTTACTGTTTATATTAATAGAGTTAAAAATAAAACATATTATTTACTATTATTTAGTTCTAATTATTATTAGTTAAAGCATGACAGATTATTTACAAACAAGCATAAGCAGTGTAATCAAGAAAGTATAATTAGGTAGTGTCATTCCTGTATCTGTGATGTGTCAGTGTGATATCTAGGTCAAAGGTGAGACTAGCTGCTTTCAGCTTCTCTGTGAGAATTCTGAGAGTTGAAGCTTTTGAAGTAGCTCATGGACACTGTGCATGAGACAGCCCACATCCCAGATTGTCTCTCTTAACATTTTGGCGGAAACTTATTAAAAACTAGTGACAAACATTCATTTAGCAGTGTAAATGCATCTAAACATGACAAAACCTTCACAATGCATTCTACAGGTTATTACAGACTCTATGTAAGTGAAATCAAGCCCAAAATTATTAATAAGTAACAAAACTCAACATTTTTGTCCCAACTCAACTCCTATGCAAATCTTATTATTTACTGTGTCTATATGATCAAAAGCATTTCTATATATTAATAAAGAAAAGAGAGTAGAAAGTAAAAGGGTGTAAGGCAGAAATTAAAAAAATGTAAGAGAAAGCTATAAGAAGTATATACAATAGAATGTTACTTACTGTTTATATTAATAGAGTTAAAAATAAAACATATTATTTACTATTATTTAGTTCTAATTATTATTAGTTAAAACATGACAGATTATTTACAAACAAGCATAAGCAGTGTAATCAAGAAAGTGTAATTAGGAATAGCATTTGAAGAACATATAAACTTTTAAAGGAAAAAAAATGTATCAAATTACTGACCTTATTTTTCCTCTTCAGAAAGAGAAACAAGTTAAATCACAGCTTGCCATTAAATCTCCAGATATTTTGACTAGTTATGAAACAAAACATTTCTTTGCACACAGAGAATAACTTTGATTAAATCTTTTTCAAAATATTTGTTGCTTCTTGGAAATGCAGGAACTATATTTAAAAAGATTAATAATAAAATAAAATGATGAGAGAGAAAAAAACATAGTACAAATCATTTGTTTTTAGTCTCTTCTTCTTCTCTGAAGTCTTCCACGAAGTTTCAGTTGCCAGTGTCTTTAACAAAGGACTAGCCCATTCCATTTCTTCTATTATTTCCAAAATCTTATTTTTTTTTGATAAACAGTAAAGCAGAGTCTAAGTCATCGAAAATTTTAGGACCATCAGGAAGGAAGATTTTAAGCTTGGCAGGAAACAGAAGGTATGTTTTAAACTGTACTTTTTTAAGCTCCCTTATTAGTGGCAGAAAAACTTTTCTTTTAGCTAATACCATGGAAGAATAGTCATTGTCAAAACGCACAGTTGTTTCATTAATCTTAACAGGAGCTTTAGCCCAAGCAGATTTAAGAACCATCTCTTTATCAAAAGATGATAGAAATCTAACTATAACTGATCTAGGATAGTTTTTGTTTGAGTTAGTATTAGCTATAGATCTATGTGCTCTTTCGATACCAAAAGAGAATGCTTCTGGTAAATCTAAAGTTTTAGGAGCCATGTTGTTAAAAAAGAAGTAATATTGTTACCTTCAATATTTTCTGGCAGTCCAAAAATCCTAATGTTATTGCGCCTAGATCTATTTTCCAGGTCATCCAGCTTTGTTTGTAAAAGTGTATTTTGTTTCAGCAGAAACTCAATGTTGATTTCCTCTTCTTGTATTCTATTTTCCATGTCATTCACAGCTTCTTCTATGCCTGTCATCTGGATCTTCTGTTGTTGCAGGTCCATATGTAACAAGTCTATTTGTTTTGTAGTTTTTTCTATGAAAGTGTCTATTTTAGTATCCATTTTATCCATCTTAGCAGTAAGTTGCTGGACTATAATTATCAGAGACTGAAGTTCTTTCTTGATGCTGGAGTCTTGAGAATTTGTCTTACTGGAACTCATTTCAGACTGATAAACTGACAGGAAAATTTCCAAAGTAATTTCTGACAGGAATATTATTAAGATTTCCTTTCTTTTTTAGATATAGTTCAAGAACTATATAAAACAAACATATTTAGAAAGAAAATTACTTCAAAAATTATTTTTTTAAGTAATTAATTCCTGTCAATGTAATGAAATTGGTGGAGCTGAAGAAATCTGCTGCTATCCTGTGTTCATCCTTGGCCACGCCCCCCGGCTTAACAGTGTTGATTACAGCACCAAACAAGAAATTTGTATAGCCCTTGAGTTGGGAAGACTGTTACTAGTGAGAAGGATTTTTTTATACCATGGTTTATGTAGTCTGTGTAGCCTCATAACTCTTTTTCTTCTTCTGTCCATCATTTCATTTTGGTCCATTCCATCAAAATCACTAGTGCAAGTTAATATTCTACACTGGCAACTATGTTTCCCATGTCTGATATAGAAAGAAGGGTGAGAACTTGGTGTTAGGTTTTGAGTAACATGCTGTTATTGGGAATCACTGAGAAGCCTTTACTTATAGGTTCATAGGTAGGTTTTAGGCTATCGGCCCAAGGGCCTAAGTAAGCCTAGCCAACAAAGTTCCCTGGCTTACTCCACCCAAGAAAGTTAATTTCATGTGCCCCTGTCGAGCAGAGCCACAGAAGTGATCCCCTGGGTGTATTTCCTATCCACTCATCAAGATTTTTCTTGAAAAGTGCTAATGAGGAACTTTCCTTGACATAGATGGGTAGCTTGTTCCAGAGTGTAGGAAGTCTCTGGGACAGGAATCTATCCCTCCAGCATGTCCTGTTTATTGTGGTGACAAGGTTTAGGTCCCTAGAGCGTGTAGCTCAGAGGGATTGGGATTTCTTTAGGTGTAGCATGTCCAACAGCTCTGTGTTTAACATAGCTTTATATGTTAGGCAGAGATCTCCTCTGAGTAGGCGATATGTAACAGAGTAAAGCTGGAGTTTTTTGAGACGGTCAGTGTAGGGCATCTGTTTGAGGCCAGTAATCCTCTTTGTGAGGTAATTCTGTGGCCTTTCCAGCTGCTGCAGATGTCTTGTGAGGTACATTCGTTGTACTCTATAATGGGTCTAATGAGTGCCGAGTAGAGGGGAACAATTACCTCTTTTTTCCTGGATGAGAACCCTTTTGTGATGAGGTGTGCCACATAGAAGGATTTCCTGACTACTGTGGTGAGGTGATTATCAAAGGAGAGTCTACTGTCCACCTGGGTCCCAAGGTCTCTTATCACACATTCGACATTAAGTAGACTGCTGTTTATGTGGTAGTTCATGGGTATGTCCACCTGGGTCCCAAGGTCTCTTATCACACATTCGACATTAAGTAGACTGCTGTTTATGTGGTAGTTTATGGGTACAGAGTTTTTACCAAAGGGGATGACAGTGCACTTTTTGGCATTGAGCTTGAGGCCATGCCTCTGACACCAGGCATCTCTTTCAGTGAGGCCTTTCTGTAGGATGTCCACATCATTTAAGGACTCAACTATGGCTCCTAGTTTGCAGTCATCTGAGAACTTTGTTAGCCAGAGGCCTTCTGTGTTAGTCTGTACTTCAGAGAAGTAGATACCAAACAGGAGAGGTCCCAGGACTGAAGCTTGTGGTACTCCACTTGTCACTGGTTTGAAGTTAGATTTGGAGTCTACAACTTTTACAGTGTGGGTTCTGTCAGTGAGCCAGCTGGCAACCCATCCTGTGACATAGGGATTTATACCTAGTTTAGTGAGTTTAGCTGTAATTCCAGAATGGGGCATGGTGTCAAAGCATTGGCGAGGTCAGAATAGGCTGTGTGAACCACCTTACCCTCGTCTACAGCTTTGGTGACTGCCTCAAAGAAGTCAGTCAGGTTCAGAAGGCATGATCTGCCTTTCACAAACTCGAACTGGGTGGGGTCCAGAGTTTGGAGGTTACCAATGTCTTTGTTTATGAGTTCCATGATGATACGTTCCATGGCTTACAGACCAGGTTCGTTAGGCTAATCGGGTGATAGTTCCCAGGATCAGTGGTGGCTCCCCCTTTGTAGAGAAGGATAACTGTTGCTGTGTGCCATTCAATGGCAACAAAGCCTGAAGTGAGACTATGATTGAACATGGTGCTTAGGTGGGGAGCCAGTTCGATCTGAAGTTCATGTAAAATGCAGCCTGGGATGTTGTCCAGTCCCATGGATGCTGTGTTTTTGGTTTTAGAGAGTGCAGCTTTTTACCTGCATAGATGTGATTACAGGGACTCTGCATTCTTCCTGTGTAGATATGGGCCCTTTAGGGGGTGAGAGGGGGTAAAAGTTAGCACTGAACCTATCTACCAGGATGTTGGCAATATCAGCTGGTTCTGTAATTTTCGTGCCGTTGTGCTGTAACTCAGAGCAGATCTGGGTGTTGCCATTGAGATTCTTGACATAGCTATAGAATGCTTTGTGGTTGCCCTTAGAATCAGTAGCAATTTTGTTTCCGTAGCTAGCTTTGGAGGATCTTATAAGGGATCTCATCTTCTTACTGAGGCTGACCAGGGAGCTCCTACACTCATGGGATTTTGATCTCTTTTGCAACAGTTTTTCCTTCTGTTATAGAGTTTGTTTATGGCAGGGGACCACCAGATTGGCTTCCTTTTTTTGGAGGATAGCGTCTTAGTTCTGTTTGGGATAGCATGGTCCATGCACTCGTGTAAGTGTTTATAGAGTGTATTTGTGTAGGATTCAGCAGTCGTAACTGTATTGTCCATCTGCATGGGTGTCATGAAGTTCGCCACTTCTGTCTTAAGAAGCATGAAGTTGGCTTTGGAGAAATTTTTTACCATGGTTTCCTTAATGGTGGGTGGGGGCGGGAAGCGGATATCTAGGGTGATTAGCTTATGGTCGGATCTGACCAACATGGAGTTGATTTCAGGTGTGGGAACACCAGTCACTCATGTTAGTTATGATTAGGTCTAGAATATTGTTGCCCTTAGTGGGGGTGTGGATAAGTTGATCCAGGGCATTGAAATTTATGAATTCCAGAAAGAGTTGAGCGAAGGTGTTGGTACATGAGTAGTTTTCCCAGTTAATGATGTGGTAGTTAAAAGCGCCCATTATTAGGGTGTTTGGTTGAAGCCTACTTTTTTCCAGTGTATCAAGAAAAGAGGAGTGGGAATCCTGGAGCATGGTGGGGGATCTGTAGCAAGCTACAATTTGGATTGCAGTTTTACTCAGAGTTAGTTGCACTTGGATAACCTCAGATGCATTATGCTGCGCAACTAACCTGGAGGTGTGGATATCCTTAATGAATATGGACACACCTCCACCTTTGGTGTTCTGGTCCAGGTTAGATGGCCGAAAAGTGGGATATGAGTTATAGCCTGGTAATGCAGGAGTGCTCTCTAGAGCCTTGAACCAGGTCTCAGTCACTGCACAGATGTCAGTGTTCTCCATTTTAAGGAGTGCCTCAAGTGAGTGCATTTTGAGATTTAGACTTCTAGCACTGAGTAGCATTGCCCTCAGTTTTTGCTTGCCTGTTCCTGTTACGGTGGTGAATTTGTCATTTGAACCTTGCCTAAAAAAGGCACTATAGTGGTGGCAAGAGCCTTAGCCAGTATCCGGAATCCCAGGGGCGACAGGTGCAGGCCATCTCTGGCAAAGCATTGTGGTCTGTCGACCATGTCGTCCCAGGCAGACAGATACTGGATCCCCTTAAAATGACTCCAGAAGCTTAGCCAATTGTTGAAGTCAGTCATTTGTCCTTGTACTGCAGTATCATTCTGGGCGATGGCAGGATGCTGCTCAGGGCTAGGGTCATACCTGCTTGGGCTACAACATCAGAGAGCTCTTCCATGTCTCTTTTCATGTAGTCCAGGGTGGTAGGTCTCAAGTCGTTTACACCAACATGGACAATGACAGAGTCATATTTGTACTTGTTGTGGAGTGACCTGAGTGCATGGGTTATGTGGCGGATCCTGGCACCCGACAAGCAGCTGACAGTAACCTTCTTCTTGTTTAGCCTGGTGAGTGGGACATCACTTTGCCTGACTATAGAGTCACCTATGACTAGTGTGTTGAGTACATTGGTTTGCCTTATGGGCTGTGGTTTATTGGCACACTGAGTCTGTGGGCTATGTGTCATTTGCGTTGTGTTGGGGGGTAAAGGTTGCTTGCTTTTCTGCTTTGGAGGTCTCTGTTGCTTGAGCAGATTATTATTGAGAGCCTCTGCAAATGTTTTTGTGTTGATTTTGGTGGTGTAGGTTTAGTGGGACTAAGTGATGAGTGTGGTGTAGTGCAAGTGTTTACCTTCTCCTCTTGACTGTCAAGTTCAGTCTTGGTTGGAGAGAGCTTTACCTCCAGTTTGGCTAGATAAGTGCATCTCTCACAGGTAGTGGTGTTGGGTGGTAGGAGGATAGGGTTGTCTGTGTACATGAGGCAATTGCTACATTGCCTCAAGATGCCCAGATTCATCAGATAGACAGGAGAGGACACTTGGACATGCCTTGAATAAAAAACTACTTTCCTCTAGACAAGAGAGGAAAATGAGTATAAGAGCTGTTTTTCTCTAAGCAAGTGGGGAAAGTAAGTACAAAAACTGTTTTCCTCTAGGTAAAGAGGAAGGTTGAGTGCTGTAGTAATTTGTAGCTTATTTAGTGCTAACAACAAGTATTGAACAAGTGCTGAGCATGAATAAGCAAATTTAAGTGCTAAAACTAAGAATCTGTAACTGGATCTTGTAGTTAGTGCTTACCACTCCCACTGATAAGCTAGAATGCTTCCCTCCAACACATAAAGGCTTGTTAGTCTGTGATGTACAGTAGTGCCACTGTGGGCCCATGTACATGTCTTGCTGAGAGTATCCATGAGTGTTGCCCATTATGCTTGCCTACTGTAGTGCCCAGTGCCTCCAACAGTGGGAAACTAGCAGAAAAAAGCTTTCCACCAGTGGAAAAATGGATGGAAAGAAGCCAGTCATAATCCTTCCCATAGGCTAGCTGTCTGCTACCTATGGTGCATTCCAAGCCTATGTTGTTAGTGTCACTCACAGATGCACAGAATCACGATACAAAGAGAACCATTGCTAAAATAAATCCCGACAACAGGAAAACCAATAAAAAAAATCCAACTAGGACTAAGGAATGAGAAGTCAGCAACCGATATAACACATTTATTAAACCAAAACACATAAACGCAATTAACTTTGTCACCGCTTTTTCATCCTTCGACCCGGGAACTTCATCATATGCAAACATAATTAAACCGATTTCCATTTGAATATCCTGTAACCCCACCTCCAAGTAAAAATTCAGTATCCAATTAACATAACTCCACATTTAAAAACAATAGGTTAAAACAGAGAAGTAGAAGAATAAAATGTAAAACATAAAACACCAGAACATACATATAAATATCGACAGATGGATACATTTTACACATTAAAATACAGTTGAAAACATTTAAATACATTAAAATGAACTAATCTAAAATAACTTAAAAAAATTTGCTTTACAAAATTTTGGTTACCATTTGTCAGGGCAACCAAAAATATTAATTTATAATTTAGCAGCTCTTAGCTTCTAATCTGGAGCTATGGATATATGTTCATTAAGACCTGGTGGCTTATTTGCTTGTAAAAGCAGTTGCCAATATAATTATTTGTATTCTCTTATGGTCTCACATGGACCACCCTTATTATCCTTTGGTATTTCTTCTAAAACAAAAAACTGGAATTTGGCCTCACTACACCTACAAGTATGCTCATACAAGGCATTATTTTTGTTTTTTATTTTTAACCTCATAAATATGTTCATAAATTATTTTTCTAAAAATTTGTTCCATCTTTCCAATGTAAAAAACTCACATGTTGAACGTATAGCACTGTACACAACTCCCATACTATTACAATTAATTATGTCTTTATGTCTTCCCCAAAATATAACTGTCACTACTTTTGATATACAGCCCTTCACCTTGTAATATGTAAGGACAATATTTACAGGCTCCACATTTATATGTTCCAGTGTTCTTAGATTTTACATTCTATTCTGCCCTGTTAGACTCCAATATATCCTTTATACGCTTCCCCTTCCGAAAAATAACTTTAAAAGGGTTTTTAAACACATGATCAAGAGCAGATAGGCTAGCAGATTTTGTCCATTTTCCCTGTATAACCTATTTTGATTATAGGGGCATCACCATTAAAATTAGTAACAAAAGCCTCCTTGTAACATGCCTCTTCATTCCCAACACCAGGTCTAAAATCTTTACTGTTATCATTGTAATTGATGCTACCATATCCTCCCAGGGTTGGTGGAAACCTATATCCCCTACCCCTCAAAAAATCCTGATCGTCTTCATCAGACATCATCTTACATATTCTAACAAACTATCCTGTTCTGTTGGAACAGGTGAGCACTTGTAAAATATATGTAGGAGTTAGAATAAGTATTTTTCTGATATACAACAATGCTTTACATTTTATTCTTCTATTTCTCTGTTTTAAATGTGGAGTTATGTTAATTGGATAATGAATTTTTACTTGGAGGTGGGGTTATAAAATATTTAAATGGAAATTGGTTTTAATTATGTTTGCATCTGATGAAGTTTCTGGTTTGAGAGATGAAAACGCTGTGAGAAAGTTAATTGCGTTAATGTGTTTTGGTTTAATAAAATTGTTATGGCTGTTGCTGCCTGCTCATTCCTCAGTGCTAGTTGGAGTTTTTTTTTTTTTCTTACTGACATACCTTGCCCAGTGCCATAAGACTGGCCCTGTATCTTTTGTCTTTCAGAGGTGTGGTAGATGGAGAAAATAGTTTAAGAACCCAAGGTGTTAAGTCAAGGTGTAATTTCTAACAACTGGTCAATTAAGATGAAACAAAGAGCAATTCAGAATGTGTATAATAGAAGAAATGAGAGAAGTCTGACCTACATGCATATAGGAGAGGACAAGTGGGGGACTGTCTTTATTATACAAAAAAAAAAAAAAAAGATTTAAGTGTAGGTGAACCCACACCCATTCCTTTGGGTGTAGGATTTGTTGTAGTTTTGAGTAGTTCCTATCATTTTTTTCTATATTTTACTGTGTTCTCTGAATCTGAAGTTATTGCTATTAATTGAATGTAGTTTACTACAAGTGAGTTTTGTGCTGTGCCTAGCTAATTAAATCAGGTTTTCTGCATTTTACTGTATTTTTATCTGAATTTGAAGCTACCTGTGTTAATTAAAGTGGTTTTAAAGTTTGCAGTGCTTTGAGCCCTGTCTTTGTTTGTTTTTGCTTTTTTTTCCTGAAACCTTAATCTTTTGTCTTTTCATTGGTTTCTTTCTTTTTATGGCTTAGCAGCATTGTGCTGAGCTGCACTTTGTGCAGTACCATGCAAACTGTGCTCTGTAAACACAGGTACTTCTACTGATGTTTTACTCTTAACACAAATGGATAAAGCAGTACCCAACCACAGGCTACACTAAGGTGTACCGCCATGTTTCAGGAGCAGGTTAAATTGTTTTAGCTGTGTTTTTTAACCTTAGAGTCCTGCCAATATTTATTTATTATACTGCAAGCATTGTACTGTACTAACATTTATTATACTGCACTCGTGAATTTATTCAAAAAGTCAAATACTGCACAAATGCATCTTATATATTGCATTTCTACACTGTTACATTAAATGGAAGGTCAGCCAGCTTCTATTTCCCCACTTTGCCAGCCTGATAGCACTTGGTCTACTCAGACAGTGTATCAGTTCAGTTGCCTGATGCTCAGAGAAAATTAACCATCTCTTACATTGCCAGAAACTTTCTATGGGAGATGCAAATATTTAGCTAAGATGGAAGCATCACTGTTGCATACAAACACAGTTTTTGCACACCACACACCTTCACAGCAGCCACACAAATACCTACAAAAATGGTCATATGCTAAAGCTTTGAAAAAGTCATTGCCTACGTCACCAAGGTCAGGCAAGATTAGGACTTGGCAGAAATCAGACACCACAACACATAATACCACATCCATAGCTGAGAGTCAGCACAAACAGACTCTTCCCAAACCCAGTACACATGAACCCTCTACTGATAAAAAGGTACTGGGGATGAGTGAATCCATAGTAAGGCACACCGACTATACTTTTACAAGGCAGGATGAAAATACAGTGATGGTGAGTTGTCTCTCAGGTAATCTCTGACACTGCAAGGGCTGTCTAGCTGAACAAGGATGACTATGACATGATGGTAGTCCATATCTGTGTAAATGACATAATGCACAAGAGCTTGAGGGATATGCAAAAAGAAGATTCTGAGCTTTCCATGCATGTCACAAATGCAGGAAAGACCCTGGAATTGAGCAGAATCCTTCTTTTTCCTTGAGTGATTCTGAGGAACAAAGAAAAGATGATTGTTTTCAACAAATGGCTGAATAAGTGATGTAATTTGAGAGGGATCCAGTGTGTGTCAGCTTAGAATGAGTTGCTACACAGCCCTACTTGCTTCACCAAGAACGGTTTACACCTCTCATTTCATAGTGTCTGTTTTAGGCCAGTTAATGGATCTCCCTGCCTTAAAAAAGAAAACAAATCAGACTCATCATAGTATACATTGCCTGCTAAACATTTTAGGCAGTTATAGAGACCCCAGAGATTCCTAAGAAATGAAGATCACAAGCCTAATAGAACTAACATATCAACAGAGGCTGGAGGTTCTGTCCCTGAATTACCAGTCATATAGACTCCTTAAGGGGCAATCTGTAGCTTGCTTTTCAGGCCGTTAGAAATCTGGCAAGTCCAGCAACTCATATTTCCACAAATCAAACAGTCCCATCAGACACTAGGACAAAGGATCTGCACCTACACAGCAAATAAACACATCTTGGTAGAAAGAGATTAATTACACGACTACTCCTGTGGAACAAACTTCCACTTCAGATCAAGCAAAGTGGTGTACTATCTTCCTTTAAAAAGGAGTTGGACAATTGGAGGAGTATTCATAAATTCATCCCTGTCATGATTGGACTATTGCTCCTTAAAAAATAAAGTCCAAGGATGGGTATTGGCAAGGAGTAAATGGCCACATGGCTCAGTTGTCTTGTGAAGTTTCCTGCATGAAAGCAGGGAATTGTTTTCATTTAATTTACAAGAGTGAGAAAGATGAATTTGAGCAACCTAACCCCAGGCTGCACCTCAAGGAGATATCATTATAGCTAAGGTTAATCTGACAGGAAGTGTGATTCCTTTCTGTCACAACTGCGCAGTACATCCATCAAGTTATCTAGAAGTGTGGTAGAATCCCATATGATTTTAACACCTTTGTACTACAATCATTGTCCATAAATAATAAAGACAAATGATGTTTATGCATCTGTGTGTGTATATATATGTCAGCCACCCCTGGTAACTACCAGACTGGAAAAACACCCCTAAGGATTGACCCAGTAGTTAGAGACTTGGAGATGCATGTAGACAGTAATCTATCTTTGGCCATCACATGTATATGGTAACGAGTAAATCATTTTCTGTTGTACATCTTATAAACAAAGGTGTGGCATATAGGTTCAAGGAGATCATTGTTCCACTGTATTTGGCACTTATCAGAACTATCATTGAGACAATGTCCCCTTTGGTATATACTTAACCTGACACATCCAACAATAGAAATGTCCACAGAGGTTCCTCACTAAAAGAATGCAAAGTGTAAATAACATATCCTGTGCAGACCACCTCAAAGCCCTAACCCTGCATGCTGTCTCCTATACGCTGTTGAGGGGAAATCTATTCCTGGCATACAAATATCATTGGACCTTCTGCATATCCACAAAACAAACAGCACCAGCATTATCCCTTCTAAAGACTTAAACCTTGTCTGTGATCTAAATAGAACCTGCTAGAGTGGCAGGTATGTGTCACAGAAACTACCCTTCTCTGGAACAATCTCTCCATCCATGTGGAGCAGAGTTCCTCCCTAACCCTATTCAAGTGTTCCTTGGACAGCTAGATGGGGAACAAGAAATTCAGCCCTGATTTGGCACTTATGTCTCTAATGGTCACAGGTACCCTGTAAATGGCTTATCTCCCAGGTCCCTTCTTGTAAATTTTTCATCCTCTTAAGTCCCTGCTTATACTACCAGGAGTACCAGAACTTGTCAGAGATTTGGGATGCATGGCTAGGCTTAAAAAGCCCACAGTGGTTGATAGCCTAGTACACACCTATGAACTTATTTAGGGAGAATATTGATTTATCCAGCTGCAAAAAAAAATCAGTTGAAACTCATTTCAGCAAACTTAACAAACAAATGCTAACTTGTATCATGGTGTGTGTGTGTCTGGGGGGGGTCTGTTACTGATCATTTCTTAGGCCCATGAACCTCGAAAATGGCCATTAAAATAGGTCCTTTGAGGGAGAAGGTCCACAATGCTCATTTCTTGTATTCGATGAGGTAGCATCAGCAGTGTTACCTCAAAATTCCACTAAAGATGTCTCTTCCACCCTCCTCACCTGTTTGACTTAATATACACAAACACTGAGATCACATACTAGTGGGAGAAAAGGAAAAACTTCCTTAACCTCACTACAAAAGCATAGCTGGCTCAAGCAGTGCCATGAACCTGCACCCCCCCCCCCTCCAACACACACAAAAAACAGAAAAAAGCTACTTTACTGTATTAAGCTGATCTCTATATTGGATGGGGAAATCCATCCAGCTCTTCCATTGAAGAGCAAAAAACAAAAAAAAAATGTTTCTTCCAGATGCACAACACGTTCCCTGTCCCTCCTGCCTACCCATTCAGCTTGGTTTCTGTGCCCTGCACCTGTCCCTACCCCGTTTTATTAAAAAAAAAACAGTAAATAAAAATAATTTATTCTTGTTGTAAACTGTAGTAAACTGCTGGCAACTCCCTGGACTACATGAAAAGAGACATGGAAGAGCTCTCTGATCACGTAGCCCAGGCCGGTATGACCCTGACCCTGAGTAGCATCCTGCCCTCTCCAAGAATGATACCACAGTATAAAGAAAAAATGATCAATTTCAACAATTGGCTAAGTTTCTGGTGTCATTCAAAGGGGATCCAGTGTCTGTCTGCCTGGGATGACATGCTCGACAAGCCACGCTGCTTCGCTAGAGACGGCTTGCACCTGTCACACTTAGGTTTTCGTATACTGGCCAAGGCTCTTGCCACCCCCATATTGCCTTTTTTAGGCAAGGCTCAAAAGACAAACCCACCACTGTAAATAGCACAAGTAACAAAAATCTGAGGGTAATACTACTCAATGCCAGAAGTCTAAACCTCAAAATGCATGCACTCGAGGCACTCTTCAGTATGGAGAAAATCGATATATGTGCAGTAACAGAAACCTGGTTTAAGGCTCCAGAGAGCACCCCAGCACTACCAGGCTACAACTCATACCATACATTTTGGCCACAGAACCCGGACTGAAATACAAAAGGCGGGGGAATATCCATATTCATCAAGGATACCCACACCTCCAGGTTAGTGGCACAGCACAATGCTTTAGGGATTATCCACGTGCAATTAACAATGGGCAAAACTGCAATTCAAATTGTAGCTTGCTACAGATAACCCACCATGTCCCAGGACACCCATTCAGCATTTCTGGAAACACTGGGTAACATAAAGGTCCTACCAAACACCCTAATATTGGGTGATTTCAACTACCCAAACATTAACTGGGAGAACTACTCAAGTACTAACTCCCTTGCCCAACATTTCCTAGAATTTATAAACTCAAACGCCCTGGAATAACTGGTCAACACTCCCACCAGAGGTGACAACATATTGGACCTGGTCATCACCAACATGGGCGACCGGTGTTCCACACTGGAGGTCAACCCCTCGCTGGTTAGATCTGACCATAAACAAATCACTTTGGATATCCACATTCCGACCCCACACCTGGACAAGGAAACCACCGTGAAAAACTTTTCAAAAGCAAACTTCACGTTACTTAAGATGGAGGTGGAAAGTTTCAAAGCCCCCATGCTAAGGATAATGTTGTCCAATCTGCAAAATCCTTTACTAATGCATTCTACGGGCACCTACAAGAATGCATGGCTCATGCTATCCCAAACAAAACTAAGACTCACTCCTACAAGAAAAGGAAACCAGTGTCGTGGACTCCTGCCATAAACAAGCTATACAGTAGAAGGAGGAGGAAACTAGTACAGAAAAGAGTAAAATCCCAAGAAGGGAAGACATCCCTGATCAGTATCAGCATGA